>NC_085989.1:37728665-38361165 GCF_030014385.1 Trichomycterus rosablanca | reverse complement strand
GCATTAAAAAGTTGGTACGATGCTGGGAAAAATGCACCAAAAGGTGAGGTGAAATTCTTAATAAATAGTTTAAAAAGTGTGGAAACTTTTTGAAGAACCCCCGTATATACTGCATTTACAAATAGCACTATATTGAAATATACGTAGATATATACTGAAATTGTAGTATCTTTCACTCGAGTGCCAATATAACCATTGTAAATTCAAGGTAAATTATTACTACTTATTACTAATTACTACTTATTACTACTAATTAATAATTAGAAATTATTAGTAGTGTTATTAATAATATCTTAATAATGTTTTATAGACACGTCTCAAAATGAGATAAACTTGAATACAGTAACATCAAGTACATACTGTATGAAATAGTAATAATCTGACTAATACCTTGATCACTCAAATGTAGTGAATTTGACATATTTTGTCTCACGATGGATGGTCAGTGGTGAGCTCTCCCAGGAGCTCTACCAAATCTTTGCCAAGAATGCATTGACGACTTATCCAGTAGGTCACCAAAAACCCAGATGAACATCTAAAGACCTGCAGCCCTTACTTGCCTCATTTAAGGTCAATGGACCGTACATGATTCCACAATAAGAGAGACACTGAGCAAAAATGGCATCCAGGGGAGAGTTGCAAGGTGCAAACCACTGCTGACCAAAAAGAACACAAAGGCTCATCTCGCACTTGCTAAAAAAAACATCTAGATGACCCTCAAGACTTTTGGGACAGTATACTGTGGACTGAGGAGTCTAAGGTGGAACTTTTTGGAAGACATCTGACATAAAGCTAACACCGAATTCTGCAATAAACGATAAAGCATAATTGCTTCTGCTCTCCTACCTCTCACACTAGCCAAATTTTGGGCACATTTCTAGAAGATGAAGGGGTGTATTTCTTTACCAGTGTCTATTTTGCTCACTTATTCAATAAATATAGATAAAATCACCTAATTTAGGTCCTTGATCCTAATCAGTTTAATTGCATGGAATCAATGTGGAGTCAACTACTTATATTCCAAAGCCTCTAATTAGGAAAAGGATTCTTTTAAAACTGACTTTGATCAGTAAAATAAATACCCAGACACTGGGTATAACATAACAAGATGCAAAGAATTCCACAAAATAAGATAAGATTCT
The DNA here is from genome assembly GCF_030014385.1 of Trichomycterus rosablanca. Lineage (NCBI taxonomy): Eukaryota > Metazoa > Chordata > Actinopteri > Siluriformes > Trichomycteridae > Trichomycterus > Trichomycterus rosablanca. Next base: position 38,360,023 of record NC_085989.1, on the reverse strand, counting down.
TTTATTGATCCCCATGGGGGAAATTCGAGTGTTACAGCAGCTCCAGTACAGTGTAAGTACAGTAAATAGAGTAAATAAAAAAAGGGTAGAATAAAAATAAAAGATATATACAGTATATATATATATATATATATATATACAGGGGTTGGACAAAATAACTGAAACACCTGGTTTTAGACCACAATAATTTATTAGTATGGTGTAGGGCCTCCTTTTGCGGCCAATACAGCGTCAATTCGTCTTGGAAATGACATATACAAGTCCTGCACAGTGGTCAGAGGGATTTTAAGCCATTCTTCTTGCAGGATAGTGGCCAGGTCACTACGTGATGCTGGTGGAGGAAAACGTTTCCTGACTCGCTTCTCCAAAACACCCCAAAGTGGCTCAATAATATTTAGATCTGGTGACTGTGCAGGCCATGGGAGATGTTCAACTTCACTTTCATGTTCATCAAACCAATCTTTCACCAGTCTTGCTGTGTGTATTGGTGCATTGTCATCCTGATACACGGCACCGCCATTGGATGCACATGGTCCTCCAGAATGGTTCGGTAGTCCTTGGCAGTGACGCGCCCATCTAGCACAAGTATTGGGCCAAGGGAATGCCATGATATGGCAGCCCAAACCATCACTGATCCACCCCCATGCTTCACTCTGGGCATGCAACAGTGTGGGTGGTACGCTTCTTTGGGGCTTCTCCACACCGTAACTCTCCCGGATGTGGGGAAAACAGTAAAGGTGGACTCATCAGAGAACAATACATGTTTCACATTGTCCACAGCCCAAGATTTGCGCTCCTTGCACCATTGAAACCGACGTTTGGCATTGGCACGAGTGACCAAAGGTTTGGCTATAGCAGCCCGGCCGTGTATATTGACCCTGTGGAGCTCCCGACGGACAGTTCTGGTGGAAACAGGAGAGTTGAGGTGCACATTTAATTCTGCCGTGATTTGGGCAGCCGTGGTTTTATGTTTTTTGGATACAATCCGGGTTAGCACCCGAACATCCCTTTCAGACAGCTTCCTCTTGCGTCCACAGTTAATCCTGTTGGATGTGGTTTGTCCTTCTTGGTGGTATGCTGACATTACCCTGGATACCGTGGCTCTTAATACATCACAAAGACTTGCTGTCTTGGTCACAGATGCGCCAGCAAGACATGCACCAACAATTTGTCCTCTTTTGAACTCTGGTATGTCACCCATAATGTTGTGTGCATTGCAATATTTTGAGCAAAACTGTGCTCTTACCCTGCTAATTGAACCTTCACACTCTGCTCTTACTGGTGCAATGTGCAATTAATGAAGATTGGCCACCAGACTGGTCCAATTTAGCCATGAAACCTACCACACTAAAATTACAGGTGTTTCAGTTATTTTGTCCAACCCCTGTATATATATATATATATACAGTGTATCACAAAAGTGAGTACACCCCTCACATTTCTGCAAATATTTCATTATATCTTTTCATGGGACAACACTATAGACATGAAACTTGGATATAACTTAGAGTAGTCAGTGTACAGCTTGTATAGCAGTGTAGATTTACTGTCTTCTGAAAATAACTCAACACACAGCCATTAATGTCTAAATAGCTGGCAACATAAGTGAGTACACCCCACAGTGAACATGTCCAAATTGTACCCAAATGTGTCGTTGTCCCTCCCTGGTGTCATGTGTCAAGGTCCCAGGTGTAAATGGGGAGCAGGGCTGTTAAATTTGGTGTTTTGGGTACAATTCTCTCATACTGGCCACTGGATATTCAACATGGCACCTCATGGCAAAGAACTGTCTGAGGATGTGAGAAATAGAATTGTTGCTCTCCACAAAGATGGCCTGGGCTATAAGAAGATTGCTAACACCCTGAAACTGAGCTACAGCATGGTGGCCAAGGTCATACAGCGGTTTTCCAGGACAGGTTCCACTCGGAACAGGCTTCGCCAGGGTCGACCAAAGAAGTTGAGTCCACGTGTTCGGCGTCATATCCAGAGGTTGGCTTTAAAAAATAGACACATGAGTGCTGCCAGCATTGCTGCAGAGGTTGAAGACGTGGGAGGTCAGCCTGTCAGTGCTCAGACCATACGCCGCACACTGCATCAACTCGGTCTGCATGGTCGTCATCCCAGAAGGAAGCTGACGCACAAGAAAGCCCGCAAACAGTTTGCTGAGGACAATCAGTCCAAGAACATGGATTACTGGAATGCCCTGTGGTCTGACGAGACCAAGATAAACTTGTTTGGCTCAGATGGTGTCCAGCATGTGTGGCGGCGCCCTGGTGAGAAGTACCAAGACAACTGTATCTTGCCTACAGTCAAGCATGGTGGTGGTAGCATCATGGTCTTGGGCTGCATGAGTGTTGCTGGCACTGGGGAGCTGCAGTTCATTGAGGGAAACATGAATTCCAACATGTACTGTGACATTCTGAAACAGAGCATGATCCCCTCCCTTCGAAAACTGGGCCTCATGGCAGTTTTCCAACAGGATAACGACCCCAAACACAACCTCCAAGATGACAACTGCCTTGCTGAGGAAGCTGAAGGTAAAGGTGATGGACTAAACCCAATTGAGCACCTGTGGCACATCCTCAAGTGGAAGGTGGAGGAGTTCAAGGTGTCTAACATCCACCAGCTCCGTGATGTCATCATGGAGGAGTGGAAGAGGATTCCAGTAGCAACCTGTGCAGCTCTGGTGAATTCCATGCCCAGGAGGGTTAAGGCAGTGCTGGATAATAATGGTGGTCACACAAAATATTGACACTTTGGGCACAATTTGGACATGTTCACTGTGGGGTGTACTCACTTATGTTGCCAGCCATTTAGACATTAATGGCTGTGTGTTGAGTTATTTTCAGAAGACAGTAAATCTACACTGCTATACAAGTTGTACACTGACTACTGTAAGTTATATCCAAGTTTTATTTCTATAGTGTTGTCCCATGAAAAGATATAATAAAATATTTGCAGAAATGTGAGGGGTGTACTCACTTTTGTGATACACTGTATATATATATATATACCTGTATATCAAGTAATGAATAAGACTGATGCTAGACATTGGATTCCAAGGTGGTCTACCTAACACACCACTTTGTTTATGCTAACAGAATGCAGGTCAGAAATTAGGCTAAATGGAACTAAATGCTGTCTGGGACCCACCTAGGAGACTCTGACTGGGAATCGTGGCATGCCTCAGTGTCACTCTGGTTATGTAAAAAATAACATATTCATTTATTCATTTTAGTTTCCACTTAATTCTGATCAGCTATGGTTGGAGTATAAATTATTTAGGAAACACTGTACGCAATACACAAAGGTGAAAAATACACTTTAAACCAGGTGTTTCTCCAGTGCATACATAGTACATTTATCCACTTGCACAAAAAAGACCTTTTTGTGGGATTCAGGCTGCAGCACTTTCAAGACAGTTCAAGCTAACAGTTCAAACTTCAAAATTAAGATGTAACAGTGGTTAACAATATCAAATATGCTTAACTTTTTGAAATACTGTGCAAGTGCTACCTGGGAACTGAATAAAATTAGTTTTTAGCCTTTATTTAGCAGATAACACAAGCTTTTACAATAATGACAAGTAATTCAAAATAAAAAAATATATATAATATTATTTTGCAGTGTTTTCTCAAGTGGCTGCTTAATAGTGACTTTTTTGTTGCTGTAGGCAATATTCGATTTACTGAATCTTTTTCTCTCATGACATTCAAATAATTTATATCATACTGAAACTTTAACAATGAACTTACACACAGGAAAATGTTTTGACAATAAATGTGACATTAAGAAACTGTGTTGCATGATGGACACTGCAATGCTAGATACACTGATCAGCCATAACATTAAAACCACCTACTTGTTTCTACACTCACTGTCTATTTTTTCAGCTCTACTTACCATATAGAAGCACTTTGTAGTTCTACAATTACTGACTGTAGTCCATCTGTGTATCTACATACCTTTTTAACCTGCTTTCACCCTGTTCTTTAATGGTCAGGACCCCCACAGGACCACTACAGAGCAGGTATTATTTAGGTGGTGGATCATTCTCAGCACTGCAGTGACACTGACATGGTGGTGGTGTGTTAGTGTGTGTTGTGCTGATATGAGTGGATCAGACACAGCAGCACTGCTGGAGTTTTTAAATACCATGTACACTCGCTGTCCACTCTATTAGACACTCCTACCTAACTGGTCCACCTTGTAGATGTAAAGTCAGAGACGATCGCTCATCTATTGCTGCTGTTTGAGTTGGTCATCTTCTAGACCTTCATCAGTGGTCACAGGACGCTGAGTACAGGGCGCTGTGGCTGGATATGTTTTTGGTTGGTGGACTATTCTCAGTCCAGCAGGGACAATGACACTAACAAAACACACTAACACACCACCACCATGTTAGTGTCACTGCAGTGATGTGAATGACCCACCACCCAAATAATACCTGCTTTGTAGTGGTTCTGGGAGAGTCCTGACCATTGAAGAACAGCATAAAACAAAGCATGCAGAGAAACAGATGGACTACAGTCAGTAATTGTAGAACTACAAAGTGCTTCTATATGGTAAGTGGAGCTGATAAAATTGACAGTGAGTGTAGAAACAAGGAGGTGGTTTTAATGTTATGGCTGATCGGTGTATGTTTATACAGAAGTTTTTCTTATACTATATTATTAGTAACAATTGCATAAAAATGTCTTCCAACCACAGCTGAAATATTCTTTCAACAAAATATACCACACTGGTCCCTACTCTACTGCTTCCCTTAATTAGGGTGCTGACTTTACTAACACTGTTCTGTACAATTTATATAGTGTGCTAGCTCTTCCCACAGGTATTCTGTCTTTTTATACAACAATATAAGAGCCATTATATTGTCTACTAATCCAGAAAATAGTGGGGGTTAAATGAATGAATAAATGAATAAATAAATTAATGTAGATTTGAAGTTACAATTGTGCCTGTTTCTCAATAAGAAAAAACCACCATAGCTTGGATTCCTCATTGCATAAAGATGTGGTTTTGGAGTAGACACAGCATCCCATCATTAATAAATTACCTTTTCCAGAGAATTGGTTTCATGCAGACTAAGTATTTGGTCCTACTGACCTTTAAGGTGCCTGTGCAAGCTGTGAGCAAGCTTACAAATTATGTACAGCCTTCCAAGAAACTGGATTTTCACTTAATTAAGTACGTCTACCTTGTTCTCATACCTACTGCTTATTGGATCAAATAACACTTTGTTTAGGTACAGTTACTAATCTATTGCTATGTGCTTTTTATTAGCCCTCCAGACTCTGTCCATAAATGAAATGGACGGGCAATGTATTACTATTAAGCAGAAATTACCTGGGTGGTTGGCAGTACAATGCAGCAGTGAGACTGACTTGATAGTGTGTGGTACTGGTCTATCTGGTAAAACATAGCAGCTGAGGTTGTTTTATATGCTGTGTTCACTTACAGTACACATTACCACCCACAAACACCTTGTTATACAGCTAGTAGGAGACAACAGTTCATCGTTTTTCTGTGTGTCTCCAGATACGCTCAAGTTTTTGCATCAAAACAAACAAATGTAACAACAGCACAAATGCTCACAGGTGATCTACCAAACTCCACACAGAAAGAACCCGGACCACTTCACCAAGGAATCAAACACAGGACCTTCTTGCTGTGAGGTGACAGTGCTACACACCAAGCCACCGTCCCACCTCAATAGATAATTTGCATGCCAAAATTCACACAGACCACAGCTTAGAAAATGGGAAGCTATGGGGTACCAAAACTTCCTGCCATGCGGCTGTGTTGCCCCACCATAGGTTATATAATTGTATGTAATATAAATCTTGCATATTTTGTTGAATGAATTTTGCCCTCAACACTTGTTACCAGCAATTAACAGAACCAAGTATTCTATATACATGGTCTGTATGCAATTTCACTTTACTTATTCACTAAATGAGAACATTATATATGGTAAATCAGTTTCTTATTTGGGAGGTTGGGGGTAACAACTAAACAAAGTACAAACGTATAAAATACAAACGAATTGAAGCGTTTCATATTACAACATATATTGTGATGTCGCAACATGAATTGAGATTATGAACTTGTTTTATGTTCAGTAATGTAAAAATATCAAACAGGTGTTTTCATTATTCCACAATTCTAGCCCTACACATTGCTTGTCCCAACCTTTTTGAAATGTGCTGCAGGCATCAAATTAAGAATCAGCATATATTTATGAAAATCAATAAGTTTGTAAGTTAATCATTTTTCTTTGTGCGGTTTTCAGTTAAATAGCCTTCAAATACAGTTTACAAAACATTGCTTTTTGTATTTATCTGCAGGTCCCAACTTTTTTTTTTTAATTGGGTTAGTACAGTGGTACCTTGTAACTCAACGTCCCCTATACTCAAAATCTTTGAAACTCATTGCCCTTTGTCGAGAAATTTGCACCCCTAAACTCAATGTGTTCTGTTTGTTTTTTAAAAATTTATTTATTTAATTCTAAATTAACAGTGAACAGTCGCTTTGTTCAGCGCTCGGCTTGAGTGGTGCTGTAAAATGCCATCAAAGTGCAAATATGAGATGAATCTGCATTTGTGTGGAATAACCATCAGATTCACTCTGAAGGCGTCCACATGTATCTGTGTTTAGCTGGATTTTCCTCTCTGTTTCACTTTTAAACTTGTGTTACAGCACGAGGTTCTGAAAAATTCTAAGAATCAGCTTTTTATTTCATTATTTTTGTATTATATTTGTGTTATTTTCAGTGTATAAAAAACAACCCCATTATTTTACATAAGCCTAAAATATATGCAAGTCCACAGGACCATGAAACGCATTAACAGATTTCTCATACATCCTTAAAGGAAAAAATACCTTGAAACTCAATGCCAATCCTGGAACCAATTGATGTTGAGTTTCAAGGTACAAACTGTATATAATTTTAACCCTAACACTATAAAAAGACTAGTGAGCTATCTAAGAAGTTAAACTAAAATATATTGCTTAGTTTCTATTTTCCTACAACCCTTGAGGCTGTCCCACCTCACGGTTAAAGTACAACTGTGCCAGATCTTTATTGGTCATTTATTGATCACATGACAATGCTGTCTAGATATTTTTAAGTGCTGGAATAATCTCAACCCTCATGAGGCACTGAGATGTGCAAAATCTATAGCAACAATGCTGCACCTAGAAATATTCCTACCAGCACCACACTATACACCATACTACTGTCTCTGTCACCAATGTTCACTCAAATAAACTGGCCAGTGATATTGTTTGGCAGCGTATATAGACAATATTTCGATTTCTTGGCTTTTTGCACACTTTAGTGTACTTTAGATTTAAATAAAATCTGGACCACTTAGGGACATTTAGATACTTTCCCTTTGTTTTTGGCTGGTAAAGGGTAACTGTCACCCCAGTTTGTGTGCAGATATCATCCTAAATGTCTCCCTGTCCCTGCCACTGAGAAGCTTATATATCCTATAAGCTCTTATATCCTATATCATAACACCATGTTTCACCATATGGTAATAGTCAGGTCATATACAGTGCCTCTTACACAAGACATAGTGCTTGTTTTGTCCATTTTATCATGACAGAGAATCTATTTATTTGTCGAATATGCCTTTTACAGTGGATTTTGTCTTGCCTGTCTGCCATTAAGAGCTGATTATGGAGTGCTAGTCAGTCCAACAGGAGCCCCATTTCTACACAGGACTTTTAAAGACCCAGGTGTGCACTTTTCTAAGCTAAGACAGACCAGTTCAAACTGCAACAGGTGGAATTTTAAACACATTCCTAGAATAATTAAAGCGAACTAGACACATCGCAAGTATGAAAAAAAACAAACAGGATTTGTTTGACCATAATTTGTCGTGCCAGAGTAAAGGCTCTAAATGCTTTAGTGAATAAAAGATTTTAGATTAAAAACCAAATAAAAAACCTAAAAACATGCTTTCACTTTCATGCTTTCACTTTCACAAGTGCCACAGCCATGTTGGTGGCTGGGATATAACCCCGTAGTAGATGAACACCAATCAACCATAACATTAAAACCACCTCCTTGTTTCTACACTCACTGTCCTATTTATCAGCTCCACTTACCATATAGGAGCACTTTGTAGTTCTACAATTACTGACTGTAGTCCATCTGTTTCTCTACATGCTTTGTTAGCCCCCTTTCATGATGTACTTCAATGGTCAGGACTCTTCCAGGACCACCACAGAGCGGGTATTATTTGGGTGGTGGGTAATTCTCAGCACTGCAGTGACACGGACATGGTGGTGGTGTGTTAGTGTGTGTTGTGCTGGTATGAGTGGATCAGACACAGCAGTGCTGATGGAGTTTTTAACTCACTGTCACTGCTGGACTGAGAATAGTCCACCAACCAAAAATATCCAGCCAACTGCGCCCCGTGAGCAGCGTCCTGTGACCACTGATTATGGTCTAGATGATGACCAACTCAAACAGCAGCAATAGATGAGTGATCATCTCTGATTTTACATTTACAAGGTGGACCAACTAGATAGGAGTGTCTAATATAGTGGACAGTGAGTGGACACAGTATTTAAAAACTGCAGCAGCGCCGCTATGTCTGATCCACTCATATCAGCACAACACACACTAACACACCACCACCATGTCACTGTCACTGCAGTGCTGAGAATAATCCACCACCTAAATAATGCATACTCTGTGGTGGTCCTGGGAGAGTCCTGACCATTGAAGAACAGCTTGAAAGGGGGCTAACAAAGCATGCAGAGAAACAGATGGACTACAGTCAGTAATCGTAGAACTATAAAGTGCTTCTATATGGTAAGTGGAGCTGATAAAATGGACAGTGAGTGTAAATGCAAATGCAAAATGTAAATGCATTCAATGATGTACCTGAAATAAAAGTAAATGGTCACCATTGTACAGCCAGGTTCCTCAACTCCAGATCAGGTGTTTCCTTTGTGGTCTGCTTAATCTAAAGTAGGTTCAGACTGATGACATCATGCTAGCATACAGATTTATTTTAGAAACACTCCAACCTAATTCAAGTGTGAACCCCATGGCCAGAGGAGCAACACTGCCACCTGTGGGGCACATCACACTGTACATCAGACTTTATAAACTGTAAATCACGGTGTGTAACTGTGACACTAATCAAAAGGAAGTGAGTCGTCTCCTTCTGTAGCTCTTTTACGGCAGTCACATATTGCATATTATGTACATACATTTGTAAGTTACAGTTCTTTTCACGCGTCTGTCTTTCAGAGTACTCAGAGTACAAATAAATTATAGATAGTACCATTCTCCACCAGCAGGTGGTATCTGTGAGTCATAGTAAATTTAGTGGCAGCAAACATCCTGTATGAATCCAGCGTCTACATTATCCTTCCAATTAGTGTAGGAAGTTAGGAACATGACTAAAGGGATTACTTTCCACTCAGACATATTAATGACGTCAAAACTGGTGTGTGTGTGTGTGTGTGTGTGTGTGTGTGTGTGTGTGTGTGTGTGTGTTTTAGTTTTTAGCAAAGTATCTTAAACATCTTGAACCTTTATTTACCTGAAAAAAAATTTCCAATGTTTTCACTGACCAGCCTATTTTGTGGGTAGCACTGTCGCCTCACAGCAAGAATGTCCTGGGTTCGATTCCCAAATGGGGCGGGTCAGGTCCTTTTTGTGTGGAGTTTGCATATTCTCCCTGTCCCTCCGGGAGCTCCGGTGTTCTCCCACAGTCCAAAAACATGCAAGTGAGATGCAATGGAGATACCAAATTGGCCATGACTGTGTTTGACACTAAAACTTGTGAACTGACGCTCAGGTGGCGCGGCGGTAAAAACACGCGCTCGAATACATCGTATCGAATGTCAGCTCTGCCTTGCCGGCTGAGGCTGAGCGGTCACATGAACGACGATTGGACTGTTGTTCAGATGGGCGGGACTAAGCCAGATATGGGTCTCTCTCTGTCAGACTGGTGCAATTACGACCTCTGCTGGCTGATTAGAGGCGCCTACACAGAGATGAGGAAAGAGTGCTCTTTGGGTGTGTCTCTCCGTACACAATGCTAGGTGGCACAACACTCGTCAATGAGTGGGTGATAAGATGCATACGGCTTGCTGCCCACGTGTCGGAGGGGGCGTGGGTTAGCTTCGAGCTCCTCGGTCAGAGCAGGGATCGGCATAGGCGGAAGAAAAGTATGATGCAATTGGGCAACTGGATGCGCTAAAGGGGGAGAAAAAGGGGAGAAAATGCATTTAAAAAAAAAAAAATTTAACTTGTGAACTGATGAATCTTGTGTAACCAGTAACTACCTGTCCTGTCATGAAAGTAACCAAAGTGTGTAAAACATGATGTTAAAATCCCAGTAAATAAAACAGTATTTTGTAAATACAAACCCCATTTCCAGTAAAGTTGGGACATTTTGTAAAAGGCAATAAAAAGAAAACTCTTTAATTTGTTAATTCTTCTGACTCTTTATTTACCTGACAAAGGTACAATAAAAAGATTTCCAATGTTTTAACTTATGAGTTTATTTTCTAAACAGATTTAGAATTTGATGCCTGCAACACACTCCAAAAAACTTAGAAGTCATGTTTACCCCTGTGTTCAATCAGCTTTCCTAATAATGAGACCTTTTATTATCGTTTGGGAACTGAGGATACTAATTCTTGCAGTTTTGCAAGTGGATTTTCTCTCTCTTCTAGCTAGTAGTTGGAGGTCACAGTTGTCTGATTCTTCACTTCATGATGCACTATTCATTTTTTAAATAGTAGCAAGATTGGGACTGCAGGCAGGCCAGTCAAGCACATACACCCTGGGTTCGATCCCCAGGTCAGGTGGTCCAGGTCCTTTCTGTGTGGAGTTTGCATGTTCTTTCCGTGTCTGTGTGGGTTTCCTTCAGCCTTTCCTTACACAGACTGAGATTTTTTCTAGATTCCCTGAATGTTTTTACAATATTATATATGGTAGATAAATCTTTTGCCATTTTGAATCGTTCCTTTTGAACTGATTGACAGTTTTCTCATAAAGTTTGGTACAAAGTGGAGAGCCATGACTCATTATTGCTTGTAAAGGTGCTCTGGTAGATTCTCCTTTTATACTCTATAATGATTCCCTGACCTTCTACCAATTCATCTGCTTATTCACTTATTTTGCCTCTGTCCCAACCTTTTTTGAGTGTGCTGAAGGCATCAAATTCTAAATGTGTTTCTATTTACAAAATACAATGATCAGTGAAACACCGGAAATCTTTTTACTTTTGTCAGTTAGATGAAGATTCAAGAGAATTAAGAAATCACAGATTGTTTAAATTTGATGCCTGCAACACTCCTATAAAAGCTGGGACACAGGCGTGTTTACCACTTACATCAATATACTAGTCGTTGCAGTTCTTGCCTCAGCTGCTTAGCAGTCCGTGGTCACTGTTGTCTGATTCTCCTCTTTATGCGCTATACATTTTCAAAAGCAGACAGATTTGGAAAGCAGGGAAGTCAAGCACGCACATGGTATCTACAAAACCAGACTGCTGTTATGTGCACAGAATGAAGCCTGGCCCCATCTTGCTGAAATAAATAGGAACTTTCCAGAAACAGATGTTGCCTTGGTGGCAACAGACACTATATGGCCAAAGTATTGGAACACATACACATTACATTACACTTATGACAGCGTATTCTAAATTCATAAGTATTAATATGTATTTGGTCCCTCCTTTGCAGATACAACAGCTTCCACTTCTCTGGGAAATCTTTCTACAAAATTTGGATTTGTGCCCAATCATCCAAAAGAACATTTGAAAGGTAAGACACTGATGCTTGGTTTGAATCTCTGTTCTAGTTCGTCCCAAAAGGTGTTTGATGAGGATGAGGTCAGGGCTCTGTGCAGGCCAATCAAGTTCTTCTACACTAAACTTACCCAAACATGCCTTATAAACCTTGTACTCAGGAACAGTCATGCTGGAACAAAAACTGTTTCCATAAAGTTGGAAGCACACAATTGACCAAAATGTCTTGGTATGCTGAAGCATTAAGATGGAACTAAGGGGCCTAGGCCAACCCCTAAAAACCAACCATAGCGTTATCCCTCCACCAAATTTTGCATTTAGAACAAGTCAGTTAGGCAGGTATTGTTCCCCGACTCCAATCCCTGACTCTTCCATCACACTGCCAGATAGAGAAGCAGAACACATTTCCACTCCTTCTCTAATGAAGCCTTTACATCACTCCATCCTTGACATCTTTCACACTAGGCACTTCACAACTTGCATGTAGCTGCTTGAGCATGGAAGAAGCTCCCAGCTCAGATGAAGTGCTGATGTTAATGCCAAAGAAAGTTAATTCTTCAGCATACCAAGGGATTTTGGACAAATTCATGCTCCCAACTTTGTGGGAACAGTTTGGGGACGGCCCCTTCCTGTTCCAACATGACTGTGTACCAGTGCACAAAGCAAGGCCCATAAAGACATGGATGAGCGAGTTTGGTGCGAAAGAACTTGACTGGCCTGGACTTGATTGCTGAGTCCTGACCTCAACCTGATAGAACACCTTTGGGATGAATTAGAGAGGAGACTGTGAGCCAGGTCTTCTCGTCCAACTTCAGTGTCTGACCTCACAAATGTGCTTCTGGAAGAATGGTCAAAAATTCCCATAAACACACTCCTAAACCTAGTGGAAAGCCTTCCCAGAAGAGTTGAAGCTGTTATAGCTGCAAAGGGTGGGCCGACATCATATTAAACCCTATGGATTAGGAATGGGACGTCACTCAAGTTCATATGTGTGTGAAGGCAGACGAGCGAATACTTTTGGCAATATAGTGTAGTTGAGATCAGGAGCCTGTGCACACATTGTATACAAGGGAAACTCTCATGCATAAAAAAAAAAGTCATTGCCACACATAAGGACAGATTATTCTCGGACCACCACTAGTGGTAATACAGAACTTGCTCCTCTAGTAAAGTGAACAGATGACACCTCTGTTCTAATGGCATCCATATTTGTCTATCTGATTGCCAATGGTACAGCGTTGATTATTTTACTACTCCAGAGTCCAAAAGGGTGTGCCTTACACCAACTTAGCTGGCACTTTGGCTTATATACAACTACCCATATACAATATTGCAATTCATGAAGCTCTGGTCTTTTTTTCAGAGGCAGTCTGAAATTCATTACAGCATTATGCAACTAATGACAGGTGATTTATTACACTTCACAAGTTGCAGTGATCGGTATGTGTGGTCTACTGCTTTGAGGCCATGCTATCAATGCTACTGGACATTATCACTAGTCTCATTATTAACAGCAGATAAACAGACTTGTTGAAGAGGCGGCATTCTATGAAAGTGTCAATACAATTTCCAGAGCTCTTTAGGGTGACTCATTCTGCGGTCTATAAAAGATTGCATGGCTGTATATTATGCACCCATTAGAAAAGGGAAAATCCACTTAAAAAGTGTCCACATATTTTGACCATGTTTAATGCTATATGAAATAATGCTATACACCGACGAGGCATAACATTATGACCACTGGGAAGCAGGCAAGCCGACGGAGGCAGTGTGATGCTTTGGGAAATGTTCTGCTGGGAAACCTTGGGTCCTGCCATCCATGAGGATGTTACTTTGACACGTACCACCTACCTAAGCATTGTTGCAGACCATGTACACCCTTTCATGGAAACTGTATTCCCTGATAACTGTGGCCTCTTTCAGCAGGATAATGCGCCCTGACACAAAGCAAAAATGGTTCAGGAATGATTTGAGGAGCACAACAACAAGTTTGAGGTGTTGACTTGGTCTCCAAATTCCCCAGATGTCAATCCAATCGAGCATCTGTGGGATGTGCTGGACAAACAAGTCCGATCCATGGAGGCCCCACCTCACAACTTACAGGAGTTAGAGGATCTGCTGCTAACATCTTGGTTCCAGATACCAAAGCACACCTTCAGGGCTCTAGTGAAGTTCTGGCAGCAAAAGGGGGACCAACACAACATTAGGAAGGTGGTCATAATGTTATGCCTAATCAGTGTATGTAACCTCTATACAAATAAAAAGCTACTTAGCTTTTGTAACTGTAATTGCAAACCAAAAAAATCTATTTGTGTTAATCAGGCCATTTTAAACAAGTCAATTAATAGTTAATCAACCACTAAATAGATTAAATACAGCCTGAAACAGAAACTAAAACAGATGCATAGAGAGGAAGTGATGGTGGAGAGATGTCTGCAGTGGAAAAAAAAAAAACTGATGGTGCCAAATGCACCGTTCATGGACAGCCATGTGACAAATCACCCGGCCAGCAGCAGGCCTGTAATAGACCACCTTATGTAAAAACCTTATGGTCAGAAAACTGATCAGAAGAGACATGACGTGCAAAAAGACATGTAACACTCCGTATATAATGATTTACTAAAAGGCACCTGGACAGAGGAGACTGTAATAATAAACATTCAAACATGATAATCAGCTTAACTACCGCATACAGGAATGAGCTTACACTATACAATCTTTATTCCTTAAAGATAAAAGCTAAGACAATAGTGGTGATGGGATATCTAAAATATATTACTTCTTATATATAAATATAGTCCTACATGTTGCACATTTTTCAACGTTTTATTTACATGTTAAAATGTGTTCTTGTGACAGTGTGTCAAATAGTGTGCAGTAATCCTTTATGTTGAGTGAACACATACAATGTGTGCTTAACAATAAGTTACAATCCGTAAAGCACAAAACATGATCTTAATTTGGCATTTTGTAACCATGATCTATGGAAGCCTGTTTTCACCTGCTAAACAAAAAACAAAACAAAACAAATAGTCCTTCTGTTTCAGGTAGCAATACAGTTTTATGCAAAATGGGTTTATTTTCTCAGTAAAATTAAGTACTGTTAACACCCTAACAGATAAGAAACGTTGGCACATTTGCACACATACTGTTTAGTTGTTAGAAGTATGTTAACCCACTACTGCTTAGATCTTGGGTTTGGATCGCAGGTGTGCCATCCTATTGGGTGTCTACACAGATTTAATTGTCTATGTCTGTTTGGGGGTTCTGAAGTCATGTCAAACAGCATAGCCACTGGAAGGTGCACTTGTCAGTCACAGTGTGCGCTCAGTGTCGATCCCAAGCCCAAATGTTTTATTAGGACCGTTTGTTTGTTTATTAGGATTTTAACGTCATGTTTTACACTTTGGTTACATTCATGACAGGAACGGTAGTTACTCATTACACAAGATTCATCAGTTCACACAAGGTTATATCAAACACAGTCATGGACAATTTAGTATCTCCAATTCATGTCTTTGGACTGTGGGAAGAAACCGGAGCACCCGGAGTAAACCCACGCAGACACGGGAGAGAACACACAAACTCCACACAGAAAGGACCCGGACTGCCCCACCTGGGGATCAAACCCAGGACCTTCTTGCCGTGAGGCGACAGTGCTACCGACTTAGCCACCGTGTTCATGTGGAAAGTAACTGAGTAAAAAAAGGTGCCACATCTTTAGAAATAACAATCTATTATTTCTTATTATTGTGTTTTATTGGTTGTGTTTCTTGGCACAGAAACTAGCACAAAGTGTTGACTGGGGATCGTTGTATAAAAATTTTATAAGAAAAAGCAAAAATAGGAACCATGGGTCGCTTGAGTGGTGTAGCTTAAGATCTCAAGCTCTAAAGCTGTGCTGTCCAACAGTCACAACTGGCTGTCTGAGGGAGGGAGGTTCAAAAAGTGGGGAACTCAACAAAGGGCACAGAGTGCGCTCTCAGTGAGACTCTGCCTCTGGTCGACTTAGAATGTACGTCTGTCAAAAAGGACACGATAGTCCGCGGCTCTCCTCGGTCAGGGCAGGGGTGATGCAAGCCGCAGAAGATTGTTTTTTTTATTGTTTATTAGGATTTTAACGTCATGTTTTACACTTTGGTTACATTCATGACAGGAACGGTGGTTACTCATTACTCAAGATTCATCAGTTCACAAGGTTATTTCGAACACAGTCATGGACAATTTAGTGTCTCCAATTCACCTCACTTGCATGTCTTCGGACTGTGGGAGGAAACCGAAACATGCAAACTCCACACAGAAAGGACCCGGACCGCCCCACCTGGGGATCGAACCCAGGGCCTTCTTGCTGTGAGGCGACAGTGCTACCCACTTAGCCACCGTGCCGCCCAGCTTCGGAGAAGTTACAATCTGGGAAATGGAAACTAGATTGGGTGACCAAGAGGGGAAATGCAAAATTCGAATAAAAAAAAAAATATATATAATAATTATGTCAGGCATTTCCTTCCCTTAGAAGCACATCTCAAATATTACTAACATTTTAAAAATATATAAAATCTTCAAAATATATTTTGCTATCATTTTAAAGTCATAAGTAGTTATAATAGTAAATTACGATAAATATCATAATTTTTTGGCTTCTCTAGAAGGTGAAAACAGGCATCCCTAGTGATCTGTAAAAAGCTGTCAGTAAGGTAAGTTAATGTAAATGCAACTACGCTGAATGATTGTCTTGAACTGTGCAGCAGAGCGCAGTCTTTGAATCAGAAATTGGTTCAGGTCCACACTGCTCTCTCCACACTCGCATCCATCCCACATTAAACTCATTGGCAAGCATCTGCAAACAAGTGAGTTGGTGTTTACACAGAACATCCATTAAAACAATAGCTTAAAGTGAAAAAGTAGAACAGCAAGGTCAGGACATGGCACGATTCCCACCGGGACAGAGATGGTAGCTACGGCTACAATTAATCATCACCACCACAAATCGTTTGCGTTTCTTTCCACGCACACTTTCTAGAATGTGTTAGACGAGTTGGTCCTGTTTTAGCTGCAGCCATGAGGCATCCTCGGAGACTTGTCTGTGTTTGACGACGGCTGGCAGTTGATGTCTCGCAGACGGAGCGAGACCCGAACGGCATCTTAAACACACACCGGTTTCGGTTTAGACGTCTAGACGAGGAGGAGGGGGAAGATATAAACTGCTAACAATATTCCCATGCTGTTTCTGGCTGACCCGTCAGAGTCGTGTCTACACAAACGCTTGTCTTTATCTCCCTCTGTAGCCTGAACGTTGCAGTGCTCGGTGCCAAATGATATGCAGTGATGGGGAGTCGGTGCACGTCAGGAAAATAGCTCATTTGTTGAGTGTGATGTTGGCGTAGGAAGTGGGGATGTAGCCTTCATCGCCGTTATTCCGCCTCACCCGTGTCCATCCGTCACCTTTGTCCTCCTCCACCACGGCCAGCACCTCCCCTTCTTGCATGGAGATGGTGCCTTCACTGGAGCCTGCACACCAGAAGAGGGCAGCACAGAGAAAATAGATCACAAAAACAAAGTAAGGAATAAACATGTGAGTAATTCACAATGTAAACAGAGCCAGATATAAAAAATGTTAGAGCTCTATCTGAATAAACTTCTCAATTGGAATTTTCATAATATTTATTATCATATAAGCAAAAGAAAAATCACATTGTAATGTTTAAGATACACAGTTTTACATTAGGCACAGCAGTCTAATGCACTAGTACACCACAAGTTCAAATCCCAGTTGTGCTATCAACTGGCCAGGCGCTTACACAGACACTTGATTGAATGTGTGCCTGTAGCGGGTAGGGAAAACTGTCGAGCAGTGATGACCCATATTAGGAGGCGAGGCACCTAGACAAGGGGTGGTTTATCAGAGATGGTAGTGTGTGGCACTCTGTATGCAATACTGACATCTTTAGCAGGTAAGAAGATACAGTAGATTGTAGCGTGCATGCAAATAGCGTGAAGCGTGCATGCAAATATATATGACTAGACTTGGTGAACAGGGGTGAATGGAAAAATTTAAATAGCTGGATTCCATTCCACAGGGTCCCTAGGTAGTGTACTTGTATACCCTCCACACTAATCACATGATATCGGCTATTAATATTTAAGTTTATAAGCATTGTTATTAGGATGGGTACATTCATGACAGGACAGGTAGTTACTCGTTACACAAGATTCATCAGTTCAAGTTCGAAATCAAACAGTCAAGGACAATTTAGCATCTCCAATTAACCTGACTGCATGTTTTTGTACTGTAGGAGGAAACCGGAGCTCCCGGAGGAAACCCCTGCAGACACAGGGAGAACATGCAAACTCCACACAGAAAGGACCCAGACCACTTCACCTGGGAATCAAACCAATGAGTTACTTGAGAAAGCAAAAGGATGGTCAAAGATTGCTGTCAACGTGACATTCTGACGTTTATGTGGTACCGTTGCAAGGCCGTTCCAAATGAAGGGATTTAAACTACTGATGTTCCCTTAGCACAGTTTTTTTTTTTTTTTTTTTTACTTTTTAAATGACAAAAAATGTGTTGCAGAGATAAATAATAATTAGGGATGTAACGATGCACCACAAGACGGTTAAAATCGGTGCACATGTGCCACGATTCAAATCGGTTATTAATTTAGATGAATCGATATTCACGTTAAAAAGCAGAAGGCACTGCGCTATTCACCCCGCCAGGTTGACTGCACTTCACAAAGTTGCCAGGTAGGGGGATTTTCCAGCCAAATTTATTTATGTAAGGATGCTTTCTTTATTTGTATTATTCATTTATTTATATAATGTTGGATTTGTTTTAAAATTTCATTTGTTTTTTTACACAATAAGCATTATTTGGCATAGTTTGTACCTACCTCAGAAATAAAAGGGCATTCGTTATTTAAATGAATAAAAGATAAGCACAAATACAGTATTTTATTTTAAAGAGAAATAATAAAAGAAATATTTGTCATAAATTGTCTTCAATTTCATTTTGTTTAAAAAAAAAAAAAAAAAAAGGTAAAAAATCGTATCGTGAACCTAGTATCATGAATCGTATTGCATCGTGGGTAGAGTGTATCGTTACATCCCTAATAATACAAATTTAATAAATTCTGAACTTTTGCACAAACGGAGACTTTATGTTATACCTTGTAAACCACAGTGGGACAAGATTGGCAACAATTTCATTAATTAAGTATATTTCGTTTTTTGTTTTGTTGCATTGTTTGTGTTGCCTGGACTGCAGTAAAAATCATGGACAAAATGTGGGTTGCTTGGTATCACATACATTTCAGAATGTCATGTTTACAGCAATCTCACAATTCCTTTGCTTTCTCAAGTAACTACCAAAATAATGAACCGCAGCCATGTATTATATTTTGTATGTAATATGTATGGAATAAACATGAGTTTATGGAAATACATCAAGTTTGTGTTGTATTTACATTGTGTTGTATTGCGCGTGATTAGCTATATAAAAGTTAAGCTGAATTTGGTGAATTTTGCAGCATTCACTGGTTACTTTCGACGTTGGTGGTTGCTTTCAACTAAGATTGATGAAACATTAGTCTGACAATCCCGCTTGTACCATCTGCTGGTCTCAGATAATGCACCTGTATTAACCCACAAGACACTCAGTGATTGATAAGAAAACTTTACTGTCAGGTTCCTGTTTAATGATGAACCTTTGTTTCTCACGACTCCCTACACAGTTTGATGTTTCCTTCAAACTGAACGCTTTCACTCCCTACAGTGTAATAAAATGGCTCGAATTCACTGTATAGTCCACTTTAGAGGGACCTACTGGGGTGATTGGAATGCAGCCAATGTGTAGACACATAGTTTTAATACATTTTGTCCAATGATCCTGATATAAAAAAGGAGGTATGAACATCCAACGTTTATGGCCTATTCTGAGAGAATTGCTTGTCAAGCTACTGTTAACTCGAATTACCTGCCACTTAGAAGCAGAGAGATGTGTCTATCCATCTGGAACATCTGTTCCAGATTACAAATGAAACACATGCTCTAAAGGTCCTTTCAAACCCAACTCCTTCATTTACCTTATCTATTTATAGATACTGGATCTTTAACCTTAATAAACTTACATATGGAACCATTAATTATTTAGACTATTATTCATGAGAATCATACATCAACTCTTAATGTATTTATTTATTAGGATTTTAACGTCATGTTTTACACTTTGGTTACACTCATGACAAAAATGGTAGTTACTCATTACACAAGATTCATCAGTTCACAAGGTTATATCAAACAGTCATGGACAATTTTCAATTCATCTCCAATTCACCTCACTTGCATGTTTTTGGACTGTGGGAGGAAACCGGAGCTCCCGGAGGCAACCCAGACAGACATGGGGAGAACATGCAAACTCCACACAGAAAGGACCCGGACCACCCCACCTGGGGATCGAACCCAGGAACTTTTTGCTGTGAGGCGACAGTGCTACCCACTGAGCCACCGTGCCGCCCCAACTCATGTAAAGACTTAAGTTGAAAGAGAGTCCAAAATGGCACAACAGCAACCCAAACCAATGGTAGCTCAAGATAATAGACTAGTATTCAGAAGATCATTGTTTCAAGCCCCACCACCATGTTGCCACTCATAAGCCTCTAAGCAAGGCCATCAGCCCTTAACATCTCATTGTATATCACTCTGGATATAAAGCACCTGCTAAATGCCATAAACGTGAATGTAAAACAGCTTAACATGTTTTGTTGTCTCTAGGAAAGACTACCATGACATTCTTCTCAACCAATCACCAGCCTGACACTAGCCAATCACTTAATAATCACGTTTACTATATTTCTTCATAACATGATGAGTAAGGCCATTTCAAATTTGCTTAATTCTAAGGACCTTGTTTTTAAAAATCACAGATTTCACAGATTTGTGCCACATTACACAGCAGTAACTAAATAACGTTAATAAAGTTGAATGATAAAATAAATGGAAGTTACAATACACATTCAGCGAAGGTGCAAGGCTCCATCTCAAATACGAAAATTTGCATCCGTGTTTTGACACCCCCCCTCTGCATCCACAGAAATGGTTGGGAGTTTTTCAAACTCAGTTACCTAAGTAGCGTTTTAGCAGCTTTAGACTTTGACATCTTGTCTAAGTGATTGCTAACTGAACTGCTGTAGGATTGCTAGGACCGCCTCATAGTGCAAATTACCCAGTATACATTTACATTTTTCAGCATTTAGCAGACGCTTTTATTCAAAGCAGCTTACAGTTGTGACAGTATACAGTCTAAGCAATTGAGGGTTAAGGGCCTTGCTCAAGGACCCAACAGTTGCAATCTGGCAGAGGTGAGGCTTGAACCGGCAAGCTTTTGATTACTAGTCCAGTACCTTAACCACTAGGCTACAGATGCCCAAAATGCAAATGACAAAAGTTAAATCGCTAAACACAAACCTTACATTTTTAATTTCACAGCAAACTGCATATTACATGGGAAAAGACTCATTACACAGTCAGTGCCTCGATTTTCACGGCTATAATTTAGGAGAGCCTTAATGATGAGGGCAGCTCCAGCCTAGCGGTTAAGGTACTGGACTAGTGACCAAAAGGCCCTTAGCCTTTAATTGCTTAGACAATATACCTTTGCAGTGCTGTAAGTCGCTTTGAATAACAGCGTCTGTCAAATGCCGAAAATGTAAATGTAAGCAAGACTTGAGTTCTGGGGAAAGGATGTTTTACCACCATTACACACAGTATAATTGTACCTGTATATTTTATTTTACATTTTAACTGTATAATTTTCTAACATTTATATGTTTTCTTTTTTCTTCTTTACTTTAACCTGTTGATTAGACCAAATTAGTGCAGCCTGGAAATATACAAAAATCACCTCATGTTTATTAGGTTTACATGATTTCCTGCATGTCACAACACATTGCAGCTTTATGCACATGCGGATAATATTACTCCCCATACAATGCACACCGTATTGTATGACGCCGTTACGTCAGATTTTAATCAAGCACTTACAAAGACACTGTTTGAGAATCACGCCCGTCCCTGTGGTAACAGTGAGGTCTTGGCTTTAATGAGGAAGTGAGGGTGTAATTAGTGTAGTGTCATTTAAAAGGTACAGGGAGGGGTCATTTCGCCCTGCTGTCATTTTGAAAAGGGACATGCAGTAACCTGTTGGGTTCTAAATGTATAGTTTGATGTACCAGTCACCTAAAAACAAATGCCTCCAATTAGCTATGACACAATGTATTGTTACACGACAAAATAAGACATAAATTGTCTTGCTTTTTGTTTGTGCATCCATGTTAACAGGTTCGACAATTCACACCACATGGGACAGCAGCATGACAGGTTCCCAGATGGCACGCTGTCTACAATTCTGCTAATAAGCCTATCTTTTCCCCTCATAAGCTGCTTGGCACTCAGTAAAATACAGTGAAACAGTATTTTAAACAGAAAAAGGCAAATAATGATTCAATAACTTATAGCTGTTAGTACATGCTGCGCTTCAGTAAAAGAAGGTACACAGTTTCCTTTAAATATGAAGTGGATTTAGAAAGTATTTAGACTCTTGACTTTTTGTACATGGTGTGTCTTGGTCAGGGAAGTAAGAATAAACTCTATGTTCACTCTATAAGAGCTCCAAAAGTCCTATGTAGAACTGGGAGAACCTGTTGGATAGACAATCATCTCATTGGCCCTATTAATCAGGCAGGATGGCCGGACAAAAACATAAAGGACTTGTGGCAACACCAGGGAAAAAGGTCTGATCAGAAGCAAATTCAAACTCACTGGGAGACTAAATACAGGAACATTTTTCTTTTAAGGACAAGCAAACTTATACCATGAAAATAGTTTACCTTTCAACTCAACAATGACACAGAGCATATAGCCAAAACAACCAAAGAGTGGCATTGGGGAAAGTCTCTGAACATCCTTAAGTGGCCCAACTAAAAGCCCAGACTTAAATTTTATTGAACATCTGCAGGGGGCACTAAAAATGGCAGTTTACAGACACTTGCCAACTGATATAAATAAGAGGATCTGACATGAAGAATGGGATGAACTGCCCAAATCCAGGCAGCTTTGCAGCTGTAATTGCTGACAGAAGTACTGAATATTGGGTCTGAACACTTCTATGAGTAAGAATTCAGTTTTTGACTTTTACTGTCAAAAGTCTAAAAATTTTCATTTTGTCATTATACATTAAATTAAAATCCACAACACAATGGCAGCAAACAGTAAAGGGTCTAAATACTTTCTGAATCCACTGTATAACTTTATTTTATTAGGATTTTAACGTCATGTTTTACACACTTTGGTTACATTCATGACAGGACAGGTAGTTACTGGTTACACAAGATTCATCAGTTCAAGTTTAATGTCAAACACAGCCATGGACAATTTTGTATCTCCAATTTACCTCCCTTGCATGTCTTTGGACTGTAAGAGGAAATCAGAGCTTCCGGAGGAAACCCACGCAGACATGAGGAGAACATGCAATTTCCACACAGAAAGGACACGGACCGCTCCACCTGGGAATCGAACCCAGGACCTTCCTGCTGTGGGGTGACAGTGCTACCGACCGAGCCACCATGCTGCCTATATACCCGAAGATAACTCCACGTCTGGTTTAAGCCTGCTTTATTGTGCTTCAGCCCTAATTGCATAGACATTAATGACCAATACGTGCAAGCTGTGGTAGTGATTTTATATATTTAAGCAGGTAACTCCCAGCAGTTACCACTGTGGGTTTTAAAGCTTCATTTATTTATGCAGCTATAAAACTTGTTTGGATGTTGATTAAAAAAATACTATAGATGCCCAAAATAATGATATTTAAACTACATGAAGCAAATGGAAAGCCAAATGTCATTTGAGCCTAAATGGTGCCAATTGACTGGTGCATTTGGGATGATGAGCTGGTTTTCAGTCCAAAAAGTGTACCCTTGGTCCTATCTGATCATATAACCTTTTGCCACATGTAATCAGAATCTTTCACGTATCTTTTGCAAAATGCAACCAAGCTTTTAAAAAGAGGATCCTTTTGCGTCTTTGCCATAGAGGACAGCCTATCATAAAGCTTGTGAGATTGTTTACTAATGCAGCGTTTCCCAACCTTTTTTGCACCACGGACCAGTTTTATATAAGATATAATTTCACGGACTGGTGAGGAAGGGATGACATAAAATTATGTAATAATATTGCTCACAAAATGTAAATGTAAAATGAGCTATTTTCGCTGCATTAAAATGCTGCTCCCACCTAGGGGTGACAATAGCACCCGAAATAGAAGCAGTGAAAACTGCTTTTCTAGCGATCTCTAATTATTCATTCTTTCTGTGCGGCCCGTTAATAAATAGCCCACGGACCGGTACTCAGTCATAAAGGCTAGTCATTTAAGGTTGCTATTGGCCACTTGGTAGCGTTCCTGATCATTATCCTACTGGTTTGGTCATCCAAAGAGACGGCCAGATCAAGACCAGGTGCTGGTGAGGCAATGCACTTTCCAATTCTTGATAACACTTTAAAGGCTACTCCAAGGAATAGTAAAATCCTCTAAAATCATTTTGTATCCTACTTCTAAATAGGGCTTTTCCACAACTTTATCCCTGGGTGCCTTTAAAAGCAAATTAGCAACCATGGTGAATACATTACTAGTTGTGGAATCTTCAGTTAATTTGCTTTTGATTACTGTAATATAAAATTGACTGTTCCCTGATGTCAGGTCTGGGAAGTAGTGCAGCATATGGTCTTGAGGTGAAGCTGAGCAAGTCTAAGAATTCATCCTAGTGATAGTAATAAGATTTTAACTAACTGGATTTTGCAAACGTGTACATTTCAATGTGTGACGTGAAAAAAATTGACAGGGTATGTTTCTATATGCACTCGATTAAAGTGCAACAGTCCTAAACTATAGTGAGAAAAAGCCATTTTATTTGTACCTGGAAAGTTGTATAAAGCTGTGCACGTTCCAATTGGAGTAGAAAGCTCCTCTTCCTCAAAGTCATCATCGAACTCAGCATAAATTGCCTGGGAGGAGTCAGGGGCGCTTTCATCTGAATGGGCCCCATCAGGACTGCAGAAAGAGTGATGGTGGAGTACACATGGTCAATAAGTAAACTGAACAGAAAAACCTGCCAGCAACTACACAAATTACCTACACATAAAAACTAAATGACCACCTACTGGCCCTGGTCAGCATATCGGAAACCTCTATACATCATATATTATGAAACTCATAATGGGGTGAGAGCTGTGACATATTGGATTGGAATGTTCCATTATGGTACTAATCTTACACATTAAATCTTATAGACAAGAGGTTTTTAACCTATGGTACTGTAAGCAATGTCATTTTTGCTAAAAATAATGGCAGTACTGTTAGCCAACACTATCTTTTTCTAACATTACTCGCTAATAAATGTGAATAGACAAATTATAAATTATATAGTGCTTGAGTGGTGCAGTGTCTAATATGGCCAGCCAGGCGACTACACAAACGTGATCGGCTGTGTCTGAAGAGAAATAGGAGTGGTAGCCAAAGCCCTGCGATAAACTGGTGCCCTATCCAGGGTATTCCTGTCTGAACTAAACCCATCATGACCCTGGGCAGGATGATCATTAGTTTTAGCAATTTTGTAGTGTACAGTGATAAATAATTAAAGCTCAGTTTTTATAGGAAGCTTTATCCCAGGTCTATATTAAGCTGCACTGTAGATTGCGTTAACCTCTGTTCTCTAATTACAAATTTCAATTATTGTGCAAAGCTCTAAGTGCATTTTTGGATCTGTTCTGTCATGCTGTAAGCTATGGGAGCTTTTTGTCGTGGTTGGTGAGAGCTGCAAGTTAGAATGTTTTGAACTCTAGGAAATGCATGAGGCGAATTCTTAATGATTAGATTGGGTGGAGGAAAAAGAAACAAAGGAGTTACACCACTACATGTCACAACCTTGAACCTTGCTAGAGCTGGCTTAGGCAAAGAAGGGCCTTGGCCAGGAAGGCAAGAAAAAAAAATATTAATAAATAATGACTTCTTGTTGGCTTTGAGTCAATTGGTTAATCATTAACATCCTTAACAGGAACATCCTTAAAGAAAACTTCCTCGAGTGCACGCTAATTCAGAAATGGGGTGACACTTCAGCTTTCAACACAAGAATCAACCCA
Organism: Trichomycterus rosablanca; assembly: GCF_030014385.1. Classification (NCBI taxonomy): domain Eukaryota; kingdom Metazoa; phylum Chordata; class Actinopteri; order Siluriformes; family Trichomycteridae; genus Trichomycterus; species Trichomycterus rosablanca. The sequence continues at coordinate 38,334,038 of NC_085989.1, read as the reverse complement.
AGCAAACAGCAAAAACAAGTGGTTTCAGGGCAAGTCTCTGAACGTCTTCAAGTGGTCCAGCCAAAGCCCTGACATAAACCCCATTGAGAATCTGTGGAGACAGTTCACAGCCACGCTTCATCAGGGCTGGAGAAGATCTCGTACTACAAATGGAGTAAACTGCTATACGGGTGTGCAGAGCTTGTAGCGATGTATCCAAATAGACTTGCTGCTAAAGTGGATTTCTTAGGATCTGAATACTTTTGTGAATTAGATTTAAGATTTTGATTTTAAATCAATTAAAATCCATGTTTTTACGTCAGTCTCCAATCCTTTTAAAATGAAATCTATAACACAAAGGTTTGGTTTCCCAGACAGGGATTAAGGCTAGTCTAGGACTACATTTTGCTTTAAATGGAGAATCTCCATTCAAAATGCTGTGTAGTCTAGGACTAGGCTTAATCCCTGTCTGTGAAACCAACCCAAAGTGTGCAAAAGTCAAGGGATCTAAATCCACTGTATTTAAAAAGGTAACGACAAAATAAAATGTAGTATTACAATATTTATTAGGCCAAATCATCTTGTATTGTACTACAGGGTGGGCCATTTATATGGATACACTTGTGAAATTCTCAATAAGTTTGATGTGTCACATGACCCTCTTCCCATTGAAAAAACTAAAGTTGGATCCAAAATGGCCGACTTCAAAATGGCCGCCATGGTCACCACCCATCTTGAAAAGTTTCCCCCCTCCCATATACTAATGTGCCACAAACAGGTAGTTAATATCACCAACCATTCCCATTTTATTTAGGTGTATCTACATAAATGGCCCACCCTGTACAATTGTATTGAAACTCAAGTTTCTATATTATGTATGTAGCCTGATACAGTCGAATCCGGTTAATTGGACCACCGGTTAATCGGACCAGCCGCTTATTCGGACCGAATCCTAAAGTACCGAAACAAATCCTATTATGTACGTGTAATGTTATTCGCTTATTTGGACCAAAATTCCGTTTAATCGGACCAAAGAACGTGAGAGCGAATAAGAAAAAGAAGCCACAAGTCGCCACTTAGAGCGGATGCAAAGCGGGTCAGCGAGATATGGGAGGATTCCTGGGCTCCCCGGGAGAATTTATGCTTTTATCAAAGGTCAGGAAATCCGAAAAGTTGTGTTGACAAGAGCAAAACCAGCGGGAGGTGAACACGCCCACCACTTTCTTTCCCACAACGAAGCACCCAGTAGCCAGCAGCGTGGTTATTGGATTCATCTGCATCTCCGCTTTTTGGCGAAATGAAGTCAAGAGTGTCCGGCAACACGTGCAAGGAATTCCCTCCTGTCAATCACGATTAAAGTCATTCCACTATCATTCCACTATCATTCCTTGTAACATAGGGCATGTTCGTGTAATCGGACCAGCCGGTTATTAGGACCAAAACGATTGCGTCCCGATGTGGTCCAATTAACCGGATTCGACTGTATATAAAAAAAAACATAGTTCAGGACTTAGTTCCTAGACTAAATCTAATTCTTTTTTTTTTTTGTAACCTTTGTAACCTTGGGCAAGTTTGCAGTGAGTCTGTTGCCACTCATTCTTGAATACACACTGAACAGGGCACCAATCCATTGCAGCGCACTGCACATTAAATCATCTTGGGACAATTTATTCAGTCCACTTTCTGTATGTTTTAGGAGGTGGCTGTACTGGTTCCAGTTTGAGATATTATGATATTACAATATTTATGATATGCAATAAGTAAACCATTAAAATAGTATCAACGTATATGAATTATCATCTTCAGAGAACTATGACCTTATAGCAAACATGCAAAAGTCATGCCAGGACTTTCCTGTAGAAGACTCAAAATACTTGTTTCCTTGTTGTGAACTGCAGTGGTCTGTCGTTTTACAGTGCTTGGAGTCTAGCCAATCAGTGCACACTGATAAGTCCATATCCCCACCCCTCTTAGCCCTTTAGCCAAACATTTTTTTTTTTTTTAAACCAAACAAAAGTTTGAGATGAGGTTATCTTGCATGTGTGCATTCTCAAGCTTGTGTGGTGATAGCACTGACCTGTACACACTGAGGGAACCATTGTTGTTCAGGGAGTGACTGGAGTAACGGAGAGTAGCGTCTCGACCCCCGGCTCCTGCCAGCCACGACTATAACACAGAAACACAACAAAGTAAGTATGTACACACTCCCAATTTGTATTTGTACTTATTTTAATGACGTGGCACACCCTAAAGCTCTAATTTTAGCTTGGGTCTTATTTTAGACTTAACACTTAATTAGCTAAGCTAACAAAAAATACACTGACTAAATTAGCTACAAAATTCACTGAGTGTGTTTTAAGGCTTTTAAAACATGAGACTGGACAAGTACACAGAAGCTTTCACTTGCTCAGTGGACCAGTTATTGATATAATGATTTAGCCAACAGCACGATTAAGCTGTAAATAGCACAATAACTTGAACTGCCTCAAAAACTGCAACTACTCTTTTAAACACAGGTGCTTAGGAAACAACCTTTTAAGTATCATTACCATGGGCTTTTCCATTCATACTCATCTTATCATTACCAGATTTTAGCAGTTTACTGATTAATCACATGCTAATGTTAACAGCTGCCCTTACTAGGTAATTAGTTTCAGTGTGGCCCATCTCTTCCATCATAACACTATCGCATTGGCAATGCAACAAAACGAACGTGAGGACTAGCCGATTTTAAATTCCACTTACTGCAAATTAATATGAAAAACAGCAGCAAGCAAAATCTACTTTTCTAGTACGACGGATAAAATTGTTCATGCCGATGTTAAAGTGTTAGCACACATTATATTACAGCCATCTGTTCACTTTAGAACTTTCTTTATTTGAATGAAAACCTAGTTTTTCCCACATTTTACATCTTTATTATTGTCAGGGTCACGACGAGTCCGGTTCCACCGAGAAACACTGGGTGCAAGACAGGAAAATACTGGACAGGGCGCCAATCCAACACAGGTTTCTGCCCACCCCTCATCCTCTCCTCAGACATAACCAATCAAGACTGTGTAGATGCCCGGTCAGCGAGTAGCCCCGAGTTCGAATCTCGCCAATAATGGGCGAGCGTAATAACAATGCTGCGTCACCTGAACGGCCACCAAGAATGTATTCGCCACCCAAACATCCGATCAGTTGGAGTTCACTGATGACCCCCGTCCAATCTATCTTCGCATCCCCTCCAGGCTCAAGATACAGCCAGTTGTGTCTGAGTACTCCGCTGGCTAACAGACATCGGTGGTGGGCTAGATTAATAGACTGCTGCGCCTTCCGGAGGCCCACCTGACAGGTTAATATGGCATTTAATTATATCTTGTTTGTTTTTGTTTATTGCATAATACAGAGACTTTGAAATGATGATATCAAGTGCTGTAGCCAGTAAGTAAGTTAACTGTGCTGTATTTTCTTTTTATATTATTCATTATGGCAGCATGTGGTTGGACGAAGTAGCCTCAGTGTAGCTTACATGACTAAAAAAAAAAAAAATATTAAGGTACCGTTTTAGTGCTACTTGATCCATAAAATAAGTAAAATAATTATATGCATTAATAATAATAATGAAAGAGTACTTGTGATACTACATTAAAGATGAAAACCCTAATTAAACTGGAGTAGCTTTACCTTTTTGTGGACACTGCGATCAGTGTCTTTCCATACAAAATACGTAGTCAGTAATAAGACTGTAGTTACAGATTTAGTTCAGGATGTTCCTTTTTTACCTACTGTATTACAGGTGTGATAAATGACACTGTGAAGCACCTCATATTTGTTGAGTTCCCCCCGGAGCCGCTCAATGTTGTGGGTCGTCTGGGTGATCTGCGGTGCCAGGCTGTTGGGATCGCCCATCTGAGGATTTTTCTCATAAACGTCTTTCATCTTCCCTAGTGCCTCACTTTACACAGTCAACAGGGAGAGTGGTCAAATCAGGACAGTGATAGAAATATGATCAGATATACAGTCAACTTAAAATAACAATAACAATACTGAATCACCAGAGATAAAGCACATAGTCCATAGAAACATAGTCCAGAGTACTAATACTTAATATCACCAGTTTCCAAAGTAACATCGGTCATCACACTGCTTACCTCTGATCCAGTTCCTTCTGCAGCTCTTTGCTGATGTCGTCGATCTTTTGTTGTAGCCTCTTCCGCCGCTGCTCCGGGGGAAGATGGCCGAAATCTTCAGAGGCAGGCGGCTGGCATGAGATTGACAAGAAAAGAAGTTCTTTAAACACGTCCTGTGTGTGATTGCTTGTTCCTGCATAATCACCACTTCCTGTTTGTCCTAAAAACCTACTTTTCAGACCTTGATGAAGCAGACGAGAGCTTGGCCTGAACATTCAGAACTGCCTGAATGATCATTGGTAATAATCAATGATTGACATTTCTATTAAGTGTTTATATACAGTGGATATGAAAGGTCTACACACCAATGTTACAATGCCTGGGTTTTGTGATGTAAAAACATGAGACCAATATGAACTTTTTTTTAGAGCTTTTTCCAGCTGTTATGTCACCTATAATCTGTACAATTATAATTGAAAATTATATCAATAATAAATTGAAATCTTTCAGGGGTGGTGGTGGTGGGGGATTAAATAATAAAACACTTACAATAATGCGGTTACATAAATATGGACACTCTTCAGCGAATACTTTTGTTTGTTGAAGCACCTTTCATGACAGGAGTCACTTTTTAGGTAGGAAATCTCACTCTCCCTTGCAAAAGTGCTCCAAATCTGTCACACTGTAGAAGCATCTCCTGTGTAAAGTTCTCTTCATGGTACCCCACAGACTGGGTTCTGGCTAGGCCATTCCAAAACTTTGATCTTCTGTCTTTTGTTGATGTGAAGGTATGCTTTGGGTTTCTGTTCTGCTAAAAGATGAAATTCCTCTTCATCTTCAGCTTTTTAGCAGAGGCCCGAAGGTTTTGTGTGTTTTAAACTGTTCATAATTTTCTTCACCTTGACTACAACCCCAGTTCCAGGGAAAACAGTCCCTAAACATAATGCTGCCACCAACCTGATTGGATGTTTTTCTCACCACCCTACCCCACAGCCCAGACATATGGGAGATTGTTGTCAAATGTAGTACACAAACAGTACTGGCTAGAAATTTCTGCTGGTCCTTTATTGTTGCTGTAGGCCTCTTGGTCGCCTCCCAGACCAGTTTTCTTCTTGTCTTTTTATCAACCTTTAAGGGAAATCCAGTTCTTGGTAATTTCACTGTTGTGCCATATTTTATCCATGTATATAACGTCTAGGAAATTATTTGTACCGTTCACCTGCCTTTCAACCATAAGAGCTCTTTGGCTCTTTGCAGACAATGGCTTTTGCTGTAAGATGCAAATTAGTAAATGTCAGGAAAATCCAACTGGGAAAGTTGAACTTTGTATGAGGTTAATCAGGCTTACTTTAACTGATCTCACTGTGTACTATTTAACTTAAGTTTGAATGTGATTGGTTCGTTCTGAACACAGCCACCTCCCCAATTATAAGAGGGTGTGCACTCTTATGCAGCCACATCATTATTATTATTTTTTTTCAGTTTTAGTTTGTTTATCAATTTAATTGTACAGATTATAGGCTGAATCAAATGTCAACAGGGGTCTGTAGAATTTATAGAATTAAAATTTTTTCATGCTAATATATACATATATATAATCTATATTATACATATATATAATATATTCTATAATAACATATGATATTAAAATGTAAAGTTCTGTTTGACACCAGTATCCTAGTGATGGCTGCATTTATTTGGCTTTTTATGTGAGACATCTGGTACTATCACACTGGTATTTAAATACTTGTCAGAAGTCTCCAGAACATGCAGCTGGACCAGCAGCTGTGGCTAATTCAAGATAGAGTAAAATCTACATTTTTCAACTCTGGAAAATAATTGTAATCAGCTAAAATGGCTTAGAACTAGGGCTGGCACCGATCTGATACTCTGTATCGGTCTGATATTGGCCCAAATCACTGGATAGGATATCGGAAGGAAAAAAACATGTAATCCGATCTGATATTGTTACTTAATGTAAATAACACAATGTAAATAAGGCCGTTCAGAAATTAACACACACTGATCTACTTAAACTTTTAGCATTTAAAAAAAAATCATCTACTACTGCCACTTCTAAAACACTTTCACGGCATGTCGTTCAAAGTGTCTACAATTGGAAGATGTGGATGTCAATCAAACGCGATAGACCAATTAGAATTGACGCAGTGTTTGGCTGCGCTTATTAAAAAACCCTGCTGGATTTTGAAGAGGACATCTGTGGCTAAACGGGAAACGGTGTAGTTTGTTTTATTTCATAACACTAATGGCTTAAAATTCGTTGAGGATGTGAGAGATCTCCAAGCCGGGAAAAGATAGGTACATTTGTTTATTTTATTTTTTTTATTTAATTGTTTCTAAACAATATTTTTTATTATTTATTTAATATTTTTTCGCTGCCTCTTCAAGGTGTAGACTTGAGTTGACACATCTAGAATTTTATATTAAAATTTTATATATATATTCGTCCAACCCCATTTATATATATAAAAATTATTTGTTAAATACAGATAAAGTTGTAATTTAAATTTTATTTGAAATGTTTGTACAGTGCTGTTAAACAAGCCAAAAATGCTGCTAAATGTTCTGTGTGTAAAAGTTTAAATAAAAACAGCAGTTTTGCATAACTGTGATGTTGTAGGTGCTGTATTTACTCCTTTAGAATATTTGTTTCACAGTCTGAGCATTGTTATTTAGATAGCTAATTTAACCATGGTGCACTGAGACATGTATTATTATTACTGCTTAGTTGTTTGAGAGGTGAAATGACAGTATCGGATTGGTATCGCCAGATACTCAATTTGCAGTATCGTATCGGACATAAAAAAGTGGTATCGAGCCAGCCCTACTTAGAAGTAATAACTGTGACACAAAGCCCATCTATAAAAAGTATGTTAAGCATTTGTTTATGCCCTATAAGGTGATTATGGCCTATACACAATCTATGATCGATTTTAAAACAGTGTCCCCCAAATGGTGGTCAGAAAGTCCAAAGTAGGCCACAAGCAGGTATCGATGGATTTACAAAGGACTATTAATGCCACCACTTAAAAAAATCTATATTTTCCTAAAACCATTTATGAGTTAAAAAGCAGTAAATATGGGATGAATTACACATCATGTCTGGATCAAGTTGATGGAACTCAATTCTCAAGAATCAATACTGTGCCATAAACTATTAGCAAAAAAGCAGTTTGAATCTCCACAGTGCTATTGGCAGGCTGGGTGTCTACACAGAATGGCCAAAGCCTTGCTAAGGATTGGCACCCTGTCCAGGGTATTCCTGCCTTACACTTGTTTGTTTCTTTGTTTGTTTATTTAGATTTTAACGTCATGTTTACACTCTTTGGTTACATTCATGACAGACACGGTAACTACTCGTAACACAAGATTAATCAGTTTACAAGGTTATATCAAACACAGTCATGGACAATTTTGTGTCTCCAATTAACCTCACTTGCATGTCTTTGGACTGTGGGAGAAAACCGAAGCACCCGGAGGAAACCCACGCAGACACGGGGAGAACATGCAAACTCCACACAGAAAGGACCCGGACAGCCCCACCTGGGGATCGAATCCTGGACCTTCTTGCTGTGAGGCGACAGTGCTACCCACTTAGCCACCGCGCTGCCCACCTCACATTTGTAGCTGTTATAACATCTATAATTAGCTTACATGACTACCTGCACTTTTCTGATTAACATTATACACCTTGTACTGCTAATATTATTGTTCCATGGTTGAGACAATGGAGATGAAGTTATACAACCAAGACCAGGTCACTTTTCAAAAGGACAGTTTACAAATTGCATAACAAGACTAGAGCACAGACATTTTACTTGGAACGGCGGCATTAAAGATGGCAAGGGGTGACCACTATCCAAATGGGGACGTTGGGAGGTGGAAGGAAACCAGGTTACCCAGGGAAACCCATGAAAGACAAGCACCTGAGAAGAGGAGTAAACACTTGGACCATGAAGCTGTGCAGCAGCAATATTACATGCTGCCCAACTGTGCTGCCATTTCACCATTAATTTTGTTAGATGAAATTTAATATGTTAGAAAGTAAATCAGCTTTTTATCTCACAATATAGAATAGAATAGAGTGCCATTATTTGCCATAAACATACAGTATAATGAAATTCTTTTTTCGCATATCCCAGCTTGTGTTAGACCCACTACCCTTGTGTTAGGCTACCACTATAAGACAAATGTTGGACCTGGGACAAAACTAATTAAGAAGTGTTTATTTTGAAGAAATATGGTACTGAGATGTTTGAGGTTATAAGAGCAGACTATGATGTAGTGTAAACAAACCCACGTGCCTAAAAAGCTTTAGTGTCTGACAAAGTGCATGACCTTCTGTGCAGTATTTTTGCAAAGAATTTGTTTAGCCAAATTAAGCTCAACTGCCAAGAGAATTGAAACTTTAGTAATAATTCAATGCTGTGTGTATAATGCATAGATGGCCATTTGAAAACACTACAATATATAATCAGCCCAAAATAAATAAATAAAACAGCAAAAAGTACACTGTGTAAAACCCCACACCACACCAGACCACATCATTATGATGTTGATTACCGTGATCCTCTCCAGGGAATACTTCTAAAAGAGAGAGATAGACAGACAGACAGACAATGTGTTCATGAGAGCAGTCAGAAAAAATGTCTGTTGTGGGGAGATGTTCTGCAGTGTTCTTGAAGCTTTCAGAGATGTCTCTCTCTTCCATGACCTGGAGGTGACCTAAAAGGGCTTAAACATGCACTAGGCTCTGACCACTCTGCACATGACTATTATTCAGGCTAAATGGCTCCTGACCTCTCTCTCACTCACCGTTCTGCGCAGGTTCCTGAAGGATGACATTCGTGGCTTGACTGTCTTATTGATCTCCTTCAAACAGTAAGACAGAGGGTCCCGGCCAAACTTGGGGGAGGGGGGTCCATTAGCGGGCGAGGGGGCAGGGGGTGTGGAGAAGGGCGTGAGTGGGGAGGAGGAAGGCTGGGAAAGGGTGTAGCAGGACGAGGTGGACGGAACCAACACCAGGAACACAGGAGGGAGAGGATGGCAGGAGGTGGTAGGTGACACACACACAAACACAAACACACCAAGATGACAAGGGAAAGAGAGAGACACCATCAAACACCGTAAGCAACATCACAAAGCGAGGAACACGAGCGACCTCAGCAGGATCCTAAAAATGCGGAGATGTGAGCCACACGCAGCCAAGCACTAAAGCCTCAATGCACCACGGCCCAACATTAAAATCTCACAGCTCAGCGAATAGATTTTAACCCCGATCCAATACTAATGCCCCTTTATCCAAACCTAAAGCCCTATATTCTAAAGCTAAAACCTACAGCCAATAAAGCTTAAACTTAGCAGTAACCTAAATCCCTAGCCCACTATTAATAGAATATCTATGTTTTTTACTTTAATTTCCACCAGCTGCTTTTGTTAAGCATGGTAAATAAACAGACAATGATTTTAATCTATTATACTGTACTGAGAAAGCATGTAAATTCTATTGTCTCAAATACTTATAAATGCAACTGGTATATATTACCAATAAATGTTTGAATGTAAAATGTGTGACTGTGTAAAACACGTCTACCAAAGCTGTTTCTTTTTTTATTATTATTTTTTTTTTATTTAGCACGTCCAATTTCGTCCCATCTATCATCCTCTCATTAGTGCGGATTCCTGCTCCTGATTGGGGCTGACGAGGCCGTTCCACGCCTCCTCCGAAACGTGCACAGCCAATCGACCGTCTTATCACCCACACTTGACGAGTGCAGCGTGGCAGAGTACTGTGCACGGAGGATCACACACTCCGCCACACCCCCTCCCGTCTCCATACAGGCGCCACCAACCAGCCAGCAGAGGGCGCAACCGCCCCGTTCCTGAGAGAGCATCCCCTACGGTCTCAAGTCCCGCCCCCCACCCGGACAACAGGCCAATCGTTGTCCATAGCCGCCCAGCCTCGACCGTGAAGGCAGAGCTGGATTCGAAACGACGCTCCTTCGCATGTTTACTATTTTGTGCTTTTTTTTTTAAATCAATAAAGCATAAAGACCTGTTTATATGAAACTATAAGTGTTTTATATCTTTATGGGACACTATATGCTTGTTGGTTGACTTAACCCCTTAACTAATGACTGTTAAATTGGTTAAATTGCACTGGCAAAATCTGCATCCCTAGTACAGTATAGTTAAAAATAATCAGGAAAATCCTGCATATGCTAGGAATAAAAAGTAGGATGAAAACTGCTGGCTCTTATATTTTCAATCTCCACAGATAAACATTAAAGCCCCCTAAGTCAGTGCTATAAAACTTGATTGAACAATTAAGCCCAAATTCATCAATAACACTCCAGCACACAATATTAAAGCCCAGCAACCAGCATGAGAAAGAAAAGTGTGGCTTCACTGGCTAAACCCAGGCTGTCCTCTACACTATGGATGATAGCCAATAGGAAATACAAAACAGATGTCTTTCCCCCAGGGCTACTCAAATCAATTATTTGCTATGTTTCAAAGCACTATAGTATATGCATATAAACTACAACACTCAGCTTTAGCCAGTTATACAGTTATTGCATGAAGACCTTTAGATATCCATTTCACTTTCAATCAAGTAAAAGCTGGATCCAATTTGTGAGGGTTGATGGAATGGAGCCACACTTTTCCCTTAAACAGTATCAACAATAAAGACAAATACAGTGGGTCAAAAGAAACAGGGGTGGACAAATCAGCAGCCCAAGCACACAGTACTAAGATATAATTTGTCTGAGCTATTAGTCTTTTATCTGCCTAGCAGATTTAACACAGCGAATTACCTTAAAAGCTCATGCACAACAGATTTGAATATCAATTACCTCACCAAGCGGGCATTATATTTGGAATTATATTAGGGTTAAAATTCTAATGTGTATCACACATTCTGGATACTTATTAAATAATAAAGTGTGAAGATGGCAGCTCTGTACAGCATAACTCACTATATTGCTCAGGTTTGTCAGCTGCCTGATCACAATGCAACCTACAGATGCTGTACTGTTACAGATACTCATTTAAAAGAGTTAGTACTCCAGATAGACTTTTATATCTTTAATAAAGATGAATGATCAATTTCTAGAATGATTTCACTAGTTTTAGTCATGCATTTACAGTGTTTGGCGATGTCTATCACTGGTTGATACTTTAATGCATTCTACTTAAAGCAAAGTATCAAGAATCCATGTATTTCACTAGTTCACATCATGTATTTGGATTAGATTTCACTGGCTAGTCTGTTTTAGCCTAGTTAATTATGCCTTAGAATAAACACATTTAATTATTTACATTCCTGGGCAAGCTAATGAATGTATTATTTGTCCACCCCTATGATTACCAGATTTTTAAGAACAGACCAAACATCACACATATAATACAGAAGCAGCTTTGCTGTGCCATTGACTGATCTTTTTCTCAGCAAAAAAAGCATTGCACTAAGTGCTAAATATGAAAATAATCCAATTAACACTTAACGTGTGACATAGCATCTCAGCAAAATATAAAACATCAAGTTTTAATTGTTAATTATTGGTTAAACACAGACTAATGGTGGTCACTTACTGGTTAAAAGAGATTCTGTTTAAATCTGAAGAACATATTTGCACTGAAAGTATGCTAAATAACAAAAGTGAATAAACCCTTTTAATGAATAATATATTTTACTGTTTTATATTATTTAATATTATACTATATTACAAATAAGAACGTAAGAGTAACAACATGACAACTACCTGAAATAACTTCTCACAATTACTTGTACTACAGTAAATAATTTTTTGACGTTTTATTGCACTGTTGAGACTCTGCTGTGTCATTAATTGATTAGGAGATTAGAAAGTGGCATGGGACAGAGGCACATGCTGACTGGACACAGAGCAAAGAAAGACAGGATAGGACAAAAAACAGCAGACATGCACAGTTGGGTGTCAGCAAGAGTGAAAAAAGAAGTTAAACTAATAAGAGGTCACATGACTACAGTAAGGAGGTCAAACTATAGTCACTCAGTCTCTGGACTTGAACTGGACAAAAAAGAGGATCCAATGACTTTGCAGAGGACACTAAGGGCAATGTGCTGTATTGGATGGAAACCATCTGCCTGCATAATCACATGGCTCTCTACTCTGCCCTCCAGACACTCACCCAGGGGATTTCTTAACCTCTTTAATGAAGTTTACCACACACCAGCACATAATCTTCAGTGATATTTGGCATTTCACAAAGCTACCATGGTTAAAAAATTAGCAAGCTATTATTTTTGTATACTAGCAGTAGTGTGTTGATAGTGGCTGTTGTGCCCTGCTCTCTTTAGGCATGACTGAACTCCTGTCACGTGCCGAGTGCAAAACAAATGAGCTCATAGCTAGAAAGTTGGCCATGCAAAAAAAGTAGGTGCGTGTGCATGCGTGAGCATACATGTCGTGTGTTTGTTTAAAAAAAGAGAGAAAGTTTTTGGAAATTATGTTCCAGGAAGAACAAGGTGGAAGAACACAGCTTTTGTATAGGTCCGAGAGCGACCGAATTGCTCTGATTCAGTACGCTAAAGGTCGAATTGTCAACCTGTATAAAGAAAATTCCTACATAATTGTACATAGACAATGCAATTATACTGCTAGTCATTGCTCTGTGTGACTTCATCCTTAGAATGATTCAGAAAGAATAAAATAGGAAGGAGGTTTAAATGCCTGGGCGACAGTAATACAAAAGAGTTATGTTTTTTCCTAATCCGGTTAGAGTCCTTAACTTGTCCTTTGTGTATTAGGGCTGCAACAATATGTCAACAACATTTATAATGCTGATTATTAAAGAAATTTACCTGGATTCACACATCTCGTATCCATTTCGTGATACAACCTGTAACTTGCGAGTTCTACATTGGGACTGTGAGTATAGTGGAACTTTACAGGGACTTCAATAAATCTCTTTTTTTTTTTTTTTTCCTTCTACAGGAGTGAGTACAGAATCATTATTGTCTATTATTCTAAAAATGAATTGACTTTTTTGATTTTGGTATAGTTCTACTGGTAATTTGTTATGTTAAGTATGAAAAATAAGCAGCTGGAACATTAAATAAGTGATTATTTCCTGACTGGTTACAGTCATTGCTCATTTTTCTATTTTTTAGTCACTGTCAATTCCCTTTTATAGCAGTCTAACAGCCCAAGCGAGCTTTGTTTGTTTGTGTTTATTGCCATTCCAGCTCAAATTAGGCTATGTACATGGCATTAGAGTTGGGTTCGAAACAAAGTTTAAGCTAAAAGAAAGTTAATGTACTATATTTGGCTTTTATTGCCCAAGAGGGCAAGGGCTGACCTAGCCTCCACCATGACAAATACAGTAACTGACCGTCTCAACCCAAACTCCTTCTTAATTTATTTTATTAAATGCAGCTCTACAATATGTTAAAATATCAGTTGCAGCCGTAAACACAAATACTTGTGTTACATGTTGAAACGGGTGAAAAGATCCTACCTTACTCTTCTTGCTGAAAAGCCAAAACGGTTTGCTTTTGTTTTTGCCCAGCAGATCAAGTGGACCCTTGGGGGTGCCTAAGCTGCTGTCAGAGGAAGTGCGGTTGATGCCCTGGCTGTAGTCTTCAAAATCCAGATCACCAGGTCGCTCAAATCCTGACTTGTGTTGCTCTATAAGAGCCAAAGAGTCCTGAAATCAAAAAGACATTTTTATCAACATGTAGCTTTGTTTCTCTTAATAAGAAACGGCTAAAAAAAAAAAAAACGTCTTAAATAAATCGTATAAATAATAGAAAATAAATAATACAAACAATAGTATACACAATAAATAATGAGCACTATTAATGCTATCATCACATTCTATTTAGTACACAGAATGCAATTTGATATGCATCCAAAAATTGTGTAGGTGCATATGTCACTACTGTTAGACAGAAAACATGGATACTGTTACCATAAATGTAATCTAATACATCTAAAAAACAAAAACTACATCTGAATCTAACAGGTAAAACAAGTAACACAATACAATCAGAGTTCATTTCAAAAGTTGAGATTTTATATTAAATGGTTGCAAGGTTATAAAGTCGATTCAGAAAATATTCAGACCCCTTGACTTTTTGCACACTTTGTGTTGTGGATTTTGTGATCTCCAACCCTTCAGATGGCACTGCGTCATTCATCAATAGCCGATATAACCATGTGGGAAAATAATTACTTTAGCAAACCTTTGTCAAGCACTACAGTACAGTTACATTCACAAACGCCAGTTAAAACTTTACTGTGCAAAAAAGAAGCCTTATGTTTACTATGTCCAGAAGCGCTGTTGAGTTATCTGGACGCTGAAGCATCTGGAATGGATAAACACACAGTGGAAACATGTATTCTGGTCAGATGAATCAGTATTCCAGATCTTTGTTTTGGAAGAAATAGATGCAGTGTGCTCCAAACCAAAGGCAAAAAGAACCATCCAGAAGGTTATCAGCAACAAGTCTAAAAGTCAGGGTCTGACTTTCAGGGCCCTTGGCAGAGGTCATTAACACTTCTGTGATGGCAGCATTAATGCAGAAAATACAATGAGATTTAGAGCAACATCTGCTGCCTTTAATAGGACATCTTTTCCAGGGACGTCCATGCATTTTTCAACAAGACAATGCAGAATCACATCCTTTACCAAGGCATAACTCATATTGTAGCACACCTTATAATGTGTTTGCAGAAAAAATAGGACAAAATAGAGGAAACCAAAGGAAATGAGTGTTTCAGGTGTTATTAACTGTTGTGAGAAGAAATGACAACATTACATAGTAATATGTTTTACTGTCCAACTGTTTTTGGAATATGTTGAAGGCCTAAAATGCAGGAATGGATATGTAGTAACAAATGAAATGACCAGACAACAAAAATGGACTAAATAACTTGGGTTCAGACTGTCTGCAAAGATGTGTGTGTGTGTATATATATATATATATATATATATATATATATATATATATATATATATATACAGTGTATCACAAAAGTGAGTACACCCCTCACATTTCTGCAAATATTTTATTATATCTTTTCATGGGACAACACTATAGAAATAAAACTTGGATATAACTTAGAGTAGTCAGTGTACAACTTGTATAGCAGTGTAGATTTACTGTCTTCTGAAAATAACTCAACACACAGCCATTAATGTCTAAATGGCTGGCAACATAAGTGAGTACACCCCACAGTGAACATGTCCAAATTGTGCCCAAAGTGTCAATATTTTGTGTGACCACCATTATTATCCAGCACTGCCTTAACCCTCCTGGGCATGGAATTCACCAGAGCTGCACAGGTTGCGAATGGAATCCTCTTCCACTCCTCCATGATGACATCACGGAGCTGGTGGATGTTAGACACCTTGAACTCCTCCACCTTCCACTTGAGGATGCGCCACAGGTGCTCAATTGGGTTTAGTCCATCACCTTTACCTTCAGCTTCCTCAGCAAGGCAGTTGTCATCTTGGAGGTTGTGTTTGGGGTCGTTATCCTGTTGGAAAACTGCCATGAGGCCCAGTTTTCGAAGGGAGGGGATCATGCTCTGTTTCAGAATGTCACAGTACATGTTGGAATTCATGTTTCCCTCAATGAACTGCAGCTCCCCAGTGCCAGCAACACTCATGCAGCCCAAGACCATGATGCTACCACCACCATGCTCGACTGTAGGCAAGATACAGTTGTCTTGGTACTTCTCACCAGGGCGCCGCCACACATGCTGGACACCATCTGAGCCAAACAAGTTTATCTTGGTCTCGTCAGACCACAGGGCATTCCAGTAATCCATGTTCTTGGACTGCTTGTCTTCAGCAAACTGTTTGCGGGCTTTCTTGTGCGTCAGCTTCCTTCTGGGATGACGACCATGCAGACCGAGTTGATGCAGTGTGCGGCGTATGGTCTGAGCACTGACAGGCTGACCTCCCACGTCTTCAACCTCTGCAGCAATGCTGGCAGCACTCATGTGTCTATTTTTTAAAGCCAACCTCTGGATATGACGCCGAACACGTGGACTCAACTTCTTTGGTCGACCCTGGCGAAGCCTGTTCCGAGTGGAACCTGTCCTGGAAAACCGCTGTATGACCTTGGCCACCATGCTGTAGCTCAGTTTCAGGGTGTTAGCAATCTTCTTATAGCCCAGGCCATCTTTGTGGAGAGCAACAATTCTATTTCTCACATCCTCAGAGAGTTCTTTGCCATGAGGTGCCATGTTGAATATCCAGTGGCCAGTATGAGAGAATTGTACCCAAAACACCAAATTTAACAGCCCTGCTCCCCATTTACACCTGGGACCTTGACACATGACACCAGGGAGGGACAACGACACATTTGGGCACAATTTGGACATGTTCACTGTGGGGTGTACTCACTTATGTTGCCAGCTATTTAGACATTAATGGCTGTGTGTTGAGTTATTTTCAGAAGACAGTAAATCTACACTGCTATACAAGCTGTACACTGACTACTCTAAGTTATATCCAAGTTTCATGTCTATAGTGTTGTCCCATGAAAAGATATAATGAAATATTTGCAGAAATGTGAGGGGTGTACTCACTTTTGTGATACACTGTATATATATATATAATATATATATATATATATATATATATATATATATATATATATATATATATATATATATATATATACACACACACACACACACACACACACAAAGTATACAAACACATACAATGTTTACTCAGTGTCTCACTGTGTTTGATTCTGAAAGCTAGTATTTTTGTAGTATTTTGTAAGAGGTCCCATTGCACATGCTGCTCAACATCCCTGAAAGAATTCGAACACATGCACACAAAATCTAATCTTACATTGTTTTGTGCAAGTTTAATCTCCCACAACAATCCAGCTTTAATTAGGACCATTAAGCCATGAGCATTCTGTGTTTAAACTCTTAGTAAATTAGGGCCTTTAACATCTAACTACAGTAATTTACATGGTCAGCTAGCACTCCTGTCCAGTGTGTTGGCTTAATAAATGTATGATTTGTCCATCTCTTTAAATCAAAACAGACTAATCTGTGTTTTTATGAGACTAAGAGAGTGAGGCAAGCTTTTGCATGTTCTCTGAACGAGGAGGAACACTAGACCCTAAACAACAAAACCAGTGCATGTGACGGACATGGATGTAGCGCTCACGTTTTTCACATTGACGTTGGTGCCAGCTCTGGTGATGCCCTCCAGGCACTTCCCAATGATAGGCATGACCTGTCTTTCTGTATCGGCAAACACGACATAGGTCTGTGCCAGCTTCCCCACACGTCTCTCATCCATGTCCTGAAGCTTCTACAGACCCACACATGCGCGCACACGCACGCACGCACACACACACACAAACACACACAAGCACACAAGCACACAAGCACACAAACACCAGAGGTTACATGGAAACTGCCAGATAAAATAAACACATGATACTTGATGTGCAGTAAGAAAATAGAGCATAGGATTGGTATGTGCTATTGCTTACATTGAATACAAGAGGCATGTCAGTGAAATAAAACTGGTTCTGCTCCTTGTTGTATCTCTGCAGCTGGGCAGCGTAGTCGTTCTTACACTCCTCGGCTATGTGCGTGCGCATATTTGCCTGCTGTTTGGCCTAAATACACACACACAGAGACAGTCTGGTTAGTGTAAAATAGGGGTGACCAAACTTGTTTCTGGAAATGTGCCCAACTAAAATGTAAGGTTTTAGCATCAATACAGTAAGAAACGATCTCAGGAAAATCTAAAATCACATAAGAAATGGCATAAGAGAAAACATTCATGCACTATATAGAGCCAGGAAGTGTGTACTTAATGCTAAGCTAATTGTACTTGTGTGGGAAAATTTTTACTTCTCTATGCACTTTAGTAAGGTGCTGTGGATAAGCAAGTCTGCTGAATGCTGTAAGTGTAAAATTTTAAAACATTTAGCCATTTTTTTTATTAATCCATGACATGTCTGACTTTTTTGTGGTCATGATAGAGCTTTAAAGCATATGTAAATAAAAACTGTTAGGTAATTAAGTGAGCTTTCTGGTGCAGATTAGCCTTTAAAATTTGGCAAGCCAGGGACAAGAGGGCAAAATTAAAATGCAGAGCAGGATTTAAGGGCTAAAATCATTTTACTTTAAAAGAAGGATGTCCATGAAATTTGTAAATGATAAAAAAAATTAACATATTTCTAAACATATGCATGCTTTTAAGCAGTCTCTCCTTAATAATATCCAAATATCAAATTTACATTTTATTGTTTTAATTTTCAGCAATCCTATTCTGTTACTTCGTCTCTGAAGCTTCAAGCACTCAAGACACCTACTTTCAAACATATCCTCCCATGAGGACTCCCACAACATAGCATAGGTACTCTTCTGGCTGAGATATACTGTATATATTTATTTATTAGGATTTTAACATCATTTTTTTACACACTTTGGTTACATTTATGACATAAACGGTAGTCACTTGTTACACAAGATTAATCAGTTCACAAGTTTTAATGTCAAACACAGTCACGGACAATTTTGTATCTCCAGTTCACCTTACTTGCATGTCTTTGGAGCTCCAGGAGAAAACTTACACAGACACGGGGAGAACATGCAAACTCCACACCATGCAAAGACTTCCTGGTGTTCAAGTGCCTTTCGGGTGGGGCATCAAATTATAGCATGCAGCATCTGTGCAGTGGTAAAGGTGTTTTAAAAATAATGAATAGTATGGGATCAACAGGAAAAATGTCAAAGGGATTAGCACCAGGTACTTTGGTTGTGTCATGCAACATTTTGAATACAGTGTCAATTCACACACAGTCTAAAGTCCATGCAACTATTTTTATTTTTTTAAATAAAACAGACAAATTATATTTGATTTGCAAATCCTTTTTAATCCATTTTCAATAAAACAATAAAAAGACAAGATAATTCATCAACCCTTTAGTTTTTTCCTATATACACTCACCAAACACACACCTACCTAGCACGTGTGATAGTTAATACTTTAAGATACACTCACCATACAGGTTAACTTTGTGTACATCCATTAACTAACTGTAGCCCATTTACAGCTCTGTATACTATCATCCCCTACGTTCCACTGACCAATCAAAACCCAGTCCCCATCCAGGCACAGAACACACCACAGGACTGAGAAAAGACTGCACGCATGCACGCACACATTCACACACACACACACCATGCTTCACATGCAGACTATGCAGCATTTGCACAAATACAATATTTAATATTTATAAATGCACATGTACATTACTTTTGCAGAGTGTAAATTTATTACTTTTTTTAATCTTTAAGACTAAAAAATGTTGATTTTTTTACTGCTACTCTTTTCTTTACTGCTGCTATTACCTCTATTGGAGAGATGCCATACAAAATTTCATTGTACCTGTGTATAGTGACAATAAAGGTTCTGTTCTATTCTATTCTATTCTAAAAGGGACCCCCATCATCTGCCTGCTGTGTTGGTGATGACCGACTTATGTTCAAAACAGAAATCCACTAGTGTCTGACCCCATTCATTTCTCCCACAATGACCATTTCTTCACTTTCTTCTGCATCTTCTCCAACTAATGGGTTGAAAAGACCAGTGACTAAATGGTTTTTGGGTTAACCATCATCCTTTGCACTGAAATGATAAATGTGGTTTGTTTGTTTGTGTTTACTGCCACATCAGCAACATACTGGCTATAATTATGGCATAGACTGTTATTGAAACTACATCATTATCAGTTTAGATCATTTGCTTTACATCAAGTCTTTCGAAAAAGACTTTTAATTGGAGTAATCTTCTCGATCAAGTCTTTATTGTTCTCTAACCTGAAATTCTAGAACATTCTAACAAAATATGTTTAATTGTAAGGGTTGTAGCACATAACTGTCAAGTTGGTGTCTGCTCGCCAACCAGAAGGTGTCGGTGGGGGAGGGCAGTATGACCTGGTTACAATTGTCTGGTCTTGCCTTTTTTAAGAAGTCTCGATTGTGTTTAACATTGATGTGGGGAGTTATGTCATGCAGTTTGTTTTGGGAACCGCGGGACCAATCTTCTAATAAATGCGGTAATGAACTGATAGTGTCATTACAGGTGCAGCAGTGTTGTTGGGTTTTTTTTTTAAATACTGCTTATTAGGAGCAATCTGTGTAGGTTTGCAGTTAGAGACTACACCTATGTTCTTTTTTTCATGCACAGTGTGTTAATCTTCCTCTAGACTTTTTATCAGTAGGCTATTTCTGATCACAGAATGCTGTTGGTTTATATTTTGGTTAGAGCACTCTTCTCTTCCTAGCATTGACATTAAGGATAAAACCCAAACAACACTTGTACTAGTACAACACACTTTGTCATTAGCACATTAGTGTCACTGCTGTGCTGAAAATGGTTCACCACCCAAATAACATCTGGTCAGTAGGGGTCCCTTTCAAATGATGAATGGGGTACAGGAGAGGTGACAAAGTGTAATGAAAAACAGATGGGACCTGGACTTTAAATCAAAATCAGTCTGCCTCTGCCAGAAAACTAAAAGTGGGTCGTCACTGGCTCTTCAAGCAGGACAATAATCCAAAATACATGCTCAGATCATAAAAAGAAGTTTACTGAACACAAAATCAAGCTTCTGTTATGGTCATCTCAGTTCCCTGATCTAAACCCCATAGAACACCTGTGAGGTGAGCTCAAAAAAGAGAGTGCACAAGAGAGGACTTAGGCCCCTGGACAATTCTGTAAAGAGAAAGGGTCTCAAATTCTCTTCTCTGTATTCTCCATCCTTGTAAAAAGTATTAGATGCAGGGGTGGCAATATCTGCAACATATGTGGTTTCTGTTAAAAATAATCATTCTTTAATAAAGGATTCTTTCTATCATCTTTAGTGTGACTTTAGGCTTTAAGCTAATTCAAATGAAGTGAATTTCTTAAAACCCTTTGTACCATTTGTACAAGATTACCAATACTTGTAAAGAGGCCTGTGTCATGACAGATGCTGAACTTTGCATTGTTAACAAATAGGTAGGTCCTTTTCCTCTTAACCATAGTGGTTTTAAATGCAGTGTTGTCTGATGAATTGCAATTGTGCTCAGAGAACATTGTTCTTAAATTGATAAACAATTTACTTTTTTCGCTTGTATATGACTGAGCCTTTTGTTAATGTTTCTTTCTTTTGTTAACTTATGAAACTGTTTACCTGTGAAGAGTTTCAAAAAAGGCATTTCTTACCACAAACTTCCCAATCTTACAGTGTCCCCCTCCCAACATTTATGAAATGTGTTGCAGGCTTCATATTAGGAATTAGCATATATGAAAATATATCAATAAAGGTCATCATGTAAAACATTAAATATCTGTAAATATATGTAATTTTTAAAGCACATTTACCTATAAGAAAAGTCAACAGTATGGTGTGTTGGTGATACAACTCCTTAGAGCATTGTATACACACACACACAGACTGTGTGAAAGTGACTGCACATACCTTCTCCACATCTGCTTTTGTAGCATTAATATCCTGATCTGTTTTTTCTGCATACTGTGCCGCCTTTTCTGCTTCTCTCCACTCTCTCTCAAAGCGTTTCTTACTCTGATACACACACACACACACACACACACAATTAACCAACCAACTCTACAAGAAAGGATTTACCTGACAAAACAATGCGTACACACACACGCCAGAGAACAACCTACTTACAGTGAACACACACAGACAGAGACAGACAGACAGACACAATTATCGCTTGCAGACTAGCGCTTCCAGTCAACACATGCACACTCCCTCACCCACTGTGAACCTCATTCACTGATGTGCACTTACATTGTCTAGGTGCTTGGAGTTGCTCTCCAATGTCTGCTGAGCCTTTTTGGCATCTGACAGATGCTGAAAACATAACAGTGAAGTCAATAAAAATGAATAAAACAAAACGGTAGACATACAGTCTATATGATACACTAATAGAGCACAGGGACCTTAAAATGAATTTAAACAATTTTGTTTTTAATTATTGTTGTTTTAATTATTACTGACTTATTAACAAGTGTATGGCCATCGCCCAACCTTTTTAATAAACAATAAACCTTAGGCGATGGGAAAAACGGTGGGAAAAAAAGAACATCCTATAATTTAGGACCATGTAAACACACTTTTAACAAAAGTAACTTGAACTAAAGTTTTTTGTAAGAATTTTAGTTCTCTTCTTTACAACTTCGCTTCAGTTTATTGATGCTGAAGGCATTGCTGTATGTACAGCTCTCTTTTGATCCTGCCACAGCATCTCAGAGTATCAATTTTGCAAACCTAAGTCCTATGACCATTTTCCTGTCCACCCTAACATAAAAGCCATACTTGTTCTTTCTAGTTGAGTATAATGTATAATTGTACTGTCATGAACATACCTATTAAGCATACTTTTAGAAACCTGTAGGTAGGCTACATCTGCTCCCATAAAGGAGCATCTAAGTTTTCTTTAAACAAATGATCTGACTTTGGACTGAATTTGCCAGGATGCCCACTCCTGGGTAGACTGGCACCCGTCTTGATTGCTCTTTATTTTAAAACAATCCTCCTCATTGCTGAAAGGTGATTTTCAAATTTTAATGTAGACAGACTTATTCCAGATTAATTAGCAGCAATAATTGCTTCACCGAGGTCATGACTGATGTACTTTCTACTTGACAAAATGTATACACAAAACAAACACCACCAAACTTCCAATCAACAATTATTGATGATTAACTAATCTTGTGCCTTTAAATAGTTAGTTACACATGCCTCCTAATTACTCTTTTAATTATAGTAGTACAAGTACAATAGTACAAATGGTGTATTTATTTTTTGCCATTTGGTTTCTGAATGTTGGTTTTTATTTATATATTTATTAGAGTTTAACACCACTTCATACATATGATAGTGATGATAATATCATTTAGGCATTAACAGTGTTATGTTTAGTTCCTTTTATTATTTCTTGTTTCTATTTGTCCAATTATATTTTGCATTTCTGAGTGTTGGTTTAATTCTAAAAAGAAATTAGTACATAATTAAAACTGAGAACATTAATTTATTGATTATTTAGGCCATGGTTTACTGTTTTCAAAACAGAGCTGTACTTGTGATACTACTGTGTTTGCAATGACAATAGCTGGCAAACTAGTAAACTATCTATATTACATAAGAATGAATAAATAATTAAAATAGAAAAAAACCTGAATAACAACTTAGATATAATTACTAAGGAAGGGCTGGTCAAACACACACACACACACACACACACACACACACACACACACACACACACACACACACACACACACACACACACACACACACACACACACACACACACACACACACACACACACACACACACACACACACACACACACACAAGGAGGCAGAAAAATAGACAGAAATAAACCAGCATACACCAGTTTTAAGTAAGCCTGTGTTGTGTATGTTCTGTGTGAGGTACTAGTGCCAAAACTACATTTATTTTATGAACTTTCTGGAATTGGGCTTACGAATTACAAATGCAATCCGTCTTTGGAAATTACAAAAGCACAATGTTTAACCTCACTGATTAACTTTAAGCTAGATTAACTGTAACACATTTTAAAAGGAAGTGGGGTAGTGTATTCCAGCAACATCTTTTCCATATTAAAAAGAAGGCTAAATAGCAATATTAAATGCTATAGAGCTGAGGAATAATTTGAAGAACATTTTGTCAGTAAACACAGTTAGTTGCAGAAATTACAAAATACAAGTTTAGACAAAGTGAAAGCCATAGTTCAACACCCAAAACAGCACCAACTTGGCAGAAAAAAAATGAGCCAAAGCCAAAGAGAAAAGAAGCATTGGGTGTGTTGGAAAACCTAGTGAGCTCTCTACATAGACGGCATTTCACATCATCCTATGTGCGCTCCCGAGAAGGAGGCTGTTCGAAATCCTAGATGCCTTAATATCCTCCCTAGTAAGGTATCTTAAAATTTCAACGGTATTTTGACTCAAGAACGAGGGAGCATCCGATGCTGCCTTAGCAATGAAGGCAATCCCAGCATTCAGTGCGGCACAACTTTTCTCACAGAAAAACATGGAGAATGGTGCGGAGAAACGGGTTATTTTCAAACGCAAATAAATTCTTATTGATTTTTAATTTGTATAAACTTGCACAAATTTCATTTAGTTGTAAATTCGGGCTTGTCAGCTAATTTAACCGTTTTCTGTACACAGAGAAAGACATTAGTTGACATGCTAGTGTGTTGATTTGAATGACATGAGGCTAACTGTGTTAGCGAAAACAGATGGAATCACTGTCTAAGTAGTGCGTTAGAATAACCTGACTTATAAGTCAATGACTTATTAGAATCCTCTCTACTTAGGCAGCTGCCTATGTAGGCGGTAAGACAGTAAGACAGCTCACTAGGTTTTCAAACACACCCATTGTTACCAACTAAGATGTTCAAAAGCCAGTATGTGTCATGGTATGGGTGTGTGGTGAGTATTAGTGCCAATGGCATGGGAACACCTTTTCTCAGGTACGTCCCAGCTTGTTTCACCAAAATAATGCCTAGCCACATTCTGCATGTTACACCAGTGTAGCTTTGAAATAAGTGTAGACCTAATTTTGAAGTGCTATTTCGGGCAGTGAAGACCCTGGACTGTTAAGCAGATGAGTGTTAGATCAAGCAACAAAGGGAAAAAATTACACTTTCACAAGTACAACTATCAAAGTCCTCAGTTTGCATACAATTGCAAAGTACAGGAAAGGTATGTAACTCGGTGGTAAAAAATGTGTTGCAGCCATAACATTAAAACCACCTCTACACTCACTGTCCATTTTATCAGCTCCACTTACCATATAGAATAACTTCTACAGTAGAACTACATACAGTAGTTCTACATTTACTGACTGTAGTCTATCAGTTTCTCTACATACTTTAGCCTGCTTTCACTCTGTTCTTCAATGGTCAGGACCCCCAAAGGACCACCACAGAGCAGGTATTATTTAGGTGCTGGATCATTCTCAGCACTGCAGTGACACTGACATGGTGGTGGTGTGTTAGTGTGTGTTGTGCTGGTTTAAATGGATCAGACACAGCACTGTGGTGACCCCTAAATACCGGACCAGCCGGAAAAAAAAAACAAATGTGCATGAGCTGTCTATGACTACTAAAATCTCTCCTATTTTTTCGTACAACCCTCTAATACCCTTCATTTCTTCCTGTTCTCCACTCGTTTAGCCTACTGGTGTCTTTATTTTAAGCATGGCCCACTTTCTATTTTCCTCTTTTTCTTACCGCCTTGCGCTCCAGTTTGAGCTCCTGCAGATACTTGGTGAGCTCGATGCAGATGTTCATCATCATGTTTTCAGCTATCAGCTCTCGCTGCCCTGCATAATCATTCATCTCATTAAGAATGTCGAAAAAGGACTGGTGGTTGGAAAACCTGAAAAAAGAGACACAGATGGAAATGGATACAGATGTAAAACAGGAGCAGATTTCAGTTTAGTCTAGGGGCTGGAATCACTTCCTGACATAATGGACCAAATTTTTTGTGACTGTTTAAACTAATATGCCTAAACAAATGTCTTTTAAATTATGTAAGGAATTACCTGCATTCTTGCTCCTCCTTGCTGCCTTTCTTAGGACTGTACTTCTTGGTCAGGTTCCTGGAGACATCAAAATGAAATTACAATTAACCTTTAACATAATCTGCTTACCACCTTGTAGCTTTTTAAGAATATTTATTTGGTGTTTACCACCTAATGCGTAGTGGATTCAGAAAGTATTCAGACATCACACATCCCTTGACATCTTGCACACTGTCTTGCTGATTTGACTTCATATATAATTGCCATTATTAAACACCAGTATTAAATTTGCCACTTTTGACATTTCTCAGCTAGAAGTCCTAAAAAGACTGCATTACATTTGTTTTAATTGCTTCACCAGTAAGGTCTAGGTAACAAATATTTATTTTCCACACTGAAATATTGATTAAAAATACATCAAGATATAAATTTGCACTATTTAGAAATACTGTGCTAATCTAAAATTATTTTAGAATCAGATGCTCGTAATCCAGAGCTGTAGCACTACCTTTGCTTACAACCACCACCATCATCACTTTACATTTAATTAGAAAATTAACCACACAATTGAGCATCCAGTTAACAATTTTTTCATCTCTCAAAGCAAAGGTGCCATGTCCCAAACATTATTAATAATACTATAACTTTATTTACAAGATTATTTTAGACTATAGTATTATTTTAAAGTATGTCAATATTATATAGATTTGGAATGTGGGGCACAGCTATTTATTACCAATACAGTTTAATTAAACAACATCAAACTCTAGCAATCAAAATAAAATAAATAAATAAATAAAAAAGAAAAGAAATGGGCGCTAGTGACTCGGTGGGAAATTACACTAGTCCACAATTGCTTGTAAGTGGCAGAGGCCCCGTGATTGATTTGCATCCTGTTTGTATTGTATAAACTCTTTTTATAAAACACAAATTATGAACCGTTTAACCTTATTTAATAGAAACTGGCCTTTAGTCTTTAGCAAAAGTTACACTTCTAGTCAAAGTTCATGTTTTAATGACAAATTATTAACGTTTAAAAATGTAAGTATAGTGCACAGCTTACATGGTTAGGAGCTTTTTCTAATTGAGGAGGCTACTAAAACAAGTGTCCTAAAATTGAAGCAGACCCCATGCCATACGCTACCTTTTAATTTCAAATGGAATTAAATAAAAAAATACCTGTTTGGTTTCCAAGCTAATTATTTTAAAGAAAGTAACCACTCTAGAAATTCAACTTTGTCAAATATTGTCACTGTCAAATATTTGACAGCGTCATTATTTGACAAACTTGCCTTGGCATTAAATCCTGATTATAACGATATTGACCTGGCTCAACTGACAACAGTAAACATCAATGGGGTCAAGACGACCAAAGTACCCAACTCGAATCCCCTGTAAAATAGTAAGACAAAACACACACTGTCTGTTCTAAAAATGATGGCTACTGGATTGAGTTCTTGTTATAAAATAAAAGTGGCTAAGGCAGTAGAATTTCCATTAAAAGACTAGTCAACCACATCCTCATTGTCATGTGCCAGTCTGCTCCCACTTCCTCTCTCCAGCCAGAGGGCACAGGAAGAGCCAAGTGAAGGAGCAGAGCGATAAAGACCAAACAGCCGAAAAAAAGGACAGCCAGAAGAGAAAGTGAAAAACAAAAGCAAATGAATGTGAAAAACTGCAAGGGTAAGGAATCTAACCCAGTTGCATTTAGAACAAGGCTGCATTCTGAAGACCAGAATAAGTCATGAGAACCAGTAACAATGATTTTTGTTCAGTTGCAACTGCTCCCTGAACATTGTAAACATTATTGTCTACACCAACTGCGTGTTGTACATTGTGGAATTGCTTACCTTATTTGCTTGGCATAGCTTTGCTCAATCTCTGTCCGCTCCTTTACCAACTTAATGTATTTCTCGACCAGATCCAGTCCAGACTGTGTGTGTTTCTCAATGACGTCATATTGGTCCTGTGGAGAAAAAGAAACAATACGTTAATTTAGAAAGTAGTGCAAAAATCAGATTTCGAAAAGAATTAGATCAACTTGTTTACATGCATTTGCATAATTTAATAATATTAGAACTCCAGGTCAACACAAGTCACTCAGTCACATTTAATTCTAAATACATGTTTTATTCCCCTTTACCCATTAAACCACAGAGGAGGACAGGTCATAATATTATTTATTATTTATTAGAATTTGAACGTCATGTTTTACACACTCTGGTTACATTCATGACAGGACAGGTAATTACTGGTTACACAAGATTCATCAGTTCAAGTCTTTAAGTCAAACACAGTCACTGACAATTTTGTATCTCCAATTCACCTCACTTGCATGTCTTTGGACTGTGGGAGGAAACCGGAGCACCAGGAGGAAACCCACACGAACATGGGGAAAACATGCAAACCCCATTTAGAATGAACCCGGGCCGCTCAACCTGGGAATTAAACTCAGGACCTGAGGTGACCGTGCTACCCACCGAGCCATCGTGCCGCCAGGATGGGTAATAAGAGGTTAAATATATGCAACGTGCAATGTATGAGAGCTACTGTAGTGTTACATTTTACATTTACATTTTTGGCATTTAGCAGATGCTTTTATCCAAAGCGACTTACAGTACTGTGACAGTATACAGTCTAAGCAATTGAGGGTTAAGGGTCCAACAGTGGCAACCTGGCAGTAGTGGGGCTTGAACCAGCAACCTTTGGATTACTAGTCCAGTACCTTAATCACTAGGCCACAACAGTCCAACTGTGTTTTGTTGGAAGCAAAATGAATTTATCACAAAATAAACACCCAAGTACAGTAGATGATGCATAACGGTTCAGACAACATCCAACTTAGTTAGATCAAGTGATTGCTTTACCTGAACCTAATCACAGCCACTATCTGGGTATGAGGTGATGATACCAGACTAGGTGCACCTTAAAATGCAAATTTTGGCAAATTCTGATAAGCGCTTGCCATTAGTCAAGGCTTAACCATTGACTTACAACCGTATAATATCACAATAAAATAGAAAACTTAGCTTTGTGCTTCATTTAATGAAGAGCAGATCAACAGCGAATGTTTTATTCACGCCATTTAGCAGACGTTTTTATCCAAAACGACTTACAATTGTTAAATCAACTTAGGGTCTGGGGCCTCGCTCAAGAGCCCAACAGTGGCAACCTGGCAATAGTGGGGCTTGAACAAGCGACATTCAGATTACTAGTCCAGTACAAATACACCACTGAGCTAACACTGCCATTACAGTGGCAGTAATAAAACCACACAGTAAAAAAATGGCATGCGTCATAGAGTCTGGAAATTAAGTACTTGGTTGTTAAGTGATCTTCTTATGGTTGCCACTGACACCATAAACCTGTCCCAACCTTTATCAGGGCATCCTTTTCAATGTTCAGTGTTTAATTTTGGGCTTTCTTACTCAGCCAGGCAGGTTTGCTGCTGCGCCATAAGTTTGGAATGGCTGGACAATACTCCCTATAGTGTTTCTAATTTTACAGGGCTAGGAAATCTTATACCCCTTGACCTTTTGGTCCAATGAAATGATCTCCTCTCTCAGCTCCTATGAAAGCTTCTTAGTTTTCACCATGGTTGCAACACACCTTAAACACTTGAATGTCTATGATTTTTACTAGAGATGCATGAGTACCGATACTGGTATTGGTACTGGCATGGCCCGATACCACGCTCATTAACTTGTACTCGTACTCGCAAACGAGGCTCCGATACTAAACATCCGATACCGTGTGCCTAGTGCACGTTGCTGCGTTATGCCTAGTTCACACTACACGAATTTTGCCCTGATTTTCGCTCAGCGACTGGTCAGCGCTAGATTTGCCGGCTCGGGAGCAACTCGGCGTTTGCTCGGTGATCAAAACTCGGCTCTCGATCGCTAAGTGTGAACTATCCAACAACTCGATCCGACCGGCTCGCCGAGCGCTCGCCGACCGGATCGAGTTTTCTAGCATGTCAGATATCTGATCCAATAGGTATTGGTATCGGCATCGGCAAGTACAAAAGTACATGTACAGGGGTTGGACAATGAAACTGAAACACGTGTCATTTTAGTGTGGGAGGTTTCATGGCTAAATTGGACCAGTCTGGTGGCCAATCTTCATTAATTGCACATTGCACCAGTAAGAGCAGAGTGTGAAGGTTCAATTAGCAGTAGAGATGGGACGATCGATCGACTTTAAATCGATATCGGCCGATTTTCAATCAAAATATGCTATCGACGATCGGACGATATTTCCCAAATGTAGCCGATCCGATCGTGTGATATATAAAGATCATGTTAAGTTAACAGCTCAGTGGATTGATCCAGACTTTGCGCTACAAAACACGAACCATCACATCACCATTCATCAACCATCATACAGAAACCATCATGAAAGCTCTTCACGACCTAAAATAACAGAATTAACGTTGTGCATCACACATACGATGTAATTTTGCTGACTGAAATATTTACTTTAAAAAGATAATTTAACCCGGTCACATCTGAGCCGATTCTATCAGCACGTTATATAAACTCCTGGTTCACTTTGGTAAATCGTAAGTGGTTCTTGCTTTTGATGTAGATGAGAACAGAAAACGTTACAGAGCCAATCAGAGGCAAAAGTTTATTCATTACCAAATTCGTTAGTTCAGGATCATCTGCTGAACTTTTAGGGTAATCAGAACTTTTAGCTCCACAGACGGAACGAGTCTGACTCGGTGACCGCTCTGTGGTAATAGCGGTTTAATTAAGCTTTTTAATGAAGCTTTTTAATGTAAGAAAGTCACACAAAATGTTCTGTAGTAGCTGGTGTTTATTTAAAACCACAGCATTTATTAATAACAGTAAAAACGGAGAGAGAAACTTACGCGTCACATTCGACTCCTGAACCAGAATCATTTAAAGCGACACTGTGAACAAAGCGTTTTTTTAAAGAAACACACACACGCTGTTGCTTTCGGTTTATCTTCACTGTGAGGCTCTTTTTAAGTTTTTTCAGACTAAACTAAATAACATTAAACCTGTGTGTGTGTGTGTGTGGTCAGTTAGACTCATAAGATATGTCTCCTGTGGGTGAAAAAAATAATTGTTTGGTTACTTTATTATTTACTGCTGATTTTGCGCTAAAAATTGCATGTCACTCGTGCCAATGCCAAACGTCGGTTTCAATGGTGCAAGGAGCGCAAATCTTGGGCTGTGGACAATGTGAAACATGTATTGTTCTCTGATGAGTCCACCTTTACTGTTTTCCCCACATCCGGGAGAGTTACGGTGTGGAGAAGCCCCAAAGAAGCGTACCACCCAGACTGTTGCATGCCCAGAGTGAAGCATGGGGGTGGATCAGTGATGGTTTGGGCTGCCATATCATGGCATTCCCTTGGCCCAATACTTGTGCTAGATGGGCGCGTCACTGCCAAGGACTACCGAACCCTTCTGGAGGACCATGTGCATCCAATGGTTCAAACATTGTATCCTGAAGGCGGTGCCGTGTATCAGGATGACAATGCACCAATACACACAGCAAGACTGGTGAAAGATTGGTTTGATGAACATGAAAGTGAAGTTGAACATCTCCCATGGCCTGCACAGTCACCAGATCTAAATATTATTGAGCCACTTTGGGGTGTTTTGGAGAAGCGAGTCAGGAAACGTTTTCCTCCACCAGCATCACGTAGTGACCTGGCCACTATCCTGCAAGAAGAATGGCTTAAAATCCCTCTGACCACTGTGCAGGACTTGTATATGTCATTTCCAAGACGAATTGACGCTGTATTGGCCGCAAAAGGAGGCCCTACACCATACTAATAAATTATTGTGGTCTAAAACCAGGTGTTTCAGTTTCATTGTCCAACCCCTGTACTTGTACTTGGTTGGGAAAAAAATTGTATTGATGCATCCCTAGTTTTTACATAACACATCACAGCTGAAGCAAATTAAGGGTCGTTATTGAGTTCCCAGTGGGGAAGGCTCTTTTCTGTTCTAGCATAACTGTGTCCATGGGCACATGTCAGGTCCATAAAGACGGTTTGGTGTGGAGAAACTCTGGAGGCCTAGACAAAGCTCTGATGTCAACCCAGCTGAGTTCCTTTGGGATGAAATGAAATGCTGATTGCAAGCCTAGTTGTCCAATGTCAATACCACGTCACAAAGGGTCTTTTGACTGAATGTGTACAGGAATACACAAACATCCTACAAAGTCATGTGAAAAAACAATCCCAGGGCAATAATAGCAAAATAAGAGAAGACTAGATATTGAATAGGATTTCCAACAAGAGTATGATCTAATCATGTAGTGCAGATAAATTATCAGAGATCTGCTGTAAACTGTTATAAAAGTGTTAATCTTAAATTTATCTGGCAAAACTACTTATTTTCATGTCTAGTGCCAATAAAAAATTATTGCATCTAAGAAAGGAAAATAATTTTCAGCCCTACCTCTCCCTATGTGAAAAAGTAATTGCCCCTTTAGGTACCAAGTCAACCAAATTCAACTGACAGGTAAATTCAATCTTACCAGCCACACCCAGACATGGTTACTCCCAGACCTGTGGAATCCAACCACCACTTAAACAGAACCTGTCAGGCCATAAGGTCTCAAAAAGCAGCACATGATGCACATTCTATAGAGATTCCAATACAGATGTGAAAAAGGGTTACAAAGCCATTACTAAGGCTCATTGACTTCCAAACCACAGTGAAGTCATTAATGACAAATACAGTAAACTTGGAACAGTGGTGAACCTTCCCAGGAGTGACCGGCCTATGAAAAACTTCACCGAGAATGTATCAACAACTAATCCAGGGGGTCACAAAAACCCAGATGAACTTTTGGGTCTCACTTGTCTCAGTTAAGGTTAATGTACACTAGAGATGGGACGATCGATCGGCTACGAATCGGTATCGGCCGATTTTTAATCAAAATATTCTATCGGCGATCTGCGATATTTCCTAAATGTAGCCGATCCGATCGTGTGATATATAAAGACCATGTTAAGTTAACAGCTCAGTGGATTGATCCAGACTTTGAGCTACGAAGCACCAACCATCACATCACCATTCATCAACAATCGTACAGAAACCATGGTGAAAGCTCTTACGATGTAATTTTGCTGATTGTAATATTTACTTTAAAAAGATAATTCAACCCGGTCACATCCGAGTCGATTCTATCAGCACGTTATATAAACTCCTGGCTCACTTTGGTAAATCGTAAGCAGTTCTTACTTGTGATGTAGATGAGAACAGAAAACGTTACAGAGCCAATCCGAGGCAAAAGTTTATTCATTAGCAAATTCGTTAGTTCAGGATCATCTGCTGAACTTTTAGCTCCTTAGACGGAACGAGTCTGACGGTTACAGATCTGTGGTAATAGCAGTTTAATTAAGCTTTTTAATGAAGCTTTTTAATGTAAGAGAGTCACACAGAATGTTCTGTAGTAGCTGGTGTTTATTTAAAACCACGACATTAATTAATAACAGTAAACACGGAGAGATAACTGAGAAGAGAAACTTACGCTTCACATAAAAACGAATCAACTCATGAATCAATGAATCACTTATAGCGATACTGTGAACAAAGCGTCTCTTCTAAAGGCACAAACACACACACAAACACACACACACACACACACACACACACCCGCGCGCGCTGCTCCGGTTTATCTTTACTGTGAGGCTCCTTTTAAGTTTATTTACTGCTAATCCCCCCCGATCGGAATCGGCTATCGGCCGACGTCCCTGAAAGGAGATCGGAATCGGTGCCAAAAACCCCGATTGGTCCATCTCTAATGTACACAATTACACAATAAAAAAAGACATTGGACAAAAATGGCATGCATGGGAGAGCTGCAGAGTGCAAACTACCGAAAAGAACACAACGGCTCGTCTCGCATTTGGACATCATATTAACACAAACATGGTGGTGGTAGTGTAATGGTCTGGTGCTGCTTTGCAGTTCACACAAAGCCTAATGAAGTGACCAGTCTGTGTTTTGGCATTTTCAAGCCTTCCTAGTGTCCATCCACAATAAAATAATGGCTAATCTGACCCAAGATGTTTATTCTTACATCTTATCATTTAATCATGTCTCAACAATATAAAAAAAGACTCCATCACCTTCAGCATGACTGCTACTTAACTTTTTAAGAATTAAGAAATACAGCTAAAGTCAGAAAATGCTTTCCTTTCATGACACAGAAAAATATGCTTTTATACCATCAGGGTTAGATTATTTTAATTCTTCATTTACGTGTCTCGGTCAAGGAACTATGACATCACTCCAACTGGTCCAAAATGCTGCTGCTCACAAACTAACAAGGACAATAAGAAGGGAGCATATAACAGCAGTTTAGGGGTACATACTAAACGGTGCATGAAAATGGATCGGGATGTATTCGAGTTGTTGCTGAGGCTGAGGTTCAGCAGCCATGGGTTATTGGTAGTCCATAGAACCAAATGGAAACAAAAAAATATGATTGTGCTTTTGTGGTTATTGCTGGAATAGCTGGCTTTAGATATTAGACTTGTAGGGTCTGTGGAGATGTTAAAAGGTTTGAGTCACATCTGTATGCATTAAACTTTTTTGTGTGTGATGTTTTAATATGTTTGTTTTATTTACATTTTCAGCATTTAGCAGACGCTTTTATCCAAAGTGACTTACACAATGAGCGGAACACGATGAGCAATTGAGGGTTAAGGGCCTTGCTTAGGGACCCAACAGTGGCAACTTGGTGGTGGCGGGGCTTGAACCGGCAACCTTCTGTTTACTAGTCCAGTACCTTAACCACTGAGCTATCACTGGCCCGTTTTATTTTATTACATCTTATTTTACTGTTGTCTTTGTAGTGTATATTGGAAAAGTGCTGTATAGATGCTTAAACATAAAAAACCTGATTTATGTAACATTTACATAAACACATTTGTTGTAAAATTTGATTTTGCATTTTTTTGTACAAGGCATTGTGTGTACAGGCAAAAAAGTTAATTAATCTGTATGTGACTAAATACTTTTTATCATGACAAACATTGTGTTAAATAAAGTGCACTGTAGGTTGAACACCTTGCTAAAGAGCCAGCAATAATGCAAGTTGTTTGATTTGTGTTTATACTTAGTTGACATTCCTTGGATTCCCTGCACGTTTGTCACCCTTGACCCTCAGCTGCGTTATCAGAGGGACGCCTTCCTAGAGCAGGGGAAGAGTACTGGGGCACAGTCATCTCTAAGACAGAACTTGGATTTATTTCTCACTTCCTGCTATATTTCAACAAGGTCTAGGCATGTTATTTTCTTACAAAGCAAGCAAGTAAAAATCAAAAGAAAAGGCTACAGACTCGGCACCTTTTTTTTGTAAGGAAAAAAACCCACATGTTCAACAGCGATGAGAGACTGAGAAGAGCTGCTCTGTAGAGTTTCTCTTACAAGTTCCTTTTTTGGCCAGGCTGCATATATGAGCACACAAGCACAGGCATGCCTGCTTGTAAGTAAAGATAAAGAAATGTTTCCCACCACACACCATCAAAAGCCTGGCTATACCGGAATTAACCTGACTGTATTAGAACAACATCCAGCAGCAAATTCTTAACAAGCTGGCCCATGTGTGAACTCATCCTACCTCCAGCTCCCACAATAAGGAATCTATAAACACAGAACCAAAAATAAAACAATGCCTTTATTTGTCATATGAACACAAACAGGTGTGCAGTACAATGAAATTCTTTCTTTGCATATCCCATATTGCTCAAGGGCCCAACAGGAGCAGCATGACAGAGCTGGGATTCAAACTCTCAAC
Organism: Trichomycterus rosablanca; assembly: GCF_030014385.1. Taxonomy (NCBI): domain Eukaryota; kingdom Metazoa; phylum Chordata; class Actinopteri; order Siluriformes; family Trichomycteridae; genus Trichomycterus; species Trichomycterus rosablanca. Next base: position 38,298,514 of record NC_085989.1, on the reverse strand, counting down.
CTTTTAATTGATAGCCCAAAGCTCTACCCACTAGGCTACCACTGTCCCAATTATGGTCAATATGCAATGCAGTTCACTTAATGGCAAAAAACTAGAGATGGACCGATCAGGGTTTTTGGCACCGATTCCGATCTCCGATATCCTTTCAGGGACATCGGCCGATAGGCGATTCCGATCGGGGGGGGTTAGCAGTAAATAAACTTAAAAAGAGCCTCACAGTAAAGATAAACCGGAGCAGCGCGCGCGTGTGTGTGTTTGTGCCTTTAAAAGAGACGCAGTTACAGAGTTACAGAGACGCAGAGTTCACAGTATCGCTATAAGTGATTCATTGATTCATGAGTTGATTCGTTTTTATGTGAAGCGTAAGTTTCTCTTCTCAGTTATCTCTCCGTGTTTACTGTTATTAATTAAATGTCGTGGTTTTAAATAAACACCAGCTACTACAGAACATTTTGTGTGACTCTCTTACATTAAATGAATAAACTTTTGCCTCGGATTGGCTCTGTAACGTTTTCTGTTCTCATCTACATCACAAGTAAGAACCGCTTCCGATTTACTAAAGTGAACCAGGAGTTTATATAACGTGCTGATAGAATCGACTCAGATGTGACCGGGTTGAATTATCTTTTTAAAGTAAATATTACAATCAGCAAAATTACATCGTAAGAGCTTTCACGATGGTTTCTGTACGATTGTTGATGAATGGTGATGTGATGGTTGGTGCTTTGTAGCTCAAAGTCTGGATCAATCCACTGAGCTGTTAACTTAACATGGTCTTTATATATCACACGATCGGATCGGCTACTTTTAGGAAATATCGCCGATCGCATATTTTGAATAAAAATCGGCCGATACCGATTCGTAGCCGATCGATCGTCCCATCTCTACAAAAAACATAAATGAACACTCTCGTTCAAATCATTGGTCAGATGCAGCAAGTCATAAGTAGGCTGATGTATTTATGAATGCATTTAGGAATTATAACCTATGACAATATGAGCCATTATTTGCATGATAAATACATGCTGTAGATTGTCCCTCTTCTGGTTGAACTTTGCCACAGAAGATTAAAATATCCTAGCTCTATAGTTAAATATACTCAATTGCTAACCTTCATTTTATTCTTCATATATATTTAATTAAATGGCTGGTCTAAGGTCGCTAAGAGGGGGTGAATTTGCCTACTTACAAACTGTTGCATTAAAAGCAGGATGAGTGGTCATGCATGCAAATACTTTTTACAATCAATGTCTTATTATACAGGCTAAGATAAGCAAATCAATATTATCTAAAGGGAAAGGCCGATTTAGGTTTTGCTCTATTGTGTAAAAACAGGCCAGTTTTTTTTTAGATAAAATAAGACAGCTCATGAAATGACTTTTGGATTTAAAAAGGCAATTAATATTAAACACAACACCCATGTTTATTAGATTATTTATGCTTACATTAATCTATAATTATTAGAGATGTACCGATTGGGTTTTTGACGCCGATTTCGATCTCTGATTTCTTTTCAGCGTGATCGGCCGATAGCCGATGCCGATTTTTTACTTCTAAAACTAAAGCAATTCATTTTTCACCCACGGGAGACATATCTCATTAGTCTAACTGACCACGCACACACGCACGTTAGATGTTATACAGTTCAGTCTGAAAAAACCTTAAAAATAGGTCTAACAGTGAAGATAAACCTGTGACAGAAGCGTTGACGTGTGTGTGCCTTTAAGAGAGACGCTCTGTTCACAGTATCGACATAAGTGATTCATGAGTCGATTCATTTTATGCGAAGCATAAGTTTCTCTTCTCAGTTATCTCTCAGTGTTTACTGTTATTAATTAATGTCGTGGTTTTAAATAAACACCAGCTACTACAGAACATTTTGTGTGACTCTCTTACATTAAAAAGCTCAATTAAAAAGCTTAATTAAACTGCTATTACCACAGATCTGTAACCGAGTCAGACTCGTTCCGTCTGTGGAGCTAAAAGTTTTCTGTCAGTCAGAGCAGCTGATCCTGAACTATGTATGATGCACAACTTTAATGATGTTATTTTAGGTCGTGAAGAGCTTTCACGATGGTTTCTGTACGATGGTTGATGAATGGTGATGTGATGGTTGGTGCTTTGTAGCTCAAAGTCTGGATCAATCCACTGAGCTGTTAAGCTTAACATGGTCTTTATAGATCACACGATCGGATCGGCTACATTTGGGAAGTATATATCGATTTATAGCCGATCGATCGTTCCATCTCTAATAATTATAGCACAAAGTATGTAGGCACCAGGTGCATTTTGAGATTATTAATTAAGGGAAGGGCATTGGTGGGCTGTGATGTCCTGTGAAAGCCTTCATGACTTTGTTACCTGCTCGCTCTCCCTTTTAGTTATGCTGTAATAATTAGGGGTGCCGGAGTCTAATGCTACTCTCTGCAAAACTGACATTTTACTCTTAACGATTTCACATTTTAACTACATCTTCTGTTTTACCCCAAGACTAAAGACACGTCGAGACTGCTATGCCAACAATGCTGCTCCTGCTAGATGTGACGGAGACCTGGCTAGTTTGCACCAAAAATGTCAAGAACTCACTACGGACTTTATCACAGACAAATAATGAAAAACTCCAATTATTTTTTGCTAGTTATGACTTTTAGTTTAATTTATTTTGTGTATGTTTGATTTGTGTAAATCCTATTTATTTAACTTGTCCTCCAGGCCACCCAAGGAGGATGTGTCCCTGCTGAGTCTGGTTCCTCTTAAGGTTTCTTCCTGTAATTTTAAGGGAGTTTTTCCTTGCCACTGTTACCCTCGGCTTGCTCAACAGGGGTTTTTGGTCTGTAGGTCCTGGATTCTGTAAAGTTGCTTTGAGACAATGTGCACTGTAAAAATAGCTATACAAATCAAATTGACTTGACAACGGTCAGGGTTGACATCTGCACCATGATCTACAGTGACCTTAAATCACTTAAATGAATGCCTTAAAAAGGCATTTTTTAGTTTACAGTTTTCATTTACAAGGTTATGTAGTCACTAAGAACCCATGCACCTGCAATACTGGTAAAAGATTTTTTGTAACTGATCTCCATTTTAACTACAGTTTGTTTCTAGTTTTTCATCGATATAAAATAAGCAAGCACAGCTGTCTGAGCCCTGATGTACCGTTATGCAATTTCTGCTGTTTCACTTGTTTTAATCCACCAGTACAAATCCCAAATGGTCGCTGTGAATAGAGTACAATAATAATGGTTTTTACACACTACGCAGGCACTGTGTATTCAATCTGAAGCTGGTAAAGACTGACCAGGCATGCCTTTACAATAGATATAAAAAGTATACACACCGCAGGAAAAAATTTTAGGCTTTTGTGATATAAGAAATGAGACAAAACAAACTACCAATTACTATTTCAGATTTATTTCCACCTTTAATGCAGCATTATACCAGAATTTACACTAGCATACTACAACAACATGTGTAAAAAGAAAAACAGGATCACTGAAATAAGAGAATAAATGAAGTTATTCAATTAATTGCACTAATAAAAGAGGTAAAATATGGACATGCTGATTTGAAACAAAAAAGTAAAAAAAAAATGTATACAAAAAGAACAAACATCCTAACTATTTACGCACCAAAAGTTGAATCAGCCTTTCAGCCATTCAGACAAATTTAAGGCATACGTAACGATTTAAAACATGCAGGTCTGATTACAGAAAGCCCTGCAGTGCTATGTTCAGTTTACTCTTAACCCCTCCTGGTGTTTTTTTAAACCCTGCCCTTGTCCTATCCCTCCCTAGCAAAGTAAAAAACAAATCAGCATGCTAGGAAAAAAACAAAGTACCATGCCAGGCACCACTGTGACATTAGTATCCCAGTCAAAGTCATTGGCAAATGTCTTTTCCACCAGTCACACTGCTATAATGACTTAATACAGGGCCTGCTGTGCTACATTTTTGAGAGTTGTTTAGAAAGCACGCATACAAATCCAGGCAAAGAATTTGTGAGCAGAAAACACACACACAAACATTTTACATAAAGCAGAAGCAAGCTCCAGAGCTGCCAAAATCAGCAAATTGATTTACAAGGAACAGTGGAGACATGTTACATTGCCATCAATTGTCCTTAATGAATAAATGAAAAACAGAACCGACTAGGCTGTACACTGCTTAATAACTAGGCAGGCAAGACTTAAAACAATGGCTTCACTATCTCTGTCTCTTATACAGTCTCCACCTTGGCTTATTTACATCACTCTGACTCATTCAGACTCATTCAAACTCATTCAGCTGACCTGCTCCACCAGAGAGGGAACCAGAAGCACGGGTAATGCTGCACTGGCCCAACTAGCCCATCCCATCTTCCAATACAATGCTTGGGATTCTAAGATGCACTGATTCCGATACTAGCATCTGGAATTTACCCATATAGGCTGACTCACACTCAAAAAATGGTTTAACACTAACACATCAAATACGTACTCAAAGCAAAGCAGGGCTGTGACATTTATTCATTCATTTACTTTCACATATGCTTTTTTTTTTTTTTTTAATAAATCATCCTATCCTGGAAACACTAGGTAGCTAGTGTTTACACAAAAGGTTGTTATACACCCAGAATGGGGCACAAGATCATAACAAGGCGTCATAGACATTCTCTCATCCACACCCAAAGGCAATCCTCCTAATAGATTGTATCTGAAAAAGGAAGCACTGGATGGGTAGTCACCACCCTGCCACTGAAATAGTGACTTCTCCTGTCTGGTAGAAGCAGAAAAATACAGAAAGAACAGAGCATTTCTCCAAGTGTTTAGGGTTTTCTGTAAACATCTGCTGCTGGCCAATGTAAAGAATGTGTTAAAGGAGGTGTGTGCTAGCCTGGGGCATTCAGGTGTCATTTCATTGAACTGAAGTCTCATAGTCTCATTTTTACTTTCTTATAAGAGCCTTCAGGACTTCCTAATTTTTGCTACGAGTGCTGTCATCTGAGTATTGAAAGCTACGAATGTCTCTTCCACCAACCCTGAATACTTGACTTGATTTTGCTTCAGTTCTGCTTCTCTCATTATAAAATTACAGGTTGAACAGGAATGGTGACAGAATGCAGCCTTTTCTTACTCATTTGCAAATGTGGAGCTAGTCTGTTGGTTATAACTTTCCTTAAAACGATGGCTTGTTAATCAGTTGATCAGTGTAGCGAGTCCTCATTAAAATGAAATGTTCTGATATTCCCAAAATCTAAAGGACATTTCATAATTTTGTGTGGTCAACTCAGCCGAAGGCTTCGTTGTAGTCAATGAAACACATGTTTACTTCCTTTCTTAAATGCTTTTTCTATAATCCAGCATACATCTTGACATGTATGCAATGTCTCTTGTTTCAAAAGACAAGGTAATGTAGAAAAAAAAACACAAAAATAGATTGGGGTGATGACAAATAGTTTATAGAACATTAGACTGTAATCAGGACCAAAACAATGCACAATGTAAGAAGTGGCATTTAGTGTCAATGTTAGCATAACAATGAAAAACTTATTCATAAAGTTTTAGTGTAAGAAATAAGCCCTAACTAACATTGTTTCAGGATGTATGTTTTTTATTTACATTTAAATTTTCAGCATTTAGCAGATGCTTTTATCCAAAGCAACTTACAGTACTGTGACAGTATACTGTCTAAGCAGTTGAGGGTTAAGGGGTCAAGGGTCCAACAGTGACAACCTGGCAGTGGTGGGGCTTGAACCAGAGACCTTTTGTCCAGTACCTTAACCGCTAGGCTACAATGCCCAAACACTGAATAAGCTGAACACTTAATTAATCAATGTGTGCATTTAACAAGCTCTGCATTCAGACAAAATGCTCCTTAACTTATATAAAGTATTAGTTGGTTTACACCATGGTGGTATTATGATTTATAGAAAAAGTGTTAGTTATTGAAATCCTTCATAATTTGATGTAGTGACCGCAGCAGCAAACATCATGTATCTCAAACTACAAACACCTTATGGCAGACAGCACCATTAGCTACAAAAATATTAAAGCTTGCCATACCACCAAGAAAAAAAGATTACTGGAAAGGCAAGGTACACTCATTTCATCAGAAAATTCTACTAATTGTGACACTATTACCACAGCCAACCTGCTGAAGTCTGCGTCCCTGGTTCAAACCAAACATCATAGCCATGTGATACCAGATCCAAAAAAAGAACAATTATCACTGTTCCTTGTGCATGAGGGGTGACATATCTCCCTCCCATATACATCAAAGCAATACTTATCAATGCTGTGAATACAGAAAAGAGCAGTTAGCAGCTCCCTCCTGTTGTGTTTAGCTTCCCTGTAATGTTGTGTGAGGTGCAGTTTAAAGTGGCAGTGCTTGTTTCATGTAAGCATTTGTTAGCTTTAGGGATGCATCTTAAACTTTAACTGACAACCTTATAGCTACCACTAAATCTTTAAACACCACTGGGTTTTAAATAAAAAGTCTATGTTTCATTAATTAAAAAACTGCATAACCTAGCAAATGTGGCAGTAATGTACAGTAGAACAGTAAGATGAACATAAACACCACAAGCATACCTACATAACTACATTCTCAAAAGACATTTTAAACGAATTCGGTAGCCAACATCCCATTAAAAAAACTAAACACGCTAAAAAAGGGATGCAGCTAATAACGCTATTTCAAACATCAGTGTTTGATCAGTGCATTTTAACGTGCAACAGTTCAGTCTTATATGATTTAAATATAGCAAATTCATGACAAAGATTTCCTGTTCAGATTAAAACGATGCACTCTCTGATACAGCTGTAAACTAAACTGCTCCATGCACATTAAAGGTGAACAAGGACTAGTCACCATAACTTATCATATTAGTAACTGCTTATTTACCTGCATATAAATATAGCTAATAATTAACATATAAATATCAATATTTGTAGATCTGCAGGGCAGAACTTTACATGTACAACACAGAGCTGGAGAGAGCGTTTATAATTGAATCTGTGTCTGAGAGAAATCTGCATTGTAACAAAATATAATCACTGGGACATGGACTGGGTGATAGGATGCAGAAAATAGGGCAAAACTAATTAGGCTGCTGCTGTAGATGATGGCTGGGGACAGAGCACAGAGGCCCAGGGGAGCCAGTGTATCGGGGTCAGAAAGTCCCCACCCACTTCTGTCTAATGATCCAATTCCATACTATAGGCATATTGTTAAACACTGCATCAGTTTATACTAAATAGACAAAACATATAAACATAAAATAGGATAATGAAGAGGTGCAGCAAGCACAGGGGTGCACTACAGCTTTAGGGTCTTGGGAAGTTTTAATACCAACCTCTAGTTGCTGTCTGGGAAAACTAATTCTCTTCCCAATACTCTCCAAAAACAATCCAGCAGGTGAATTGACTACTTTAATTAGGTCCAAATCAGAATAAAGTGAATAAATAAATGAAAGATAAATAAATGAAAACATTAAATTGGAAAATCAAGTTACTGAAACAGTTGCAAGTGACAAGGACTCAACCTTTTAATTTCAGCAGGTCAGCGGGAGGTGGCCAAGTTAAGCAAGCGAGACAGAATGCAGTTAAATCTATTTTATTCATTGTCCTTCTAAATAACATTCATGATTCATTAGGGTGGCATGTATTCACACAAGTGTGAAAAGCTTTCAGTCGTCATGGTCATTTTAAAACAACTCATAGTAGTGAGTCAAGACACTAATCTTAAAGGCAAAGTCATATCTGGAGACATTTCAAACTGGAGAGTCAGAGGTTATCTGAGGTAATTCAAGATTAACACAAGTAGTTACTTTTACCTCAAGTAAACCAGTACACAAAACCAGTACAATCATTACAACTACTCTTTCTGAAGATTTTTTTTTTTTTTTTAAACCTTTATCATCGGTCAAACAATGGCAATAAAATAGACCTGTTTACCCATCAATGTCTAATCAAGGTTTTGTAATACTATTTACAACAAAACACCAACAACAAACCAAGAATAAAAGGGATAAAAATGGACATTGGAATAGTAAAAACTTTTTTGCATGAACAAGACCAGCAGTGACCATGACAAGAATAAAGCCATTGATAAAGATGAAACAAATGTAATATAACATTAACATCTCATTTAGACACATCTTTTGCCATTGCACGTTGCATTTAACTTTTTTTAGTCTGTTCGGGTTAACTGCATACAATGTACATATACTCATGTTCAAAGTGCTTGCTACAAACCCTATCATTGCACCTAACTGGAGGATTCTCTTGTTTTAGTACAGCTAGACAACAAAAAAAATCTTCTGGCCACTTAAGAGGAAAGGGGATCCCTAACCTCAACTTCTGGTTTGACTTTACTTCTTTTCTATTGACTTAAATAATAAAAACTAATAGTTAACGTTAGCTAGTGTAAACTAATGTAGGTTTTACAAGACAACAAACTTCCAATGTTCTGAAAAGATGGCACTACACCTGTTTAAAAAATGTAATTTAAATAGCCCATTAATTTAATATAGTTTTAATGACTGCAAATTCCTGTAAGGATCTTTAATACGTGAATTCATCTTGTATTTTTTATGCTAACTCTATTTAGTATTTCATGTCCCCTTTAAGAAGCTCCTTTGCCATCATGGATCCTAATTATTGCAAGAAATTACCATATAATTAAATCTGGTACATAAATACAGCATTAGTATCTGGAATTTTCTTAACTTTAATGTATTACAAGCATAGTTTACATATTTTAACAAAGTTACTTAATAGTAATCCCAATCAATTTCATTTTTTGCAAATTTTTTGTTATAGTATGAATTGGATATGATAAAAATATTATTTAAATAACAAAATATTTTTGATATATGAGTGGATATCACCCATGATAAAATAGAACCTTTTTTATAAAAATAAAAAAATAATTACAAATCAACAACAGAAATCTCTTATTCACAAAAGTATTTATACGGTCCGCTGTGGCACTCAAAGTGTGGTCTGGTGCATCCTGTTTACTTTAATTATTCCTGACATGTGTCAAGAACTTGTAATCCACACATTACAAGTTGAATTGACTGGACATGAAGTCTGAAAATGCACAAGTCTGGGTCTATACCAGCCCACACTTTACAACAGTCAAAAAACCCAACCCAGGGAACTCTAAAAGACCCACAAATGTTCTCTGCAACATTCCTTTAACCAGGCATTTATGGCAGAGTGTAAAAACTAAAGACCATGATGAGTAAAAGGCATAGAACAGCTTACTTAAAGTTTGCTAAACAACACACAAAGGACTCTGGCAAGTGAGGGAAAAGATTCTGTGGTCTGATAAGATGAAAACTGAACTCTTTGGTCAGAACAGCAAATGAAAAACAGACACTGCATTTCATCTGGCTTATACCATCTATAAAGTGAAAATGAAGGTGACAGAATCATGGTATGGCGGTGCTTAAGGGCAGGGGTTGAGAGACTGGTAGGAATTGAGGGATTGATAAATGTTGCCATTTGAACAGTATACGCAATCAAAGGATATTAAATAATTAAAACATAAGTTATTGGATCAAGCAAATTATCACAGAAAGACGATAGAAGATGGCCTGAAGGAAACAAAAGTTTATAAACTATACGAAGTATTGAGTTGACATTAAATTGGCAGACGTGGTAAGATGTTACAGACATTCTGCCTAATTCTGTATCCAATGCCACTTTACTTTAACATTGATGCCCAAAGAGAAAAACTGAGATTTATCCTAGTGATAAATACAAGTACAGTAACTTGGCGGGTATAATGCGGGTGTCCACGCATCTAGTTTTGATCGATGCGCCCCAAACCAATCATCACTTGATGACTTTATGTTTGGTAGTTTCCCAGGCAGCGCGTCAGGCGGTGGATTTTGACTTTCACTCTTTAATTTGACTATTTAAAAGGCAGCTAAGACATTACATCGGAGATTGATACTGCTAATGGATCCCCACTCTGAAGTGTAGCTACCAGAAAACTTAACGTTTAGAAGAAAAAGCCAATAGTAGCATTAGCGCTCATTTAGCTTATTAAAGTCTGAACAGCAAAAACGTCTCATTTGTGAACTCTACGCTGGATGCTAAGCTAACAAATACTCAAAAGATATAATAAAAATATAACCCATTACCAAACATATGCTTTTAGAAAACGGTTTCAGGGAAACTGAGTGAGGAAAAAAAAACGTTTTTCGTTGATACAAAAGATAGGTAGGTCGGTCTAAAATGACTATACGTTTAGTTTAAACGCAGCAACGTCCGAACATGCTAAACACTGACAAACATACAAACTCAGGTCTTTGTTAGCTTACATTAAATGTGAACTAAATTCACTCACCCAGAGATCCGTTCCCCAGTCCATGTCTCGTTCTTCTCAGTTCCAACTACAGCAGTTCGGCTCAAAACTTATCCAGACTCACGCCACCACACAACATAAAAAGGATAAAATGAAAACCCTCCTTATAGCAGTCATTTAACGTTATAAACAGCGAAATACGAAGACAATCTTCAGAACCAGCGAGCTACTTTCCAACGGACGAGTATTTTTTTGTTACAAAAAAAGCGAAAGATCAACAGGCTTTTCGTATCCGCGTCACTCCCAAATCCTGATTCTTAAAGGAGCCGAGTCATATTTCTAAGGCTGCGTTCCAAATAGAGATTTGTCAAATAGATAAGTGCACTGCAAAAGCCGCACAGAGCGTTGTCCTACACTGTAAAAATTACACATGCGTAAGGGGGATAGGAAACTATTGAAATACGGCCAATGCATGTCCCAAAAACAGCAGGCCTGTGGGAGAGAAACGAGGATGTTGGTATCATTTAGATTTTTTTTGGTTAGCATAGACTTTACATAGTTTTAATTTTATTTATTTTAATGCAGTTTAAAGTTTCTTAAAAAAGTATTTATCATAAAGTTTCTTTAAACAAGTATTTATCAATTCAAATCCAAAATTAATTATGAAAAAGTTGATTTATTTCAGTAATTCCATTCAAAAGTGAAACTTGTATATTATATTCATTCATTACACACAGACTGATATATTTCAAATGTTTATTTCTTTTAATGTTGATGATTATAACTGACAACTAATGAAAACCCCAAATTCAGTATCTCAGAAAATTAGAATATTGTGACAAGGTACAATTTTGAAGACACCTGGTGCCACACTCTAATCAGCTAATTAACTCAAAACACCTGCAAGGGCCTTTAAATGGTCTCTCAGTCTAGTTATGTAGGCTACACGATCATGGGGAAGACTGCTGACTTTGACTGAAGACGACCATTGACACCTTGCACAAGGAGGGCAAGACACAAAAGGTCATGCTAAAGAGGCTGGCTGTTCACAGAGCTCTGTGTCCAAGCACATTAATAGAGCGAAGGGAAGGAAAAGATGTGGTAGAAAAAAGTGTACAAGCAATAGGGATAACCGCACCCTGGAGAGGATTGTGAAACAAAACCCATTCAAAAATGTGAGGGAGATTCACAAAGAGTGGACTGCAGCTGGAGTCAGTGCTTCAAGAACCACCACGCACAGACGTATGCAAGACATGGGTTTCAGCTGTCGCAATCCTTGTGTCAAGCCACTGTTGAACAAGAGACAGCGTCAGAAGCGTCTCACCTGGGCTGAAGACAAAAAGGACTGCTGAGTGGTCCAAAGTTATGTTCTCTGATGAAAGTAAATTTTGCATTACCTTTGGAAATCAAGGTCCCAGAGTCTGGAGGAAGAGAGGAGAGGCACAGAATCCACGTTGCTTGAGGTCCAGTATAAAGTTTCCACAGTCAGTGATGGTTTGGAGTGCCATGTCATCTGCTGGTGTTGGTCCACTGTGTTTTCTGAGGTCCAAGGTCAACGCAGCCGTCTACCAGGAAGATTTAGAGGACTTCATGCTTCCTGCTGCTGACCAACTTTATGGAGATGCAGATTTCATTTTCCAACAGGACTTGGCACCTGCACACAGTGCCAAAGCTACCAGTACCTGGTTTAAGGACCATGGTATCCCTGTTCTTAATTGGCCAGCAAACTCGCCTGACCTTAACCCCATAGAAAATCTATGGGGTATTGTAAAGAGGAAGATGCGATACGCCAGACCCAACAATTCAGAAGAGCTGAAGGCCACTACCAGAGCAACCTGGTCTCTCATAACACCTGAGCAGTGCCACAGACTGATGGACTCCATGCCACGCCGCATTGCTGCAGTAATCCAGGCAAAAGGAGCCCCAACTAAGTATTGAGTTCTGTACATGCTCATACTTTTCATGTTCATACTTTTCAGTTGGCCAACATTTCTAAAAATCCTTTTTTTATATTGGTCTTAAGTAATATTCTAATTTTCTGAGATACTGAATTTGGGGTTTTCATTAGTTGTCAGTTATAATCATCAACATTAAAAGAAATAAACATTTGAAATATATCAGTCTGTGTGTAATGAATGAATATAATATACAAGTTTCACTTTTTGAATGGAATTACTGAAATAAATCAACTTTTTCATGATATTTTAATTTTATGACCAGCACCAGTATATTTATATATACAATATATATATATACAGTGTATCACAAAAGTGAGTACACCCCTCACATTTCTGCAGATATTTAAGTATATCTTTTCATGGGACAACACTGACAAAATGACACTTTGACACAATGAAAAGTAGTCTGTGTGCAGCTTATATAACAGTGTAAATTTATTCTTCCCTCAAAATAACTCAATATACAGCCATTAATGTCTAAACCACCGGCAACAAAAGTGAGTACACCCCTTAGTGAAAGTTCCTGAAGTGTCAATATTTTGTGTGGCCACCATTATTTCCCAGAACTGCCTTAACTCTCCTGGGCATGGAGTTTACCAGAGCTTCACAGGTTGCCACTGGAATGCTTTTCCACTCCTCCATGACGACATCACGGAGCTGGCGGATATTCAAGACTTTGCGCTCCTCCACCTTCCGCTTGAGGATGCCCCAAAGATGTTCTATTGGGTTTAGGTCTGGAGACATGCTTGGCCAGTCCATCACCTTTACCCTCAGCCTCTTCAATAAAGCAGTGGTCGTCTTAGAGGTGTGTTTGGGGTCATTATCATGCTGGAACACTGCCCTGCGACCCAGTTTCCGGAGGGAGGGGATCATGCTCTGCTTCAGTATTTCACAGTACATATTGGAGTTCATGTGTCCCTCAATGAAATGTTACTCCCCAACACCTGCTGCACTCATGCAGCCCCAGACCATGGCATTCCCACCACCATGCTTGACTGTAGGCATGACACACTTATCTTTGTACTCCTCACCTGATTGCCGCCACACATGCTTGAGACCATCTGAACCAAACAAATTAATCTTGGTCTCATCAGACCATAGGACATGGTTCCAGTAATCCATGTCCTTTGTTGACATGTCTTCAGCAAACTGTTTGCGGGCTTTCTTGTGTAGAGACTTCAGAAGAGGCTTCCTTCTGGGGTGACAGCCATGCAGACCAATTTGATGTAGTGTGCGGCGTATGGTCTGAGCACTGACAGGCTGACCCCCCACCTTTTCAATCTCTGCAGCAATGCTGACAGCACTCCTGCGCCTATCTTTCAAAGACAGCAGTTGGATGTGACGCTGAGCACGTGCACTCAGCTTCTTTGGACGACCAACACGAGGTCTGTTCTGAGTGGACCCTGCTCTTTTAAAACGCTGGATGATCTTGGCCACTGTGCTGCAGCTCAGTTTCAGGGTGTTGGCAATCTTCTTGTAGCCTTGGCCATCTTCATGTAGCGCAACAATTCGTCTTTTAAGATCCTCAGAGAGTTCTTTGCCATGAGGTGCCATGTTGGAACTTTCAGTGACCAGTATGAGAGAGTGTGAGAGCTGTACTACTAAATTGAACACACCTGCTCCCTATGCACACCTGAGACCTAGCAACCCTAACAAATCACATGACATTTTGGAGGGAAAATGACAAGCAGTGCTCAATTTGGACATTTAGGGGTGTAGTCTCTTAGGGGTGTACTCACTTTTGTTGCCGGTGGTTTAGACATTAATGGCTGTATATTGAGTTATTTTGAGGGAAGAATAAATTTACACTGTTATATAAGCTGCACACAGACTACTTTTCATTGTGTCAAAGTGTCATTTTGTCAGTGTTGTCCCATGAAAAGATATAATAAAATATTTGCAGAAATGTGAGGGGTGTACTCACTTTTGTGATACACTGTATATATATATATATACAGTGTATCACAAAAGTGAGTACACCCCTCACATTTCTGCAAATATTTCATTATATCTTTTCATGGGACAACACTATAGACATGAAACTTGGATATAACTTAGAGTAGTCAGTGTACAACTTGTATAGCAGTGTAGATTTACTGTCTTCTGAAAATAACTCAACACACAGCCATTAATGTCTAAATAGCTGGCAACATAAGTGAGTACACCCCACAGTGAACATGTCCAAATTGTGCCCAAATGTGTCGTTGTCCCTCCCTGGTGTCATGTGTCAAGGTCCCAGGTGTAAATGGGGAGCAGGGCTGTTAAATTTGGTGTTTTGGGTACAATTCTCTCATACTGGCCACTGGATATTCAACATGGCACCTCATGGAAAAGAACTCTCTGAGGATGTGAGAAATAGAATTGTTGCTCTCCACAAAGATGGCCTGGGCTATAAGAAGATTGCTAACACCCTGAAACTGAGCTACAGCATGGTGGCCAAGGTCATACAGCGGTTTTCCAGGACAGGTTCCACTCGGAACAGGCTTCGCCAGGGTCGACCAAAGAAGTTGAGTCCACGTGTTCGGCGTCATATCCAGAGGTTGGCTTTAAAAAATAGACACATGAGTGCTGCCAGCATTGCTGCAGAGGTTGAAGACGTGGGAGGTCAGCCTGTCAGTGCTCAGACCATACGCCGCACACTGCATCAACTCGGTCTGCATGGTCGTCAGCCCAGAAGGAAGCTGACGCACAAGAAAGCCCGCAAACAGTTTGCTGAAGACAAGCAGTCCAAGAACATGGATTACTGGAATGCCCTGTGGTCTGACGAGACCAAGATAAACTTGTTTGGCTCAGATGGTGTCCAGCATGTGTGGCGGCGCCCTGGTGAGAAGTACCAAGACAACTGTATCTTGCCTACAGTCAAGCATGGTGGTGGTAGCATCATGGTCTTGGGCTGCATGAGTGTTGCTGGCACTGGGGAGCTGCAGTTCATTGAGGGAAACATGAATTCCAACATGTACTGTGACATTCTGAAACAGAGCATGATCCCCTCCCTTCGAAAACTGGGCCTCATGGCAGTTTTCCAACAGGATAACGACCCCAAACACAACCTCCAAGATGACAACTGCCTTGCTGAGGAAGCTGAAGGTAAAGGTGATGGACTAAACCCAATTGAGCACCTGTGGCGCATCCTCAAGTGGAAGGTGGAGGAGTTCAAGGTGTCTAACATCCACCAGCTCCGTGATGTCATCATGGAGGAGTGGAAGAGGATTCCAGTAGCAACCTGTGCAGCTCTGGTGAATTCCATGCCCAGGAGGGTTAAGGCAGTGCTGGATAATAATGGTGGTCACACAAAATATTGACACTTTGGGCACAATTTGGACATGTTCACTGTGGGGTGTACTCACTTATGTTGCCAGCCATTTAGACATTAATGGCTGTGTGTTGAGTTATTTTCAGAAGACAGTAAATCTACACTGCTATACAAGTTGTACACTGACTACTCTAAGTTATATCCAAGTTTGATTTCTATAGTGTTGTCCCATGAAAAGATATAATAAAATATTTGCAGAAATGTGAGGGGTGTACTCACTTTTGTGATACACTGTATATGTATATATATATATGTATATATATATTAATAATTTTAGCTATTTTTTCAGCTATTTGATTTGTAGTACATATGAATTTATTAAGTCTTTTTTAGATTTAATACTAAAAGTACATTGTTAACTATAGTAGTTTTACACAGCGGTAAAAACACACGCTGGAACCAGGGCTGGGATCTCGAATACATCGAATCGAATCCCAGCTCTGCCTGCCGGCCTGGCTGAGCAGCCACATGGACAACGATTGGCCTGTTGTTCAGATATGGGCGGGATTAAGCCGGATGGGGTCTCTTGACTGATGACTGGTGCAATTATGACCTCTGCTGGCTGATTGATGGCGCCTGCACAGAGATGAGAAAAGAGTGCTCTCAGGGACCTCCGTGAAGCTGGCCCCCCATGTGGTCAGAAATGGAATATAAATATTATTATTCGTTTGTGCTGCGTTTGTGCTGGTTTGTGCCGTAGGAATCATCGTTTGTGCTGGCACCGTTTTAGAGAAATTAAGTGTTATATTTTATTACCCGTGACATCATTCAGCCCCCCATCAGAGCCCAAATTGCACCAAAACCATCTCATTCGTTTGTGCTACATTTGTGCTGCTAAAAGAAACATTTGTGCTCTTTTAATTCTCAAGTTATAGGCTAAATAATATACATTTTTATAAAGTGAGGACACTTGGCCCCTAAAAATGTCCAAATTGCACCAAAACCCTTTAATTTGTTTGTGCTACGTTTGTGCTGCTAAAAAAAACATTTGTGCTCTTTTAATTTTCAAGTTATTACGCTATAAATATTACACCTGTGACGTCACCAGCCCCCCATTAACGTCCAAATTGCATCAAAACCATCTCATTCGTTTGTGCTGGTTTGTGCTGCTAAAAAAAAACATTTGTCTGTTTAAATTTTCAAGTTATAGGCTAAATTCTCTCTCTTTTTTTTATTAAGTGAGGACACTTAGCCCCTAACAATGTTAAAATTGCATCACAGTTTATTATAATCAAATTACCTTTAAAAACTTTTAACATTTTAAATGTTAAAATGTTATCCATAACATTATCCATACACATGTTACACAGCTAAATTGATTTGTGAATTCCAAATGTTAATGTTATTTCAAAGGTTTTAAATGCTTGTGGGCCGTCAACAAGTATATTCTACCTACAGACTCACCAAATAATCAAAATGTAACATAGCTTAAAAAAGTTTAGTCACAGCAAAATTCCATGGTTTGTGTTATAGCTCTGATGTCTTTGTTATTCTATTTATATAGGTGTTCAAACCAGAGTAAGAAGTAAAGGCTTTAACAAGACCACCCAGTAATGCAAGAGAGAAATCAGAAACAACTTCTTTTGGTACAGATGCTCCTCCTCTAAGCCATTCAGAGACCAAGTTTGATATGGCGTTAATGTCATGCCGCTCAGACAGCATTTGCACCACTGATGTGAATAGAAGTATCTCCATGTGAGGACAGAACTCCTTGATATGGAAATATATGTCCGGATGTGAGCCTTTTGACTACTGTACCTGTAGCATCAAAACTTACACTTGAGTCTTTACTAGTATTTTGTAGACTAGTAGTTGAGAGGGGGTCCAATAGTGGCATAAAAAATTTGTCAAGGCCGATGTCATGAATACTGCCCCTATGAGGCACACTGTATTTTATTAGATGAGGGTGAAAGGATGGGGTGTTTGTGTTCTACCTCCCTATCCCCTCTCTCGTTTGGCTTTTCTTAATGTACTCAGGCTTGGTAGGTGGGCAGCTCTGGGTTACCGAGTGGCATTATCTTGTAAGCCTCTGTGGCTCGCCACACATGTAGCAGTTTTTTACCCTGCCAGAGTTCTTCAGAGACCGGCAGTCTTTTCTCTCCAGATTGCATGTGCTTTGCCTTTCCAGTATGAAGACTGTCATCAATTTAATCAGTTCTGCATTTTAGCACTGCTGGTGTGCTCACCTCTAGTAGACTCTCACTGGAAATGGACAATTTTTCAGTACAGTGGCCAGTGATGTCAATGCACTTAGATGCACTGTGTGGGTACACTTTTGCTCTCTTGAAACTAAGTATGCAGGCTAATCTGGTCATGTTCCAGATCTCTTCATTTAGGACATGAGACCATGTGCCAGAATTAGAGCTGTCACTGTCTTCATCTACCTTTACCTTTATCTATATTTTTGATGCAATCATTTTCAATTTCAGTTGATTTGTCTTTCACTTGCCTTTTAATGTGTATGTACAGCATATGTTTTATATTTTTCACAGAACTGTCCAATCTTGTTTTAAATGTCATTAATATGATTAAAATTCTCAGAGGACTATTACAGGGTTTTATTAGAAGCAATAAATTACTTTAAAATGAGAATTATGTGTTTATGCGCTATGAAAACTCTTTCCTAGAATGTCTCTTCCAACAGTTGCCTGAGGAGAGGACAAAAGAAAAGTATGCTCAGACCTTAGTCAAGCGTGACTACCAACTTTTTGTTGCTAGGACAATGGTCTTTTTCATATGTGTTTTTTTTTATTTTTTTTAAATAAAGGTTGCATAAAAATAATGTTTTATCATGCCATGCCTTGGGTTGTTGAAGCCCACTTTACTGGCCAGTGAGCGTAATTGAAAGGTAGGTCTTTATAATAACGTGGTAATGTGGTGTATAGTGGAGCAGAATGACATTCTGCCAAGGTTTTGGTGCAGCATGCTATCTAGTGAAAGGGAAAGTACAAACAAAATGAATGAGTGCAGTGTAAATAGACAAGGCAGTGCATCTTAATACAATAAATATGCAGGGCAGCATGATGGAAAGTATAAATGTGTAAAGTATGCAGATTTGTGAAGACCTAAAATGACTGCTTACAGTCAAACAGGTCCCCACCCTGTATCTCAGACTTTGGTCCTCATGGAAACATGGCTTAAAATAAAAATTCCCACAGTTAAGAAGTCACAATAGGACAATTGGTTTATTTATCAAAGGACTTTTGACATAAAAATTATTGATGCGACTAAATAAGAATGAATAGAGAGAATGCCATGTAAAACCTATATTTTTGTAGTGTATATTTCTGTAGTGTTAAGTGATTCACAGTTTACAAACGTGTGGTAAGTTATGTTCTGTATATTGCAGGAATATCAATTAAAACATGAAAACCAATTAAAACTGCGTGTTTAGTTTCAAGAGGATATTGAAGAGCATACGCAGTATGGCTGAGTGCTTTGACATATCTGTGCAAAGTGGAATCCACATCCAATGACGTCACCCAGATGAGATGACGTGAAACAAAATGATGTCAAACAAATGAGATGGTTTTGATGCAATTTGAACATTTTATTGAGCTAAATGTCCTCAATGTATAAAAAAATATATTATTTAGCCTAGAACTTGAGAATTAAAAGAGCACAAATGTTTCTTTTAGCAGCACAAACCAGCACAAACGTAGCACAAACAAATTAGATGGTTTTGGTGCAATTTGGACATTTTTAGGGGCCAAGTGTCCTCACTTTATAAAAAAATATATTATTTAGCCTATAACTTAAGAATTAAAAGAGCACAAATGTTTCTTTTAGCAGCACAAACCAGCACAAACGTAGCACAAACGAATTAAAGGGTTTTGGTGCAATTTGGACGTTAATGGGGGGCTGGTGATGTCACAGGTGTAATATTTATAGCGTAATAACTTGAGAACTAAAAGAGCACAAATGTTTCTTTTAGCAGCACAAACGTAGCACAAACGAATGAGATGGTTTTGGTGCAATTTGGGCACTGATGGGGGGCTGAGTGACGTCACGGGTAATAAAATATAACACTTAATTTCTCTAAAACGGTGACAGCACAAATGATGATTCCTACGGCACAAACCAGCAGAAATGCAGCACAAATGAATAATAATATTTATATTCCATTTCTGACCACATGGGGGGCCAGCTTCACGGAGGCATCTCACGGTGTGTCTCTTCGTACACAGTGCTGAGCTGCACTACACTCGTCAAAGTGTAGGTGATAAGATGCATACGGCATGCTGTCCACGTGTCGGAGGGGGTGTGGGTTAGCTTCATTCTCCTCAATCAGAGCAGGGATCGGCATTGGTGGGGAGGAAGCATGACGCAATCGGGCAATCGGACACGTGAAAAGGGAGAGAATCGATAAAAAAAAAACATATTAAAAAAAGCTATAGTAGTTTTACCTTTCATTAAAATTGCCACTGCAAAACTTAAGTTTGACTTCATTCAGCCAATGCAAAGCATTTTAAAAGGAACATAAAACTGAATTTGACCAGTTTTTGTCCAGAATTGAGTGTTAGACTTTATTTTAAGAAATAAAATGTAAAATAAGATGTAAAATGATCACACAGTAAAATAATGTTATTAAATCTTTTTAATAATGTTATATAATCTTTTTTAATTTTTTAACTTCATAAAATTTACATTGAGTTTTGTTTTGGCTTTTCTTATTTTCCATTGAGTTAGCTAATGTAAGTTCATAGTTTACACTAGCTAATGTAAACTAATGTAGGTTTTCTGAGCCAACCAACATGCTGATGGTGCTCAAGGACGGATTAAGGATAGTCTGGGCCCCTGGGCAAAGAGTTGAGCTCACTGTTGGACATATTGTCAGGCATGAAAAGAACATCAAATAGCTCAGTTAAGTGTGTGTATGCATTCAAACGGTGGTTGAGACAGGACACAAGTTTGTCAATGACAACATTGAAAGTTTCGATCCGAAACTTGTCCTTTCCGTTAAATGCTACACCTGGCTCTGCACTATCATCAGACATAATTTTGCTCTTGGGAGACAGCAGTGGTGACATTTAAAGCTGCCCCTTCAAACACCTCAAAGTTATCTCTCTATGCTGCCACAAAGTCTCGTAAAGACAAGAGAAGTTGTGTAGCTGTACATATGTCAATATCATGCTTCTGCAGCTGCAGGCTTGTGGCTTGGAACCTCTGTAGTATTGTGTCCCAGAAGTATGCCATGAAGGCCATCTCCAACGTGTCCAATTTGTCACAGAGTGCAGAGGCTTCACTTCGAGTTACATATTTCTCCTCCATATCTTTAGACATATCATTCAATGCCTCTCTCAGTTGTGCATAATATTTCCAAAGAGCCTTAGTTGACTCAGCTCGTGCGCTCCAGCGAGTACCTGACAGTGATTTCAGTGTGAGTTTGATATCAGTATCACAGAAAACCTTTCCCCACCTGTGTGTAGATGATGCACAAAATGTGTACATTGCCTGTACAAAGTCAAAAAAACGTCCAGCTTCTGGGCTACTGTCAACAGCATTGACACCAACTAAATTCAGTGAATGTGCTGCACAGGGGACATAACAAATCAAAGGGTTTCTTTGTTTAAGATGAGCTTGGACTCCATTGTACTTTCCCGACATGTTACTTGCATTATCATATGACTGGCCCCTACAGTTGGATAAGTCTAGGCCCAGATTCTCCACCATAGCAACGACACACTCTGCCAAACTGTCCCCACTATGGTTTTCAATAGGCTCAAAAGCTAGAAAACGCTCAACTACATGTCCGTCATTATTAACAAACCTGAAAATAAAAGTAAGTTGGTCCACATGAGCAAGGTCTGGAGTGGAGTCAACTATAACAGAGAAGTATTTTGATTCTTTGATCTCATTAACAATTGCCTGCTTTGTTCTCTGTCCCATCAAATGGATAAATTCTTCACACACTGTCGATGATAAGTAGGACACAGAACCTTTTCCCTTACCTCCAAACCTTTGGAGGTGCTCAGCTAGGAATGGGTCAAATTTGGCTAAGAGTTCTATGATGCCCAAAAAATTACCATTGTGGACTGATCTTAATAGCTCATCATCTCCCCTGAAAGCAAGTCCCCTCTCCCCCAAAAACTGGATGACTGCAACAACTCTTTTCAAAACTTCCCGCCAGTATTGTCTTTCTGCATCAATTTGTTTGACAATATCAGAATCAATTGTTGCTGTGCCTCTGGAGCGATTATATAATGCTAGCATGCAAGCCCTATGCTTCACACTCCCCTCATGCTCACCAATCCACTCTGAATGTTTCCAGTCAGAAAATCCATGAACAAAAGTATTGTGCTTACTGGAAAACAGTTTGCAAGCAAAACAATACACACAGCCAGTTGAAGGAGAGTAAAGTAGCCACTGCCTAGTCACAGTTTGCCCATTGGGTAGAGAGCAACTGAGTAGAGCATTTGTAAAGCTCCTACTGGTACCCCCAATGCCTCTATCCCTGACTGAGGCTGGGTACTTAGCACTTCTGTTTTGAAATGCAGCTTTTCCTCTACTAACAAGAATCGACTTGGCTTGGTCGGTAAGGTACTGGGCCATAAAGCAGGGTCGTTGACCGTTTCACACCAGGAGTTGGGGTCCTTGCCCTCCTCATTTGAAAAACGACACTCACACGATGCAGCTGGCTGGTCTGATTGTGGGTCTGACACACCTGCAACTTTCCTTTCATGGTCTTTCTGCTGCTGGTCTGTGGTAGCCTGGCAGGGCTGGCATTCCTGCTCTGCACCTGACTGGGTCTGCAAAGGTACATAGTCACTGACAGGTGACACTAAGCCAGTGGTGATCACATCTTCATTGCAAGAACTCTGATCACTGCTAACATTAGCAATACTTGTCTCACTCATATCCAGCGGTTTCTCAAAGAAGTTTGAGATCAAAGGAACGCTTTTCAGGAAATCTGCCTGATTTGCTTCCTTAATCTTTTTTGCTTTTCTTTTTGAGGCACCACTTTTTTGTTTGGGATCCATGTTATTAATGGCAAGTGTTTCTTAAGATGCAAATATAGAAGCTTGTCTTGCAAATTCCTATTCCTATCCAATACTTACTATGTTGTTTCTATGTTGTATGTTCAGGAAAAAAATACAATCACAAAATTGTAGAACCAGATACAATATGTAATAAAAAAAGGCTGACCTATAACTATTTAGCTATAAATTGTTGTTATTGTAAATGTATTGTATGTATGTACTAATATTATAAAGCTTACACTTCTACTATTATCAATAATGTAATATGCAAAGAACAATAAGCTTTTAAAAAAAGCTGTGAGTTGCTAGTTAGCAACGTTACACTAGCCTTGAAAAAGGCTGTGAACCTTTCAAAGTTTAATATATTATATATAGTAATATAATATTATATCATGTAATATAATATAATATAATATATAAGCCTTTGAAAAGACTGAAAAGAATGTAACAGAATATATGCAATATAGTATAGTATAATATAATATAAAAATATTTATATATATTATAAAATAATATAATGCAGTATAAAGGGCAATGAGCCTTTAAAAAGGCTGTTGGTTGCTGATCTGGTAATAGCAAGGTAAAAGTTGTAGTAAAAGCACAGAGCAAGTTCGCAAGCTGAACTGTCTGAATGTGAGGAGTTTTGATACTGGCAGGCATGGCTGGATTACTGACCGGGCCAGTGGGGCCAGCGCCCAGGGGCCCTTGAGGTCAGGGGGCCCCGGGGGGTCCCTGGCCCAAAACATTTTGCGATGCCTATCAACATTTATGATACAATATATTTTTATTTCCGAGGGCCCTCCATTTTAAAGATCCTCTGACTATTAGGGACTTTGACCCCAGGGCCTCTTGGGGGCCCTAGCCATGCTTTTGGGGCCCCTAGCCATGCTTTTGGGCCCTAGCCATGCTTTTGGGCCCCTTATGAAAATGGATGAGGCGTTGTGGCACTGCTCTGACTTCGACTTCTGGCTATTAGGGGTCCTAGGAAAGAGGGGGGCATATTTTTAGAGGGCCCTGGTTATGAGAGCCCCTACCAGGGGGCCCTAGAGAAGAGCAGGGCATACCATTAGAGGGCCCTTGATCACGAGGGCCCCTGCTATGGGGCCCTTGACTTCCATAGAAGTCGTTTACCATGGCTCCTTGACTTTCTAGGGACCTACAAATTGCTAGGCAAGCTACCATATTTCATAACAGACGTTTTGTTGCAAATATGCGATTCAGGCCCTTACTTAATGTTTCTGAATTTGTATTGTTTCAAAATTATTATGTTCAATTTCTCTTAAGCGCAGAGACACAAATTAATTTAGCAATTTTGCAATTATTTAAATTTAAGACAAGCAATTTGTCTGATGAATGCTATCTTTGACACCGATTAAATTGAGTGAATTTGGCCAAGGGTGTGATTTCACTTATGTGAAAACAACAAGCCATTTGACTAGTTTCATGTTTCCCCTTTAATAAACAACAGTAAAGAGACCAGTGGTCACTCTAGCTCTAAAGGAATGCATGAAAGGAAAAGTGCCTTTTCATACAACAGAACTGCAAGCTAATTTTACTGAGTATCACAATTTTGGTTTGGTGACAGATGATGAAACAGCAAGTGGTTTTGTTGTAGTAGCTGTGGCTGCGTATGCGTGTAACCCTGATATTTTGTTTGAGGATTATTTATTGGAAAACATATTTTATTCAGCTTGTTATTCAATGACTATTCAATTACAGTTTGACATGACTTGACATGTTTCAAGGCAGTGTGAAGGGGTCTCGACAATAATTAAACTTGATTTAATATCATTAACACAGCATTTTTAATATACTCAAAACCTTCCCCGTCTCCCTCTCCATGCCTCTCTCTCTCTCTCTCACACACACACACACACACACAAAACAGCATTTTTTGTAGTAGATAGTGGCTGCCCCTCCCCCACTCTCTCACTCAGTGGTGAAAAATTGTTACATTGCCCTAAATTACCACGGGGGCTGAGCCAATCAGGTGTTGCGAGAACTTCCAAGTGAATATGCAAGATCTATATAAAACCCCCTGCCAGTATCAAAACTCCTCACATTCAGACAGTTCAGCTTGCGAACTTGCTCTGTGCTTTTACTACAACTTTTACCTTGCTATTACCAGATCAGCAACCAACAGCCTTTTTAAAGGCTCATTGCCCTTTCAGAGTCAGAGAGTCAGAGAGGTTTTATTGTCATTTCAGCTACATACAAGTACATATTGAAACGAAACAGCGTTCCTCTAGGATCACGGTGTAACACGGTACAAAAAGTGCAAGACAATACAAAACTGTAAAATACAACAATAAATAAAAAAAATCCTATAATAAATAACTACAAAAGATATTCCTAATTATCCCTAATCTAAACAAGTAATTAGAAGACAGGACTAAGGACAAGTGTTAGTACATGATGGTGAATAGATGGTACAATGGTTCATGAGGTAGTGACATGTACATTAGCAGCGTAAAATTGGCAATGCCGATAAGGTGCCTAAAAAGTAAGTAAGGTGCAAAAATACAAGTAAGGTGCAGAAATTAAAAAACTTGTGTAGTTCCAGGAGGTGTGCAAAAAATGCAAGTAACATAGTCAATACAGGTTAGTGTGTGTCAGCAGAAAATTTCCGGAGGAAATTGTTACAGTACTGAGTTGAGGAGTCTGATTGCCTGAGGGATAAAACTGTTACACAGTCTGGTTGTGTTAGTCCGGATGCTGCGGTATCGTCTCCCAGACGGGAGCAGAGTAAATAGTCCATGTGATGGATGGGTTGGATCGTCCACAATGCTGAGAGCTTTGCGGATGCAGCGGGTGTTAAAAATGTCCGTGAGAGATGGAAGAGCGACCCCGATGATCTTTTCAGCTGTCCTCACTACTCGCTGGAGAGTCCTGCGGTCCGACGCAGTACAATTTCCGAACCAGACAGTGATGCAGCCGCTCAGGATGCTCTCGATTGTTCCTCTGTAGAACGTGGTGAGAATGGGGGGTGGCAGATGAGCTTTCCTCAGTCTTCTCAAAAAGTAGAGACGCTGCTGGGCTTTCTTGGTGATAGAACTGGTGTTGAGGGTCCAGGTGAGATTCTCCTCCAGATGAACACCGAGAAATTTGGTGCTCTTGACGATCTCAACAGATGAGCCGTCGATGTGCAGTGGGGAGTGGTCCCTTAGTGTCTTTCTAAAGTCAATGACCATCTCTTTGGTTTTATCCACGTTCAGAGACAGGTTGTTGACTTGGCACCAGTCCGTTAGATGTTGTACCTCCTCTCTGTACGCTGACTCATCGTTGTTGCTGATGAGTCCCACCACAGTTGTGTCGTCTGCAAACTTAACGATGGAATTCGAGCTGTGCATTGCTGTACAGTCGTGCGTAAGCAGAGTAAACAGCAGTGGACTGAGCACACAGCCTTGGGGAGCGCCGGTGCTCAGTGTGGTGGTGCTGGAGGTGTTCTTACCGATCCGGACGGACTGAGGTCTCTCAGTCAAGAAATCCAGGATCCAGTTGCAGAGAGAGGTGTTCAGGCCCAGCGTGCTCAGCTTTCCAATTAGATGCTGAGGAATGATGGTGTTGAATGCTGAGCTAAAGTTTATGAACAGCATCCTGACGTAAGTGTTCTTTCTGTCCAGGTGTGTAGAAGCCAGGTGGAGTGTAGTGGATATGGCGTCGTCCGTTGAGCGGTTAGGACGGTACGCAAACTGCAGTGGGTCCATGGTGGGAGGCAGTAGTGTCTTAATATGCCTCATGACTAGTTTCTCGAAGCACTTCATGATGATAGGCGTGAGTGCTACGGGACGATAGTCGTTGAAGCATGACACAGATGACTTCTTTGGCACAGGTACGATGGTGGTCATCTTGAGGCACGTTGGAACGATGGCGCTGCTCAGGGAGATGTTGAAGATGTCAGTGAATACATCTGCCAGCTGGTCTGCACATCCTTTGAGCACTCGGCCAGGAATGTTGTCTGGTCCAGAAGCTTTCCGTGGGTTGACTCTGTGCAGAGTTCTCCTCAGGTCCGCTGTGGTGAGACGAAGCACCTGGTCGTCACAAGGTGGGATCATCTTCCTCGCCAACATGTTGTTCTGCGCCTCGAACCGAGCGTAGAAGTCATTCAGCGCATCTGGAAGGGAGGCATCACTGTCACAGACGGGTGGAGTCGTCCTGTAGTTGGTGATGGCCTGGATGCCCTGCCACAAGCGCCGTGTGTCACCGCTGTTCTGGAAGTGGCTGTGGATGTTCTGGCCGTGTGCGCGCTTTGCTTCTCGGATTGCCCGGGACAGTCTGGCTCTCGCTGTTCTGAGAGCCGGCTGGTCACCTGCTTTAAAAGCGGAGTCTCGGGCCCTCAGCAGTGCACGCACCTCTGGAGTCATCCACGGCTTCTGGTTGGGTCTGGAAGTGATGGTTCTAGTGGTAGTGACGTCCTCAATGCATTTGCTGATGTAGCAGGTCACTGAAGTCGTGTACTCCTCTAGATCAGTGTAATCGCCGTATGTTGCAGCCTCCCTAAACATGTCCCAGTCAGTGCACTCAAAACAGTCCTGAAGAGCAGAGATGGATCCTTCTGGCCAGGTTTTCACCTGTTTCTGTACAGGTCTGGAGCGCCTGACGAGTGCTCTGTATGCTGGGATTAGCATTACAGAGATGTGGTCTGAGTATCCGAGGTGGGGGCGGGGCTCCGCCCGGTACGCACCGGCAATGTTTGTGTAAACATTATCCAGCGTGTTCGCTCCTCTCGTAGCAAAGTCCACATGCCGATGGAATTTAGGGAGAACAGACTTGAGATTTGCATGATTAAAATCCCCAGCGATAATAAACTGTCCGTCTGGATGAGTGTTCTGCAGTTCGCTGATGGCTCTGTAAAGTTCGCTCAATGCTTCCTTCGCGTTCGCGCTGGGCGGAAGATACACCGCGACAATAAGCACGCTGGTGAATTCCCGTGGTAAATAAAAAGGTCTGCATCTAACAACAGCAAATTCCACCATCGGAGAACAGTACGTCACAACAAGCACAGAGTCCTTGCACCATTCGGTGTTAAAGTAAACACAAACGCCTCCTCCTCGTGTTTTACCAGACTGAGCTGCATTTCTATCGGCGCGATACGATGCTAGCCCGTCTAGCTGAATGGCACTGTCTGGAATGTTGTCGCTAAGCCATGTTTCAGTGAAAATTAAAACACAACAGTCCCTGTACTCACATTGGGTAGTTCGCTGAAGTCTGATACAGTCCAGTTTATTCTCCAGAGAGCATGCATTTGCGAGGAATAACAATGGTAGAGCCGGCCGGTCGCTTTCCACGCTTCTGCTTCCTCGAGCACCGCTTGCGGCGCCCCCTCCCCCGGTCACCTGCTTCAGGTAACACCGAGGACTGCAGGCCTGGTTCGCGAAGTAGGCAGAGTTCATGCAGAGTTCGCTGCAGATCATCTTGCAGGTTGGTTTCTGACTGTTTTCTCAATTGTAGCAGTGTCTGGCGGTTGTAAACTAAGTCAAAAGTGGTTTCCATACGTTTATAAACAAAACTGTCCTAAACAAACTTACAAACTTTTCCTGAAAACAACAAAAAAACACCGTTTTTCGACCCCAGAGCGGCCGCTGCGTGTTAACGCGCCGCCATCTTGGATTTATACTGCATTATATTATTTTATAATATATATAAATATTTTTATATTATATTATACTATACTATATTGCATATATTCTGTTACATTCTTTTCATAGTCTTTTCAAAGGCTTATATATTATATTATATTATATTACATGATATTATATTACTATATATAATATATTACACTTTGAAAGGTTCACAGCCTTTTTCAAGGCTAGTGTAAAAGTTACTAACTAGCAACTCACAGCTTTTTTAAAAGCTTATTGTTATTTGCATGTTACATTATTGATAATAGTAGAAGTGTAAGCTTTATAATATTAGTACATACATACAATACATTTACAATAACAACAATTTATAGCTAAATAGTTATAGGTCAGCCTTTTTTTATTACATATTGTATCTGGTTCTACAATTTTGTGATTGTATTTTTTTCCTGAACATACAACATAGAAACAACATAGTAAGTATTGGATAGGAATAGGAATTTGCAAGACAAGCTTCTATATTTGCATCTTAAGAAACACTTGCCATTAATAACATGGATCCCAAACAAAAAAGTGGTGCCTCAAAAAGAAAAGCAAAAAAGATTAAGGAAGCAAATCAGGCAGATTTCCTGAAAAGCGTTCCTTTGATCTCAAACTTCTTTGAGAAACCGCTGGATATGAGTGAGACAAGTATTGCTAATGTTAGCAGTGATCAGAGTTCTAGCAATGAAGATGTGATCACCACTGGCTTAGTGTCACCTGTCAGTGACTATGTACCTTTGCAGACCCAGTCAGGTGCAGAGCAGGAATGCCAGCCCTGCCAGGCTACCACAGACCAGCAGCAGAAAGACCATGAAAGGAAAGTTGCAGGTGTGTCAGACCCACAATCAGACCAGCCAGCTGCATCGTGTGAGTGTCATTTTTCAAATGAGGAGGGCAAGGACCCCAACTCCTGGTGTGAAACGGTCAACGACCCTGCTTTATGGCCCAGTACCTTACCGACCAAGCCAAGTCGATTCTTGTTAGTAGAGGAAAAGCTGCATTTCAAAACAGAAGTGCTAAGTACCCAGCCTCAGTCAGGGATAGAGGCATTGGGGGTACCAGTAGGAGCTTTACAAATGCTCTACTCAGTTGCTCTCTACCCAATGGGCAAACTGTGACTAGGCAGTGGCTACTTTACTCTCCTTCAACTGGCTGTGTGTATTGTTTTGCTTGCAAACTGTTTTCCAGTAAGCACAATACTTTTGTTCATGGATTTTCTGACTGGAAACATTCAGAGTGGATTGGTGAAGTTTTGAAAAGAGTTGTTGCAGTCATCCAGTTTTTGGGGGAGAGGGGACTTGCTTTCAGGGGAGATGATGAGCTATTAAGATCAGTCCACAATGGTAATTTTTTGGGCATCATAGAACTCTTAGCCAAATTTGACCCATTCCTAGCTGAGCACCTCCAAAGGTTTGGAGGTAAGGGAAAAGGTTCTGTGTCCTACTTATCATCGACAGTGTGTGAAGAATTTATCCATTTGATGGGACAGAGAACAAAGCAGGCAATTGTTAATGAGATCAAAGAATCAAAATACTTCTCTGTTATAGTTGACTCCACTCCAGACCTTGCTCATGTGGACCAACTTACTTTTATTTTCAGGTTTGTTAATAATGACGGACATGTAGTTGAGCGTTTTCTAGCTTTTGAGCCTATTGAAAACCATAGTGGGGACAGTTTGGCAGAGTGTGTCGTTGCTATGGTGGAGAATCTGGGCCTAGACTTATCCAACTGTAGGGGCCAGTCATATGATAATGCAAGTAACATGTCGGGAAAGTACAATGGAGTCCAAGCTCATCTTAAACAAAGAAACCCTTTGATTTGTTATGTCCCCTGTGCAGCACATTCACTGAATTTAGTTGGTGTCAATGCTGTTGACAGTAGCCCAGAAGCTGGACGTTTTTTTGACTTTGTACAGGCAATGTACACATTTTGTGCATCATCTACACACAGGTGGGGAAAGGTTTTCCGTGATACTGATATCAAACTCACACTGAAATCACTGTCAGGTACTCGCTGGAGCGCACGAGCTGAGTCAACTAAGGCTCTTTGGAAATATTATGCACAACTGAGAGAGGCATTGAATGATATGTCTAAAGATATGGAGGAGAAATATGTAACTCGAAGTGAAGCCTCTGCACTCTGTGACAAATTGGACACGTTGGAGATGGCCTTCATGGCATACTTCTGGGACACAATACTACAGAGGTTCCAAGCCACAAGCCTGCAGCTGCAGAAGCATGATATTGACATATGTACAGCTACACAACTTCTCTTGTCTTTACGAGACTTTGTGGCAGCACAGAGAGATAACTTTGAGGTGTTTGAAGGGGCAGCTTTAAATGTCACCACTGCTGTCTCCCAAGAGCAAAATTATGTCTGATGATAGTGCAGAGCCAGGTGTAGCATTTAACGGAAAGGACAAATTTTCGGATCGAAACTTTCAATGTTGTCAGTTTGAATGCATACACACACTTAACTGAGCTATTTGATGTTCTTTTCATGCCTGACAATATGTCCAACAGTGAGCTCAACTCTTTGCCCAGGGGCCCAGACTATCCTTAATCCGTCCTTGCTGACTAGGACATTAAAAATTTATATTTTACGCATCTATGAAGTTACAAGAGAACTGCAAGTGTCACTTGTCTTAGATTAGGTCAGAGTTCATGGTTACACTGTTGGAAAGAGACTAAGCAAAGAAAGAATCAGTAAAAGAACCCCCCAATAAATACATCATAACTAACATGATGGTGTTAGGGTAATGGTGTGCTTTGGAGCTTCAGAACTGAAATTGAGAAAATCATAATTTCTGCTCTACCAGAAAAATCTGGTAGAAAAAAGGAAATGCTATCATTGCTCTGTGATCTACAGCTTCAAAGTGATTTGATCATGCAGGAAGACAACTACCTGAAACACACAAGTCTACCAGCCAGTGTGATAGGGTGAATAAGCAACGAGGTTCTGCCATGGACTGGTGATCTGTCAGGGATGTATTTCCATTTTGTGGCTAGTGTTATCTAAGATAAACTTATAGAAAATGAATGAATGAAATTGTAATGAGTAAATAAATAACACAATGTATCAATTTTTAAAGCAACACTTTAATAACAATCTGTATTGTACAGAATAGTATACACATGGCAGAAAATACACATCTAATCCACTGGTTTTTGTTTCACCAGCATGAATACTTTTGTTCATTTGTACCAATCTATGACCATACTCCTGTAATGAATAAAATCAAGCTTTTTTGTCATCTATCATTTAATCTTTTATATATATATATATCTATCATTTAATCTTTTATATTTAATCTTATATATATATATATAATCTTTTATATATATACATATATATATATATATACAGTGTATCACAAAAGTGAGTACACCCCTCACATTTCTGCAGATATTTAAGTATATCTTTTCATGGGACAACACTGACAAAATGACACTTTGACACAATAAAAAGTAGTCTGTGTGCAGCTTATATAACAGTGTCAATTTATTCTTCCCTCAAAATAACTCAATATACAGCCATTAATGTCTAAACCACCGGCAACAAAAGTGAGTACACCCCTTAGTGAAAGTTCCTGAAGTGTCAATATTTTGTGTGGCCACCATTATTTCCCAGAACTGCCTTAACTCTCCTGGGCATGGAGTTTACCAGAGCTTCACAGGTTGCCACTGGAATGCTTTTCCACTCCTCCATGACGACATCACGGAGCTGGCGGATATTCGAGACTTTGCGCTCCTCCACCTTCCGCTTGAGGATGCCCCAAAGATGTTCTATTGGGTTTAGGTCTGGAGACATGCTTGGCCAGTCCATCACCTTTACCCTCAGCCTCTTCAATAAAGCAGTGGTCGTCTTAGAGGTGTGTTTGGGGTCATTATCATGCTGGAACACTGCCCTGCGACCGAGTTTCCGGAGGGAGGGGATCATGCTCTGCTTCAGTATTTCACAGTACATATTGGAGTTCATGTGTCCCTCAATGAAATGTAACTCCCCAACACCTGCTGCACTCATGCAGCCCCAGACCATGGCATTCCCACCACCATGCTTGACTGTAGGCATGACACACTTATCTTTGTACTCCTCACCTGATTGCCGCCACACATGCTTGAGACCATCTGAACCAAACAAGTTAATCTTGGTCTCATCAGACCATAGGACATGGTTCCAGTTATCCATGTCCTTTGTTGACATGTCTTCAGCAAACTGTTTGTGGGCTTTCTTGTGTAGAGACTTCAGAAGAGGCTTCCTTCTGGGGTGACAGCCATGCAGACCAATTTGATGTAGTGTGCGGCGTATGGTCTGAGCACTGACAGGCTGACCCCCCACCTTTTCAATCTCTGCAGCAATGCTGACAGCACTCCTGCGCCTATCTTTCAAAGACAGCAGTTGGATGTGACGCTGAGCACGTGCACTCAGCTTCTTTGGACGACCGACGCGAGGTCTGTTCTGAGTGGACCCTGCTCTTTTAAAACGCTGGATGATCTTGGCCACTGTGCTGCAGCTCAGTTTCAGGGTGTTGGCAATCTTCTTGTAGCCTTGGCCATCTTCATGTAGCGCAACAATTCGTCTTTTAAGATCCTCAGAGAGTTCTTTGCCATGAGGTGCCATGTTGGAACTTTCAGTGACCAGTATGAGAGAGTGTGAGAGCTGTACTACTAAATTGAACACACCTGCTCCCTATGCACACCTGAGACCTAGTAACACTAACGAGTCACATGACATTTTGGAGGGAAAATGACAAGCAGTGCTCAATTTGGACATTTAGGGGTGTAGTCTCTTAGGGGTGTACTCACTTTTGTTGCCGGTGGTTTAGACATTAATGGCTGTATATTGAGTTATTTTGAGGGAAGAATAAATTTACACTGTTATATAAGCTGCACACAGACTACTTTTCATTGTGTCAAAGTGTCATTTTGTCAGTGTTGTCCCATGAAAAGATATACTTAAATATCTGCAGAAATGGGAGGGGTGTACTCACTTTTGTGATACACTGTATATATATACATATATATATATATATATATATATATATATATATATATATATATATATATATATATATATATATATATATTTGTTTATGCATTTTCTCCCCTTTTTCTCCAGACTTTTTAAGCGCGTCCAATTACCCAATGGTCTTGTGCAGGTGCCATCAATCAGCCAGCAGAGGTCGTAATTGCATCAGTCCCTATCCGGCTCCCTACCTGGATGAACAACAGCTAATTGTTGTTCATGTAGGCACCCAGCCGGATGGCAGAGCTTTGTTTCGAACCGTCTAGTTCAAAATGTCAGCTCTGGTGTGCTAGTGTGTTTACTGCTGCGCCACCTGAGAACCTATCATTTAATATTTTGAGTATATTGCTAAATTAGGATCAGATGACTTTTCCTTTTTTTATTTGCCTTTTTGTGTGATTTTGAGATTTAATTGCAAGGTAATGTACAGTAGAAGTGACTGGGCTACTTAAAATACCATAGCTAGGGAAAAAAAGTAAACTGCCTAATTTAAAGCTCAGTCACCTGGTAAAATAAATTTATTTTTTTCTCCCACTTTAGCGCATCCAATTTCTGCCCGTCAATCATCCTCTCACTAATGCTGGTCCCTGCTCCTGATTGGGAAGGACAAGCCTGCTCCACGCCCCTTCTGACACGTGCACAGCAATCGAACATCTTATCACCTACACTTAACAAGTGCAGTGCAGTACAGCGCTGTGTATGGACAGCCACACCCTCTACCGCACTCCTTTTTCATCTCCGTGCAGGCGCCACCAACCATCCAGCAGAGGTCCTAATTGCACTAGTCTGAGAGAGAGTCCCCATCCGGCTTAATCCCGCCCTTATCTGAATAACAGGCCAATCGTTGTTCATGTGGCCGCTCAGCCTCAGCCGGCAGGCAGAGCCGGGTTTCGATACAATGTATTCAAGATCTCAGCTCTAGTGAACAGTGTGCGTTTTTACCGATGCGCCAGCTGAACGGCCTTTACTACATTTTTAACATTAAATTAGTAGTTTGACCAAAATTGACACCACAACACAAAAAAAACACATTTTCCATTAAAGATCAAGAACATTCTTACTTTACATTAGAAAAATATTATAAAGTTTGACTTCTCAGCTTTAATAGTAAGCCAGTTACATGTGATATTAAACATTTTACAGAATATTGATATCTTGTCTGCTTGTCACCAAAGCAACCTTGCTTATTAACTGTGGTGTAACTTTATCAACTGTCTATGGTTATTGTGGCTATGATAATTATGTAATATGTTACGTGTCAATGTAATATCAACTAATAAGCTTAACTATTTAACTCAATTCTATCTATGTGAGCTAGTTTATTTACAGCTTGTTAAGCATTATAACTAATGAACATGAATAAACAAAATACTTCATTTTAAACCACATACATACTACTGTACATGAAGTGTCAGGATATGAACACCACCATTGGTTGTGCACCAATTGGCAAATTATTTAGTACAGTTGTATGCAGTTTGGGATACAACCAGAATAGTAGTATATTTTGCACAAAAGAATAAGCAAGTATGCTAATCCTGTACATGTATTTAGACAGCATTAGATCATTTTGCAAATAACAGTGAGATACTAACATATTCTCTGTGATTAATTATGATAAATGCAAGCTAACATGGTTTAGCAGTTAACTAGTTGACCAGCTATTATGGAATGGCAAGAGTATATTGCATATTTATATTCCTTCGTGGATTCTTGCATTTTTTTTTAAATAATGGTAAATGTGTTAAGATTTTAGGCAATTTTAGTAAATAAAAACATCATACAAAAGTAATATTTTTCTATTTTGCAATATTAAAACAAAATTTTTAAAGGATGTCCTACAGTACAGCATGTAATTATTTACACTTGAACCTGATACTTCCAGAGCTCACAGAGTCCCACAATGTCTGACATTCTTAAAGCTCAGAGTTTAAGACTTCATAAACTAAATCCACAACTTTGTTTTTCCTGCAACAAGTAGTTTCTGCATATAAAGCTTACATATTTATCCAATTCTCCAAATCTTTCCAAATCTCCAACAAGGGCGCTGTTACCTTTGCCTTGGATCATTAAATTAAGTTCCATTCAGTGGGATCATCACGGCATCATTAGGACATACATCATATCTCCCGGACCGTTTCTTGTTTAAGCACAAGCAAATTAAAATAAGTAATAGAATCAATATCAGTAGGATGACTACTATTATTATAATATATTTCCAGGAGGTCTCTACAAAAAAAGAAAGACAAAAACAGATTATTAGACAGAACTGTATTGTTTATTGGTCAATAACACAAAAGATTAAAATATTCAATCAAAAAATCCTACTAAAATATACTATGCCCAATCAATCAGTAGTGTTTACCCTGCTTTTGATATTGTAAAGATCAGGGTCCTGATGGTCTCCCAGAAACACTGGGCAAGATGCTGAACAGGGTGCCAAATTAATTACATGGCATTAGAGTCATTAGACTCACTCTTTACTTACTTAATTACAATTTAAAATATTATTTTCAG
This sequence comes from Trichomycterus rosablanca, assembly GCF_030014385.1. Lineage (NCBI taxonomy): Eukaryota > Metazoa > Chordata > Actinopteri > Siluriformes > Trichomycteridae > Trichomycterus > Trichomycterus rosablanca. Next base: position 38,262,799 of record NC_085989.1, on the reverse strand, counting down.
CAGCTAGGAGGAAACCGGACTACCCTGGAGAAAACCTATCAAGCATCACCTAGACAGCAACCAGAGGCCAGGTCAAACCAAAGTTCCCATGATCGTAGTGTTGTACAGCATCCATAACACCTGCTGTGCCACTCTGCTGTCCTATTGTTTAGATAAATTTATATTTTTATGTATTTTCTTTCATTATATACCAAGTTTGAAAACTTTTCAACCACCTGGGGTCTTAATAATTGACATGATAAATGCCCAACTACAACTCAAACATACAATTGTTTAACAGAATTTTTGAAAGGGCTACTGGCACTGCACCACAATGATCACTTCAGGGCTTTTTTAATGCAATAAACTGTCTACTATATTAAAATCAGAATAAGTCCTTTGTTTTTGTTTGTACTGTGTATTATTAAAGTACAAAGACAAAGGTATTCCAGTGACATTTTATACTCTCATCATATAAGGTGACACATGAAATATAACAATATAATCTGTTTTTAAAAATTTTATACTTTTAATAATAGCTAAATTTATCCATATATGTGGTTGGGTGGCAAGGTGGCACAGTCGATAGAGTAGGTGCTGCACAGCAACGTGTCTTGGGGACCTGAGTTTAATTCTGACTTTTGGTCACTGTCTCTGTAGAGTCTTACATGTTGTTTGGTTTTCCGCTAGCTACTTTTTAGCTGTTTTTTCCCACTTGCTAAAAGTTGAAGAAAAGTGGATTAGTTCCTCTAAATTGCCCCCACATTTGTGTACATAGGTGAATAAGTACATGTAAGTATGTGGGGCCCTGCTGTAGCCAGTGCCCAGTATATCTAAGTGGTCCACCACGACGTTGACTAAGAACATTAACTAAAGCTGTTAGTGAATAATTGTATTTATGGTCAAGAAAGGATCACCTCCGGCCATATTTGGAATTTATTTATTTTTTTGGAATGCAGAAAAAAGTAAAATTACTTTTATTGTGTGTGTATATACTGTATATACAGTACATATACACAGATCAGCCATAACATTAAAACCACCTCCTTGTTTCTACACTCACTGTCCATTTTATCAGCTCCACTTACCATGTAGAAGCACTTTGTGTCTAACAGAGTGGACAGTGATTGGACACGGTATTTTAAAACTCCACTCATACCAGCACAACACACACTAACACACCACCACCATGTCAGTGTCACTGCAGTGCTGAGAATCATCCACCACCTAAATAATACCTGCTCTGTGGTGGTCCTGTGGGGGTCCTGACCACTAAAGAAAGCAGGCTAAAAAAGCATGCAGAGAAATAGATGGACTACAGTCAGTAATTGTAGAACTACAAAGTGCTTCTATATGGTAAGTGGAGCTGATAAAATGGACAGTAAGTGTAGAAACAAAGAGGTGGTTTTAATGTTATGTGTATATTAATGTTCATGTTTTAATGTTATGTGGTTTTAATGTTTTTGAGTGTATACAGTATATCTATCTATCTATCTATCTATCTATCTATCTATCTATCTATCTATCTATCTATCTATATATCTATATATATATATATATATATCTACAGTGTATCACAAAAGTGAGTACACCCCTCACATTTCTGCAAATATTTCATTATATCTTTTCATGGGACAACACTATAGACATGAAACTTGGATATAACTTAGAGTAGTCAGTGTACAACTTGTATAGCAGTGTAGATTTACTGTCTTCTGAAAATAACTCAACACACAGCCATTAATGTCTAAATAGCTGGCAACATAAGTGAGTACACCCCACAGTGAACATGTCCAAATTGTGCCCAAAGTGTCAATATTTTGTGTGACCACCATTATTATCCAGCACTGCCTTAACCCTCCTGGGCATGGAATTCACCAGAGCTGCACAGGTTGCTACTGGAATCCTCTTCCACTCCTCCATGATGACATCACGGAGCTGGTGGATGTTAGACACCTTGAACTCCTCCACCTTCCACTTGAGGATGCGCCACACGTGCTCAATTGGGTTTAGTCCATCACCTTTACCTTCAGCTTCCTCAGCAAGGCAGTTGTCATCTTGGAGGTTGTGTTTGGGGTCGTTATCCTGTTGGAAAACTGCCATGAGGCCCAGTTTTCGAAGGGAGGGGATAATGCTCTGTTTCAGAATGTCACAGTACATGTTGGAATTCATGTTTCCCTCAATGAACTGCAGCTCCCCAGTGCCAGCAACACTCATGCAGCCCAAGACCATGATGCTACCACCACCATGCTTGACTGTAGGCAAGATACAGTTGTCTTGGTACTTCTCACCAGGGCGCCGCCACACATGCTGGACACCATCTGAGCCAAACAAGTTTATCTTGGTCTCGTCAGACCACAGGGCATTCCAGTAATCCATGTTCTTGGACTGCTTGTCTTCAGCAAACTGTTTGCAGGCTTTCTTGTGCGTCAGCTTCCTTCTGGGATGACGACCATGCAGACCGAGTTGATGCAGTGTGCGGCGTATGGTCTGAGCACTGACAGGCTGACCTCCCACGTCTTCAACCTCTGCAGCAATGCTGGCAGCACTCATGTGTCTATTTTTTAAAGCCAACCTCTGGATATGACGCCGAACACGTGGACTCAACTTCTTTGGTCGACCCTGGCGAAGCCTGTTCCGAGTGGAACCTGTCCTGGAAAACCGCTGTATGACCTTGGCCACCATGCTGTAGCTCAGTTTCAGGGTGTTAGCAATCTTCTTATAGCCCAGGCCATCTTTGTGGAGAGCAACAATTCTATTTCTCACATCCTCAGAGAGTTCTTTGCCATGAGGTGCCATGTTGAATATCCAGTGGCCAGTATGAGAGAATTGTACCCAAAACACCAAATTTAACAGCCCTGCTCCACATTTACACCTGGGACCTTGACACATGACACCAGGGAGGGACAACGACACATTTGGGCACAATTTGGACATGTTCACTGTGGGGTGTACTCACTTATGTTGCCAGCTATTTAGACATTAATGGCTGTGTGTTGAGTTATTTTCAGAAGACAGTAAATCTACACTGCTATACAAGCTGTACACTGACTACTCTAAGTTATATCCAAGTTTCATGTCTATAGTGTTGTCCCATGAAAAGATATAATGAAATATTTGCAGAAATGTGAGGGGTGTACTCACTTTTGTGATACACTGTATATATATATACAGTGTATCACAAAAGTGAGTACACCCCTCACATTTCTGCAAATATTTCATTATATCTTTTCATGGGACAACACTATAGACATGAAACTTGGATATAACTTAGAGTAGTCAGTGTACAGCTTGTATAGCAGTGTAGATTTACTGTCTTCTGAAAATAACTCAACACACAGCCATTAATGTCTAAATAGCTGGCAACATAAGTGAGTACACCCCACAGTGAACATGTCCAAATTGTGCCCAAATGTGTCGTTGTCCCTCCCTGGTGTCATGTGTCAAGGTCCCAGGTGTAAATGGGGAGCAGGGCTGTTAAATTTGGTGTTTTGGGTACAATTCTCTTATACTGGCCACTGGATATTCAACATGGCACCTCATGGCAAAGAACTCTCTGAGGATGTGAGAAATAGAATTGTTGCTCTCCACAAAGATGGCCTGGGCTATAAGAAGATTGCTAACACCCTGAAACTGAGCTACAGCATGGTGGCCAAGGTCATACAGCGGTTTTCCAGGACAGGTTCCACTCGGAATAGGCTTCGCCAGGGTCGACCAAAGAAGTTGAGTCCACGTGTTCGGCGTCATATCCAGAGGTTGGCTTTAAAAAATAGACACATGAGTGCTGCCAGCATTGCTGCAGAGGTTGAAGACGTGGGAGGTCAGCCTGTCAGTGCTCAGACCATACGCCGCACACTGCATCAACTCGGTCTGCATGGTCGTCATCCCAGAAGGAAGCTGACGCACAAGAAAGCCCGCAAACAGTTTGCTGAAGACAAGCAGTCCAAGAACATGGATTACTGGAATGCCCTGTGGTCTGACGAGACCAAGATAAACTTGTTTGGCTCAGATGGTGTCCAGCATGTGTGGCGGCGCCCTGGTGAGAAGTACCAAGACAACTGTATCTTGCCTACAGTCAAGCATGGTGGTGATAGCATCATGGTCTTGGGCTGCATGAGTGTTGCTGGCACTGGGGAGCTGCAGTTCATTGAGGGAAACATGAATTCCAACATGTACTGTGACATTCTGAAACAGAGCATGATCCCCTCCCTTCGAAAACTGTTCGAAGTTTTCCAACAGGATAACGACCCCAAACACAACCTCCAAGATGACAACTGCCTTGCTGAGGAAGCTGAAGGTAAAGGTGATGGACTAAACCCAATTGAGCACCTGTGGCGCATCCTCAAGTGGAAGGTGGAGGAGTTCAAGGTGTCTAACATCCACCAGCTCCGTGATGTCATCATGGAGGAGTGGAAGAGGATTCCAGTAGCAACCTGTGCAGCTCTGGTGAATTCCATGCCCAGGAGGGTTAAGGCAGTGCTGGATAATAATGGTGGTCACACAAAATATTGACACTTTGGGCACAATTTGGACATGTTCACTGTGGGGTGTACTCACTTATGTTGCCAGCCATTTAGACATTAATGGCTGTGTGTTGAGTTATTTTCAGAAGACAGTAAATCTACACTGCTATACAAGCTGTACACTGACTACTCTAAGTTATATCCAAGTTTCATGTCTATAGTGTTGTCCCATGAAAAGATATAATAAAATATTTGCAGAAATGTGAGGGGTGTACTCACTTTTGTGATACACTGTATATATATATATATATATATACAGTGTATCACAAAAGTGAGTACACCCCTCACATTTCTGCAGATATTTAAGTATATCTTTTCATGGGACAACACTGACAAAATGACACTTTGACACAATGAAAAGTAGTCTGTGTGCAGCTTATATAACAGTGTAAATTTATTCTTCCCTCAAAATAACTCAATATACAGCCATTAATGTCTAAACCACCGGCAACAAAAGTGAGTACACCCCTAAGAGACTACACCCCTAAATGTCCAAATTGAGCACTGCTTGTCATTTTCCCTCCAAAATGTCATGTGATTTGTTAGTGTTACTAGGTCTTAGGTGTGCATAGGGAGCAGGTGTGTTCAATTTAGTAGTACAGCTCTCACACTCTCTCATACTGGTCACTGAAAGTTCCAACATGGCACCTCATGGCAAAGAACTCTCTGAGGATCTTAAAAGACGAATTGTTGCGCTACATGAAGGTGGCCAAGGCTACAAGAAGATTGCCAACACCCTGAAACTGAGCTGCAGCACAGTGGCCAAGATCATCCAGCGTTTTAAAAGAGCAGGGCCCACTCAGAACAGACCTTGCGTTGGTCGTCCAAAGAAGCTGAGTGCACGTGCTCAGCGTCACATCCAACTGCTGTCTTTGAAAGATAGGCGCAGGAGTGCTGTCAGCATTGCTGCAGAGATTGAAAAGGTGGGGGGTCAGCCTGTCAGTGCTCAGACCATACGCCGCACACTACATCAAATTGGTCTGCATGGCTGTCACCCCAGAAGGAAGCCTCTTCTGAAGTCTCTACACAAGAAAGCCCGCAAACAGTTTGCTGAAGACATGTCAACAAAGGACATGGATTACTGGAACCATGTCCTATGGTCTGATGAGACCAAGATTAATTTGTTTGGTTCAGATGGTCTCAAGCATGTGTGGCGGCAATCAGGTGAGGAGTACAAAGATAAGTGTGTCATGCCTACAGTCAAGCATGGTGGTGGGAATGCCATGGTCTGGGGCTGCATGAGTGCAGCAGGTGTTGGGGAGTTACATTTCATTGAGGGACACATGAACTCCAATATGTACTGTGAAATACTGAAGCAGAGCATGATCCCATCCCTCCGGAAACTGGGTCGCAGAGCAGTGTTCCAGCATGATAATGACCCCAAACACACCTCTAAGACGACCACTGCTTTATTGAAGAGGCTGGGGGTAAAGGTGATGGACTGGCCAAGCATGTCTCCAGACCTAAACCCAATAGAACATCTTTGGGGCATCCTCAAGCGGAAGGTGGAGGAGCGCAAAGTCTCGAATATCCGCCAGCTCCGTGATGTCGTCATGGAGGAGTGGAAAAGCATTCCAGTGGCAACCTGTGAAGCTCTGGTAAACTCCATGCCCAGGAGAGTTAAGGCAGTTCTGGGAAATAATGGTGGCCACACAAAATATTGACACTTCAGGAACTTTCACTAAGGGGTGTACTCACTTTTGTTGCCGGTGCTTTAGACATTAATGGCTGTATATTGAGTTATTTTGAGGGAAGAATAAATTTACACTGTTATATAAGCTGCACACAGACTACTTTTCATTGTGTCAAAGTGTCATTTTGTCAGTGTTGTCCCATGAAAAGATATACTTAAATATCTGCAGAAATGTGAGGGGTGTACTCACTTTTGTGATACACTGTATATATATATATATATATATATATATATATATATATATATATATATATATAGATAGATAGATAGATAGATAGATAGATAGATAGATAGATAGATAGATAGATAGATAGATAGATAGATAGATAGATAGATAGACAGTAATTATACTTAGAAAATAGTAATTATACTTTACAGATAATTTACACTAATGAAAACAGGCCTACCTTGCACTTTCAGTAACACCATGATTTTGTCGCTCCCAAATTTGTTCAAGGCAGTACACGTATATTCACCCCCCTCAGCAAAAGTAACTATTGGAATTGTCAGTTTTCCTGGTTGTCTTTGAGTGATGTTAGTTTGTTTAAAACTCCACCACACATCAGGCTTTGGATTGCCATCAGCCCTGCAGTGCAGCGTCACTTCCTCACCATTTGTCACATTTAACACGGAGTGTTCTGGCTTAATTTTAGGACGATCTAAGGGAAAACAAAATACACAAGCATACCACTGATGAAATGAGTAAAGGTGTGTTTAAAAGTAATTTATACATGTTTTAAAAAATAACTATTGAATATAGTTAAAACAAATCTGTATAACGTACAACCTCAAATTAGAAAAAAATTAGGACAGTATGTAAAATACAAATAAATGCAGTGTTTCTTACATTTACTTTGACTTTTATTTAAATGCAGACAGGATAAACCCAAGATAGTTCATGTTAATAAACATCCATTCCTGAATTTCAGGCCTGCAACCCATTCCAAAAAAGTTGGGATGGAAAGGATTTACCACTTTGTAATGTTGCCATTGCCATTCGCAACACTTAGAATACATTTTTGGCACTGAGGATACCAAGTGATGAAGTGTGTCAGATGTGTTATTTTGTCCTATTATTTCTGCAAAACATCTGAAGGTGTGCAACATTATGGAGTAGTGACAGCATTTTTTTGTTAAAAAATGTGTGCAGCATGTGGTTTTGCATCGTCTTATTGAAAAATGCGTGGATGTCCCTGGAAAAGACGACATCCTGAAGGCAGCATAAGTTGCTCTAAGAGCTCAATACACTTTTCTGTATTAATGCTGCCATCACAGCAGTGTAAATGACCTTTGCCAAGAGCACTGACACAGCCCGATACCATGACAGACCCTGGCTTTTAGACTTGTTGCTGATAACAGTCTGGATGGTCCTTTTCGTCATTGGTTCAGAGCAAATGGCTGCTCCCTTTCTTCCAAAAAAGATCTGAAACACTGATTTGTCTGACCAAAATACACATTTTCGCTGTTTGATGGTCCATCCTAAATGCCTTCAAGCTCAGAGAACATCATCAAATTTTAAGTGGCATTTGTAGCAAAATGTAGTAATTCCTTGCCCATGAGGTTTTATTAGCTATTGATGATTGATGATTCTTGATGCAGTGCTGTTGATCATGCGTGTTCAGCTTAGGCTTGCACCTGTGTCCTTTTAAGCACTGAAATTTCTTCTAGGAACATTTCAATAATTGGTAACATCTTTGTTCCTTAAAGTCTCAGCCTATGGATGCTGCTTTTGTACCAAACCATGATTACAATCACCTGTTCACCTGTTTCTGCCTCATTACTAGCCCTAAATTGGATGTGTATTAATAAATGAAATGAAGTTGACCAGACAAAACATGAAATATCTTGAGTTCATACTGTCTTCAATGAAATAAAAGTCAAAAGTAAATGTAAGAAAAGCTGCATTTTTTGTATTTTCATTTTCCAACATTTTGTGGGGTTGTAAAATACCCAATATAAAACATTACAGAAAAAAATCACTTACAAAGCACGGTAAGGATGAGAGGATCTGATCTAACTGAAGAAACATTGTGATGTCCTCCTGGTATGGGCTTTAGTTCTGCTTCACACCAGTATTGAGCTCCATTATCAGTTCTGTTGGGAGAGAACTGGAGTATGGCAGGCCACATAGGTGGAGGCTTGCTTGAGTTGATTGGTTTGGAGTTTGTGGTTTTGTTTTTGTACCACTTTACAGCTAGAAAATGAACTGAAGGTACATTCTGAACATCACACTGGAGGCTGTACTGTCTGTGTTCAATCATCGCCTCGTTGTGACCCACAGAGCTGATGGACGGGCTGTCTGAAAGATTCCATGTATCATATTAAAAAAAAATTCAAACAAACATACACTGACCAGCCATAACATTAAAACCACCTATTTGTTCCTACACTTACTGTCTAGTTTATCAGCTCCACTTACCATATAGAAGCATTTTGTAGTTCAACAATTACTGACTGTAGTCCATCTGTTTCTCTGCATGCTTTGTTAGCCCCCTTTCATGCTGTTCTTTAATGGTCAGGACTCTCCCAGGACCACTACAGAGTAGGTATTATTTGGGTGGTGGATGATTCTCAGCACTGCAGTGACAATGACATGGTGGTGGTGTGTTAGTGTGTTGTGCTAATATGAGTGGATCAGACACAGCAATGCTGATGGAGTTTTTAAACACCTCACTGTCACTGCTGGACTGAGAATAATCCACCAACCAAAAACATCCAGCCAACAGCGCCCCATGGGCAGCTTCATGTGACCACTGATGAAGATCTAGAAGATGACCAACTCAAACAGCAGCAATAGATGAGCGATCATCTCTGACTTTACATCTCCAAGGTGGACCAACTAGGTAGGAGTGTCTAATAGAGTGGACAGTGAGTGGACATGGTATTTAAAAACTCCAGCAGCACGGCTGTGTCTGATCAACTCATACTAGCACAACACACACTAACACACCACCACCATGTCAGTGTCACTGCAGTACTGAGAATGATCCACCACCTAAATAATACCTGCTCTGTGGTGGTCCTGTGGGGGTCCTGACCATTAAAGAACAGCATGAAAAAAGGCTAACAAAGCATGCAGAGAAATAGATGGACTACAGTAAGTAATTGTAGAACTACAAAGTGCTTCTATATGGTAAGTGGAGCTGATAAAATGCACAGTGAGTGTAGAAACGAGAAGGTGGTTATAATGTTATGGCTGTGTATTTATTTTATATCTAAGTATAAAATATTGGTATAAGATAAGAGGGTTCAAGATTTGGTTCCCTAACATGGGCCTTTAAAACATTAGAGGCATGTCTTATGCTAGCTGACATTTGTAATGTTTACCAAGGGTCCCTAACATTTTCAGCAATAACTTGGACAGGATTGAGCCATGTACACAAGTACTTTCACACCACAAAACTGTAATGCAACAATTATCACACTGGAGTTCTAAACTTGACAGTGGTTGTTGATTTGAGTCCTACCATAGTTACATTAACTTAAACTCTTATCTTTTAGCTGCTTTAAAAGCGCTGAACCATGATAATCTATCTAGACTGGAAAATGTTAAGACAATCATTAAATAAAAAGACATTTTATACTGCTGAGCACTGCATTTGTGTGTTTATATAACCGTAAAATTCTGCAAACTAAAGACAACATACAAGCCCAGTTCTGGAAAAGCTTTGACATTTTGTAAAATGCATTAAAAAGTTGTGACGGGTCAGACTTTTTTTATTCACAAGATTACAAATAATTTGGTCTTTCACCATCTATCGTACATAATATTATAACAAGATTCAGGGAAGTCGTAGTCTGTGTAGAGCCAAAAAGTACATGACCTTTAAGCCCTTAAACAACTTTATATACACTATGGGTGTGTTTGAAAAGCTAGTGAGCTCTCTACTTAGGCAGCATTTTACGTCATCCTGTGCGTGCTCCCGATAAGGAGGCTGTTCGAAATCCTAGATGCCTTAAAATCCTCACTTCTGAGGCATCTTAATATTTCAATGTTATTTTGGCTCAAGAACGAGTGAGCGTCCGACGCTGCCTTAGTGATCAAGGCAATCCCAGAATTCATTGCGGGTCGGATGCTCTTCTGTCACAGAAAAATAAACATGACTGACAAGGCGGAGAAACGAGTTATTTTCAAACGTAAATAAAATATTACGTCAGGAAATTTAACCGTTATTGGTACATGAAGGAAGATGTTATATTGACGTTAGCGTGCTGTGCTACCTCAATCCATTGGTTTTAATGACGAGATGCTAAATGCTAAACGCGAAATGCTAAACCCGATGGCATCGCTATCTAAGTAGTGCGTTCGAATAACCTGCCTTATAAGTCACTGACTTATTAGAATCCTCTCTACTAAGGCAGCTGCCTATGTACTTTTTTATTAGGATTTTAACGTCATGTTTTTACACTTTGGTTCCATTCATGACAGGACAGAAAGTTACTGGCTACATATCATTCATCAGTTCAAGTTTTAATTTCAACAGTCATGGACAGTTTTGTATCTCCAATTCACCTTACTTGCCCGAACCACTCCACTTGGGAAACGAACCCAGGACCTTCTTGCTGTGAGGTGACAGTGCTACCCACTCAGGGGCGTAATTACCGGGGGGGCAGGTGCACTGGGGCCCATGGCGTGGGGGGGCCCTCCACGACACGAACTCAACCCCCCACTGCACTGCCCCCCCACCACTGGCTGCATTCGCCAGGTCGTTATTATTATATTACAATATTGCAGCGGCGATATGTGAGTGACATTCAGCTCAGCCAATCAGAATGCAGCACCCGGTTTATACACGTGCATTCGGACATTCTGCAGTTAGTTAGTTTTGTATATGAGACTCGCCGTTTGGCCCCAGTATTGAACCCAATAGGTAGTTTGGGTGCTGGAGCTAAACCGTCTACAGTGTTGTATCACTCATTGAAGTCCTGACTAAACAGTTAAAGTGAACTCTACCTTGTCATGTGCCTTTATTCCCACACCTCCACCACCGCACGCAGCAAAAGACCCGTAGCATCCCCACGGGATGAGCATATATGAAATTTGTTTAGGGGGCCCCAAATGTTTTTTTGCACTGGGGCCCATGAGCTCCAAGTTACGCCACCGTACCCACCTAGCCACCGTGCCGCCCGAGATTGATGGACATTCTATTCCAGAACCATGGGCATTAATGTAAAGTCCACATATAACAGTAGACCACTGTTCTAGTAAGACTTTTCACAAGATTTTGTAGTGCGTCTGTGGGAGTTTGTGTAACTATTCAATCAAACAGCAGTTGTGATGTACTGATGTTGAACAGGAAGACCTGGCTTTGTAATCAACATTCCAGTTCAAGTGTTTAGTGGGGCTGAGATCAGGGTTCTGAGCAGACCTCTGGAATTCCTCCTTACCAAACTCATCAAGCCATGTCTTTATGGACCTTGCTTTTTACAGATGGCTCAGTCATGGCTGAACAAAATGAGCCATTCCCAAACTGTTGCTACAAAGTTGTAGTGTAGAGCTAAAACTCATAGTAGATATCTTGTTTTATCGGAATTTGGCACAGTTTTTACGCCGGATGCCCTTCCTGACACAACCCTGCCCATTTATCCGGGCTTGGGATCGGCACTACGATGCACTGGTTTGTGCATCTAGCGGCTAGGTATCTATAGGACAATTCAGTGTTTCCAATTAGCCTGGTGGCATGTTTTTGGACTGTGGGAGGAAACCGGAGCACCCGGAGGAAACCCACGCAGACAACATGCAAACTCTGCACAGAAAGGACCAGGACAACCCCGCCTGGGGATTGAACCCAGGACCTTCTTGCTGTGAGGCGACAGTGCTACCCACTAAGCCGCCCTAAAACTCATAGTAGATATAGCGTATTTTTAGCCTATTACGGATTTAGCTTGTTTATTTTATAACGTGTTTGCATAAAAACAGCTTTATAATTTAGCTGCATTATTGCAAAATATATTAACAGCAACATTTTGGTAATAAAGATGAATATTTTTAAGCCTTGTAAAAAAATTAATAAAATAAAAAAAATTATGCCTGGTAAAATTTTTTAAATAATAATAAAAAAAAGCTTGGGAGTGCCAAATGAAATGTACCGTATATGGGCATGCAATACTGCTGTTTTACCAGCAGATGGAAGGAAAGACAACGTCAGACATAGAAGGACAACATTAATGTTGGATGTTTCGAGGTGGCATTCTAGTCTAATACTTAGAAGCAGGGCAGTCGCTGGGTTGGCTGCGGTAGGCATTGCCCCCCAGCCCCCAGATTTTCTCACTGCCCCCCCAGCGCAATGCAAGCAAAGGCTATTTTTCTTTAAATTATCTCTGAACCAATCACAAAAACGTGTTTTGCTCTTCAGAGTGAAGTTATTTCTTTGCTTATTTCTGATTGGCTCTTTGAGTCATATAAAAGAGACAGACTGCTTCGAGCAGCTCAGTAGTAGTGGTGTGCGATACTGCAAAATTTGGTATCGATCTGATACCAAGTAAATACAGGCCAGTATCGCCGATATCGGTCCGATACCGATACTTTTTATTTATAAGGCGGCTTATTTATTTTTAGGCAGGGAAGAGCAGTGTGTCATGGTTTATGAGGTGAATGTATCATCAATATGCTTTGACTAATAAATTATTTTGTGTTCATTAGTTAATCATGTGCATGTGAAAACCCACTACAGTTTTTAGGCAAATAAAAAGTAATTTAATTAATGTAATAAACTTTAATGAAGTCTGGGTTTTTGTTGAGAAACAATTATGTAATAAGAAAACAATCCTCCCTCTCATTACACTCTCTGGCTTTTTGTAAAATAAAGTACAGTCAATTATTTTTCAGTAAAAGGTTTTTGTTATATATAATTAAACTAAATTAATTCCTTTCATATACTTCTTATCTGGTTTAAAACAAAGTACAGTACAGCATAACATAACAAGAACATATGTTTTAAAACTTTAAAACTTTTTTTTTAATTTACTGATAAAAATATCTACTTTTTCTCTCTGCCTCTCACTGCTGTATGTATTTTCTCGGTCGCTTAGTCATGTGACAGCACGACAATAAAACACAGTAATGCAGGGAGGAGTTAAAATTGTAAAATTGTGTGTGTTAGATGTGAAGGAGCGCTGTTTGTGCACACGCACACACACACGTCTACTTTTGGATAAAACGGGAGGAACGTACTGAATGTAGCAGAGAAAAAACTGAAACTAAAGTATCGATCCCATCACGCTAGAATTGATCCGATTCCGATACCAACGTTGGTATCGATAATATCGATATTTGGATCAATCCGCCCACCACTACTCAGTAGAGCAGACTACATATCAGGGCAATTTAAAACACTTCTTTGACTTTAATCTCACTTCCACATGGTAACGTTTGCTTAACGTGGTGATTCGTTGCTTAAAATTACTTACTTTTAATCTTTTTTTAATTATTTTATTGGCAGCTAATCTGTCGGACTTTACTTTACTTGATACCTTTGTTTTTTGTGTGAATTTTGCATTTAATACACATACATTGTAGGAAAACCTATAATACATCGTTTACTGATTTCAAAATTTGAGAGGCTCCTCCATGTCAAGTCAGACACCACCAGTTTATTTCTTTACCTCATATTTCAATTTAAACCAGTATCATGCTGTAATCATCCCTCTACAAATCAAGCCCTGAATAAAGTTCTGGCTTTAAAAATAGGAGTAACAACATGCCCACCCACAACTGTTTAATAACATATTAGTACACTGACTATTAGTATATATCACTTTTTCTTTTCTTAATCAGGGTTATTCTGCTTCGGAGGTTAGTTTTTTGTTTTTATTTAATTTTTGTTTTTTTTTACTTATTTGACTACAACTTCTCATACATTTATTTATTGCCTGTTTTGCCACTGCTTATCCTATTTAGGGTCACAGTGGCGAAGGTAGGAAACACCCCGGACAGGTCGCCAGTTCATCACGGGGCAAACAAATACACACACATTCTTACCTAGAGGGACTTAGTATCTCCAAGTAACCTGACTGCATGTTTTTGGTCTGTGGGAAGAAACCAAAGCACCCAGAGGAAACCCAAACAGACACAGGGTGAATAAGCAAACTCCATACAGAAAGAATCCAGACTTCGACTTGAAAAATCTTACTGTAAGGCAACAATGCTACCCACCGAGCCACTATGCCACTTTGACTACAACTTTTTAGACACATTTCCCTGTAACTTGCTATGATAACGATGGATAATAAATCAGACCTGGGCAGAATGCAAACAAACTTACCTGCTACCATCAGCGAGATTCTTCTTGTGTCGCTCCCAAATTGATTTGTTGCAGTGCAGATATAGTCACCAGCAACAGCAGGTTTGGGACGCGAATCTTTTTGGTCCCAAGTCTGATTTTGAAAGCTCCAACTTACATTGGGTGCTGGATTGCCATCAGCAGTGCACCACAAAAGCAAGTCTTTATCTTTCTTTACAACTTGTAAGGCTGGTCCTGGCTGAATTGACGGGCCATCTGAGGAGAAATATCCACAGATATACTTCTATTAAGGTGTTTTGCGGTTCAGATAAAACTTATTATATACAAACCAAAAAGGCAAGCAAAGAAGCGATCAATATTTTATAATTTATTTTACAATCTAAAATGAATTGCACATAAAATCAAAGCTGAGATAATGTCTTGCTATACAAAGATTGTTAATGAAAATAGGTAATGAACTGGTTTAGCTTTTAAATAGTTTAACTGTGTAATTTAAGTGCTAAGTAACCTGGTTTGAAACTTAATTCACTTACACACTCACATACTCAGTCACGTTCAGGAGGAAGACGTGCTAATTAGGCACTGCTTTTGTATATCATGGCCAATTATACTGGTGCCTTGCATCAATGACACTACGTGTTTTAATTACTTTTAAATATATATTATTTAACAGTATAAAAGAACTTACAGAAAACATTAATGTCTAGAAAGTGATCTTCATGTCCATGTTTGTTGGAGGCTGTGATCTTGTATAAGCCGTTGTCTTCTTTTGTCAGATTATTAGGCATGTTAACAATTTTTTCATTTTTGTACCAGGTGACTTCGGATTCAGGGGAAGCCAGAACTACACAGTTAATTAAGGGGTCATGTTCTTTTCCCTCGAAGTTTGAAGGACAATCAAATGTAGGACCATCTACGAAAAGAGAGGTTACCATCAATATCAACCATGTAAATGTAAATGTAAAATATCAACCACAACACTAGTTTATAAAAGATAGAAAGAAGGAAGAAAGGAAAGAAGGAAGGAAGAAAAGACCGAAAGAAAGAAGGAAAGAAAGACAGAAAGAAGTTAAGTAAGGGAGAAGGAAAGAAAGAAAGAAAGAAAGAAAGAAAGAAAGAAAGAAAGAAAGAAAGAAAGAAAGAAAGAAAGAAAGAAAGAAAGAAAGAAAGAAAGAAAGAAAAAGAAAGAAAGAAAGAAAGAAAGAAAGAAAGAAAGAAAGAAAGAAAGAAAGAAAGAAGGGAAAAAAGAAAGAAAGACAAAAAGAAAGAAGGTAAGTAACGAAGAAAGAAAGAAAGAAAGAAAGAAAGAAAGAAAGAAAGAAAGAAAGAAAGAAAAAAGACAGACAGAAAGAAAGAAAAGAAGGAAAGAAAGACAGAAAGAATGTAAGAAGGTAAGAAAGAAAGAAAGACCAAAAGAAAGAAGATAAGTAACGAAGAAGGAAAGAAAGAAAGACAGAACAAATGTAAGAAAGAAAGAAAGAAAGAAAGAAAGAAAGAAAGAAAGAAAGAAAGAAAGAAAGAAAGAAAGAAAGAAAGAAAGAAAGAAAGAAAAAAAGAAGGTAAGAAAGAAAGAAGGAAAGAAAGAAAGACAGACGGACAGACAGAAAGAAAGAAAGAAAGAAGGTAAGAAAGACAGACAGACAGACAGACAGAAAGAAAGAAAGAAAGAAAGAAAGAAAGAAAGAAAGAAAGAAAGAAAGAAAGAAAGAAAGAAAGAAAGAAAGAAAGAAAAAAAAGAAAGACAAAAAGAAAGAAGGTAAGTAATAAAGAAGGAAAGAAAGACAGACAGACAGAAAGAAAGAAGGAAAGAAAGAAAACAAAAGAAAACGAAAAAAAGGAGACAAAAAGAAAGAAGGTAAGTAAGAAGGGAGGAAATAAAGAAAGACAGACAGACAGAGACAGAAAGAAAGAAGGAAGGAAGGGGGGAAGGAAGAATGAAAAAAAGAAAGAAGGAAGGAAAGACGGCCTGAAAGAAGGAAGAAAGAAGGAAAGAAAGAAAGAGAAAGTAATATAGATTGCACATGTTACATTTATAGTCATACAGAGTTTAATACAGACAAAAAAATTTACTAAAGAAACTGACTCCTAAATCGTGTTGAAATGTAAGCTTTAGTGTGAGTTGAGTAGGAGCAGACTCGTTTTTCTTTTTACATTTTCTTACAATCTGCTTAAAATGAAGGTAAGAAAAAAAAAATTCTGTTTAATAATCATTCATCTTTATTAACTGCTTCATCATAATCAGTGGTTCTGGAGGCTACCCACACAATGCTGGAATATACCCTGGACAGGGTGCCTGTACATTTCCTATGGGTCATTCATTTCCCGCCATGTCAATTCAGAGCCAAGGTTATAATAATTTTGGATTTTTCATTATAGTTTGGTTTTATTTCGTTGTGACTTTTTTTTCTCTAATTCAGTTAGTTTTAATTAGTTTTTAGAGTGGGTTTGCTAGTTTTTATTAGTTTGTATTATTTTTTTAATGCTTAGTTTTAGTTTAGTTTTCATTAGTTCTAGTATTAGTTTTTTTATACTGTGGGTTATTTTTCAGGTGCAGAATTCAAAAGAGTCAGAGTAAGTATTGTGCAATAAAAACTCAACAAAAGATACCATTTAAAAAATGTATTCAATTACTGTTGAACAACCAACTGTCCACAAAAACTGTAACAGTCCACAAGATAGCAGCCTTAAGTGCAAAATGTGTATAATACTGCTGCTGAAAATAGTCAATAGACTAAGGACACACATGAACATGATAATTAGGGCTGTCACGCGATAAAAAATGTTGGGCCCCCTCAACAAATTGCAGATGCTGATAGCTGATCAGAATGAATTAAAAGTACTCACTCAGAGATTACACTTCAAGTCCAAATTCCTGCCTCTGGTATTTTTACTGCACAGTTTTAGTTCTTTTAATTTTACTTAAAAAATATATTGTAATATAATGATAATGACCTGGCGAGTGCAGCCAACGTGGGGGCAGTGAGGTGAGTGGTTGAGTTTATGTTGTGGAGGCCCCCCTGCCAGGGGCCCCGGTGCACCTTTTGTATCTGCCGTAGTTTTTCCTGTCCTTGTAATTCACACAAGAACTATTTTTCCTTAAAAAAGGGGCTATTCTAAGAAAAAGAATGTTGTTTTCTAACGTCTCACCGGTCATGTAATGTGAATTACAAATATATTGTCTGGCCCTTTAAGAATGTTAAGTGTATTATAGGGGCATAGGGAGCAAGTGTGTAGGGAAGATCTCAGAATTGATGGTGTCCGGCTGTGCTTATTTTGTTCTGTTAATCAGCGTTCTGCTTCATGCACTTTTAAGAAATGCAAATTACCACAGAGACACATATTTACATGGCACAAACAGCCCAATAAAAATAGTTTGATAAAAATTTTTCATCTTGATTAATTTTTTTAATCGCGATTAAAAATTTAACACGTTAATCACGATTACAACAGCCCTAATAATAATATAAACTAATTCATGAGACACACATCAGGGAGCTCAATCTGAGAAAAACATAAACTTCACGTGGAGTGTCACTCGGTAGTGGAGTGTTAGTGAGGAGGGAACGGTTTGGAAAAGGCCACATGAGGTACCGTACGGTGCCGGCAGCTAACGTAAAACTGCTCGAGTGGAAATAATCGATTTCATATCAGTTCACAAGGCTTATAAATAAATTGACAAACATGAAAACGAAGGGTATTCTCTCTATAATTTCAGTACGTTTAAGTTAGTTTTGTAAACGCATAATACAGTTTCAGTTAGTTATCGTTTTTTCTTTTACATTTACATTTTCAGCATTTAGCAGACGCTTTTATCCAAAGCGACTTACACAATGAGCAGAACACGATGAGCAATTAAAGGATAAGGGCCTTGCTCAGGGACCCAACAGTGGCAACTTGGTGGTGCGGGGCTTGAACTAGTCCAGTACCTTTACCAAGCCTTTCTCAACCGCTATCATCAGTACAGGGAATTAATCAGTCATAATAAGAGCTGTTTATTGCCGAAATTCTAATCTGAAAACGGAGAGCGGAGAGCGAGCAAGACACACACACACACACACACACACACACAGAGCGCGTGAGAGAGAGAAACACTCAAACTCGAAAGAAGCTTTATTGGCATGACAAATAAGGACATTCGTATTTCCAAAGCAAGTTACAAAGAAATAATAAAAATAACAATAAGAAAGAACAAATATATACAAAACAGTTACATGTGCAAAAAATATAAAATAGAATAAAATATTAATAATTGAATATTTAAATTATTAATATATAAAACACACACACACACAAAAAAGAGAGAGAGAGAGAGACGCACACACACACACAAACTGATCGTTAATACTACCTCAATAATGTAAATATTATAATTTTTATTGTTATTATTTTGCACAGTTTTTATTAATATTTTATTCTATTTTATATTTTTGCACAAGTAACTGTTTTGTATATATTTGTTCTTTCTTATTGTTATTTTTATTATTTCTCTCTAACTTGCTTTGGCAATACGAATGTCCTTATTTGTCATGAACCGAGTTACAGAGAGAACATGCAGAAAAGAAGCAGTGCTCTTAGTATAATGACAAATAATTGAGAAATAAACTATAAACTCATTTAATTATGTTAAATCTGATTCGTTCATGGCGCGAACTGAGCTTTTCGAGCCTAACTTACATCAAAAACAAGTACAAGGAGCGACTGAGGGCTCTGGACCAGGAGCTCCGCGTCTGCCTCTCATCCATCCCTGCCAGAATAGGGCGATTGTGTGCATCATCCCAGGCTCAGGTTTCCCATTAAAAGTAAGTCACGTTTACCCCTCCCTCCCTAAATGACACCTTATGGTGTGTGTGCGTGTGTGTTAGCAGTCCGAGGGATGAAGAGTGTAAGTTTTTTAATACATTTTAGACTGGGGTGACTTGAGATTTTGCATACTTTTAAAGGGTGCCGTGACTGAAAAAAGGTTGAGAAACACTGCCTTAACCAATAAGCTATCACTGTCCTTTTAATTACCGTTTTTATTTATTTCAGTTAACGAAAATGTTTTTTTGTTATTTCGTTCGTTTTAGTTAACGATGATAACCCTGTTCAGAGCTTTAAAAAGAGCATGTTATTACTTTTTTAAATCTGTGTTTAAAAATTGTCTATCAGTGTCATAGGTTAACACCAAAACTATATTTCTTGTTCTTACAAGGCTCAGTTTTCAGGCTGTATTTTTTATGACCATTCAGTCACCCAATACACCCTGCCTGACATAATGTTTTTATATGAATAACTTGACTGTTAAGTAGAGCAACTCACACTTGCTGGTGACATCTTTTTACATATTAAACTTAAGTTTGAGTCAGTGGAGAAGGTAGAACCCAACAACCCCACAACACCAACCCCCCACTCGTGTGTGTGTGTGAGTGGGAGTGTGTGTAAGTGTAATACAGTTATCATGCTTTTTTCAGTATTTTCACCAGATTGTTTACTCACACTCAACTGTGATGTTTATGATACAGGATGCATCGCCCGCCTCATTAGTAGCAACTAATTCATATAGGCCAGAGTCATCTTTGTCAAGACGCTTACTGGAGTTGACTGGGGATTTTCCTTGAAACCAGTTGATGTTTGGAGATGGTTTTCCAGTAGCCTTATATGGATATGATTCCAAGGTGGTGTTTACCATAGGAGACCACTCTGAACAATTAATAACGGGCTTGTCTGAAAAAAAGAAAATACTTGTTATTTTAGACAGAAAAGATATTATTCACATATAAAAATCTGAAGGAAATGTGTAGCACTCACAGTACACTGTAAATGTAAGAGAATTTGATCGAATAGGTGGAGGTCCATCTGGTCCCAGATTCAGAACTGCCTCACAACTGTACTGAACTTCATTATCAGAATTGCTGAGATTCGGCTTAAAGAACAAAGTTCGATTCAGTGCATTCTTGCTCGGGTCAGTAAACTTTTTACTATGGACTATAGCTTCCCCTTTGTACCAGTGAACACGGTACATCTGAACTGGTGCAATGTTTTGAACATAACACTGAAGTTTGTACTGACCACCTACAATCATTGGCCCTGAATGATCCGAGCTGATGGACACCAAGTCTGGAAGCTCTGTGGGAAAAGAAGTCAGATGCTTCATTACATATAAATATGTAAACTACAGTGCCTTAGTATCTAGCCCTCAAATCAGTATTTTCCTACACCAAACCAGTTGGGAGTTATTAGCTCCACTTACCATATAGACTGTAGTCCATCTGTTTCTCTGCATGCTTTGTTAGCCTGCTTTCACCCTGTTCTTCAATGGTCAGGACCACCACAGAGTAGGTATTATTTGGGTGGTGGATCATTCTCACTGCAGTGACACTGACACGGTGGTGGTGTGTTAGTGTGTGTTGTGCTGGTATGAGTGGATAAGACACAGCAATGCTGATGGACTTTTTAAACACCTCACTGTCACTGCTGGACTGAGAATAGTCCACCAACCAAAAGTATCCAGCCAACAATGCCCCGTGGGCAGCGTCCTGTGACCACTGATGTTCTAAAAGATGACCAACTCGAACAGCAGCAATAGATGAGCGATTGTCTCTGACTTTACATCTACAAGGTGGACCAACTAGGTAGGAGTGTCAGTGAGTGGACACAGTATTTAAAAACTCCATCAGCAATGCTGTGTCTGATCCACTCATTCCAGCACAACACACACTAACACACCACCACCATGTCAGTGTCACTGCAGTGCTGAGAATGATCCACCACCCAAATAATACCTGCTCTGTGGTGGTCCTGTGGGGGTCCTGACCATTGAAGAACAGGGTGAAAGCAGGCTAAAGAGGTATGTAGAGAAACAGATGGACTACAGTCAGTAATTGTAGAACTACAAAGTGCTTCTATATGGTAAGTGGAGCTGATAAAATGGACAGTGCATGTAGAAACCAGGAGTTGGTTTTAATGTTATGGCTGATCGATGTAGAAAGAGTTGGGACAGTGTGAGAAAAACTAAAGAAAAAGCAGCGTTTCTGACATTGACTTTTATTTCATATCAGACAGTCGGAACCCAAAATATTGCATGTTTTGTCTGGTCAACTTCATTTCATTTATTAATAAACATCCATTCCTGCATTTCAGGCCTGCAACACATTCCAAAAAATTGGGATGAGGGCAATTTAGGGCTAGTAATGAGGTAAAGAATGATGTGATATTAAACAGGTGATGTTAACAGATGATTTCTCACGCATTTGTTGACAAACTGGAGATCCTCTGTCCATCTTTGCTTCTCAAAGATTCAGCCTTTTATGAATACTGCATTTGTTTCAAATCATGCTTACTGAAAGTGGATTCAAGGAATCTTGATGAATCTCAGTGTGTTAAGGGCAAGGGCACACCTTAGACGGCACTGCATCAAGAACTGTCATTCACTGAGCAAGAATTTACTTTGGCAAGTCTTAATTAAGGACTACTATACTGAGTTACATTTACAAATTCCACTTAAAACCATGTCCAGAAATAGTGTCAAGTTATCTGTGTTTGGAGGCATCTGGGATTGACCATCACACAGTGGAAACATGTATAGTGGTCAGATGAATTAGAATGCCAGACCTTTTTTGGAAGAAATGGACACCGTGTGCTCCGGACCAAAAACAAAGACAAAAAGGACCATCCAGACTGTTATCAGCAACAAGCCCAAAAGCCAGGGTCTGTCATGGTATGGGGCTGTGTCAGTGCCCTTAAAGGCCATTTACACTTCTGTGATGGCAGCATTAATGCAGAAAAGTACATTGAGATCTTAGAGCAACATATGCTGCCTTCAAGACGTCATCTTTTCCAGGTACATCCATGTATTTTTCAACAAGACAATACAGAACCACATGCTGCACACATTACAAAGACATGGCTGCGGAAGAAGAGGGTACGGGTACTGGACTGGCCTGCCTGCAGTCCTGACCTGTCCTCAATAGAGAACGTGTGGAGAACTTTTAAACGAAAAATGCGACAACGACGACCCCGTACTGTTGCACATCTTAAGACGTGTTTGCAGGAAGAATGAGACAAAATAAAAGCTGAAACACTAAATCGCTTGGTATCCTCGGTGCCAAAACGTCTTTAAAATGTGGTGAAAAGGAATGGCAACATTACAGAGTGGTAAATGCTTTACTGTCCCAACTTTTTTTGGAATGTGTTGCAGGCCTGAAATGCAGGAATGGATGTTTATTAATAAATGAAATGAAGTTGAGCAGATAAAACATGAAATATCTCAGTTTCATCCTGTCTGCAATCAAATAAAAGTCAAATGTAAGAAACTTTTGTAGATCATTTATGAAACCACAACATTTAACATGTGTGATCTGTGAGAATAACATATAAAATAATTTAGGGGCTAAATACAAGGCAACACATATAACATTAAAAGCGAGAGCTTAAATATTATAACCAAATTATAATAATGTAGTTAAATAATATTATGAAGTTTATAAAAAAAACTCACTGTAAACTGTAACATCGAGGTGGATTGTGCACTGCAATTCACCTATGTTGATATAGCACATTGGCTTTATGGACCATTCTGTGACGTTTTCCACCCTCCAGGTTAAGAACCCATCTCCAGTCTTTTCCCATTTTCCTTGTGATACCTCCCAACCCATTCCATCGTAGGGCAAGTTAGTAGAGCAATTTGCCGAAGTGGAGGTTCCATACTCAACTGCTACTTTTTGAGGTTGAACAGTGATGGGACACTGATCTGCCAAAACATCATTATACAACATTTTGGTGTCATGTTAACATAAATCTATATCTATATATTTTCTTTATGTATTAATCACTAACTGCTATATACCATATTCATAGTTGTTAATAATATGCCAAACTCCCTGCTGACAAGAATTGACATGGAAAAAGAACCCAGCTTGATTTTTAGAGTCTCCTAAAATATACCTCCATTATTTATTTATCATAATGGTCACACCTGTCATGGAGATTTGCAGTGGGCTTAGATTACAGAATTATGTCCATATATGCTGCCACAAATAGCCAGCAGGAGGAATGGTGGTGTAGATTATCATGTGGCGGTCTCTTTAATCAGACAATGTGCTGTACCTGGGAGGTTCTCTTAAATGCCAGTTTTATTGGGCTTTTGCTTGCTGTCTTACTGACTTTGTGTTGTATGATGTCCCTGCCTCAGTGGCACCTGCACGCTCTGCAAGGCTAGTATTGTTTGTTTCCATCAACTCAGATGTCTCAGCATTATCAGCTACTATGGAGTTGATCGGCAGTGTAAAAGTCTGATTCACTTGGGTCTTGCTAAAGTCAGAAACATTGCTTTTCACTAAAGTCTCTTCTTTGTACCAGTTCACAGTGAGGATGTGAACAGGAGACATAGTTTGAACATCACACTGGAGCTCGTACTGTCTGTAGGTAATCATTGGGCCCATGTGACCCACCGCTTTGATGGAAACCCTGCCTGGAAGCTCTGCACAAAAAAGGAAATATCTTTTTTCAGTGTATTTGACTCCAGTCGTCTTCCATTGCACAACTGCATTCATGTATACATGAGTATAAATGAGTAACCTTTATAGTAACAACCATAAAAACATGCAACAATAAACTTTGCACAATTTTTCTTGTACCCAAAATGTACTCAAACCTTGGGGTTATATGACACATGTAGTCAACAAGTAATACAAACCTAAAGCTAAATGTTGGTACCTCTGGAAAAAATAGGTAAATAAAGGTCATGAGGAAATATGCAGGTGTGGTTAATTAGTTTAAATTCCCCTTTGCCAACATAATAATTTTCTATATTGCTTCATGAGGTTGGAGAATACGAATCAGAATCACTTTATTTTGCCAAGTATGTTACACATACGAGGAATTTGTTTTGGTGATACACATAATAGTACACACAGACCAGACAGTACATGGACTGTTAAAAAGTATTTAACCAAGGGAACAGCTGTGGTTAAGAAGTGTTACAGCTCTTGGGAAAAAGCTGTTAGCGTCAGCTGTTTGTGTTCCTTTTGATTGCCCAGAGTCTTCTGCCAGACGAAAGTGTTTGAAAAAGGGTATGTCCAGGATGAGAGGGGTCTGCTGTAATTTTGCCGGCGTGCTTCAGCACTCGGCTGTTGTGGATGTCTACAAGTGTTGGCAGACTACATCCAATGATCCTCTCCACTGTCCTGATTATACGCTGGAGTTTGGCTCGTTCACGTGTTGTGGAGAAACTAAACCAGATGGTAATAGATGATGTGAGGATGGACTCGGTGATTGCTGTGTAAAACTGGATCAGCAGACTCTGAGGTTGAATTTCCTCAGTTGTCTCAGGAAGAACATTCTCTGCTGAGCACTCTTGGTGATATAGAGTGTGTTCTTTTCCCACTTAAGGTCCCTGGATAAGGTGGTGCCCAGGAACGTAAGTGACTACACTATTGAGACAATTAAGCCATTGATTGTGAGGGGGGGCGGGGGGGTGCTTTGTTATCGCTTACGTCATGACAAGATCGACCCACTGTGCAGACACGGAGGTAAAATTGTTATTAGCTATAGTTTCCATACAGAAATCTTTAAGTGTTGCTCTGTGATGGATTGGTGACCTGTCCGGGGTGTTTTCCACCTTTTGCCCAGTGAATTGGACCCACTGCGACCATAAATAGAATAAAGCAAAGACAGTTACTGTAACCGCTGTTCTGTTTATTTAAAAATATGGCGGCATGGTGGCTAAGTGGGTAGCACTGTTGCCTCATAGCAAAAAGGGCCTGGGTTCGATCCCCAGATGAGGCGGTCTGGGTCCTTTCTGTGTGGAGTTTGCATGTTCTCCCAGTGTATGTGTGGGTTTCCTCCAAAAGACATAGTTTTACAGTTTTCCAAAAGAAGTGAGGTGAATTGGAGATCCTAAATTGTCCAATACAGTAGACCCTTGAGTTACGAATGGTTTACCATACCATTCATCGGGTTATGAGCGATCCTTTTCAACTTAACGTACGAACACATTTCGGATTATGAACAGAAATGCGCGAAATACGTGACCTCACGAACAAGTTGACTCCAACCGTCTTTCTCTCTCTCTATATATATATACAGTGGGGGAAATAAGTATTTGATCCCCTGCTGATTTTGTAAGTTTACCCCCCTTACAAAGACTTGAACAGTCTATAATTTTTATGGAAGGTTTATTTTAACAGAGAGAGAGACAGAATATCAACAAAAAATCCAGAAAAAAAACATTAAATAAAAGTTATAAATTAATTTGTATTTAATTAAGGGAAATAAGTATTTGATCCCCTACCAACCAGCAAGAATTCTGACCCCCACAGACCGATTATGTGCACAAAAGGCACACAAATTAGTCCTGTCCCTGTATAAAAGACACCTGTCACAGAATCAGTTTCTTCCGTTCAAATCTCTCGACCACCATGGGCAAGACCAAAGAGCTATCAAAGGACGTCAGGGACAAGATTGTAGACCTGCACAAGGCTGGAATGGGCTACAAGATCATTGAGATCATTGACAAGCTCCTCCCGTGTAATTCTGGGCTGACCTCACCTTTCTCAGAATCATTCTTACCCCACCAGGTGAGATCTTGCATGGAGCTCCAGAGTGAGGGTGATTGACTGTGATCTTGTATTTCTTCCATTTTCGAATGATCGCACCAACAGTGGTCTCTTTCTCACCAAGCTTCTTGCTGATGGTCTTGTAGCCCATTCCAGCCTTGTGCAGGTCTACAATCTTGTCCCTGACGTCCTTTGATAGCTCTTTGGTCTTGCCCATGGTGGTCGAGAGATTTGAATGGAAGAAACTGATTCTGTGACAGGAGTCTTTTATACAGGGACAGGACTAATTTGTGTGCCTTTTGTGCACATAATCGGTCTGTGGGGGTCAGAATTCTTGCTGGTTGGTAGGGGATCAAATACTTATTTCCCTTAATTAAATACAAATTAATTTATAACTTTTATTTAATGTTTTTTTTCTGGATTTTTTGTTGATATTCTGTCTCTCTCTCTGTTAAAATAAACCTTCCATAAAAATTATAGACTGTTCAAGTCTTTGTAAGGGGGTAAACTTACAAAATCAGCAGGGGATCAAATACTTATTTCCCCCATTGTATATACAGTGAGCAAACATTCGGACAGCGGACTGTGTTTTTTTTGTGTTTTCTTTATATTTTGTAAAATTCAATATTAAAATGAAAGTGCAGAGAGAGCGTAGTGATGAGAAAATGAACAAATCTATTACATTTGTTGATGTATAATTACTTCTGCCAGTAGCTGTCACTGTGTATCAGACAGAGGGGGAAGTGAGTGAAAGAGAAGAAGGAACTCAGCTCAGTAAAGTATTCTTTCTTGCAATTACACCTACAAAATACAACACTATTGAAATAAAGAAGGAAATAATAGAGAAATATGAGAGTTATTGTTGTTTTTGCTAGATACATTTTATATAAAAAGAAGAACATTTATTATGGTGTATGGTACAGCACACGTACTGAAATGTGATGTGTGTGCTTTTTATGTATAGTACTACTGTGTATTGTTGTTTATTACAAGAATGTCTATTCTATAATTTAAGATTTAAAGGAAAATATACTTGTATTTATAACATAAAAGACTATTTAATACATTAGAAAGGTTAGGTAAGGGGGTGGTGTGGGAGGTCTGGCACAGATTAATTCTGTTTACATTATTTCTTATGGGAAAAATAGATTTAACTTACTAACATTTTGACTTAAGAACAGCCCTTCGGAACCAATTAAATTCATAAGTCAAGGGTCTACTGTACTGTTTCTTTAGCATTTTAGGGCTACTGTTACAATTCAAGAATAAGTCGGAATATTTTGAGAATAAAGGGGTAATTTTATTAAACTGTATTACATCTCACTATGCAAATTAATTAAATTTCCTCTCAGCATAAGGTGACAGTTTGGAGATCAATGTTTCATATAAGTTCTAAGGGGGTATCGAACTAGCCCTATTTATTTGTCCCTAACTGTAGTCAGTCATAATCAGCAGAGTAAAATTTAAAACAAAAAATGCTTCAGATTGTAACCATTTTTAGGCCATCTGTATTAAAAACATTTAAAAATTGGACATAAATATGTACATAATACAGTTAAAGAAATAAGTGTGTGTAAACATTTGACCTGGACAGTATTTAAACAAAGAAAATGAAGGCAGGAGAGTTCCTGTTATGATAAAAAAAAAAAAAAAGAACCTGGGTGCTGTTACGTCAGTTCAAAAAACAACCGCGAGCTTTTTTCCATTTGCCATGTGGTTTAGCAGTCGCTAAATGCTCGGTGGTACCTCCATCTTTGTTTTGCTGGTGTTTGCTTTGTTCTCCTAGTAACCAGCAACTTTCTCAGTGTGAATTCAGTTTGTTTTGCAATGCATGCTATTCTTTGGTTAGTCATTTGGTGTACATTTGGCTTAGGGCCAGTATTGATGTAGACATTAGAGTTGGTTCCACCTGACAACGCTGGCTGCATGGCAGAACAACAACAATACAACAATCCATTTCAAGGCTTTATCTAAAAGTCCATAATAAAGCCTAGCTTCTGAGGCCTTTGGTGCATAAACAGCCCCAAAACATCACTAGTACTTCACCATACTAAACAGTAAGGATTAGGGTTTTTTATGTATAACTCTCTTGCTTTTTATACCTATATATAAGTTCTCAAATGTGTTTGATCACAGACGACATAGTTAAGAAGTAAGTTTTTTAGCATCTAGCAAACTTTAAAAGCCTGTAACAGGGTGGCTGAAGCAGCAGGTGTAGTCCTGTATCTGCAAGAACCAGCACAATGAACCCAATATGCAGGATGCTTAGCCAGGGCAGAACAATACTGTATCTAATTAATTATAATAATAATTATAATAAGTTTTATTTATATAGTCTCAAGTTCACAGTCTCAAGGTCACTTTACAGGAAAGAGGAAACAAAAATACAGTTTGAAAAGAAAAGTCTTCAACAGAGACTTAAAAGAAGATATAAAAGAGCAATTTCGCAGGGATTGAGGCAGAAAGTTCCAGAGCTTAGGAGCAACAGAACTAAAAGATCTGCCGTCCATTGAGGAGAGTTTAGTCAGAGGTATAGAGAGAAACCTACTACTGGAGGACCTTAAGGAGCAAGAGGGGGAATGTAAAAGTGTAGGAGCTCTTGAAGATAAGCTGGGGCCAAATGGAGAGCTTTAAAAGTGAAAAGCAGAATTTTGAATTTAATGCGTGATGTGATCAGGAGCCAGTGCAGTTCATTTAGAATGGGGGTGATGGTGATGTGGGCCGATTTTTTGTTCTGGGTGAGAAGTCTCGCCGCCAAGTTTAAATGTATTGCAGCTTATTGATGATTTTAGTAGGAAGACCAATGTGTAGAGAATTACAATAGTCGATGTGTGAAAAAATGAAGGCATGAACCAGAGTTTTAGCATCAGTAATAGAGAGTATGGGTCGCAGATGTTGCAGATGTTGTGAAGATGGAAAAATGCCGATTTGGTTAAGGAACTGATGTGAGATTCAAAGGAGAGATGGGAATCAAACATAACTCCAAGGTTCCTAACAGTGGGTGAAGGCTTTATCGGGACATTGTCAATGTAAATGACAAAATTAGCCATTTTCTTGATGACATTCTTTGACCCAACTAACAAGAGTTCTGTTTTGTCCGTATTAAGTTTTAGGAAGATGATGTTCAGCCAGGATTTCAGTTCTATAATACAAGCCACAAGCGAAGAGCAACAAACAACAATAAAACTACAAAGTAAGAACAAAAGGACCAAATAAAGTCTGCATCACAATGTGGATGAGTGGAGTAAAAGGTGTCACACTCCACAAGCTCACTCAAAAAAGAAAAGACATGTTTGCCCCATAGGGTGTCCCTAGCATATGTCAGAAAACTCAGGTGGACATGCACTCACCCCACAATGACATTGGCAACACATCCCCAGCAAAACCCACGATCACAGAGAAAAGTAGAAAACCAAAAGATAAAAGGACAGTAATGTTAAATTGAGTTATCACAACACCGGTTACTCGGTCCACCAGTGTGTGATAACTCACAATCTGGAAAAGAGAGACAAGCTCAGTATATGTCGGGAAGCAAATAAAAGGAGAGGAGCATCTACTCAATCACTGGTAGGTAAATAGATGCGGTTAAAAACTGTGCAGATGTCATAGAAGGCGTGTGCTAGTTTGCAGCTCTCCCTGCCCAGAAAAAGCAGCTTTACATCTGAATGTCTGATAGTGATGTTCTGACTTAAAATGAGCACTTAATGCACAATAACCTAGCAAGTCTAGTGTGTCTGATTTAGAACAGTTTGGCAAAAAATGCAGGCTAATACACCTATATGGCAAAAATATATAAAATTATAGAATTATTAGTGTTGAGTTATAGATGTTGCAACATAAAGGTGGTGCAACCAATTAAGCTAAGGGAGCAATTACTTTTTCATAGTATTGTCGTTGGAGAACTTTGTCCTTTAAAATAATTTAGCGTAATAAATCTGAACAAAGGTAATCCAAAAAGGGGAAGGCCTCTTTTTACAACAACAAACATGTATGTAGCCTTGAATTACTTGCATCCACACATGCAATACTAAATCCACATGAAATATGTAATAAATAGGTATGTGGATCACTCACCATCTACTGTTATGATGAACAGATCTGATTTGACTGTAGGAGGAGGGTCAGGTCTTTTTGGTCCCAGGTTCAGCACTGCTTCACACATGTACCAAGTTCCATTATCAGCTTCTCTTGGGAAGATCGGGAGTGTAAAAGCTTGATTCACTGGAGTAATGCTGAAGTTTGAAACATTTCTGCTTTCCACTAGAGTCTCTCCTTTGTACCAGTTTACAGTGAGGAGGTGAACAGGAGCCACATTCTGAACATCACACTGGAGCTCGTACTGCATGCCTTCAAACAGTGGACCTGTGTGGTCCACCATGCTGATGGACACCCTGTCTGGAAGCTCTGCAGACAGAAAGGTATTAATGAAACAAAGGTTTTTTTATCAATCTTCAGCCTCATTTTCTTATGTATTTTGCTTACAGCACATTTAGAAAGCATTCAGACCCTGGACTTCACATTTTGTATGGATATAATTGACATTAATTTACTAAATTAACAATACATTATACATAAAAACATGTTTTTTTAAAATAACCGCTTATCCAATTAGAGTCGTAAGAGGGTGTTGGAGCCTATCCCAGCTTTTCAATGGGCGCAGTAACACCCTGGATGGGGCGACAGTCAATCGCAGGGCAGACACACACACACATCCATTCACCTATAGGGCAATTCAGTGTCTCCAATTAACTTGACTGCATGTTTTCTGTTTGTACTGTGGGAGGAAACCGGAGCTCCTGGAGGAATGCCACGAAGACACTGGGAGAACATGCAAACTCCTACAGAAAGGACCCGGACCTCCCTGCCTGGGGATCAAACCCAGGAACTTCTTGCTGTGAGGCGACAGTGCTACCCACTGAGCCACCGTGCCACCCGAGAATATTTCAAGATTAGATAAGTGTATGTGAACGGCCATCTTCAGATCTCTCCACAGATCTTTCGATGGGGTTTAAATCTTGGGTTTAAATGAAACATGTGCAGCTGAAAAGATGCAGTCGGCTACTTCACATGTGTCTGAGGGGACGTGTGTTAGTCACAAGTCCGGAGTGGAGGTAATCAGAAGTAGAGAGGAAGCAAAATGCAGTCAGGTTTTTTTCAAGATTTTTGCCCTGGTTTTCGCTCGCTGACTGGTCGCCGCTAGATGTGGCAGTTCGAGAGCAATTCGGTGTTCGCTCAGGGATCGAAACTCAGCTCTCGATCGCTATGTGTGAACTGTTCAACAACTCGATCTGAGAGGCTTGACAATCGCTTGCCGAGCACTTGGTGACTGAAGAAAAATATCTAGCATGCTAGATATCTGGATCAGTCGCCCAACTGGCATAATATAGTTTCTATCAGAATACATCAGCATACACTCAAGTTTTACAGTATTTGTAACCTTATTCATCCTAGCTCTCGTGGAAGATGGATGCACTTTTCCCTCCTCCTCCCTTATCTTCCCTGCTTGGCTTCTCCTGTATCGTCTTGTCTCGTCTACTCTGCTCTACAGAGATTTTTCTAGCACTGCTCCTCAAAGAACAAATTATGGAATTGGTTAAATGGTCTCTGAATGCTATTGACACCATCTTCTCATCGAGAAGTTCGGGTTCGGGGGAACCCACATGCCCCGAAGGAACGCAGATGGCAGGATACGCGATGGACTCGTGGGGGAAGTGGAGGGTCGTGTGCCTGGCACCTCTTTCGTTGGAGGACGTAGAGGATGTTTATCTATTCGGAACTTTGATTGTGGGTTTTTTGCTGATTGGATTAGGCTTTACCCTGCTGTATCGGGAAATTAAAAAAGTTGGGTCAGTTGTCAAAGGTCCCCAGAAACTGCCCAATTTGATTGATATGGTGGGCAGAGCCGTTGGAACTCAGACTGTGAATATTAATCGCAATATGGATTTCATCTTGGAGAAACTTACGGCTTTGCGAAATGAGGTGAACCAGAGACGCATTAATTCTGAGAGCTCGTGTTAAAATTTTATGGTGCTCAGACAAAACAAAAGTCATTTCTGCTCTTGGCTCCCCTGTTATCAGCAACGGCCTAGCTGATAAGGAAATTCCTCCAGAGGACTTGTTGCTATGTACCTACCCTGCCTCCACTGACTGTTTTTTCATTCTGGGCAGTAAGAGCTGTAAACAGCCATGTTATCGCGAACTTTGTACAGACTTTTTCTTGCTGCAGGAATGGAATGACTGACAGACTCTTTCCCAATCCCAACCAACGTCTCCACTCTTAGCTTAATCCCACCAATACGGCAGGACGAGCTGCAGCACGCGCCGACATATGGCTGCAAATCACTGGATGGCTGCTTGTCGTAGTTGGTTACTTTTTCCTATCCCCACATCCCTAACCCGTGGCTCGTTGTGTGACTATGTTATGTTCTTATGTTTACATGTGCTTGTGTGCTGTTAGGGGCTTTTTTTCGTGTTACCATATTGTGCTCCTCATGGAGCACAATCTGGTTGCTGGTTTTTTTTATCTCCTACTCTCTCCCAATGTGTTACCATTTCTTGTCTAACTATGTAAATTTCCCCATTGTGGGACTAATAAAGGATTATCTTATCTTATCGTCCATGCGAAACCATAATACCAACACTGCATTGCAAAAATATTTATTTACCTCCAACTCACTACAGAACAGACAATCCCTGCTAGTCGTGTTGCCAAATCCACTCAGATTCATTTATTTTTCCTCTTTTTCTTTTATGATGCACATCAACGGACAAACAACTTTGATCGCTTGATTATTGTTGACGTGCATTTTTGGACAGAGTTTTAATAAACCCCTTCATCACTTTGTTTGGGAGACCAGACTGACTCATCCTGGTGATAGATTATGTAGTGTGAAACCCCCTATCACCAATCAGTCTTGCGGTGTGAAAACCACAACGACTTGAAAGACTCCCAAGTGCAAGAGATCCAGTCGTGTAGTGTGAACTGTACAGTGACCCGGCAAATCAGAAAGTCATGTGTGTGTGCGTGTTGTGTCACGATCATATGAGTGATGGTTTTTTTGGTAAGAAATGGCAATTTAAAATCTACTGCAGATCTGAAATGTGCTGCCATACATTTGTTCTGTGATATCAGTACAGCAACAGCTCTTCAGTATTTGATACTTACTGTAGATGGTAAGTGGGAATGTTTTGTTGCATTCTAAATCATCCAGTTTTATATAGCACTGAGGTTCCAGTTCCCAGTCGGTTAGGCTGTCCATTTTCCAGGTGACGGTCTGATTGTCAAAGCTAAACACATATTCTGGTGGAAGATTCCAGTCTGGTTCAGTGTGCTCAATGAGGGAAGTACAATTCACTGAGACAGGATCTCCATATTTTATCACCAGCTCTGAGGGATCAAGCTTAAGATCATTGAGCAAAAAAGAGCATTTTTCACCTACAGCTGAAAGCACAAAGTCACAAGTCACTGGTTACATTATAATACTCCAATAGACCACTGAAGTCGTGAATCATTCTGTAGTCCTTGTTATGCCCATATTTAGAGACCCGGGTCTAAGTCAGATTTCCTATAGGAAAAATGAATGTGGTTTTCAAAAAAATCGTCTCTAACGCATCCTGTGCTAAATAAACATGTTCAGAACCCTATACGTTTTGTCCTTTGTACATTTTTCTTCTGTACATCACTGGATCCTCTAAATTACGAGGTTTTTAAAGGATTGTAACACTAATAATGCTACACGAAAGCTAATGCTACTGTGCATTAATTAGACGTCACTGACTTACACCAATCGAATTGAGGGAATGAGCAGCCCGCTTTTGTTAAGTACAACCAAAGGCGTAACACCCAATCATCCTTGCTTTTTACTTTAATGTAGCTAGATACTAAAAATTTAAACTAAAACTTTACCCCAAAAATATCATCCCACTGTAACACTGGTGAATCGCACTGCTTTGTGCGGTTATTTAAGAGGCTTATAAAAGAAAAAAAAGATTAGTGAGTCTAGTCTAGTGAAATCAATTCCGTGCGCAGTAGCATTAGCTTTCGTGTAGCAATATTCATATTTTGACTCTTTAACGACTTTTTAGAGGATCCAGTGATAATAGACAGAAGAATCTCCATAAAACAAAACCTAACAGCTCTGGAACATTTTTTATGGCTACAGGACGTGAGAGAGGCAATTTTCGAAATCTCCATTCTTTTTTCCCATTTCAAATTTCTCTTAGACCCGGGTTACCAAATATGGGCATAACAACATGGCGTGGACTACAATATAACGGCACGACTTCAGTGGTCTATTAGCACAGGTCTCTTCTTCAATAGTTTTAGCTTTAGTAATTAATCTTTGTTCATCTGGATTTTCCTCCTGTTTCACTTTTAAACTTGTGTTACAGCTCAAGGTTCTGAGAAATTGTGAGAATCAGCTATTTTTCTAAAATGCTTATCTTTAAAAAGCAGTGCAAAAGCTACTGTGCCGCTTCTCATGTGAATGCGCCTTTACTGAATGGAATACAGTATTCCAAGATCAAGCATCTCCACAATTAAGAAGCATAAGGAAACAATACAGAAGTAAAGGTAAAGTGCAGCTTTTATTAGATTTAACTGTTTCCAATTGTATTTCAGTATAATATTATATTAGTGTTATTTTCAGTGTATAAGTGTCAAAAACAACCCCATTATTTTACATAAGCCTAAAATATGCAGTTCCACGAGACCACAGAACTCATTGACAGGTTTCCTATACATCCTTATGGAAAAAAATACCTTAAAACTCAATGCCTTTTAAACTCAATGAACCAATTGACATTTAGTTTCAAGGTACCACTGTATTATTATATTATACTATATTTGGAATGGTATGAACCAAGCTACAGAATCCTTTCTTTTTACTTAATTTACTTTTATACTTTTACTTAAACAAGCCAGTTAAAATTATGCTTCTGCCTATTCCAAAGTAAATTTTAAAGTGAGTAGTTTACCTTTAAAATCACACTTTATTCTATATACACAGAATTCGGAACCTTTTTCATTGCTGAGTTCAGGTGTTTCAGCCATGCTAATTTATTTATTTATTTATTTATTTGGGTATTTACGCCATGTTTAAAACGTTTGTGTCATTTAATGGCAACAATAGGTATTATGTATTTGTCTACTTTAGCTTGTCATTATATTTTGGTCGTTTTATATTTTTCTATCTATCTATCTATCTATCTATCTATCTATCTATCTATCTATCTATCTATCTATCTATCTATCTATCTATCTATCTATCTATCTACATCTGTCTGTCTGTCTGTCTGTCTATCTATTATATATGAAATTTGTTGAGGGGGGCTCAATTTTTTTTTTTTGCACTGGGGCCCATGAGCCACTGCTAGCCTCAAAAATGCTATTTTGAATAAATGGGCACACATTCCCACAGACACTTTAAGTCTTGTGGAGAGGCTTAACAGAATAGTGGAGGCTGTTATATCTACAAGGGAAGCTTACTTTTGGCAGTAAACCATATTTTAACCCTTGTGTTCTGTTTGATGTCTCTGAGACTAAATAATCTTTAAAAGCTCCAAAAATATCCTTTTTTAATCACTTTGATACTTCATGACTTTACCTAATTTTATGGAAATAGCAAATAAACAGCCTATGCAGACTTGGCAGAGGCTAGCCTGTGGAGTGGACACAATACCCAGGATTTTCCTGATCAGCTGAGCTCCTGCCAAGACTGCACAGGCTTCCCAGTCTAGAGGTGGTGGGATGATGGTTCAAATAGCAGATTGATGAGGTTGTTCTTGTTCTTTTTTCACATATATCATATTCTGTGTTGAATGCTTATCTGCAGTATTTTACTTGCTATTGCTTGTTTGTTAAGAAAATATATACATACTGAACCCTAATCCTCTGTCTCATAATTGGTTCCTGAAAGCTTCTGTCCTGTTCTCTGATAAGTTCAAATATACAAATACAACACTGGGGTCTCTGAGACCCCAAGAAACAAGGGAGTAAAGTCAATGCCAACTGAAGAAAGGGTGAAAATAAGCAACCAGAGTAATATTTTTGGATCAGTATTTTTGCTTTTTCTTGAGTAAAAATATTCATAATTCAGTGTTTAACGAAGTTGTTTTGTACTTTTCTTGAATGATTCATTTGAAATTGATCTTGTACATTTGCCACAGAATATTTTAATATTTATAATTGTACTTTGAACTCTTCCCACAGTTTGCAAATCTTGCACACATGCTTTTGTTCAGATCACAGTTCTGCTGTGTTAAGGTAACACCCATGAGCATGTGATATTACTTAGAGATCGAAAGTATTAGGTAACAGTGACCACACCCAAGTTCTCTTTACATCTTTGACTGGTTTGTAAAATTGTACAATACAAACTGTTAACTACAAAGATAAATGTGATCACCATGTGCAACAAATCATTGCAGTGGTATTTCAGTATTTCAGATTGGAAGGTTGATCGTTCAAGCTCTACCACCACCAAGTTGCCACTGTCTGGTGCCTGAGCAAGGCCCTTAACTTTTGTATTTAGTCACGATTGCAAGTCACTTTGGATTAATGCATCTGCTAAATGCTTTTAATGTAAAAAATGTAAATGGTAGCTCAATGGTTAGGGTACTGGTTTAAATCCTAACCCTACTACACCCAGGTTGCCATTGTTGCCCCCCCCCCCCCCTCGAACCTTCAATTGAATCACAATTGTAGACTGTTTAGAATAAAAGTGTCCTATTAAAACAAAACAAAAATTTAAATAAAGCTTAAAGTACAAGTTACCAGTTAATGCTTCTATCACTGCTTATTACTGTTATTAATTACAGCCAGAAATCAGTATTTGTGCTGTTATTAAGAATTCATGTTAGTATATAAACCTGTTTTAAAGATTTAGTCTTGTGCAGCAAGATTATAAAACAGTAAAGTATAAAATGCTACACCTACTATGTGAGATGCATTAGAACAACTTACCAGCAGCTATGTTCATATATAGGACCAGGCTGATAGTCTGTATAAGCCTCATGGCTTGGTTTTACAAGGAGGCCCACGGTGATGATGGTGCAGAAGAAGAAGATAAAGAAGATAATGATGATAATGAAAAGCGAATGGATCCAGCAGTAGTTTCAAATGCAGCACAGTAAAACCACTCATGCAGCTTCACCTGCCTATGTCGAGCAGACGAATGTTGAAACCCTAAATGACACCAACAGCAGGAAATCCTGTTAGAAACCACTTGGAGAGAGGAGATTATACGGGGTTTCTCAGACGAACACAAGAACGCTTTCTATTATACTGTTGCAACAATAAATAGTGTTTTATTTATTTATTAAAAGTGTTAAATGATCTACGGCTGAATACTGACTCGGGTAAAATATCAGTTCTGGTTTTACTGGATCTTAGTGCAGCCTTTGACACTGTAAGTAAGTAAGTAAGTAAGTAAGTAAAGTTTATTTATATAGCGCTTTTCTAGGACCAAGCCACAAAGTGCTTTACAATGCGGTCAAGTATAATACAATAAAAACACAAAAATTAATAATCATAAAAGCTACACAGTGACATAAAAACATATCATAGTAGATCATAGAACATCTGTAGATTATAGAATATTGCTGGACAGGTTGGAAAACTGGGTTGGACTTTCCGGAACAGTCCTTAATTGGTTCAAGTCCTATTTAGAAGACCGGAGTTACTTCGTCACTATTGGCAGCTATGAATCTGACAGGGTGGCTATGACATGTGGAATCCCACAGGAATCAGTTCTCGGACCTCTTCTGTTCAATCTTTATATGCTGCCATTAGGCCAAATGCTACAGGCTAACAACATTGATTACCATAGTTATGCAGATGACACACAGATATATCTGGCTCTCTTACCAGATGATTACAGCCCAATAGATTCACTGTGTCAGTGTCTGGAGAACATCAATAACTGGATGAGCCAGAATTTTTTACAGTTAAATAAGGACAAAACAGAGATTGTTGTGTTTGGCAGCAAAGAGAAGAGGATTAGTGTCAGTGAGCACCTCAGTTCCCGGGCTCTAAAAACCAAAGACCAAGTCCGAAATCTTGGCGTTCTAATAGACTCGGATCTTACATTCACCAACCATATTAAAACCATCACCAAAACAGCCTTCTACCATCTTAGAAATATAGCCAAACTCAAGGGTCTAGTGTGCCAACAAGACCTAGAGAAGCTGATCCATGCTTTTATCTCCAGTACTATTATAATGGTCTCTTAACTAGACTTCCCAAAAAGACCATTAAACAGTTACAGCTCATTCAGAACGCTGCTGCTAGAGTTTTAACTAAGACGAAGAGAACTGAGCACATCACTCCAGTTCTAAAATCTCTACACTGGCTTCCAGTTAGTTACAGAATAGAATTTAAAGTGCTGCTACTGGTCTATAAATCGCTGGATGAGTTTGGCCCAGAATACATCTCAGAAATGTTTAGAGAATATAAACCTAGTAGATCTCTTAGATCCATGGACTCAGGTCAGCTAGTTGAGCCCAGAGTTCAAACTAAACATGGTGAAGCAGCATTTAGCTGTTGGGCTGCATATAACTGGAACAGACTGCCAGGAGATATTAGATGTTCCTCAAATGTAGAAATGTTAAAAACTTTTCTTTTTTCTTGTGCCTATGATTGAGCTCAAATTTTTTGCTATTACCCTCATTTTACCATATTTCTTTTAGTTTTTCATGCTCTTAATAATTCTTTTTATAGAGTAGTGTACATTCTAAATTGTAGGGTATATTTTTACTATATTTTCTTTTAGTTTTCATGTTTTAATTGCTTATCTCTCTTGTTTTAATTTCGTATTTCCCAAATTGTAGGGTATATTTTACAATATTTTCTTTTAATTTTTCATGTTCTTAATTTTTTATCTCTCTTGTTTGAATTTCATGCTCTCTTAATTGTAACTAAATGTTTGAAAGAAGTCTTTCTGAGGTTCTAGATCTCAGGAATGTTTTAATGCTTTTAATTAATTTTTTTTCTTTATGTAAAGCACTTTGAATTGCCACTGTGTATGAAAGGTGCTATACAAATAAACTTGCCTTGTCTTGCCTTTATTTATTAGAATGTCATTTTAACGTCATGTTTTAGGGACTTTGGTTACATTCATGACACAAACTGTAGTTACTCATTACACAAGATTCATCAGTTCACAAGTTTTTATGTCAAACACAGTCTTGGACAATTTTGTATCTCCAATTCACCTCACCTTCATCTCTTTGGACTGTGGGAGGAAAACGGAGCTCCAAAAGGAAACCCACACAGACATGGGAAGAACATGCAAACTCCACACAAAAAGGACCCAGACCGCCCCACCTGGGGATCGAACGCAGGACATTTATGATGTGAGGCGACTGTGCTACCCACTGAGCCACCATGCCGCCCGTGGGTCTGATTTGCTGAGTAAAAGACAGGAAACACAATGGACAGGTTGCTAGTTCATTACAGGGCACACACACATTCCCATTTTTTATTTTTTACCCCTTTTTCATCCTCTCACTAATGCTGGTCCCTGCTCCTCATTGGGGAGGACGAGGCTGCTCCACGCCCCCTCCGAAACGTGCACAGCAATCGAACATCTTATCACCCACACTTGACGAGCGCAGTGCGGTACAGGGCTGTGCACGGAGGGCCACACCCCCTACCGCACTCCTTCCCCATCTCCATGCAGGCGCCACCAACCAGCCAGCAAAGGTCGTAATCGCACTAGTCCCCATCTGGCTTTTAGTCCCACCACTTATCTGAACAACAGGCCAATCGTTGTTCATGTAGCCACTCAGCCTCAGCCTGCAAGGCAGAGCCGAGATTCGATACAATGTATTCGAGATCCCAGCTCTGGTGAACAGCGTACGCTTTTACTGCTGTGCCACCGGAGCAACACATTCACATTTTTTATAACTTTAGTAGCTCCAGCTGGACTTGCCTGTCTGTATGTCTTTGGACTTGTGGATGGCAACCGGAGCACCCAAAGGAAACCCATGTGTACACAGGGAAAACATGAAACTCCACAAAGAAAGGACATTGGTCGCTCGGCCTGGGAATCAAACCCAGACCCTTCTTGCTGTGAGGTGACAGTGCTACCTAGTGCACTAACACGCCACCCCCCATACATATTATAAAGAGCCAAAAATGCATGTTTACATATGTATTTGTTCTGTAAGGCTCTTTGAGGTCTCACATGCAGGACATGACATTTAAGGCAAGGGGGCAGCAACTAATTTTCCACATTCATATTTCTTTTTTGTACATCTGCACACTACTGATATCTTCTCCAACTTCACTGACTGAAGCAGAGGGCTGCTCACCTGACGAGCTATGGTGCGCTGTCACTCAGCTGTAACCTTGCTTTTTTGGGGATGTTGTGGATGCCCTACCCCAGAGGTGGGCAATTAAATTTACCAAGGGGCCACATGAGAAACTGGGACTATTTTGGAGGGCCGGACCAAAAGGGTGAACTTAATTCTGCTCAATATTAATTGTATCTCTTTATAAAAAGCAGTAAATTGTACAGTTTTGATAAGCTGTTACTGTTAAGAGTAAATGTTATAATAATAATAATAAGTTCAACTTATATAGCGCCTTTAACCAAGCTCAATGATGTTACAATCAGGCAGTGAAAATGAGAAGCTGCCAGAGTAAAAACATCAACATTATTTTACTATTTAATCAGGTGTGGACAAAATGTGTAGGTTTAAAATTAACTTTACACAAAGTGCTATTGCTATTTTGTTTGGAGTCTAATGCTAATGCTAGCGGTAAAGTGCGGCGATAACGAAAGTAAAAACACAACAACATTTTCGTTAATTAAAATATTAAAATAACTAAAAGACAATGAAATATCATAATACATGTAATCAAAATATACAGTGAGTGCACAGCAAGGGATTTTGGGTGTGCATCTGTGTAACCTCCTTAACATTACT
Organism: Trichomycterus rosablanca; assembly: GCF_030014385.1. Taxonomy (NCBI): domain Eukaryota; kingdom Metazoa; phylum Chordata; class Actinopteri; order Siluriformes; family Trichomycteridae; genus Trichomycterus; species Trichomycterus rosablanca. Next base: position 38,221,896 of record NC_085989.1, on the reverse strand, counting down.
ATAGGTCAATATCTATCCATCCATCCATCCATCCATCCATCCATCTATGTTTATATCTATCTGTCTGTCTGTCTGTCTGTCTGTGTCTGTCTGTCTGTCTGTCTGTCTGTCTGTCTGTCTGTCTATCTATCTATCTATCTATCTATCTATCTATCTATCTATCTATCTATCTATCTATCTATCTATCTATCTATCTATCTATCTATGTTTCTATACATCCATAGAAACATAATAAGAAATAATAAGAAACCATATTACACCAGTCCTTGCCTCACTACATTGGCTGCCTGTTCAGCACAGGATTCAGTTTAAAGTGCTTTTATTTGTTTTTAAAGCGCTTAATGGTCAAGCCCCGGCTTATCTCAGTGGTATGCTTTCTCCCGCAACCACACAGCGATCTTTAAGATCAGCCACTCAGAACTTGTTGACTGTTCCTAGGGCTCGTTTAAAGCTGAAATGTGATCGTGCATTTGCAGTTTATGCTCCGAGGCTATGGAACACTCTACCTCCTAATATTCGACAAGCACCTTCGGCCACTGTTTTTAAATCACTCCTAAAAACATACCTTTATAAGCTGGCATTTGAACAGTGAGGAGCCGTGGTAATTATAATTGTTTAGTCTATTTTTATCTGTTTTATTTTGTCTTACTTTTTTATTTGGTTCTTACTTTTTTAATATAATGTTGTGTTATGTATGCTTATTTGATGTACAGCACTTTGGTCAACGTAAGTTGTTTTAAGAGTGCTTTATAAATAAAATTTACTTACTTACTTACTCTATCTATCTATCTATCTATCTATCTATCTATCTATCTATCTATCTATCTATCTATCTATCTATCTATCTATCTATCTATCTATCTATCTATCTATCTATCTATCCATCCATCTATCTATCTATCTATCATCTATCTATCTATCTATCTATCTATGTTTATATCTATATATCTAATCTCTATCTATCTAGATAGCTAGCTATCCATCCATCCATCCATCCATCTAGCTATCTATCCATCCAGCTATCTATCTGTCTGTCTGTCCGTCCTTCCGTCCGTCCATCCATCCATCCATCTGAAATTTGTTGAGGGGGGCCCAAATTTTTTTTTTGCACTGGGGCCCATGAGCTGCTAGTTACGCCATTGCCAATTTCTATGGATACCCCAAACTCTCCTCAGCCCATTGAGCTGTCTGCCTTCAACACACAAGATATGTGGCCCAATTTCTTGAGTAAAAGTGATAGCTCAGTGGTTAAGGTACTGGACTAGTAAAGAGAAGGTTGCTGGTTCAAGCCCTGCCACCACCAAGTTGCCACTGTTGGGTCCTTGAGCAAGGCCCTTAACCCTCAATTGCTCACTTTGGATAAAAGCGTCTGCTAAATGCTGAAAATGTAATGAAAATGTAAAGTACAAGTATCTTACCAGAAATTTACTTCGATAGAAGTTAAAGTAAAATTGAGTAAAACTACTTGAGTAAAAGTCTTAAAGTATCTGATGTTTAATGTACTTAAGTATCAAAAGTAATGTTCTTATAATAAATGTACTTAAGTATTGAAAGTATATTGAATTTATAGAACAAAATACAGTACATTTTCTTTTTCGTGCCAAATAATGATTACAATCATCTGTTTGAAACCTTAAAACATGAAATATACTGGGTTCATATATGCAATGGAATAAAAGTCATTGTAAATGTAAGAAACACTGCTTGGTTTTTATTTGTATTTTCCATACTGTCCCAATGTTCTTATTTGGTTGTACATTTAAGTCACAAATACAACGATCAGCCATAACATTAAAACCACCTCCTTGTTTCTACACTCACTGTCCATTTCATCATCTCCACTTACCATAAAGAAGCACTTTGTAGTTCTACAATTACTGACTGTAGTCCATTTGTTTCTCTACATACATTGTTAGCCCCCTTTCCTGCTGTTCTTCAGTGGTCAGGACTCTCCCAGGACCACTACAGAGTAGGTATTATTTGGGTGGTGCATCATCATCGAAGTATTATTACTTAGTTACTAAACACCACTGCTTGCTAGCTAGCTAACATAATGCTAACACATACACCGACGAGGCACAACATTATGACCACTGACAGGTAAAGTGAATAACACTGATTATCTCTTCATCACGGCACCTGTTAGTGGGTGGGATATATTAGGCAGCAAGTGAACATTTTATCCTCAAAGTTGATGTATTAGAAGCAGGAAAAATGAACAAGTGTAAGGATTTGAATGAGTTTGACAAGGACCAAATTGTGATGGCTAGATGACTGGGTCAGAGCATCTCTAAAACTGCAGCTCTTGTGGGGTGTTCCCGGTCTGCAGGGGTCAGTATCTATCAAAAGTGGTCCAAGGAAGGAACAGTGGTAAACCGGCGACAGGGTCATGGGCGGCAAAGGCTCATTGATGCACGTGAGGAGTGAAGGCTGGCCCGTGTGGTCCGATCCAACAGACGAGCTACTGTAGCTCAAATTGCTGAAGAAGTTAATGCTGGTTCTGATAGAAAGGTGTCAGAATACACAGTGTATTGCAGTTTGTTGTATATGGGGCTGCATAGCCGCAGACCAGTCAGGGTGCCCATGCTGACCCCTGTCCACGGCCAAAAGCGCCAACAATGGGCACATGAGCATTGGAACTGGACCATGGAGCAATGGAAGAAGGTGGCCTGGTGTGATAAATCATGTTTTCTTTTACATCACGTGGATGGCCGGGTGCATGTGTGTCACTTACCTGGGAAACACATGGCACCAGGATGCACTATGGGAAAAAGGCAAGCCGGCGAAGGCAGTGTGATGCTTTGGGAAACATTGGGTCCTGCCATCCATGTAGATGTTACCTTGACACGTACCACCTACCTAAGCATTGTTGCAGACCATGTACACCCTTTCATGTTACCTGATGGCTGTGGCCTCTTTCAGCAGGATAATGCACCCTGCCACAAAGCAGAAATGGTTCAGGAATTGTGTGAGAAGCACAACAAGTTTGAGATGTTGACTTGGCCTGCAAAATCCCCAGATCTCAATCCAATCAAGCATCTGTGGGATGTGCTGGACAAACAAGTCCAATCCATGGAGGTCCCACCTCACAACTTACAGGAGTTAAAGGATCTGCTGTTAACATCTTGGTGCCAGATACCACAGCACACCTTCAGGAGTCTAGTGAAGTTCATGCCTCGATGAAGGGGGACCAACACAATATTAGGAAGGTGGTCATATTGTTATGCCTTATCGGTGTATTTCTTAGTAGCTTTTAAGATGATCTTGCTTATATGATTCCATTTGATTACTAAATAATTAGTTAAAAACTAAAAAATAATAATATATAAAAGCAAAATTAATTATAATTCATTCAGTAGGTAGGCTAAATATCCTGTAATGTTTGGGCATTAAAAAGCACTACCCTGCTAATGAATTTATACTTTTTTTTTACCCTGAAACATGTCATACAAGCATTAATACTAAGAACAGAATGCAATGTAACATATTAATTCACTAAATAAAAGTAATGCTTAAATGACATTAACTCAAAGATGTAGTACATATTAAGCTGTGCTCATAATCTCTTATAATCTTTAAAACCCATTAATGACTAAAATAACATTTGACAAATAGTATAACCCAAACAAATCCAAACCCAGTAGAATCTAACATAACCATCCACATGAGGGTTCTGTATCTGGATGATTTTCTGTCTGTACAGTTCAGTAGTAAACATATCTGGCTTTATTTCTCCTGTACTTAAGGTTAAATGGGTTTGATCATCATGGTGACCCTCTTCAGGGAGTACGAGCCTCCGTGGAACTCAGCCCAGTAAACTCCATCCTGATAGCGACCTCTGTAATGGCCTCCTCGGTACCAAACCCCATTCAGGTTAGAGTGGGCACACATGTGATACCACCAGCCCCCCTTTTGGTAATGAGCACAGTTTCCTGTAAGAGAATTGTTGTATATCTTATTATATAATAAACACAATAAGAAGCTAAGTTCAAATAGCATATGTAAGATTTAGCAACCTGAGTAGGCGTCCTTATCGCGGTCAAGTGTAGTAAAAGCTTTGTTGTTGTGCCAGGAGAGCGAATCACCAGCAGTACCCTGGTAGGTGCCCAGTCTTAGACGGTACCAGTCAGTCTCAGGCTCTATACGGAAGCTCTCGTACTCTGCGAATGCCTGCCGGCCTTGCCAATCCTCCAAGAGCACTCTGAGCTTGTAAGAGGTCTGAGAGGTGAGCCAGTGAAGGCTCTCCAGACCCAGCCAATACTCACCATCCAGATTCCCAAAGCCTTGCTGTGGATAAGGAGGAAAATTTTACTCTACATCCTGAATTATATACACTATCACCCTTTTCATAAATACATTGGGGAGAAATTTGTATTTATGAACATAAACAAAGTATTTGATAACTATATTTATATAGTTATATAATAAGGGCATACATAATAAGCAGTGTCTTTTATATTAAAGACACTGTTTATTATATATGCCCTTATTATATAACTATTGTTAACAAGATTTTATGCAATGTGTAGCAATTCTGATAAAAGGTTTGAGAGCTGTTTAAATTCCTCAGGCACAATTTTAAACATCATTCGAATAAAAAATTCACAGAGCCATAGCAAACATCTTAAAATCTCTCTTAGTACAAGTGATCTAATAATTTGCAAATGAAAAACACAAATTATCCCTGGACAGATGCTCCATGCATTATTTAAATGTGCTCTCAGACTAATAATAACGCTAGAAGTTGCAGAATAAAGTAAAGGCAATCATCTTTATTTTCGTTACCCCGAGCAAAACTACCATAAAAACAGACATGCTAAAATGTGTACAAAGCATTTAGACAAATTAGAACTATTTATCAATGATTCAGTTTATCATGTTTACGGAAAGAAAGGTTGAATGTGTGATACCAATAACGCCATACCCACAGTAATCAGTAATTCCGCTGGAATCAGACCATTTCAGATAAGCTTGAGCTAAGTCAGTGTCATTTCTGAATGTTGATATATGACATTTGTTTTTTAAGTACTCTCAATCCTTTGTGTTTATATTAATTACAGTTTTTAATGCAGTGCTGTGTGATGGAACATTACCTTGCCCTTTATTAACAAATTTTTCTCTGATTGTAGTAATGTTAGGAATCGTACTGTAGATCAGTGGCGTAACTAGGAGCTCATGGGCCCGAGTGCAAAAAAAAATTTTGGGCCCCTTCAACAAACTTCATGCTGATAGCTGATCAGAATGAATTAAAAGTACTCACTCAGAAATTCATGTGGCGTGCCTTCTAGTAACGTTAAGCAGGTTACAGAGTCCCAAAATCCCTTGCTGTGCACTCACTGTATATTTTGATTATATGTATTCTGATATTTCATTGTCTTTCAGTTATTTTAATATTTTACTATTTAGTAGTACTATTTAGTAGGGCGCAGTGCGGAGGGGGGTTGAGTTCATGTCGTGGAGGGTCCCCCTGCGCCATGGGCCCCAGTGCACCTAACCCCCCTGCCCCTCCCCCCCGGTAGTTACGCCCCTGCTGTAGATGGTAAAGTACCCAATTTCCTTGAAATTCATGCATTGAGAAGCATTGTTCCTAAACTATTGGAATATTCATTTGCGCAGTTTTTTGCAAAGTAACAAACTTTGAGCCACTCCTGCTAAGCCTTTCATTAATGCTCATTTTTTACAACATAGAATCAATAAAAGCAACAATACACAGCACAGAATATCTTAATAGCTCCCTCTCAAAGATGAATATTCTCGTCTGTGTTTTGACACATCCCCCTCTGCATCCTCATAATCGGTTGGAAGTTTTCCAAACTCAGTTACCTCAGTAGTGTTTTTAGCTGCTTTACACTTCGACATCTTGAACATTTTGTTTAACCGATTTGCTAAATAACTGAGTGTCTTTAGAGTTTGCTGAGTTATAAATAAGAAATAAACTGTACACAAACTATTGTGGCACAGAGATGATCACATGCATAGAGAAGCACACTTTTTCTTTGATTATGTAATCCCAAAATGGACAAAATGCACTCAATACGTAAACACATACATCAAACATTGTCAACACACTACACCACAGCAAACGTTACTACCATATGATTGCAAGGACGCCTCATATTGTATATTGTGCCTCATATTTCATATGCTACATTAATGAAATCGCTAAACACAAACCTTAAATTTTTTACTATTACAGCAAATAGCATATTACATGGGAAACAGCTCATTTCATGGTCCTCGTTGTAATTTTCACGGCTGTGAATTAGGTAGGGCCTTATTTATAACCAACTGTTTTAGATTATTTTTTAACATTTTACAGCTGTCTTGGTTTTGTCTTGTGTTGTCTAATCTACAGTTTACAAATCACTGCTATTCTATTCTGGGGTTTCTGTTCATTTGCATTTCATCTGCTGTCCCAATTATTTTTAAATTCAGTTTGTAGATTCTAATTTGGCATATAATGTAAGAAGCTGAGCTGAGCTGACCTTGTACTGATCCCATGTTCTGAAGAAATTAACAGAGCCATCCAGTCTCCGCTGGATGACAGTCCAGCCTCCTTGAACACGGCTCTGTTCACACCATGCTTGGAACAGACGGTTGGAGTTGCGAGGACGCAGCAGATAGATGCCACTTGTGCTTTCTCCTGAGTCCAGGACATGCTGGCAGTCTCGCCACGGTCCTGCAACAAGACACACATTTACCTAAGAGATACAGTTTGACCTAAAGGGACCAGTTTTTTTTTTCAAATGCCATTACACTCATTAATAGCAAAACTGACCTATTGTTTACATGCCACACTACTCTACTTTAAATGCCTTACTGCACTTACATATACTCTATGATGTACAGTGACAGTGGTAGCCTAGTGGGTATTTCTGCACCATGGGTCTGAGAGTAACGCAATTTCAATCCTCTGTAAGTTCTGTACATATTGCAGTATTGACAATAAAAGCTGACTTGACTTGGGCTATCAACTGGGTTAAGAGTTCGAATCCCAGCTCTGCCATGCAGCAATTGTTGGGCAAGGCCCTAGGCTCCAGGGTCGCTGTATAATGGCTGACCCTGCACTCAAGCTGGTATATGTGAAGAAAGAATTTCATTGTACTGTACATCTGTATATGTATATAATAATAATAATGATAATAAAATTTTATTTGAAAAGCTCCTTTCATGACACTCAAGGACATTGTACAATAAAAATAAATAAAATCTAAGAAAAATTATAATTAAAATACACATTTACAAATATGGAAACACCAAGCATGTGGCACAGTTCTGGGTCACCCAAAAGCCAGCAGGAAAAGATGGGTTTTGAGATGGGTTTTGAAGACAGCTATTCCAGAGACTATTCCACAACTTGGGGCCCATGACACTGAATGCCCTGACACCAAATGTACATAATTTAGAGGGAAGAACTTTTAACAGATGCAAGGTGGAAGAGCGAAGAGACCGAGAATATGATGTAAACAGACTTCCAAGATATGAAGGTACAAGGCCGTGTAGAGATCTGTAAACCAGCACCAACAGTTTATATTGTATTCGGTATTGTACTGGAAGCCAGTGTAGGTGTTTTAAAGTTGGGGTGATTTGCTCCCAGGATCTAGTATGGGTTAAAATCCTTGCAGCTGAATTTTGTACATACTGCAGGCTGTTCAAAACCCTAGCAGGGAGTCCATGAAGTACAGCATTGCAGTAGTCAATTCTAGAAGTTACAAATGCATGGATAATCATCTACGCAGCAGCATATGAAAGAAAGGGATGGATCCTGGCAATGTTCTTGAGATGGAAAAAGGCTACCTTACAAGTATTTTTGATATGGGGATCACTCCCAGATTTTTAATCTGGCTAGATAATGAACTTCTGAAATCCGGAATAGAAACAGTAAAGCTTCTTAATAGTAGCTGGAGAGGCAATCAATATGGCCTCTGACTTGTCACTATTCAGACTCAGAAAGTTTTCTTTCTGCCTATTGTAGAGAGCTACCAACCGGAAACAAATTCCTTGTGTGCAAACATACCTGGCGAATAAAGCTTATTCTGATTCTGATAATGTGTGCACTAATCTAGGTAATGAACTATACATTTTGCAGGTAAAAATTAGACTTGGAATTATTGGAATTGGATTTATGTACATTTATTTTTATTCATCTATAAAAAATAGCAGGCCACAGTGAGTATACAACAATGAGTCTGAAGATGAGAAATCCATTTACTTGCTTATTAATATCAGTTATCTGTGCTATATTTTACTGCAAAAAATTCTTCAACAGGTCTGTTCCAGAACCTTTATTACTGACTTGCATGGCCAGCTATGCACCGTATAATGCCAGGTATAATGCTAATTTTTCCTCAATCACTAGCATTTCTACACAAAAGTAATACAATTAAAGTCTTGCAGGGTCAGCCATGTACAGTATAATGCCAGGTAGCCTAGCTTTTCATTTAAAGACTCATGCCTAGGATTAGTCAATACAAATCCCAGGCATCTAGCTAGATTTGTCACTTACCTCTAAGTCACTGGCTTATAACTGTAAGCCTATTCTTACTTGTCCAAGGTAGTCACCAGTCGGATTGTATCATTGTAAATTTGATTGGCATAGCTGTTGTCTGAAACTCCTCTTATGTGCTGATGCAGCCCAATGCCAACGCTGATGGTGGTTTTTGCACTTTTCAGTGGTAACAGTCTTAATGGTCTTTTTCATCTCTGGGACATAGAATCCAACGTCCATTTCCCCCTAAAAACAAACTAAAATGTGTCTGTCCGCAAAACACATTTTCACTGTTGTTTGTCCATCTCAGATTCATTTGGGCCCTGATAACTCGCTTGCGGTTCTGCATGCATGTCTGATTCATGCCTAGGATGACTGGCTTATGACTTAAAGCTTGACACACAGACACCAGTGGGATTTTACTATCGTAAATTTGATTTGCATATCGGTAATATTCTCAGTTATTTATGTCACAGTAGCCAACTCTTCAAAAAGTTTGACTGGTTTGTTCACCACATAATTTGGTTTTCTGTTCAGACTCATTTTTGAGATTAATAATAATAATCTACAGCATTTTTTTTTTCAATTTACAGTAGACCCTTGAGTTACGAACGGTTTACCATACGAACATTTTGGGTTACGAGCGATCTGTTTCAACTTAACGTACGAACTAATTTCGGATTACGAACCGAAATTTGCAAAACACATGACGTCACAAACAAGCTGACTCCGAGCGTCTTTCTCTCTGTATATATATACAGTGCCTTGCAAAAGTATTCAGCCCCCTTGAACTTTTCAACCTTTTGCCACATTTCAGGCTTTAAACATAAAGATATGAAATTGTAATTTTTTGTGAAGAATCAATAACAAGTGCGACACAGTTGTGAAGTGGAACGAAATTTATTGGATATTTTAAACTTTTTTTAGAAATAAAAACCTGAAAAGTGGGGCGTGCAATATTATTCAGCCCCTTTACTTTCAGTGCAGCAAGCTCTGTGATAGTCTCAGAGTTCTGTTTAAAGCGCAGAGAGCATCATGAAGACCAAGAAACACACCAGGCAGGTCCGAGATACTGTTGTGGAGAAGTTTAAAGCCGAATTTGGATACAAAAAGATTTCCCAAGCTTTAAACATCTCAAGGAGCACTGTGCAAGCGATCATATTGAAATGAAGGGAGTATCAGACCACTGCAAATCTACCAAGACCCGGCCGTCCCTCTAAACTTTCAGCTCAAACAAGGAGAAGACTGATCAGAGATGCAGCCAAGAGGCCCATGATCACTCTGAATGAACTGCAGAGATCTACAGCTGAGGTGGGAGACTCTGTCCATAGGACAACAATCAGTCGTACACTGCACAAATCTGGCCTTTATGGAAGAGTGGCAAGAAGAAAGCCATTTCTCAAAGATATCTATAAAAAGTCACTTGGGAGACACACCAAACATGTGGAAGAAGGTGCTCTGGTCAGATGAAACCAAAATCGAACTTTTTGGCCACAACGCAAAACGTTATGTTTGGCATAAAAGCAACACAGCTCATCACCCTGAACACACCATCCCCACTGTCAAACATGGTGGTGGCAGCATCATGGTTTGGGCCTGCTTTTCTTCAGCAGGGACAGGGAAGATGGTTAAAATTGATGGGAAGATGGATGGAGCCAAATACAGGACCATTCTGGAAGAAAACCTGTTGCAGTCTGCAAAAGACCTGAGACTGGGACGGAGATTTACCTTCCAACAAGACAATGATCCAAAACATAAAGCAAAATCTACAATGGAATGGTTCACAAATAAACTTATCCAGGTGTTAAAATGGCCAAGTCAAAGTCCAGACCTGAATCCCATCGAGAATCTGTGGAAAGAGCTGAAAACTGCTGTTCACAAACGCTCTCCATCCAACCTCACTGAGCTCGAACTGTTTTGCAAGGAAGAATGGGCAAAAATTTCTGTATCTCGATGTGCAAAACTAATAGAGACATACCCCAAGCGACTTGCAGCTGTAATCGCAGCAAAAGGTGGCGCTAGAAAGTATTAACGCAAGGGGGCTGAATAATATTGCACGCCCCACTTTTCAGTTTTTTATTTCTAAAAAAAGTTTAAAATATCCAATAAATTTCGTTCCACTTCACGATTGTGTCCCGCTTGTTGTTGATTCTTCACAAAAAAAATACAATTTCATATCTTTATGTTTAAAGCCTGAAATGTGGCAAAAGGTTGAAAAGTTCAAGGGGGCTGAATACTTTTGCAAGGCACTGTATATACACAGTGAGGGAACATTCACACAGCGCACGGTGTTATTCTGTGTTTTCTTTATATTTTGTAAAATTCAATATTAAAATGTCCCCAAAGAATGTGCAGAGAAAGAGCAGTGGTGAGAAAATTTCATTTGTTGTTGTATAATTACTCCTGCTAGTAGCTGTCACTGTGTATCAGACAGTGGGGACAGTGAGTGAGTTTGAGTTTGAGAGAGAAGAAGAAATTCGGCTCAGTAAAGTATTTTCTTTTGTGCAATTACACCTACAAAATACAACACTATTGAAATAAAGAAGGAAATATTAGAGAAATATGAGAGTTATTATTGTTTCTGGTAGATACATTTTATATAAAAAGAAGGAAATTTATTACAGTGTAAGGTACTGCAAAAATAAAATAGGTTTAACTTTACGAACACTTTGACTTAAGAACAGCCCTTTGGAACCTATTAAATTCATAAGTCAAGGGTCTACTGTACAATATTTGCACATCTGGCAAAGAAATACATGTTGGGTGTTTCCCCTAAGCCTGAATGAATAAAAGAGAATTGAGAAAATATTCAGCTGCTTTTTTCTCTGTTCTTGTGGTTAAACAAATATGTATCATTTCTCTTTTATTTGTGGTTTTTAAGTTTTTGTTAACAAATACTGTAGTGTTGCTAAGTTTCATAGACATGCAAATGCTGTATTGGCGGGTGCCATGGTGACACAGCAAATAAAGTTGGTGCCACACTGATTTGTGGTCCCAGGATTAATACATGGCTTAATCCTGTTAAGGTTTTGTACAGTTAATATACAACCCCAAATCAGAAAAAGTTGGGACAGTATGGAAAATGTAAATAATAAAAAACACAGAGTTTCATACTTTGACTTTTATTTGATTGCAGACAGGATAAACCTGAGATATGTCATGTTTTATCTGCTCAACTTCATTTCATTTATTAATAAACATCCATTCCTGCATTTCAGGCCTGCAACACATTTCAAAAAAAGTTGGGACAGTAAAGCATTTACCACTTTGTAATGTCTCTATTACTTTTCACCACATTTAAAAGATGTTTTGGCTCCGAGGAGACCAAGTGATTTAGTGTTTCAGCTTTTATTTTGTCCCATTCTTCCTGCAAACACGTCTTAAGATGTGTAACAGTACAGGGTCATCGTTGTCTCATTTTTCATTTCAAAATTCTCCACACATTCTCTATTGGGGACAGGTCAGGACTGCAGGAAGGCCAGTCCAGTACCCATATCCTCTTCTTCTACAGCCATGACTTTGTAATGTGTGCAGCATGTGGTTTCGCATTGTCTTGTCTTGAATGCATGGACGTCTCTGGAAAAGATGACGTCTTGAAGGCAGCATATGTTGCTCTAAGATCTCAATGTACTTTTCTGCATCAATGCTGCCATCACAGAAGTGTTAATGACCTTTGCCAAGGGCACTGACACAACCCCATACCATGACAGACCCTGGCTTTTGGAATTCCAAAAAGACCTGGAATGCTGATTCATCTGACCACAATACACATTTCCACTGTGTGATGGTCCATCCTAGATGCCTCCGAGCCCAGAGAAGTCGACACCGCTTCTGGACATGGTTAACATAAGGCTTCTTTTTTCACAGTAAAGTTTTAAGTGGCATTTGTGCATGTAACTCTGTATTTTAGTGCTTGACAAAAGTAATCCCTTGCCCATGTGGTTATATCAGCTATTGTTGAGTGGCGGTTCTTGATGCAGTGCCATCTGAGGGATGAAAGGTCACGGGCGTTCAGTTTAAGCTTGCATCCTTGGCCTTTACGCACTGAAATTCCTTTGGAATCCTTGAATGGTTTAATGATATTATGCACTGTAGAGGGAGAAATATGCAAATCACATATATACTGTTTTTAAACATTTAAATCATTTTCTTACAAATTTGTTGACAAACTGGAGATCCTCTGATCATCTTTGCTCATTAAAGACTCAGCCTTTCCTGGATGCTGCTTTTGTACCAAACCATGATTACAATCACCTTTTGACATCACCTGTTTGGAATCACATCATTATTTATTTTTTTCACCTCATTACTAGCCCTAAATTGCCCCTGTCCCAATTTTCTTTTTGGAATGTGTTGCAGGGCTGAAATGCAGGAATGGATGTTTATTAATAAATGAAATGAAGTTGAGCAGATAAAACATGAAATATCTCAGGTTCATCCTGTCTGCAATCAAATAAAAGTCAAAGTAAATGTAAGAAACACTGCATTTTATTTTATTTGCATTTTCCATACTGTCCCCACTTCTTCTGATTTGGGGTTGTGTATATATATACAGTGGGGTCAAAAAGTATTTAGTCAGCCACTGATTGTGCAGGTTCTCCTACTTAGAAAGATGAGAGAGGTCTGTAATTTTCATCATAGGTACACTTCAACTATGAGAGACAAAATGAGAAAAATAAATCCAGGAAATCACATTGTAGGATTTTTAAAGAATTTATTCGTAAATTATGGTGGAAAATAAGTATTTGGTCAATAACAAACAAGCAAGATTTCTGGCTCTCACAGACCTGTAACTTCTTCTTTAAGAAGCTCTTCTGTCCTCCACTCGTTACCTGTATTAATGGCACCTGTTTGACCTCGTTATCTGTATAAAAGACACCTGTCCACAGCCTCAAACAGTCAGACTCCAAACTCAACCATGGCCAAGACCAAAGAGCTGTCGAATGACACCAGGAAGAAAATTGTAGACCTGCACCAGGCTGGGAAGAGTGAATCTACAATAGGCAAGCAGGTTGGTGTGAATAAATCAACTGGGAGCAATTGTAAGAAAATGGAAGACATACAAGACCATTGATAATCTCCCTTGGGGTCAAGATCTCATCCCGTGGGGTCAAAATGATCATGAGAACGGTGAGCAAAAATCCCAGAACTACACGGAGGGACCTGATGAATGACCTGCAGAGAGCTGGGACCAAAGTAACAAAGGCTACCATCAGTAACACACTACGCCGAGAGGGACTCAAATCCTGCAGTGCCAGGCGTGTCCCCCTGCTTAAGCCAGTACATGTCCAGGCCCGTCTGATGTTTGCCAGAGAGCATATGGATGATCCAGAAGAGAATTGGGAGAATATCATGTGGTCAGATGAAACCAAAATGGAACTTTTTGGTAAAAACTCAACTCGTCGTGTTTGGAGGAAGAAGAAAAACCCAAGAACACCATACCTACTGTGAAGCATGGGGGTGGAAACATCATGCTTTGGGGCTGTTTTTCTGCAAAAGGGACAGGACGACTGATCTGTGTTAAGGGAAGAATGAATGGAGCCATGTATTGTGAGATTTTAAGCCAAAACCTCCTTCCATCAGTGAGAGCATTGAAGATGGAACGTGGCTGGGTCTTCCAGCATGACAATGATCCCAAACACACCGCTCGGGCAACGAAGGATTGGCTCCGTAAAAAGCATTTGAAGGTCCTGGAGTGGCCTAGCCAGTCTCCAGACCTCAACCCCATAGAAAATTTGTGGAGTCCGTGTTGCCCAGCGACAGCCCCAAAACATCACTGCTCTAGAGGAGATCTGCATGGAGGAATGGGCCAAAATACCAGCTACAGTGTGTGCAAACCTGGTGAAGACTTACAGGAAACGTTTGACCTCTGTCATTGCCAACAAAGGTTATGTTACAAAGTATTGAGTTGAACTTTTGTTATTGACCAAATACTTATTTTCCACCATAATTTACAAATAAATTCTTTAAAAATCCTACAATGTGATTTCCTGGATTTTTTTTTCTCATTTTGTCTCTCATAGTTGAAGTGAACCTATGATGAAAATTACAGACCTCTCTCATCTTTCTAAGTAGGAGAACTTGCACAATCAGTGGCTGACTAAATACTTTTTGGCCCCACTGTATATATACACACATTTATAGATGTATAAAATCAAATAGTGTAAAAAGTTTAAAAAAGGGTGTAAATACTTTTTTCCACATTATAGTCTTTTCTATGCAGGATCAATGAATGGTTGACAATCAAATGTGCACTGGTAATTATTTTAATTGTCACTACATGATTTTTGCCCTGATTTTCACTCGGCGACTGGTCGGCGCTAGATTTGCCGGCTCGGGAGCAACTCACGACCGAAGCGAGATTTCTAGCATGTCAGATATCTTAATCTGAGTTGCCCGACTGGCAATGAGTGCTATGTCGAACAGCCAATGGAAACGCAAGATATGGGGTGAGTGGAACCAACGTTGCATTGCAAAAATATTTATTAACCTCCAACTCACTATAGAAGAATCCATACTGTTCATGTAGCCAAATCCACTCAGATTAATTTATTTTTAGTTTTTGTTGCATTTTCAGAAAGTGTCCCAACTTTTCTGAAAATGCGGTTTGTATTTCCCTTTTCTAATTTCCTATTTTTTGCATATATGTCACACTTTCATATATGGTTTCACATCCTCATAAAAATTTTACAATTCAGTTTTAAATGCTCATTTTATTTATTGAGGGAAAACTGTTATGCATCACCTACAGTATATCAAACAGTAATCACTGCTCTTCTAATTAACAATTAGTTGCAAAAGCAACTGCAACAAAATGTGTCTGATAAATGGAGATTAATCTGTTAAATCCCTCTGGTAAAACTATGATCACTTTTCTTACATTTAGCCATACCAGCTGCAAGCTGAATTTGGAAAAGTGGTTTATTTAATAGCCAAAGGGGCAAATACTTTTTTTACACAGGACCAGGTTGGGTTTTTAATGGGTTTTTAATGAATGAAATCATAATTTAAAAAGCATTTTGTGATTAGTTGGGTTATCTTTGTCTGATATTAAAAGTAGTTTGAAATTCTGAAACATAAGTCAAATTTTTTATATATACATTTATATACTGTATATACAACCCCAAATCAGAAGACAGCATGGAAAATGCAAATAATAAAAAACATAGAGTTTCTTACATTTAGTATGATTTTAATTCATTGCAGACAGGATGAACCTGAGATATTTCATGTTTTATCTGCTCAATTTAATTTCATTTATTAATAAACATCCATTCCTGCATTTCAGGCCTGCAACACATTCCAAAAAAAGTTGGGACAGTAAAGCATTTAACACTTTGTAAAGTTGTCATTCCTTTTCACCACACTGTAAAGACATTTTGGCACCGAGGATACCAAGTGATTTAGTGTTTCAGGATTTATTTCGTCTCATTCTTCCTGTAAACACGTCTTAAGGTGTACAACAGTAAGGGGTAGTTGTCACTTTTTTCGTTTAAAAATTTTTCAGACATTCTCTATTGGGGACAGGTCAGGACTGCAGGCAGTTCCGTCCAGTACTCATACCCTCTTCTTCCGCAGCCATGTCTTTGTAATGTGTGCAGCATGTGGTTATTTTGGGCTTGTTGCTAATAACAGTCTGGATCATCTTTTCGTCTTTGGTCCGGAGCACACGGCATCCATTTTTTCCAAAAAAGACTTGAAATGCTGATTCTTCTGACCACAATGCAAGTTTCCACTGTGTGGTGGTCCATTCTAGTTGCCTTTGAGCCCAGAGGAGTCGACACCGCTTCTGGACATGGTTAACATAAGGCTTCTTTTTTGCACAGTAAAGTTTTAAGTGGCATTTGTGCATGTAACTCTGTATTATAGTGCTTGATAAAGGTTTGCCAAAGTAATCCCTCACCCATGTGGTTATATCAGCTATTGTTCAGTGGTGGTTCTTGATGCAGTGCTGTCTGAGGGATAGAAGATCACGGGTGTTCAGCTTAAGCTTGCACCCTTGGGCTTTACGCACTGAAATTCCTCCTGATTCCTTGAATCATTGAATGATATTATGCACTGCAGAGGGAGAAATATGCAAATCCCTTCCTGTACATCTGTCTTTGAGGTACATTGTTTCTGAACATTTCAATAATTTTTTCACACATTTGTTGACAAACTGGAGATTCTCTGGTCATCTCTGCTCATCAAAGACTCCAAACCATGATTACAATCACCTGTTGACATCACCTGTTTAGAATCACATCATTATTTAGTTTTTTCACCTCATTACTAGCCATAAATTGACCACGTCCCAACTTTTTTTGAATGTGTTGCAGGGCTGAAATGCAGCAATGGATGTTTATTAATAAATGAAATGAAGTTGAGCAGATAAAACATGAAATATCTCAGGTTCGTCCTGTCTGCAATCAAATAAAAGTCATTTTCCATACTGTCCCAACTTCTTCTGATTTGGGGTTGTATGTATGTATATATATACAGTGTATCACAAAAGTGAGTACACCCCTCACATTTCTGCAGATATTTAAGTATATCTTTTCATGGGACAACACTGACAAAATGACACTTTGACACAATGAAAAGTAGTCTGTGTGCAGCTTATATAACAGTGTAAATTTATTCTTCCCTCAAAATAACTCAATATACAGCCATTAATGTCTAAACCACCGGCAACAAAAGTGAGTACACCCCTTAGTGAAAGTTCCTGAAGTGTCAATATTTTGTGTGGCCACCATTATTTCCCAGAACTGCCTTAACTCTCCTGGGCATGGAGTTTACCAGAGCTTCACAGGTTGCCACTGGAATGCTTTTCCACTCCTCCATGACGACATCACAGAGCTGGCGGATATTCGAGACTTTGCGCTCCTCCACCTTCCGCTTGAGGATGCCCCAAAGATGTTCTATTGGGTTTAGGTCTGGAGACATGCTTGGCCAGTCCATCACCTTTACCCTCAGCCTCTTCAATAAAGCAGTGGTCGTCTTAGAGGTGTGTTTGGGGTCATTATCATGCTGGAACACTGCCCTGCGACCCAGTTTCCGGAGGGAGGGGATCATGCTCTGCTTCAGTATTTCACAGTACATATTGGAGTTCATGTGTCCCTCAATGAAATGTAACTCCCCAACACCTGCTGCACTCATGCAGCCCCAGACCATGGCATTCCAACCACCATGCTTGACTGTAGGCATGACACACTTATCTTTGTACTCCTCACCTGATTGCCGCCACACATGCTTGAGACCATCTGAACCAAACAAATTAATCTTGGTCTCATCAGACCATAGGACATAGTTCCAGTAATCCATGTCCTTTGTTGACATGTCTTCAGCAAACTGTTTGCGGGCTTTCTTGTGTAGAGATTTCAGAAGAGGCTTCCTTCTGGGGTGACAGCCATGCAGACCAATTTGATGTAGTGTGCGGCGTATGGTCTGAGCACTGACAGGCTGACCCCCCACCTTTTCAATCTCTGCAGCAATGCTGACAGCACTCCTGCGCCTATCTTTCAAAGACAGCAGTTGGATGTGACGCTGAGCACGTGCACTCAGCTTCTTTGGACGACCAACGCGAGGTCTGTTCTGAGTGGACCCTGCTCTTTAAAAACGCTGGATGATCTTGGCCACTGTGCTGCAGCTCAGTTTCAGGGTGTTGGCAATCTTCTTGTAGCCTTGGCCATCTTCATGTAGCGCAACAATTCGTCTTTTAAGATCCTCAGAGAGTTCTTTGCCATGAGGTGCCATGTTGGAACTTTCAGTGACCAGTATGAGAGTGTGTGAGAGCTGTACTACTAAATTGAACACACCTGCTCCCTATGCACACCTGAGACCTAGTAACACTAACAAATCACATGACATTTTGGAGGGAAAATGACAAGCAGTGCTCAATTTGGACATTTAGGGGTGTAGTCTCTTGGGGTGTACTCACTTTTGTTGCCGGTGGTTTAGACATTAATGGCTGTATATTGAGTTATTTTGAGGGAAGAATAAATTTACACTGTTATATAAGCTGCACACAGACTACTTTTCATTGTGTCAAAGTGTCATTTTGTCAGTGTTGTCCCATGAAAAGATATACTTAAATATCTGCAGAAATGTGAGGGGTGTACTCACTTTTGTGATACACTGTATATATATATACAGTGTATCACAAAAGTGAGTACACCCCTCACATTTCTGCAAATATTTTATTATATCTTTTCATGGGACAACACTATAGACATGAAACTTGGATATAATTTAGAGTAGTCAGTGTACAACTTGTATAGCAGTGTAGATTTACTGTCTTCTGAAAATAACTCAACACACAGCCATTAATGTCTAAATAGCTGGCAACATAAGTGAGTACACCCCACAGTGAACATGTCCAAATTGTGCCCAAAGTGTCAATATTTTGTGTGACCACCATTATTATCCAGCACTGCCTTAACCCTCTTGGGCATGGAATTCACCAGAGCTGCACAGGTTGCTACTGGAATCCTCTTCCACTCCTCCATGATGACATCACAGAGCTGGTGGATGTTAGACACCTTGAACTCCTCCACCTTCCACTTGAGGATGCGCCACAGGTGCTCAATTGGGTTTAGTCTATCACCTTTACCTTCAGCTTCCTCAGCAAGGAAGTTGTCATCTTGGAGGTTGTGTTTGGGGTCGTTATCCTGTTGGAAAACTGCCATGAGGCCCAGTTTTCGAAGGGAGGGGATCATGCTCTGTTTCAGAATGTCACAGTACATGTTGGAATTCATGTTTCCCTCAATGAACTGCAGCTCCCCAGTGCCAGCAACACTCATGCAGCCCAAGACCATGATGCTACCACCACCATACTTGACTGTAGGCAAGATACAGTTCTCTTGGTACTTCTCACCAGGGCGCCGCCACACATGCTGGACACCATCTGAGCCAAACGAGTTTATCTTGGTCTCGTCAGACCACAGGGCATTCCAGTAATCCATGTTCTTGGACTGCTTGTCTTCAGCAAACTGTTTGCGGGCTTTCTTGTGCGTCAGCTTCCTTCTGGGATGACGACCATGCAGACCGAGTTGATGCAGTGTGCGGCGTATGGTCTGAGCACTGACAGGCTGACCTCCCACTTCTTCAACCTCTGCAGCAATGCTGGCAGCACTCATGTGTCTATTTTTTAAAGCCAACCTCTGGATATGACGCCGAACACGTGGACTCAACTTCCTTGGTCGACCATGGCGAAGCCTGTTCCGAGTGGAACCTGTCCGGAAAACCGCTGTATGACCTTGGCCACCATGCTGTAGCTCAGTTTCAGGGTGTTAGCAACCTTCTTATAGCCCAGGCCATCTTTGTGGAGAGCAACAATTCTATTTCTCACATCCTCAGAGAGTTCTTTGCCATGAGGTGCCATGTTGAATATCCAGTGGCCAGTATGAGAGAATTGTACCCAAAACACCAAATTTAACAGCCCTGCTCCCCATTTACACCTGGGACCTTGACACATGACACCAGGGAGGGACAACGACACATTTGGGCACAATTTGGACATGTTCACTGTGGGGTGTACTCACTTATGTTGCCAGCTATTTAGACATTAATGGCTGTGTGTTGAGTTATTTTCAGAAGACAGTAAATCTACACTGCTATACAAGCTGTACACTGACTACTCTAAGTTATATCCAAGTTTCATGTCTATAGTGTTGTCCCATGAAAAGATATAATAAAATATTTGCAGAAATGTGAGGGGTGTACTCACTTTTGTGATACACTGTATATATATATATACAGGGGTTGGACAAAATAACTGAAACACCTGGTTTTAGACCACAATAATTTATTAGTATGGTGTAGGGCCTCCTTTTGCGGCCAATAAAGTGTCAATTCGTCTTGGAAATGACATATACAAGTCCTGCACAGTGGTCAGAGGGATTTTAAGCCATTCTTCTTGCAGGATAGTGGCCAGGTCACTACGTGATGCTGGTGGAGGAAAACGTTTCCTGACTCGCTTCTCCAAAACACCCCAAAGTGGCTCAATAATATTTAGATCTGGTGACTGTGCAGGCCATGGGAGATGTTCAACTTCACTTTCATGTTCATCAAACCAATCTTTCACCAGTCTTGCTGTGTGTATTGGTGCATTGTCATCCTGATACACGGCACCGCCATTGGATGCACATGGTCCTCCAGAATGGTTCGGTAGTCCTTGGCAGTGACGCGCCCATCTAGCACAAGTATTGGGCCAAGGGAATGCCATGATATGGCAGCCCAAACCATCACTGATCCACCCCCATGCTTCACTCTGGGCATGCAACAGTCTGGGTGGTACGCTTCTTTTGGGCTTCTCCACACCGTAACTCTCCCGGATGTGGGGAAAACAGTAAAGGTGGACTCATCAGAGAACAATACATGTTTCACATTGTCCACAGCCCAAGATTTGCGCTCCTTGCACCATTGAAACCGACGTTTGGCATTGGCACGAGTGACCAAAGGATTGGCTATAGCAGCCCGGCCGTGTATATTGACCCTGTGGAGCTCCCGACGGACAGTTCTGGTGGAAACAGGAGAGTTGAGGTGCACATTTAATTCTGCCGTGATTTGGGCAGCCGTGGTTTTATGTTTTTTGGATACAATCCGGGTTAGCACCCGAACATCCCTTTCAGACAGCTTCCTCTTGCGTCCACAGTTAATCCTGTTGGATGTGGTTTGTCCTTCTTGGTGGCATGCTGACATTACCCTGGATACCGTGGCTCTTGATACATCACAAAGACTTGCTGTCTTGGTCACAGATGCGCCAGCAAGACGTGCACCAACAATTTGTGCTCTTTTGAACTCTGGTATGTCACCCATAATGTTGTGTGCATTGCAATATTTTGAGCAAAACTGTGCTCTTACCCTGCTAATTGAACCTTCACACTCTGCTCTTACTGGTGCAATGTGCAATTAATGAAGATTGGCCACCAGACTGGTCCAATTTAGCCATGAAACCTCCCACACTAAAATGACAGGTGTTTCAGTTATTTTGTCCAACCCCTGTATATATATATATATATATATATATATATATATATATATATATACAGTATATATATATATATATATATATATATATATACTGTATATATATATATATACTGTATATATTTATATACTGTATATATATATATATATACTGTATATATTTATAGATGTATAAAATCAAACAATGTAAAAGGTTTAAAAAAAGGTACATTACTGTTTTCCACATTACTGTAGAAGTGTAATGCCCACCTCATACCCAGTGTCTTTTCTATGCAGGATCGATGAATGGTTGACAATCAAATGTGCACTGGTCATTATTTTACTGTCCCTACAATTAGTAGGAAATAATTGTAGGAATGTGTAAATATCTGAAGAACATGATGAAACAAAAATGCAAAAATGTGCCTCATAGAAGTGTGAAAACAATGCTTAAAAAAAAAACAGGTACAGGCTGCAACTCCTTGTTTGTGTTTATATTTTTCCTGTCAGTCACATTAGAGACACTTCCATAGTGACCTGCTGAGAGCTCTGACCTCAACCCTATCAAACACATTTTGGATGCAATGATCGCAATCCAGACCTTTTTGTTTAACATCAGTGCCCAAACTCACAAATAGTCACCTTTTTCACTTAATGAACACACATTTCTACAGACACCCTCCACATACTTTTGGCCATATAGAGTAATATTGAGTAAACTCATATCATTTAAGTGCTACTGCTGGATTTGGAAGGAATTCTCTAATGAGCAGATTACAAAGACCAGCTTGGAATTCCATCCTGGTTATCAAAACCACAGGTCATATAATGTATATTGGCAGTGACGCGCCCATCTAGCACAAGTATTGGGCCAAGGGAATGCCATGATATGGCAGCCCAAACCATCACTGATCCACCCCCATGCTTCACTCTGGGCATGCAACAGTCTGGGTGGTACGCTTCTTTTGGGCTTCTCCACACCGTAACTCTCCCGGATGTGGGGAAAACAGTAAAGGTGGACTCATCAGAGAACAATACATGTTTCACATTGTCCACAGCCCAAGATTTGCGCTCCTTGCACCATTGAAACCGACGTTTGGCATTGGCACGAGTGACCAAAGGATTGGCTATAGCAGCCCGGCCGTGTATATTGACCCTGTGGAGCTCCCGACGGACAGTTCTGGTGGAAACAGGAGAGTTGAGGTGCACATTTAATTCTGCCGTGATTTGGGCAGCCGTGGTTTTATGTTTTTTGGATACAATCCGGGTTAGCACCCGAACATCCCTTTCAGACAGCTTCCTCTTGCGTCCACAGTTAATCCTGTTGGATGTGGTTTGTCCTTCTTGGTGGCATGCTGACATTACCCTGGATACCGTGGCTCTTGATACATCACAAAGACTTGCTGTCTTGGTCACAGATGCGCCAGCAAGACGTGCACCAACAATTTGTGCTCTTTTGAACTCTGGTATGTCACCCATAATGTTGTGTGCATTGCAATATTTTGAGCAAAACTGTGCTCTTACCCTGCTAATTGAACCTTCACACTCTGCTCTTACTGGTGCAATGTGCAATTAATGAAGATTGGCCACCAGACTGGTCCAATTTAGCCATGAAACCTCCCACACTAAAATGACAGGTGTTTCAGTTATTTTGTCCAACCCCTGTATATATATATATATATATATATATATATATATATATATATATATATATATATATATATATATATATATATATATATATATATATATATATATATATATACTGTATATATATATATATTTATATATATATATACAGTATATACAGTGTATCACAAAAGTGAGTACACCCCTCACATTTCTGCAGATATTTAAGTATATCTTTTCATGGGACAACACTGACAAAATGACACTTTGACACAATGAAAAGTAGTCTGTGTGCAGCTTATATAACAGTGTAAATTTATTCTTCCCTCAAAATAACTCAATATACAGCCATTAATGTCTAAACCACCGGCAACAAAAGTGAGTACACCCCTTAGTGAAAGTTCCTGAAGTGTCAATATTTTGTGTGGCCACCATTATTTCCCAGAACTGCCTTAACTTTCCTGGGCATGGAGTTTACCAGAGCTTCACAGGTTGCCACTGGAATGCTTTTCCACTCCTCCATGACGACATCACGGAGCTGGCGGATATTCGAGACTTTGCGCTCCTCCACCTTCCGCTTGAGGATGCCCCAAAGATGTTCTATTGGGTTTAGGTCTGGAGACATGCTTGGCCAGTCCATCACCTTTACCCTCAGCCTCTTCAATAAAGCAGTGGTCGTCTTAGAGGTGTGTTTGGGGTCATTATCATGCTGGAACACTGCCCTGCGACCCAGTTTCCGGAGGGAGGGGATCATGCTCTGCTTCAGTATTTCACAGTACATATTGGAGTTCATGTGTCCCTCAATGAAATGTAACTCCTCAACACCTGCTGCACTCATGCAGCCCCAGACCATGGCATTCCCACCACCATGCTTGACTGTAGGCATGACACACTTATCTTTGTACTCCTCACCTGATTGCCGCCACACATGCTTGAGACCATCTGAACCAAACAAATTAATCTTGGTCTCATCAGACCATAGGACATGGTTCCAGTAATCCATGTCCTTTGTTGACATGTCTTCAGCAAACTGTTTGCGGGCTTTCTTGTGTAGAGACTTCAGAAGAGGCTTCCTTCTGGGGTGACAGCCATGCAGACCAATTTGATGTAGTGTGCGGCGTATGGTCTGAGCACTGACAGGCTGACCCCCCACCTTTTCAATATCTGCAGCAATGCTGACAGCACTCCTGCGCCTATCTTTCAAAGACAGCAGTTGGATGTGACGCTGAGCACGTGCACTCAGCTTCTTTGGACGACCAACGCGAGGTCTGTTCTGAGTGGACCCTGCTCTTTTAAAACGCTGGATGATCTTGGCCACTGTGCTGCAGCTCAGTTTCAGGATGTTGGCAATCTTCTTGTAGCCTTGGCCATCTTCATGTAGTGCAACAATTCGTCTTTTAAGATCCTCAGGGAGTTCTTTGCCATGAGGTGCCATGTTGGAACTTTCAGTGACCAGTATGAGAGAGTGTGAGAGCTGTACTACTAAATTGAACACACCTGCTCCCTATGCACACCTGAGACCTAGTAACACTAACAAATCACATGACATTTTGGAGGGAAAATGACAAGCAGTGCTCAATTTGGACATTTAGGGGTGTAGTCTCTTAGGGGTGTACTCACTTTTGTTGCCGGTGGTTCAGACATTAATGGCTGTATATTGAGTTATTTTGAGGGAAGAATAAATGTACACTGTTATATAAGCTGCACACAGACTACTTTTCATTGTGTCAAAGTGTCATTTTGTCAGTGTTGTTCCATGAAAAGATATACTTAAATATCTGCAGAAATGTGAGGGGTGTACTCACTTTTGTGATACACTGTATATATATATATATATATATATATATATATATATATATACAGTATATATATATATATATATATATATATATACTGTATATATATATATATACTGTATATATTTATATACTGTATATATATATTATATATACTGTATATATTTATAGATGTATAAAATCAAACAATGTAAAAGGTTTAAAAAAAGGTACATTACTGTTTTCCACATTACTGTAGAAGTGTAATGCCCACCTCATACCCAGTGTCTTTTCTATGCAGGATCGATGAATGGTTGACAATCAAATGTGCACTGGTCATTATTTTACTGTCCCTACAATTAGTAGGAAATAATTGTAGGAATGTGTAAATATCTGAAGAACATGATGAAACAAAAATGCAAAAATGTGCCTCATAGAAGTGTGAAAACAATGCTTAAAAAAAAAACAGGTACAGGCTGCAACTCCTTGTTTGTGTTTATATTTTTCCTGTCAGTCACATTAGAGACACTTCCATAGTGACCTGCTGAGAGCTCTGACCTCAACCCTATCAAACACATTTTGGATGCAATGATCGCAATCCAGACCTTTTTGTTTAACATCAGTGCCCAAACTCACAAATAGTCACCTTTTTCACTTAATGAACACACATTTCTACAGACACCCTCCACATACTTTTGGCCATATAGAGTAATATTGAGTAAACTCATATCATTTAAGTGCTACTGCTGGATTTGGAAGGAATTCTCTAATGAGCAGATTACAAAGACCAGCTTGGAATTCCATCCTGGTTATCAAAACCACAGGTCATATAATGTATACACAGAGGCTATCATGAAGCTGCTGCTTATCTATTTACTGCAAAGGAATGTTCAGCTGTTCCTCCCACAAGTAACATGACCAATACTGAACATCATATATCCTCCTCAACATGAGGAACTTTTTCTGAATATAAACTTGTACTTTTTACATGATTTAAACAATTTGTATTTGTGCTCGGGTGGCATAATGGTAAATTACGCTAACTCACTACACTTGGGATTCTGGGTCAAATCTCCAGCGGTGGTATCGTCCAGTCGGGCATCTAAATACAGACACTATTGGCTGTTTCTGAAAGAGGGATGGCATTCTGTCTGTACTGCATCGCACAAAGTGATTCTGAGGAAGCCTGATCAACAGTGACCATGATCCTGAGCTTTCGTGTTATTAGGGGGTTTTTAGTCTGAGGGGGTTGTGAGATTTGAAAGTGTATCTACATATTCTGTCTTTACTGAATTATCAACACCATATGAACGCCAAGCATACGATCTGACATTGTTTTTTTAACTCCCAGTGCTGCTATTGCTTTGTACTGTAATTTGCTAAAGGCTGGACTGTTTAATGAGGGACCACCTTAAACCACGTGCCCTGTAATGTAATGTGGCGTTTGGGGTGCTGGAGCCTATCCCAGCTTTTCAATGGGCACAAGGCACACAGTAACACCCTGGACGGGGCACTAGTCCATCGCAGGGCAGACACAGAGACACACAGACACACACACACACACACACACACACACACACACACACACACACACACACACACACACACACACACACACACACACATTCACTATTAGGGCAATTCAGTGTCTCCAATTAACCTGACTGCATGTCTTTGGACTGTAGGAGGAAACCGGAGCTCCCGGAGGAAACCCACGCAGACACGGGGAGAACAAGCAAACTCCGCACAGAAAGGACCCGGACCGCCCTGTCTGGGGATCGAACATAGGACCTTCTTGCTGTGAGGTGACAGTGCTACCCACAAAGCCACCGTGCCACCCCTTTCACCAGACAATATAATTAAATTATAGGTATGTTTGCCAGTATCTACTTACTTGCATATGAACCGTACAAGTCCAAATAAGGAAAAAACTAAAATTAAACTGAAGAAATATGGATTTTATGCCCTATGTCTTTTTCTGTAACTTGTACCTTATCTAACTACTTAAATTACCTGAAAAATGTCTAGTGCAACTATCAACTTTAAACTTTTTACACATTTTATTAGAATAATAAAAACTGTGCATTTCACTGTGCTTTTTAACACCCTTTTCAGGGTTGTAGTGGGTACAATTCACCATGCAAAAGGTAGAAAACACCCTGGACAGGTCATCAGTACATTACAGGGCAAACACACATGCACAAACATTCACACCTGGAGCCATTTTTGTAGCAATTAACCTGACTGCATGCCTTTGGACTGTGGGAGGAAACCCACACACACACAGGGAGAACATTCATACTCCACCTGGGAATCGAATCCAATACCTTCTTGCTGTGGGTCAACAGTGCTACCCACAGTGCCACCAAGCCACCGAATAATAAAAACTATGTGACTCTGGCTAATATACTCAGGCTAGACTCTGGCTATTGGTTTGCAGTTTGCAGTGCTATTTAAAGTGAAATAATTCTGTTCTGTTTACCATCCCAAACATCACATATTATAATTACAACCCTGAGATCGCACATAATACTTCCTAACCTTGGAAATTATTCTATATTTTTTTTCTGTTTGATTGTACTTTCTATTTCCCACACAGTCTAGCTTTTAAGTAATTTAATTGGTAAAGTACTACCAAGTATAAGAACTACGTCAATAACATACAATTCTATTTGATAGAATCAAATGTGGCTATTTAGAATAAGTTACCCTAAAAAAAGAATGTTTTGCATTTTAAAAAGTTTGTGAGTTTACCTGGAGTCTTAGTGGCAGGGAAACTGATAAAAGGAGCTTCTGTAGGAAGATCAGCTGTCTCCTGCAGTTTGGGGTTTTGTTGTGAAGGTGCACTCTGATCCCTCTGAACATTGCTGAGTGCAACTTTGGGCTCAGAGCTCTTGTTCTGCAGCCTGTCAGACTGATTCCCTGCTGATGATGAAACCTCCTGTCACAGTCATAACCAACAGTGTGTGTTTGACATGATATATAAAAATACAGCTCCATGTCAGCATATAAAATACTTCTGACACCTCTATAGATCTCACTGACCTGTTTATCTTTAGCGACAACACATTCCTGGTACTGTTTCTCCATGTTCATGATTATCTGACTCTGGTTATTCACCAGGGAAACAAGTCCTTCGTATTTTCTCTCCAGCTCTCTGTAGCTGCTGGATAGCTGAAGCACCTGAGAGAGGAGAGAAAGTCAGAAGAAAAGAACATACTAATTGTCCGTAACTAAATGCACACACCTGTGATTCCTACAAACCAGGAAGACTTAAGGTAATGCAAAACATTCCACCAGAACTAAAAATGCTAAATAAGCTGCTGCTTAA
This sequence comes from Trichomycterus rosablanca, assembly GCF_030014385.1. NCBI lineage: Eukaryota > Metazoa > Chordata > Actinopteri > Siluriformes > Trichomycteridae > Trichomycterus > Trichomycterus rosablanca. The sequence goes on along the minus strand of NC_085989.1, from coordinate 38,193,725 downwards.
GTTTCCTTTAAAACCAAACAGATTGATATTTATAATATATTATTTATTAATGTTATTGTTTATTACTAATAAATGTTGTCATAAATTGTTAAGGTCGCAAATAAAATGAGGCACCACTGCATTATACAATTTAAAAAATAATTCAAATACGTTTTACAAATAAACCAAAGTACTTGATCAGCTGAAGGTCCAAGCTTTTCAGAAAATATGTCAATCAAGCCTATGCAAATTACATGTTTTAAAAGAAAAATGTTGTCCAACAATTACATTTTGTAACCTGAAAAAAAAAAACATTTTAGTGGACCACCAACATTCAAAATATCACACTAACAAGTCTTTATTTGACTGTCAATACCCAGATGGAGCGGTCCAGGTCCTTTTTGTGTGGTGTCTGCGTGGGTTTCCTCCGGAAGCTCCGGTTTCCTCCCACAGCCCAAAGACTATGGGAGAAAACCGGAGCTTTCGGAGGAAACCCACATAGACACAGGGAGAACATGCAAACTCCACACAGAAAGGACCCAGACCGCCCCGCCTGGGGATCGAACCCAGGACCTTCTTGCTGTGAGGCGACAGTGTGAGCCACCGTGCCACCCTGTAAATTAAAACTGTACTTTTTAACTATTTCATATTTTAAAACGTCTTGCATTCAACTTGCAGGAAATTTTTTTATAACATAAAACATTTTATAACCAGTAATAGAATAATACAGTACAGGCAATTTGCAAATCAATGTGCATTTTGAGCTGTTTGTGCCGTTTATTATAAAACATTTGCTGACAAAGCTGAGTTGCATAATTTTGGTGGGAAAGTATTTATATCTATAATTATATTAACGATTCTGCTGCTTTTAACAGTTTAACAGTAAAGCTACAAAGAGCAATCTGTATAATTTGCCTTTTCAGGGATTTTGTATTGTGTGCCAGTGTAGTTAAGTAGAGCAGATTACACTTGGCTACCACTAATTGAAAAGTAAGTAAGTAAGTAAATTTTATTTATAAAGCACTCTTAAAACAACTTACGTTGACCAAAGTGCTGTACATCGAACAAGCATACATAAGACAACATTATGTTAAAAAAGTAAAAACCAAATAAAAGTACAGAGTAAGAGACAAAATAAAAACAGATAAAAATAGACTAAACAATTATAATTACCACGGCTCCTCACTGTTCAAATGCCAGCTTATAAAGGTATGTTTTTAGGAGTGATTTAAAAACAGCGGCCGAAGGTGCTTGTCGAATATTAGGAGGTAGAGTGTTCCATAGCCTCGGAGCATAAACTGCAAATGCACGATCACCTTTTAGTTTCAAATGAGCCCTAGAAAAGTGTACGTGAATGCTTACATTGCACATAAAACATGACCCGTATGCACTGTATGAGGTAGCTTCAGTCACACTTCATTAACCTTTTCTGTCTGTAAGCTAACTTTTGTAAATTACCTAACTGCATGTTCTCTGCATTGGTTTTATTAATTTCACTAATTTGTAAAATTAGATGAATTCACTTTGAATTAGCTATCAAATATGTTATTACATTTTGATTGTACCCTGAACTATGGGCCTGGAATCAAATAGTGCCAATTAACAAAATTAGCAGCTCTACTACTACTACTACTACTACTACTACTACTACTACTACTACCACTACCACTTCTACTATGAATAATAATAATAATAATAATAATAATAATAATTGATTCCCTTTTTAATCTAATTTGAACTATTTGGGGACTTAGGATAGATCCATTTTTATGGAATTTAACCGACTCGCTACATACATCCATACATTTACTTTACAATTTGGCGGCACGGTGGCTAAGTGGGTAGCACTGTCGCCTCACAGCAAGAAGGTCCTGGGTTCGATCCCCAGGTGGGGCGGTCCGGGTCCTTTCTGTGTGGAGTTTACATGTTCTCCCCATGTCTGTCTGGGTTGCCTCCGGGAGCTCCGGTTTCCTCCCACAGTCCAAAGACATGCAAGTGAGGTGAATTGGAGATACAAAATTGTCCATGACTGTGTTCGATATAACCTTGAGAAGTGATGAACCTTGTGTAACGAGTAACTACCGTGTGTCTGTCATGAATGTAACCAAAGTGTAAAACATGACGTTAAAATCCAAATAAACAAACAAACTTTACAATTTCAGCAGACACTTTAATCCAATGCAACTTACAATTATCATTATATACAATTTGAGCAATTGCGGGATGAGAGCCTTGCCCAGTGGCCCAACAGTGGTAACTTGGCAGTGGTGGGGCTTGAACCAGCAACCTTCTAATTACTAGTACCTTAACCGCTAAGCTACAAATCACATCAAATATTCTCCATCTTACAAGTGTTTTTGACTTTTTTTATGTTTTGTCTCCACAGTAAATCATTATTCGAAATTTTTGCTCATCATAATTGAGTATACACTCCTGATATGATGTATAGATATTGATTTGCCTCTGACTACCTGCAAGGTTGTGTTTACCAGCAGCTCTTCTAGACGCCTCTGCTCCACAGCCTGCTCCTGCTTGTTGAGGAGCTCATTCAGCAGCTGGCCGTACAGCTGGGTGATGCGTGCATTCATGGTACTGCTCTCTTGACGCAGTGTGTTAATCTCACTTGCCACTACCTCCTCCTGCTCCAGACGTACCCTCAGTTTCTCCAGCTGTTCCTGTTGCTGGCTCAGTTGAGCACGTAAGGCAGCCGTCTCTGAGTTGTTGGTTCTTGCTGTGTTTAAGCAAAGAGCTCCAGTCAGCTTCTGCTGGGGAACGATAAAGGTGTAGGAGCACCGACTGGCTTTGCTCTCAGAGGAGTGTGATGGATGTTTCTGAGCACCCTCACTTTTAGAGCTGTTTGCTTCCACACTGCTCTCCACCTCAAAAATAAAAAAATACACCAACAGCAGAGATAATGCACGATTGTTCAGGGTCTCCATCAGTGTGCCTGGTAGTTGCTTCTTACATCTACTGCAAAAACAGATTACAAAAATGCATTAAGTGAACTTCTGTAACCTTCATTCTTTCAGACTCTTTCAGAGGCTCTGCAGTTTTGATGCATGCCAGATGTTCCCTGGGAGACTAGAGCTTATTGCAGGGTTAATTAGCAAGTCAACATGAACTAAACCATGGTAAACAAAAACAGTGCTACGAAAGCTGACCCTCATTTCATGGTCAAATGTTCAAAGCCAATTTCATTCTAAATACAACAGCATTTTAAACAGAGAGGGTACTGTCCTAATCACAAACATAACAAAAGATCTACCTTGTTTTTTTTTTTAATCTGCAGAAATAACAGAAAATAAAAGAGAATATCTGCTACCAAGAGCTTTTAAATATTTTTTAAAAATAATGTAATAAAAGGTAAACAAGAAAGATATTTAATTTAGCCCACATTAGATTTAAGAGAAATATTAATATTTAATTGCATGTAATTGCAATGCTGGTTATCATGAAATCCTATAGTTTGTTTTGAGTCTATTATCTGCAATAATAAAATAAAATAATAATAATAATAAGAGGTGTTTGGTTGCTAGATTTATGTAATTTGTGACTACATTTTATTTTAATAGCACTTCTATTTCTTCTATTTTATTAGAATATTTTCCCAATAAATTAGCAAATGAATAATTGTAATTCACAATCACAGTCAACCACATGCTCTTTTGGCTAAATAGGCACAAATTCCTACAGACGCATTTTAAAAAGATTTTTCAGTCATTTCATTTTCATTAACCACTTTATCCTGGTCAGTAAAAAAATACTAAGTAGAAGAGTGGATTTTGTTATAGCTGCAAAAGCAAGACCAACTCTATTTTAATTCCCATGGTGTTAGAATGGAATGTAAAACAAACACATGGTCAGATGTCCACATACTTCTTTCATATAGTGTATATTATTTTGTTAAATTTTAAATCAATAAAATAAAACACAATAAGTTAAATACAACCTTTAAATAATTTCACATCTGACATCTTTAAAAGTGTAAAAAGGTTTTAATATTGAGCAGTAATGTACGAGTTAGCTATAATGAATTGCACATTGCATACACAGATTTGTAATGCTCGGATAAATAAATAAATGAATTATTCTGTTGAATCAAAACTACATATTACCTAAATGATTAACAACTGGTTATAAAAGGTACAATAATTATGTAAGACTTACCAGTAGCAGTCTAACAAGGCAAGTGTAGCTAAAGCTGTTATGGCTGATTTCCTGTGATGAAGTCAGTCCTGAGCTTGGCTTTGGAAGTAAATGTGACTTCCAAATAAAAATGACAAACATCAAAGAAAAAGTTATTAGAAAATTTAGAAAGTGGAACCAGAAGAACAGTGGCGTGTTGGCTAGAGTACAAGCAAAAAGCAAAGGCCCGACTCAGCAGGGTGTATGTTACATTCAGCAATGAAGTGCAGGATGATAAAAAACTGACAGTGGGGTCTTAAAGTAAGTTCATCCCCCCGTAAGTTCATCCCTCTTTTCATGCCGCTGTAAACAAAGAGACCAGAGCAGAGTAATTACAAAGCAGCCTAATGGCACCTCCTCCCTTTCCTTATTGTCCATACGGTCCTGACCTGCACTCCGTCTGCACCTTATCCATTATTTTACTTCCCCACCCGCACTAGAGTTTAGCAGCAATAAAGGTACTGTTAGAAATGTCCACTCACCCCAAGGGTCTTTTCTATTTCATTTTTCAAATATATTAAACCAGAAAAAACATATAATCAATTGCAAATGTACTGGCACCCTTCTTCAAAAAATAACAAAATTCATATATAAAATATATAATATAAAAAACTAATAACACTTTTTAAAATTAAAGTTTTATAAATTGTTCCCTGCTTTGTAAACAGCTCTACAAAGAACATGAATTGCTATTAAACCTTATCATTAGGTGAAAGGTTCATTTGTGGTTCAGTTCCATCAGATGTTTCCTATGAAATTCAATAGATAAGATATGTAGATGGATGGATAGACTGATAGAGATAGATGTACATAAATAAATTATTTAACATCAATCATTGACTATTTAACATCAATATAAATAATATGACATGCAGTGGTTACCGCAGAAGCACACATTTGTTTCCAGCTAATTCAGATGAAGTTTATTTCTAATCTGGGCTTTAAGAATACACGTTTTATTTTTAATCATTAACAAGGTGGTTGTACTCATTTGTTCATGGTTTTCAGGATTGGGATCTTTTTCTTCCCCCCACCAATTAAGTAGGAGTAAATCTCAAATTTGTACTTTCATTTTTAGAAATCTGGCAACCTCTGGGATATTTCAAGCACAAATGCAGTCACACTGATTGGTCATCAATAGAATAGAAGAATATAATGCCTGTATTTGTCATATATACATATACAGGTGTACAGTACAACTAAATCCTTTTTTCGCATATTCCAGCTTGTTTGAAAGCTAAGGTCAGAGCACAGGGTCAGCCAGTCTACGGCGCACCTGGAGCCGAGAAGATTGCATGGCAGAACTGGGATTCAAACTCAAACCTTTCAACCTTTCAGTTGATGATCAAAGATCTACCCACTAGGCTATCACTGTCAGTAATGGAAACTCACAAGCACAGAGCACACAATATTCTTACCAGAGTAGGACTAACTTAACGCAGTAAAATGCATTCCCAAAACCCACACACACACAAACCTGTAACTGGTAATGAACTAGGCCCACACACACTCACTGACTGTGTAATCCCGCCCCCCCTTTCCAAAACCCACACACCCACAACTATTTACAACACAAGAGTCAATGCATACAAAGTGCACTGCAATACCCAGAGTGCCTATCTCAAACCTCAGCATACTGCAGTATTACTGCAGTATTGTATTTGCAGTCACCATAAGTAAATGAAGCTCCAGAGTACAGCAGTCGCTGCAATACGCTTCTTTAACATTATTCACTCAACACATTACATTTCCAGCATTTAGTAGACACTTTTATTGTTGTGACAGTATACAATCTAAGCAATTAAGTGTTAAGGACCTTGCTCAAGGGCCCAACAGTGGCAACCTGGCAGTGGTGAGGCTTGAACCAGCAACCGTCTGATTACTGGACCAGTACCTTAACCACTATGCTACAATCAGAATCAGATTTATTGGCCAAGTATGTGGATACACACAAGGAATTTGGTTCCGGCTGATGGTATCTAACTGCCCACATAAAAAAAATACCTGCCAATTATGAAAAAAAAAATGCTAATTAAATAAATACAACTCATGATCAGGGCTGCAGTGTGTAAGTGCTAGTAAAGAAACTGTCAACAAATAATCTAAATCGAATCCATAAACAATAAGCACTGTTTTACACAATGCGTACAATAACAACATAAATATTTTGGAATAATTTACAAAACTCCTTGTATTAGGGTCCACACGGAGCAAAATGCAAGATGAAGGGCCGCGTTTAAATTCGTACATAAAATCCTACGCAGTGTGCTCGAAATAGCAGCCTCGCTCTCGGTTAAAATCGAATTTAGCACACTATTTAGTAGAAGGAATGATATTTGAAACACAACAGTGCTCCTCTGTGTGCAGCATGAATTTCATTTATTGACTATCAACAAATTGAGTGTGTTGGCAAGGTAATAGATTGCATAAGATGTAAGATATTCATTCATAAATACTTTTAAAATCTATTAGATATTTTTGATTTGGTGAGTTGTTGTAAACCGTTTAGCCTTTTTATTTACATTAATCGAATTAACCATATTTTCAAATTACCCGGAAAATACTTTGATATATATTAAACATGTAAAACAAAAAGGTAAAATAGTTAAGGGGTTGAATTTTTAAGCAGTTGTACATTTAACTTGTTACTTTGCTCCTCGTCGACGTTTTAAAAGACACCATTCCTCCAAACAGCAGGTAGCGATAAAAACAAAACTACATCGCAGTTCTTTGCCGCATGTGTCAACACGCATGCGCCCTATAATCCACATGGCATGCATTTGTTTCCCAACCTCTTTTCCGACATTCTCCGCCTTTTGCTCTAGGATTGGTTACTCACATGCTGAATGACAGTCTTTTAAGCATATCGAAGAATGACTAAAGGTTCACTAACCAATCATAGCGTGGTTGACTTGTTCATTGTGACCAATCAGAGAACAGAAGGCGGAGCTTGTTGAAATACGGGTGGGAAAAAAGTTCTTGCGTTTACAACGTGATTTTCAACGTGCGCTAGAGAGAAGTGACTACTGGAGATGCGACTAATCGACATGTAGCTGTTTAGAAAAGTGTAATATTTGTACACGTTCAAATCTAAAAAAACAAAAACAAGCGCTTACTGACATAAACTTGATGAAATCGTAGTTGTAGAGGTGCATTAACACCACTTTTAAAGATGGGAAAGAACAAGGTAAGTGACCACGGTGCTACAAGGCTAACTTATTTAACTTCAAGCGCCAGAACAACTGAATATATATATATATATTTGTGTGTGTGTATATATATATATGTATATGTGTATATAAATTGATTGATTGAGAGTGAAGGGCCTTGCTCAGGGGCCCAACATTGGTAGCTTGGCAGTGGTAGGGTTGGAACCAGCTTACCTAGCCAGTACCTTAACTGCAGAGCTACCACTGACCCATAGTGAGCATGGTAGTAATGTAGAACAGTAAAATGAAAACACTGTCCTTATATCTAGTGTAGTATACATTCACATGTACGGTATTTAGTGGATGCTTATATTCAACACGTCTTACAGTTGTATCTGTATACAATCTAAGCAATTGGGCTTCAAAGACCTCGTTCTGGGGCTTAACAGCAAATTTGTAGTGATGGGACTCGAACAAGCGACCTACTGATTGTAGTTGTACTGACTGAAGTTACCACTGCAACATTCAGAATGTTTAATTTCAAACAGAGATGGCAGCAAACATTCCATCACATGAACAAGCTAAACATACTAATCACATAATAGGTACCCATATCGTAAATCATTTCCAGACAGCATTGGTGTAGTTATTATAAAATGATAGAGAGAGAAAAATAGAGTCCTACTTTAATACTGGAGCATGATGCCCAGATCCCCTAACACATATTGCATATTGATCTGTATGTGCAGCGCACATTATTGTAATCTCTCTCTGCCCACACAAAACAGAATAATAGCAGGCTACACACTTCAATATATTTCAAAAGTTAACTGCTTAGTTTATAGTTACAGATATTTCTTAAAAGTGTATGAACGTGTACGATTAGTTATGCCTGTAATCCAGAATTAAGTTCTATACCGTAACAAAAAATATGAATGTAAATGTTCATGTTGCGATGACGGTGATGTAAAGTAATGTTAAAATAATTCAAAGTCCAAACATTTGAGTGGTTAACGAGAACGCTACTTTACTTTACAAAACTCGAGCACAGAAACGGTACAAATCCGATCTCTTCCCTACACACTCGCTCCCTACGCCCTATAGTGCGCTTCACTTTCTTAAAGGGCCAGACAATATATTTTATAATTCACATTACACGACAGGTGAGATGTTCTTTTTTTCTTAATATAGCGCTTTTATTTAGGAAAAAATAGTTCTTACATAGGCAGGAAAATCTATGGCAGACAAGAGTCAGAACAGCGGATTGGGCGTAACGTTATTATTACTGTTTGCTCCTTTTTCTCAACACTTGTGCTCGATTTACACTGAAGATATATTTAGTAAATAAGTACATGTCCGCGCATGCACGCGCTTGTGTTCATTTCCGGTTGAACTGATAAAAAATGTTGATTTTGAAAAATTAAAAGACGAGCCGTTTTTCAGTTTCTGCTTGTTAGCTCACAGCTAACGCTAGCCAGTGTGGCTCTTCACTCCAGTGTTGCCAACTCCTCAGTAAGGAAAGTAGCTATTGGCTGTCCTAGAAGTCGCTAAATGACGTCATCGCCTAATTTGCATAAGGTCAATTTGCGTGTAATTGACGGTGTAGAGGAATAACATCGTGGGAGAGACAAAAAGTGGGTAAAAACACCCTAAATATGTTTAGAACTACAGATGAACGTTCTTCTGTTGATTCGTGGTTTGGTTTTGTTTTTTAAGACAACACTGAGCTACTCTGAGCAGGGTTGCCAGATTGCGACAGTAATTTTCAGCCAAAATGCATGAAAAAACGCCCAAAACACAGGATAAGCAGATGATGTTTAGCATTTCACAAATAATAAACCAGTTAAACCATCATGACCTACAAATTAATATCTGAAAGTGTACAGATCAGTAATTATACATTATAAAGGACAAATTATTTTTGCTTGCATGTCTTTAAAGTAGCCTGCCAAGTTTGTAAAATGCATTATTTGTTGGGACACACAACCCTTTGCATGAAAATAAGAATAAACTTGCAAGCAATGAAAGTTTGCCCTCTCGTACATATGAGAGGTTGTATGTACGAGACTTGCTTACCTTCATATTCAACTCAAATCACTTGTCTAACATATGAATCACTGTATTGATGGGTGTGGCAACAGTGTCTTGGACTGGAAAGAATAACCTGTCAAACTTTTGACAACGGGTTGGATGTGGTGGGAGAAGGTAGACCTATTTATATTCCACCTGCTTTAGCAATAGCTTTTTTTATTTATATTTTAAGCTGCCAAAATTATTACAAACCAGCCCAAATTTTGTCCACCTGCCACAGTGTGTTTTTCCCTGCCAATTTCCAACAAAATCCGCTCATTTTGGTGGAAAACCGCCCAATCTGGCAACACTGACTGTGATACTGACCGCACGTGCTTTGGGAAGGGGGAGGAGCTCATGGCAGGACCCGCTGCTCGTTGAGGACAGTAACTGCAGAACGATGTGTTTTTTCACGTTCGAGTCTCCAAAAGTCTCCAATAACACCAGAAAAAGTCGCTAGATTTGTCGCTAGTCGCTTTAAGAAAAAAAAAGTCGCTAGAGGGGTCTGTAAAGTCGCTAAATATAGCGACAAAGTCGCTAAGTTGGCAACACTGCTTCACTCGTCTCTCTGTGTTATGACCAGTGAGCACCCCACAGCCAATCAGCGAGCTCCAACCGCCTACCCCTCCCACCCCTCCCTCACTGTGGATGCGCGCATGTCCTAAAGTCTCAGTTTTCAAGGTAAACCTGAAGCAGAAATTCGGCGCTTCACATTTAAAAAATACCGTCACCATTTTTGAATACCGTCACCATTTTTGAATACCGCGGTATACGGTAATATCGTCATACCGCCCAACCCTATACTGTACATCTGTATATGTATATATGACAAATAAAGTATATCTTCTTCTTCTTATATCTATCTATATGTGCAGAGCTTAATATGCATTCACATACAACAGTTAACACAGTGATTTTACTTTAATTTGTTTTTGTTTTCATTATATAAATAATATATATGTGTAATATAGTTCTCTGAAAGTGTGGGTGAGGGTGAGTTACAAATCAGCACTCTTACTATCTAGAGATCTGTAGCTCTGCTCTCAATTTAAACCAACTGGCAGCTGTTGGATGTTTATTGTGGGTTGGTTATTGACATCCCTAGTTAGAGCCAATCTATTTTATACACTTATTTAGTCCTTGATATCTGGCATTGAAACTGAAATTTGTAATGTAGACATACAGACGTGTAAAATGTAAAAACCACGTCTACTTTTTATGGGGAGCACCTAACTCCCAAGAATCAGTGTAAAATAGAAGATGCATGATTTATTATATATAAAGTTAAAAGGCAGTCCTGCAAATGATGTGATTACTGTGGTTTTAGTATAGAAGAATAGTTTTCTAGTTTAAAAAAAATAATTTAAATAGTTTTTAGAAAACACAGTTTTATCTGGCTGCTTTTGCAGATTGGCTCAAGCCATCATGAATAATTAATTAGTGAATTCAAATTTGTGTTCAAAACTTCTGGTGTCATGCTTTTTAAATGTAATATTTAGTACATGTGACAAATTATTCTAGATTTGTTTATTTGGCTTAAACACAGGTAGCTGCATAGACAACATCATATGATTTTCTTATGATTGACTTATGCTTATCGAACCATTCAGTGACAATTAGCTTTTTTTTTTTTTTTTTACCTAGCAACCTGCAATTCTAATCATGTGGTTAAATGTAACACTGTGAAATCATATGCATTTTTAATCCTGCAGACTAAAAACCAAAAGAAGGCCCGTGTAACAGCGAACCATTTAGCGGAGGAGACGTTTGCAGGGGTGCCGCACTCGTTCGTATTTCACCGAGGCGAGATCGGAAAGAATGTCGAACAGCTAGTTACGGACATGCGACAAGTGATGGCGCCTTACACAGCACAGTCTTTAAAGGTATTTATTCCAGTGCATTAATAATTTAGTATTGTAAAAGTCAACTGCAAATTATTTGGACTTTTTTTGAATTATTTGGACTTTTTTTTGTTTTCTGTGCCCTGCAGGTTCGAAAGAAAAATGTTTTAAAAGACTTTGTAACAGCGGCAGGACCGTTGGGCGTCACACACTTCCTTGTGTTTACCAAAACTCTGACCAGTGTTAATTTGGTAAGTAGCTACACAGACCTGTGTGTATGCAAATGATTAGTTTTACTTTACGTCAAGTGTCTGGTCAGTCAGGAATGTTTAGCTACTTACAAAGTCAAAGTGAAATTTATTGTCATTCAGACTATACAACTAGACTATACACCAGTCATCACCAGTAGGGAAGAACTTGTATCCTTAGTAATAAGGCATAAAACCAGTGCTGTACTAACTAGTCCATTTAGTTTGGGGTGTATTTTGTTATTCATTTCTGAACTAAACCATTTCAGTTGTAGACAGAATAAGGGAGTGAGTCCTCTCAAAGCATGCACAGTTCACACATGTACAGGGTGCAACACCTTATTCTGTGCAGAAAATGCTGAACCTTTGTTTGCAGAAGCAACTATGCAGATGAGCTCAAGTGCTAAACTACAGATTTAAACCTGACACCAAACATGTGCTGCTATTTTAACAACTGTATATCTGAGATACACCGACCAGGCATAACATTATGACCACTGACAGGTGAAGTGAATAACACTGATTATCTCTTCATCACGGCACCTGTTAGTGGGGGGATATATTAGGCAGCAAGTGAACATTTTATCCTCAAAGTTAATGTTAGAAGCAGGAAAAATGGGCGAGCGTAAGGATTTGAGTGAGTTTGACAAGGGCCAAATTGCGATAGCTGGATGACTGGGTCGGAGCATCTCCATACTGCAGTTCTTTTGGGGTGTTCCCAGTCTGCTGTGGTCAGTATCTATCAAAAGTGGTTCAAGGAAAAATAAGTGGTAGACCGGCGACAGGGTCATGGGCGGCCAAGGCTCATTGATACATGTGGGGAACGAAGGCTGGCCCGTGTGGTCCGATCCAACAGACGAACTACTGTAGCTCAAATTGCTGAAGGTAATGCTGGTTCTGATAGAAGGATGTCAGAATACACAGTGCATCGCAGTTTGTTGCAAAAGGGGGACCAACACAATATTAGGCAGGTGGTCATAATGTTATGCCCGATCAGTGTATGTAGAAGCAGTGAATTGTTTATAAATGTAAAGAAATAAAAGCTTTATTCCTGCATAAATGTTTTTCAGTTATTCATTGTATTCTCTTACATTCCATCAATTAAATGGTCTTTTTTCCTACAGAAACTGGCCAGACTTCCTAAAGGCCCCACGCTCCATTTCCAAGTTACTAAGGTATGCTGGGAATTTTCTTCCATCAGTATTATATTTTGGCTGCAGGCATGCAGATACAGATGATGACATTTTTTGTGTTGACTCACAGTGATTGTTCAAAGTAAACGCACTGATGTATTTGCTGTTCTGATTCTAATATTCCACCCAGTATGACACTTCTATTAAATAAGACCTGTTTTCTTTCCAGTACTCACTCATCAAAGACATAGTTTCCTCATTAAAGAGGCACAGAATGCATGAACAGCAGTTTACCCATCATCCATTGCTGGTGCTGAATAATTTTGGCCTAGAGGGCATGCACATTAAACTGATGGCCACGATGTTCCAGAACATGTTTCCCTCCATCAATGTGCACAAGGTACAGTTTATTCATCGGTTATGCAGTCATGTAGCAGGTCTGTCTTAATTAGTTTAGTTATGTGAGTGATTTAGCTTTTTGCTAGCATTTTATATGCAGCAGTTTGAGAATGTATTTTGCACTTTCCATTTTGTTTCAATTTCATAAACGAAATCTAACTTAATACAGACAGCCATGTAAAGTTCTCTCATGTCATATATCAAATTTATTTATTGGTAATCTAAGATGGTTGGCTAAGTTTGTTAGCAAACAACTAAGGAAATACATTTTATATTAAAGTGCCACATTTTATGGCAGTCACTCAAATTAAACGATAGAATAAATAGAAGCTACAATATGCAGCACAGCCTACTATAAAATTCTCATCTGTGTTGTGACACGCCCTCCTCTGCGTCCACAGAATTGGTTGGGAGTTTTCCAAACTCTGTAACCTGAGTAGTGTTTTTAGCTGCTTTACACTTTGACTTATTGGACTTTTTGATTAACCGATTGCTAACTAAATTGCCGTAGGATTGCTATTGCTAGCAGACTTCTCTGTCGTGTAGTGTGCTGACAACGTTTGATGTATGTGTTTACGTATTGAGTCTGTGCTATACCTCAGTAAAGTATTATGCTTCCGGTAGTTTGTTTACAGTATTTTTTTTACTTTATAAACTCCTCAAACTCTAAAGTTGCTCGATTACACTAGGACCGCCTCGTCATACAAATTAACCAGTAAACGTGAGGCACTTGAATGAAAAATGTTAAATCGCTAAACACAAACCTTTAAGTTTACATTTCACAGTAAATTGCATATTACACAGGAAAAGGGGGCAGCACGGTGGCTAAGTGGGTAGCACTGTCGCCTCACAGCAAGAAGGTCCTGGGTTCGATCCTCAGGTGGGGCAGTCCGGGTCCTTTCTGTGTGGAGTTTACATGATCTCCCAGGTTTCCTCCGGGTGCTCCGGTTTTCTCCCACAGTCCAAAGACGTGCAAGTGAGGTGAATTGGAGACACAAAATTGTCCATGACTGTGTTCGATATAACCTTGTGAACTGATGACTCTTGTGTAATGAGTAACTACCGTTCCTGACATGAATGTAACCAAAGTAAAACATGACGTTAAAATCCTAATAAACAAACGAACACGGGAAAAGACTAGTTTAACAGTCCAAGAAGCGATTTTTATATTCGCGAATCAGGTAGGGCCTTAGTTATAGTGCGATACTGTCAGGATAGGAGTTTATGGGGCTTTTACCTGGGACAAAGCAGCACACTTGTGCTATCTGTTTATACAAAAACCTTAAATGTCAGTGTGTCCTTATTAGATACTCCGTGGGCAAACGCATGTGGGCCCCTGACCATGAAATCCTTGGCCATCATTTTGGAGTTGCACCCTTTGACCCCTACATTTGCAACATTTAAGTGTGTCTAAATATGTGTTCATTCAGCTGAAAGAGCATGTCTGAGTTCAGACACTGATGTAGAAAGAGTAGGCCTGGCTCAAAATTATGACCAAATTTATCATAGATGTGTTCAGTGAGGCTAAGGTCAGGGCTCTGTGCAAAATCTAATGCTGCTCTTCACCAAATGTGTCAAATCTTGGGTGTCTTTATGGGCACTTTCTGAAACTGTTGCCATGAATTTGATCAAGTAGCCTTATATAATAGTTTAGACATTGTACAGATTTTACAATTTTGTAAGCCTCATACTGGAATATTAATACTAGTAAGTATTGACCATAAGTACATATGATTATAGTTACTTGTATGAAATTCTAATGACAGGTAAATCTGTATGATGTTGACAGGTCACAATACAGTAAAACATGATGAATGTATAGTCTACTGAGGCTTCCTATGACTTGACTTATACTCTGATGTTGTGTCTTAACATTCACCTTAATGTCCAAAATCAGCTTTTAATGCTTCACAATTTTTTTTTTTATTTCAAGGTCAGCCTCAACAACATAAAGAGATGTGTGTTGGTGAATTACGATCCTGCAACTCAGGAAATCGAATTTCGACATTAGTAAGTAGCATGCTTTTCCAGTATGGTGGCACATGCAGTTGGTGCACATGATGATGAAAGTTTAGAGCATGACTTTTTAGTGATTGGTTTCAAAGTAAACGCACTGATGCACCCCATATCGGAAATTAATATTAATGATTGACACACGCTTTCCCACTAACCTTTGTGCCTTTGCTTGTGTCTTGCAGCAGCCTGAAGGTGGTGCCTGTGGGCATGAGCAAAGGTGTGAAGAAGATCCTGCAGGAGAGGTTCCCCAACATGAGCAAGCTGGAGGACATCAGCGATCTGCTTCTGAAGTAAGTCAACGTAATGAGGATTTTTCGGCTGCTCCCGTATTTAGGGGTCGCCACAGCGGATTTGCCTTTCCTGATGGAAGCCTCCTGTTTTTATACAGGCTTTAAAACTGGCACTGAGCCAATCAATCATTTGTCAATCATGTCCGTGTAGATGCTCGGCAGACTGATAGCACAAGGTGAGTTTATTTGTGGATCATCTTTGTGTACGGAGAGCCACACCCTGCCTACGTTATCCCTCGACTCTGTGAAGGCACCATCAATCAGCCAGCAGAGGTCGTAATTGCATCAGTTATGAGGAGCCCGGTCCGGCTTCCTGTTCCTGTATGAACAATAAGCCAATCGTTGTTCATATAGCCGCCCAGCCCAGCCAGATGGCAGAGCTGAGTTTTGAACCAACGAGAAGCCTCCTATTTTAACAGGATTTTATCAGGACTGGCACTGAGTGCACACTGACAAGTGCACCTCCTAATGGCTAGGCTGTTTTGGCCATCCTTCACCCCCCCAGGACATGATTAGACATTAGTCAGTCATGTCCGTGTAGACGCTCGGCAGACCGATAGCACATCTGAGATTTGATCCCATGATGCACATGATGACACTTTAAACATTATTGAGTACTCGATGATATTTTAAAGTAAACGCTCTGATGCATCTGATTTAGAATCTGGAAGCTCCGTCTTTTGAGGTTTTAAAACATATAATTCATGAGCTACTTGCATCTTGTGCTGTGACTTTGTAAGGGGGGTAAACCTGTCGGAGAGTGAAGCAGAGCAGGACGGCGATCACAACATCACCGAACTGCCACAGGTGTATTCAGGCCGCGGGAACATGAGGTCACAGCAGAGTGCTGTCCGACTTACTGAGGTAAGCAAAAGCGAGTGGCATTAATTTAAGTGGATCTGTCATAGAGGCCATTGTTTCAAATGTGTTTGATTGGTTAAATGTTTTTCATTTTGTGTAGATTGGCCCTAGGATGACCCTACAGCTGGTAAAGATCGTGGAAGGCATGGGGGATGGCAATGTGCTCTATCATTCTATTGGTAAGTTTGCTCACTACATAATGCAGTTTAAATAATGTACTTTTTGGCTGATTTACCAACAGTAGAAATCTTGCCAACATAAATTGATTAAATAAGCACTAAAAATCTTATTGTCACCCCATATGACAAAAATGTATACAATTTATTTGTTAGCATTGTCTTAGTCATTTAGGGGGCCAACATTTGTCTTAAATCGTGTTTAAACTTAGTTGGATCCCTTGGTCTAGACCAAACAAGAAAATGATACATTGTTACATTTTAATTTTAATGCTTAGTGTTCACACTCTCAAATGTACAATTGAAACAAAATAATTAATTTAAAAATGTGGCATATATTGCACACGTTTATTTTGTAAGCAAGTCATCAGAACAATGCATCTTCTGAGATGTTTATGATTAAAGCCTCCGATTATAATTTATCATTTTTGCCTTTTCTTAGTAATGCAATTAAGTCTATTGATCTTATTAACACTTATAAATCTGGATTAAGCATCTGCCAAATAATTGAATGTAAAATTGTTTTATTAATGTATGTTTGCTTGTGGATGCAAATGATGACACTGAAACATTATTGACTGCTCAGTGATTTTCCAAAGTAAACGCTCTGATGCATCCATTTAAAATGTTGACTAAGTTTGTAAAAAATAAACACTTTTTATAGTGAATAGTTATTAGTCATAGTGTCTGATGATCATACATTTCATTTCTTTAGTTTCAAAGACAGAACAGGAGCTGCGGGAGATGCTGAGGAGGAAAGAGCTCCGTCTGAAGGAGAAAACAGAACGCAGACGGAAGCAGGATCAGAACATCACTCTGAAAAAGGAAAGACGTTGGGAAAACAAGTAAATGACACTTTAGAACTTTATACAGTGTACTTTTCACCTTTTCCTGTTCTAGCATGACTGTACCCCTGTGCACTAAGCACCATTTGACAGATTTGGTGTGGAGCTACTCTGGTGTCCTGCACTTCCTCATTTGTTGTTTTAGTACAATGTCCCATTGAATTTTGTTCACGTTAAGTGTCGTTCTTACTGCCTGAGTTGCTTTTACTACGTCATATCAAACAGTTCATCTTATTGAAGGCACTTTAAAAAGGTCAGCAGCAAGCACAAAAATCAAAAGCCCAATGCGCAGTGGCAAGCTAACAGCCACCACCACACTTCACAGGAAACAACGTCACAGCCAGCGCTTTTGCCACTTCTCATGTGAATTGCACCCTTATAGTTTTAAACAACCGTGTATGTACAGTGAGAATGAGATAAAATTGCAGAACGCACACATATGTTTAAGTTAAGTTTTAAATAAGGGTTTGATGGTTGCAGGAAAAAGAGCTTGGAAGGCATGAAGAGAAAACGGCAGCAAGAGGGGGCTGAATCTGACGACAGTGAAGTGGAGGATCCTGGGATGCAGGAGGACCAGCCTGCTGACGAGGAGTCTGAGGATGAGGCAGATTATTACAGACAGGCAGTTGGGGAGGAGCCAGATGAAGGTATTGTCTATCATTCGGGCATTGAATTGGTCGGGTTTTCTCATACTTTTTTATTTTTATTTCATTTTGCCCACTTTCAAGGGCTCCAAACATTTATCACAAAGCTCATATATGGTTATTTAGGTAACATTTTTTAAAATGTGTTTTATAGCACAAAATCAAACTAAATCATTTTATTCTAGCTTTTATGAGGGTTTTTCCAAAAAGTTTCCGCACTTCTTTTATACTCTCTTTATTAATAATTTCAAAAACAAATGACATCACTTTTCTACAGAGTCACCTTCCAATGCTTTTTTCCAGCATTGCACCAACTTTTTAATGCCATCAGCAAAAAATATTTTTGGTTGAGCGTGTAGCCACTGATGCACCGCCGCTTTCACATCATCACATGAAAATCTTCTTTCCCTTAAAGCTTCTTTGAGTGGTCCAAAAAGGTGGAAATCAGATGGCGCTTAATCCGGACTATAAGCTCTCTCTCAGACACAACCAATTACTGCTCCTCCCACCCTCACAATTTCCAACCAAAAAATAAAAGTGCTGAAACTTTTTGAAGATCCCTTGTATTTTAATATATTCCATAGGATATCTGCCTAAAACTCCCTAATAATGATTTTGTAATAATCTTCTGCGACCCCACCCTCATGTTAGGTGTTCCTGGGGTCCTGATCCAATTGTGAGAAACCCTGGTTAGATTTTTTAATTTGCTTCTTGGGGTGGCACAGTGGCTCACTGGGTAGTACTGTCGCCTCACAGCAAGACGGTCCTGGGTTCAATCCCCAGGTGGAGCATTCTGGGTCCTTTCTGTGTGGAGTTTGCATGTTCTCATTGTGTCTGTGTGGGTTTCCTTCAGGAGCGCCAGTTTCCTTCTACAGTCCAAAGATGTGCAAGTGAAGTGAACTGGAGATACTAAATTGTCCATGACTGTTAGACATTAAACTTAAACTGAATCTTGTGTAACGAATAATTACCTGTCCTGTCATGAATGTAACCAAAGTGTGTAAAACATGACATTAAAATCCTAATAAATAAATATATAACCAGTATGCTTGGTTGGTGTTAATCTGTTTCTCTATGTTTTACTTTCAGACATGTTCCCCACTGCAAAGAGGAAGCATGGCCCAGACAGATCACAAACACCATTCAAAAAAAGAAAACTTTCTACTTCAAAAGGTTTCGGCGGAAACAAACGCCCACAATCTTCTGGCAAGACTGCTTTTGGTGCTAAGAACTTTGCTGGCAAGACATTTGGGGGAAAGAAAATGGGTAAAATTGGGGTAGGGGGCAAAGGATTCAGAACAAGTAAGTCAGGAGCAGTCAGAAGCAGATTTGGAAAGAGCAAAGGAGAAAATAAATTTGGAAGAAACAAGGCAGAAAGGTTTGGGGAAAAGAAAAATGACAAACACCATTCTAAGGGGAAAGGACAAAGACCAAAAACTGGCTCAACATTTAAAGCCGGTCCAAAAGGAGGCAAAGCAAAAAGGAACTTCAAAAAGAAGTAGATAGACTGAAGGAGCAGTGGATGCTGAGATAAAACGTGAACCTTCATCAACACAAACTTCATCTTTAATAAAAAGACTGCATATAGCTGGCTGAATCTAACACAGATTGTACACGTTTATTTAAATGTTTATTGCATTTACAGCAATAAAAACTTCAGATTTTCAGAAGTCGCGACAATTTTTTCGGCCTGCATGTGTATGTTTTGCTTTGCTCATTAGAAATGAGTTGATAAGATGGTATATAGCCAGAATACAGAATCTGATTTGGGGGATGCAGTTACGGGTTTTAGGGTGGCACGGTGGGTAGCACTGTCGCCTTAGAGCAAAAAGGTTCTGGGTTTGATCCCCAGGCAGGGCGGTTCGGGTCCTTTCTGTGCAGTTTGCATGTTCTCCCCGTGTCTGTGTGGGTTTTCTTCGGGAGCTCCGGTTTCCTTCCACAGTCCAAAAACATGCAGTCAGGTTAATTGGAGACACTGAATTGCCCTATAGGTGAGTGGGTGTGTGTGGTGCCCCGTTCAGGGTGTTACTGTGTGCCTTGCACCCATTAAAAAGCTGGGATAGGCTCCAGCACCCCCCACGACCCTAATTGGATAAGTGGTTAAGAAAGTGAGTGAGAGTTACAGGTTTTAGCCCTTGCTATGTTTTTAGAGCAACTGGAAATCGACTTTGTTTCTGCTTTGTGGAATGAACCCACCTTTATATTTTATTGATGCAGGGTTTTCTTTTATTTTTTAATTTAATCTTTTAAATTTTAATTTAACTTATCCAATTATCTTGAATATGTCTAAATACAAGTATGATAAAGTCTTACCTAACACACCCCTCTCTGACACTTAGATTTCTAATAGCCAGCCACTCCCTTTCATCTGCCTGAAGCTGTATAGAGTACGCAGTCAAGCACTTCTCTCAATTATTCTCCGTCTTCGTACTGTCGCCTTCCAAAAGCCACCCGAATTCCACAGTTGCAGTTATGAGGAATTCTTCTGGCCCTGCAACTCTCAGACATGGTCATTTATGTTAATGTAGGTGCCCAGTCAGCCAAAAGCTAAGCAGAGATTCGAGCTCGAGATCTCAGCACTGAAGGGCTAGTGCATTAGACTTTAGCGCCACCTGAGCTCCCTGGAATTAATCAACTTTTTTAATGTTACAGGATAAAAGCTTGTTCAAATTGATTTGTTGTGAGAAGATACTGCTCTCTATGAGGCCCCATCACTGACAGGTGAAAAGTTTCTCAGGACAGCCTCACCAAACTAGGCAGTCATTCTTCCTTTATATTTGGTTTTCTTTTAAAAGTACAGACGTGGTTAACCATTTCTATTTCTGCGTATTGAAATTAATGTCATTTAACCACTATAATTTTCCCCTGGGTGTGAGGAAGTAAATGTAAGTAAAAGTAATGGCCTGCAGTGTACTGGCTTTGTCCAAGGTGCATTTGTATGTTGTGTTCTTATCAAGCTGAACTGTTTAAGTTAAAAGTTTGAAGGTACACATTTTCGTGCCTGGTAAATTGGTTCCTTTTTTTCATGAGTAACCAAGAGACCGTAAAATGTTTTTTAGCTACAGGAAACCAGTACCAGCAAGTAAATAGGTTTAAATAAATCTGAAGCATGAAAATTAAGGATAAAATAAGTTAAGGTACCATTGTCCTCAGTGAAGTCAATTTTACATTATCATCGGATAAACTTTAAAAACTTTTCACTTTGTCATTAAGGGTGATATGTACAGAACCGAGTACACAGACATTACTAGAATCTCCTGAACCAAACACACTATTTACGAAACTATGAGGGTTCTTCAAAAAGCACGTTTTATTATTTATTAAGAATTTCAAGAACAAATGACATCACGTACCAACTTGGCATCAGCAAAAAAAATTTTTTGGTTGAGCGTGTAGCCACTGATGCACCTCTGCTTTCACATCATCATCACGAGAATCTTCTTTCCCTTAAAGCTTCTTTGAGCATCCAAAAAGATGGAAATCAGATGGAGCTAAATCCGGGCTATAAGCTCTCTCCAACCAAAATATAAAAGTGTGGAAAATTTTTAAACATCCCTTGTTCATTTGCTTCTTGGTTTGGATTGACATTTGCTTCTGGCCACCTTATAAAGTTGTCCATTGCCCTTTTCAATCCCAGGAATTGGCCCCAGGGCATCAACTGCTATCTTATCTATTGGGACTCTGCCACAACCACCCCGTGGGACATACATTACTGTGTTTCCAAAACCACTCAATGTTGGCCTGGCATTACCACTGCTTTGGTTATCTTGTCTAGAGGAAAGCTTAATCTTCCTTGGCAACAGACTTTTCAAAGCCTTGGGGTGCTTCTGGCGTCTATAACGTCGTGGGCAATCTATAAAGCTGCCTCATCAGCGCCTTAAAACTGAGCAGCCAGTAAAGTAAGGAGTAGTCCATTCTTAGGGTGCATTCACTTGAGAAGCGGCAAAACCATGAGCCTCGGCGCAAATTGCCACTTTGCTCAGCACTTGGCTTAAGCAGTACAGCAAGGCAAGGCAAGTTTATTTGTATAGCACCTTTCATACACAGTGGAAATTCAAAGTGCTTTACAGAAGTGGTTTAATGTACTAAAAGAATGACACAGAAACACTAAACTTCTTCCTGCACCCTTAGAGTGAACCACTACCCATAGAGGTATGGACTGTAGTGTTTTAAGCCTCTTCCACAGCCTGCAGGTCATGCAGTAATTCCTCTCCTTCCAGCTTAACAATCAGCTGAAAAATGTGATTACTTCAGTGATGGTCTGGCTTAACATTGACCAAATGACCTGATGACTGGCATCTGTGTCAAAAATGACAAACCTTTACATTAGATTTCTCTCTGTCCAGGTCTCTGTCCTGGCTGTTGCAGCTACCATATTTTGTTGACCTTTAGCCCTGGTGCCACAAGGAGGATTGTTGTGTTGCTTACTGCCAGGATGGTAAACCCATTTCTGCCCCTCATCTTTATCGTAAACTGCTATTTGACTTTAATTTGTACTGCCTACCCTATCACCATCCACTGGTGGTGGTGACTGATAGTTGTGGTAATCTTGACTGCACTAGGCGAACCATCAGGGCCCTGTCGGAGAAGATATTCTACAAATAATTTGAAAATCAACACAAACAAAAATAAATCCAAACAAATAATTCATTTAAACCCATTTATAGTTGCTTAATTAATTTGTATTGGAATATGAAGGGTTAGGTTGAAGAAGCTGTTTTGTCATCAATTGGTGTGGATAAAAAGAACGTCAGACCAGTGGGTGTTTCTCAGCAAGCTTAGCAACAGTTTTGCTATTAGAGACCGATTAGAGACTATCCATCATCTTTTTGGTTACTGGGGTTTAGGTCTACATACTAACTTGGCTATGACTTGATCTAAATCTGGTGGTCCTTCATCCACACCTTGATTGCGTGGAGCATTGTCCTGCTGGTAAAAACAATTCTCTTGAGTTGGGAAACATTGTCAGAGCCGAAGAAATCATGCCAATCATGTTTAAATATTTAAACCTTAATAGACAGTTACTGAAGCCAGGGAGTAAACCCAGGTTAGAACATTTAGAAGAAGTCAGTCATATTTGAACTTCTCATGAGCAGGATTTAACGCTGCCTTCCGAAACCCTGAAACCTTTAAACATTGAACCACATTCAGGGAAAGATTTTTTGTGAGTCATTTATAAATGCATGAGTGCATGTGTTTGCGTAGTATGAATGTCACTGAAGAAAGTAGGGACTGAATTTGATGGAGGTAAGGTCCAAAACGGTTCTTACCTTTATACATTTATACATTATACATACAGTACATACATTATACATAAAAAAATCAATAATGACCTTTAAATGCAGTTTATGACATTCAAATACAACATAATAAATGTATGAGGTTTCTGCTGATTTGACTTTTAACTCCTTATTCTCACATGTATTTATTTTTGAAGTCAACTACATAAAAAAGATATGTTAAACACGGTTCTTGCTGCAAAGAGGAAACTGCTTGCCAAGTGACCTAAACAAAAAAGAGGAAACTTACGACACTTTAAGGATCTAGTCATGAAAAACACAGTATAAAGGGTAAAAAACATAAAGGGAAAAAACACCAACCAAACTGGATCAGTGTAAAAGCATGAAGAAGCAGTAATGAAACCAGAAACTGTCTACAAAGTGGCTGCAACTTGCCAGAACAACTTGTGAATGTATGTAAAAGCTGTGAAAAATTTTACTCTTCATAATGATCGTGCCTTTAAACATAGTACTGCATTTTGCTTAATTAAAATCAATAATAAGAGTGAGACTGTGAGACTGATGAACGGATGCTTCATTGTCTTAGTGGTTTCGTGTAAAACTCGTTTTCTTATGGAAATGACAGAGAGGAAATGAAAGTGAGTGATGTGCTCGCATAAGATGTGCTCGCTTGATGAAACGGAAACTTTGAACATCTGTGGTATTTCTGTTCAGAATCTGTGAAGAGACGGTACGTTGGCTAAGTACTGCTGGTGAGTAAACAAAAGAGATTAAGTTATTTATATGGATTTGATCAGATGATTATCAGAGTAGCATAATGTATTTTTATATTACGTATTATTTTTCCATTTTTAACTAGTTCAAATATTTTGAAATGTTTTAGTGAGGTTTTCTTACTCCCTTTTCCTCTTTGGGAAGAGTAAATTTGACTTTATATAACTGGTTACTATCTGCTGCACCACCATGCTGCACACAGAACTGTCTCTTCAGATGAAAAAATTAGTCAATGTGTTGATGTTGCCTTGTGCCATCAAAATTAAAACGATTGCATGACGTATGTAAGGGCTTTTCACTTACTGATCTTAATGAGCTCAACTGAAAACAAAAAAAACATTGCATTCTATTGCAATTTTTGTTCATTTAAAAGTTGGCAGTTGACAATCTATTATAGAATGAGTCTGTACTGTAATAAAACATGGAGAAGGTGAAAGTGTGCAGACTTTCCAGCTTGACTGTATATTAACAAATGTAATGAAGCTGACCAGACAAAACATGAAATATCTCAGGTTCGTACTATCTGAAATAAAACAGAAGTCAAAGTAAATGTAAGAAATACAATTTTTTTCTGATTTAGGGTAGTAAAATCTGTGCGGTACATTTTTAGTTCTTTGTTCTTTTAAATGCTGAATTATTGCATGATGCATTTTTAAAGTGGTAAGCATTTATTTATGCTTGCTCATAAAGGTCCAGCCCCTTCCTGGATGTTCTTTTTATACCAAAGCATGGTTGCATCACCCGTGTACAGTGTTTTTGAACATTTCACACGTACACATCAATTGCAAATTAGCATATACTGTATTTAGCAAAAAAAAAAAACAAGGCCAAGAAAGCATTTACTTCTAGCAATTGCTGCAAAAGGTGATGCATTAAGACAGCAATTCATTTTCTCAAGAACATCAGTGGTGACTGATAGTTCTATTCTTCTACTTTTTATGTGTTGTGGCCCTTTTGTGTAGTATTACTTTTTTATCTGAAAAGGCAGTTACAAAGGAATTAAGCACTTATTCAGGTTATAATTCAGGTTCCCCACAACATCCTGTTTGAATTAAAATAACTCTACATGTCTTTCTTCCTTCATTTAAAACTATGGTCTGTAATAATCTATCATCTATAACCTGTGAAATAATTCTAATAAAAATAACCTTCTTGTTTTGCAGGAAGCACAGAGTGATTGTTAAGAAGATGATTAACTGTAGCAGTACATTTAAAACACACATATTACCTCCTATTTATGGCGTGGAGCTGTGTGTTGCACTGGTGGGGAACATATTTGCCCTTGTGTTGCTTGTAATCAAGGAAAGAAAGAACTGGCACACTGGAGTGGTTTTCTCCTGTAACCTGGCCATCAGTGACATCCTTTATGTCCTCACTCTTCCACTTCTCATCAACTACTACTCAAAAGAATGTACATGGAATTTTGGGATTGCCATTTGCAAAATCGAGCGCTTTCTTTTCATCTGTAACATGTATGTAAGCATTTACTTCATCATGTGCATCAGTGTTAATCGATACCTGGCCATAGCTTATCCCTTCTTTACTCGAAACCACGTGCGCCCGAAACATGCCAAGATCATCAGTGTGCTCGTCTGGATCTCTGTGGCAATCATGTCATCTCCGATTCTCTACTTCGCAGATGTCAAAAACAATCGTCAATGTTCCTTATTTGCAGATCAATTACATAAACATAGAGTTAATACATACAGGTGGTTTATGGCTGTTATGGGATGTTTACTCCCATTTATAGTTACTTTTGCATCATATTTGGGTGTTATATGGGTGGTTTTTAAAAATGCAAACATCACAACATTAGAAAAGAAAAAGGTGGCTCTGATTGTGGGTGTGGTCTGTGTTCTGTACGCCGTGTCATTTGTACCCTATCACATTCTGCAGATATGGAACTTTCATCTCAGAGAAAATAAATTGAAAAACCCTTATGTATCTGATGCATACCAAGTGTCAAAGGCACTAGCTTGCCTAAATATGTGTCTTCACCCCATCCTGTATTTGGCTGTGTCTGATGGTATCAGGACAATGTGCTGTAGAAGGAGCTCAGATGAATAAATGTTTTAATATCTTGGTATACATTTTTATAGATCTTTCTGTTAATATTAACATGGACAAATATTATAAAATGTAGCCACAGCAGTAAACAATAAAGTTTCTGCTATTTTACATACCATTTAGTACAGTCACACTCTGTAAGATAACATGTCTTACTATTTACATTTTTCTGCATAAAAAACAATATTTGAATTGTTGTTGCAAATTTTTACTGTAAGCTGGAGAATGCAGATGTTTATAAAGCAATATTTATAATGCAAAGAATTTTACACAGTGGGGAAACTGTTAAACATGACAATGAACATTAGATTAGATTAGATAGATGGATGGATGGATGGATGGATCTTGCATCTGCAGCAATAATAAATCCAGCTTTTAATAAATTGTTCAGATGCTATACTAGCTTCATGGTTTCATGTCAAACTGGGTGTGTTACATTATAAAGGAAATGTCCCAGGGCTAGAACACACAGAAAATAAAAGTCCTTGTTAAGCTTCTGATGAGTGGAAGATGTGTTCACTCTATGCAAATGTACCTTATGTAACTTATACATCAGTTTAGACTCTGTGAAGCAACTGTAGGACAACTAACAGTGCTGCTGGTGAGTAAAGCAAACAAACTCAGTAATTATGATAACATTATTTATTAATGAAACTTTTTTCAAATTATTCATATCAATTATGTTGTTCAGACACATGATCAGACATTTATCATAAAAGTAAAAAACACCTGACTAGGACTTTAGACTTTATTTCCTTGAGGGTCTTGATGGTCATCTAGATATTTATTTTTGGCAAATGAGCCAATCATTGTCCAATCATACAGGCCCCTGGCCTATTGGTAGCAGAGTTTGAGATGTCAGCTCTGGTGTGCTAATGTGTTGTAGAGCTGGTGAAATGTTGGTAAGCCAGCCACTCCTGCTAAAGTTCACCATTGTTGACTTTGTTACACATGACTATCATGTGCTGCTTTTTGAGACCTTCTACTCGGTTTCAGATTGTCACACAGGTTCTATTTATGTGATGTTTAGATTCAACAAGCCTGGCAATAATCCTGCTTGGGTGTGGCTAATGAAATTGAACCGTATTATTAATCAAATGTGGTTAAATAGTTGATTTAGTAATGTGATTTAGCTAGGGGGAAATTACTTTTGTGTTTACTTGGGTTATCTTTGTTTAATATTAAATGTAGTTTGATGATCTGAAACGAAAGATATAAGTCTGACTGGGAAAGGGTAAATACTTTTTAACAGCACTGTTTGTTGCTGTATAAAATGTTTGACCTACCCACAGTGGCGTAACCAGTAGCTCATGGCCCCCAGTGCAAAAAAGATTTTGGGCCCCCTCAACAAATTTCATATATATATGAAATGGGGTGGCAGTGCGGTGGGGGGTTGAGTTCATGTCGTGGAGGGCCCCCTCCCCACCATGGGCCCCAGTGCAGCTACCCCCCCCCCCTCCCGGTAGTTACGCCCCTGCCTATCAAACTCCATTTGTATAGGCATGTTAAAAGCAAAGCTGTTATTTTACATCCACATTGACAACAGCTAATATATTGATGTTCAGTGTGAGATCTATATGCATACCCTTTGCATACAGGTATGCCTGTTCTTTTATATACGTATACTAGTGCCATTACTTGCAATATTGCTTTTAAAAGGTTTATACAGATGATCACTGCATTTACAGCATACATTAGGATTTAAACTGCTACAGTGCTTCATGGGCTGTATGGTTTATATAAAACTGTGTGTTATGTCCAAAAATAAATGTAGACAGGAAAAAAATTAAAAAATGAAAGTAACTTTGTAGCTTTTGATAAGTGTGGAATGTGTTCTCTTGATGCAGATGTAACAGCAAAACGTACGCATCAGTGGTACGTAAAGGGACGGTAGCTCAGCTGCTAGTACTGAAGGTGAATAAAGAAAACTAATTTAGTGATTGGTTAAATTACTGAAACCTGTATGTTATTTATATGGATTGTGTTGTTCAGAAAATATGATCACATGATCGTCATTAGCAGTGGGGTCACTTAAATATTTTCTATAATTTCAAATCATTTCTATAATTTCACATCAATAAACCCACTCTTTGCATGAACTATAAAACCCAACTATGCCTTAGCTTCAGTTTACAGACAGGTTTGGCTGTTTGTATAATGTTTAATTTAATAAAGTACTCATAAGATTTGTCTTACAATCGTGTCTTTGTACAGTTTTCATTTAAATACAAATCGGTCTGCACGGTGGCTCAGTGGGTAGCACTGTCGTCTCACAGCAAGAAGGTCCTCGGTTCGATCCCCAGGTGGGGCGGTCTGGGTCCTTTCTGTGTGGAGTTTGCATGTTCTCCTTGTGTCTGCATGGGTTTTCTTCCGGGTGCTCCGGTTTCCGCCCACAGTCCAAAAACATGCAAGTGAGATAAACTAGAAATATAAAATTGTCCATGACTGTGTTTGACATTAAACTTGTGAACTGATGAATCTTGGACAACAAGTAACTACCTATCCTGTCATGAATGTAACCAAAGTGTAAAACATGACGTTAAAATCCTGATAAACAAACATGAATATAAATCAAATAATTATCATTAAAAAGTCTACCTTTTAAAAAAGACATTCATTTGAATGTTTACATGGAGTGTAAATGATCAGTGTGTTTAATAATCAATATGAATGTGATGCTTGAACAAATGTTGCGTGACAGAACCACAATTATAAACAAATACAAAACAGAAGCACGTCCACTAGTGTTCTCAGACAATTTGCATTGCATTTGAATGTGTGCGTAAAAAGGAAATGGAATTAATGTTATCTCTGATCTGTTCTGTTACAGTTTATATGAAATACTAGAAAGTAAAGCAAACTTGTTGTTTTGCAGGAGTCACAGATTGATTGAAAAAACATGACCAGTCACTGTAATGATACATTTCAAACAGACCTGTTACCCCCCATTTATGGCGTGGAGCTGTGTGTGGCACTGGTGGGGAACATATTTGCCCTTGTGTTGCTTATAATCAAGGAAAGAAAGAACTGGCACACTGAAGTGGTATTCTCCTGTAACCTGGCCATCAGCGACATCCTTTATGTCCTCACTCTTCCACTTCTTATCGACTTCTACTCAAAAGAATGTACATGGAATTTTGGGATTACCATTTGCAAAATCGAGCGCTTTCTTTTCATCTGTAACATGTATGTAAGCATTTACTTCATCATGTGCATCAGTGTTAATCGATACCTGGCCATAGCTTATCCCTTCTTTACTCGAAACCACGTGCGCCCGAAACATGCCAAGATCATCAGTGTGCTCGTCTGGATCTTTGTGGCAATCATGTCATCTCCGATTTTCTACTTCGCAGGTGTCGATGAGAATAATCAATGTTCCTTATTTGCAGATCTATCCCATAATTATAGAGTTAATACATGTAGGTGGTTTATGGCCATTATGGGGTGTTTGGTCCCATTTATAGTTACTTTTGCATCCTATTTGGGTGTAATATGGGTGGTTTTTAAAAATGCAAACATCACTATATTAGAGAAGATAAAGGTGGCTCTGATTGTGGGTGTGGTCTGTATACTGTACGCCATTTCATTTGTACCCTACATTCTGCAGTTATGGGAATTTTATCTAATAGAAAAACAGATAAGAAACTGCTCTGTGTCAGATGCATACCAAGTGTCAAAGGCACTAGCTTGCCTAAACATGTGTCTTCACCCCATCCTGTATTTGGCTGTGTCTGATGGTATCAGGACAATGTGCTGTAGAAGGAGCTCAGATGAATAAATGTTTTAATACCCTGGTTTTTATAGATGTGTAAATACAATGTTCTGTTAATATTGATGTGAACTAATTGATTTTGTTTTGTTTTCTAAAATGTTCCACGACAGTAAATAAAGTTTCCGCTATTTTACAAACAATTTAGTACCATTGTCATTGTGTAAGATAACATTTCTTACATTTTACTGCTTATTTTTAATGTAGTTAAAGCTAAACAAAAAATCCAATATTTAAATTGTTGTGAACATAATTTTGTAAGCTGTCAGCTGGAGAATGCAGATACACTTATTTAAGAATTTTACACAGTGGTGGAAAGATTACTAATTTCATAACAACAAAACATGATATTACATAAATAGCTTAATTACTTTTTATACCACTGTACATTATACAGTCCCAAAAATTAATGCCATAAAAAATAGTTTCCTTCTTTAATATTTTTTTTTCAATTGTGGTACAATTAAAAATCATACAGAAGCCAACAGCTAAACAACTTAAGCTGTGATTAACCTGTCTAAAATGCAAATGTATTTCTTTTAAAGCTCAGTAAGAGGAATGGTGGAAAAGTCTTTAAACCGACAGACACAGACAGACAGACAGACAGACAGACAGACAGACAGACAGACAGATTTAACTTTAAATTCTAATTAGACTCTCCAGTTTATATAATACATTTGACAAGTCTTTCTGACACAACACCTTTGTCACAAGGGAACCACCCTGGACGAGCAAGCTGACAAAGTCGTGGCATGATGGCCCTTTTCCTGAGCAAGCCCCATGGTTAACCCCAAAGGTAAAATTTTTTAAGAACCTGCTGGTGATGCGAATGTGGCATACAAGTATCACATTCATAATGTTTAATAAACAAATGAATCATTCACACACAGGTTTGCCTACTCATGAACCTCTAAATCACGGGTGCCCAATACTTCAAATAAGTTGGTAGATTGTGCCTCAATTCAACCAGGTCAACCTGATTGGCATAAAATGTGTAAAGTTTTCATTCATTTTTTGCAGTATTCACATGCATCAGTTAGCCTTGACCGCCCATGACCCTGTCGCCGGTTTACCAATGTTCCTTCCTTGGACCGCTTTTGATAGATACTGACCACTGCAGACAAGAGCTGCAGTTTTGGAGATGCTTTGACCGAGTCGTCTAGCCATCACAATTTGGTCCTTGTCAAACTCGCTCAAATCCTTACGCTTGCCCATTTTTCCTGCTTCTAATACATCAACTTTGAGGATAAAATGTTCACTTGCTGCCTAATATATCCCACCTACTAACAGGTGCCATGATGAAGAGATAATCAGTGTTATTCACTTCACCTGTCAGTGGTCATAATGTTATGCCTAGTCGCTGTATATAGTTAATATAGTTTTGAAAAATGATGAGGCCAACCTTTTTAAAAAGTACATCGCGATGACCTATCGACTGAACATTAAAGATCTCAAGCCATGAAAGTATGGGCACCCCTGCTCTAAATGAATGATCTGAAAAGTTAAGCTTTCCAGTGATAAAGTTTGAGCTGTGTGTTATAGATATGCCCCTGCAATAAAAAGGCACTCTTTCTAAGACAGATCAGATAATAATACGTTTTTAAATAAGTTTGTTGTGTATGTGGGAATGTGAGCTACATGAAAGCTGTGAGAAAACTGCACACGGCATACACATACCTGTGCCTTTATATGTCCACATGTATTGAAAAAGGCTTATACAAATAATTTACAAATGTTGCATTTACAGCAATAATAAATCCAGCTTTTATTAAATTGCTCAGACGCTTTACTAGCGTCATGGTTTTATGTAAATCTGGGCGTGTTACATTATAAAGGAAATGTCCCAGGGCTAGAACACACAGAAAATAAAAGTCCTTGTTAAGCTTCTGATGAGTGGAAGATGTGTTCACTCTATGCAAATGTACCTTATGTAATTTATACATCAGTTTAGACTCTGTGAAGCGATCGTAGGACAACTAACAGTGCTGCTGGTGAGTAAAGCAAACATTTACATTTACATTTACATTTTCAGCATTTAGCAGACGCTTTTATCCAAAGCGACTTACACAATGAGCAACTGAGGGTTAAGGGCCTTGCTCAGGGACCCAACAGTGGTAACTTGGTGGTGGCGGGGCTTGAACCGGTAACCTTCTGCTTACTAGTCCAGTACCTTAACCACTGAGCTATCACAAACAAACTCAGTAATTATGATTACATTATTAATTAATCAAACTTTTTTTCAAGTTATTTATATCAATTATGTTCTTCAGACACATGACTGATTGTAGCCAATTCCTACCTATTCATGTTCATTCCTGCCTACCTGCTCCACCCCTGCCAAAAACCAAACCAAAGTGAGTACTAACAAAAGAAATTTATAAGAAAACTTGAAAAAGTAAATTACAGCTTTACAATTAGTTAACTGATGTAGCACTTGTTAAAAATCCGTTAAAAACATCTAAAAACAAAGCACCTGGAAAATATTTAAGCTGATAAGTGACCAAAAATAAGTACAAATTTATAAAATAATAGAGATATAGAAAATAATAGAAATAATACCAATTTTGAATGTTACTCTATCTAGTATTTCTTTAAATATACTGATAATAATGATGATAATAATAATGACATATATTATTGTACATAATTATAAGTGTTGGAGATGTAGAACACTGATTTTAAGAACCTGCTGGTTGTTCTGATGTTATTCAAGTTTATTAGTCCAGTAGCACATACAAAGTGCTTATTAAACACATGAGTTAATCCTTCACGCTTCTGTTAAATCATGCTTTGCAATTATGAGATTTGAGGTTTGGGATATAGATGTGCCCTGCCCTATAAAGGCGTTCCTGTCAGTACAGTTAACATGCATTGTGTACAATGCTATGAAAAAAGTATTTATTCTATTTTTGCTAATTTATCACATTTATACTGTATATTTCAATATTAAACAAATTTTAATACAAACAATGTAAACACATAACTGGGAAACCTAATAACTGCTTGTGCCACTACGGGCAGTAACAACTGTTTAAGATAACTTACAATGACTCGTTTTAATTTCTGTGGAGAAATGTTGGCTACATTTGACTTAACTGCTTGTTTAAGGTCTAGCCACAGCATCTTAATGGGATTTAAGTCAGGACTATACCTTAAAGTTACAAACTAAGAGGCACATTCTCCTTCAGGACTTTCTAACCAAGCAGAATGTATGGTTCTGTCAATTATTGCATGTTCATAATACTGCAAAGTAAATATAAAATACAAATTGAGAAGAGGATCTGCAAAAGCAGTTATGAAATAAGAAACTGTCTACAAAGAAGTGGCAGAGAAAACAGAATGCAAATTTGTGGTGAACTTTATGCCTAATATAACAAACCGCTTATAATGTGAGCTAAAAAAAACTGAAACCTTGCCCTCTGCAAACAGATATGCGAGACCTTTTATATACACTGATCAGCCATAACATTAAAACCACCTCCTTGTTTCTACACTCACTGTCCATTTTATCAGCTCCACTTACCATATAGAAGCACTTTGTAGTTCTACAATTACTGACTGTAGTCAATCTGTCTCTCTAAATACCTTTTTAACCTGCTTTCAGCCTGTTCTTCAATGGACAGAGCAGGCATTATGTAGGTGGTGGATGATTCTCGTCACTGCAGTAACACTGACATGGTGGTGGTGTGTTAGTGTGTGTTGTGCTGGTATGAGTGGATCAGACACAGCAGCGTTGCTGGAGTTTTTAAATACTGTGTCCACTCACTGTCCACTCTATTAGACACTCCTACCTAGTTGGTCCACCTTGTAGATGTGAAGTCAGAGACGATCGCTCATCTATTGCTGCTGTTTGAGTTGGTCATCTTCTAGACCTTCATCAGTGGTCACAGGACGCTACCCACAGGGTGATGTTGGCTGGATATTTTTGGTTGGTGGACTATTCTCAGTCCAGCAGTGATAGTGAGGTATTTAAAAACTCCATCAGCGCTGCTGTGTCTTATCCACCACCACCATGTCAGTGTTACTGCAGTGCTGAGAATGATCCACCACCTAAATAATACCTACTCTCTAGTGGTCCTGTAGGGGTCCTGACCGTTGAAGAAAAGCATGAAAGCAGGCTAAAAAAGTATGTAGAGGAACAGATGGACTACAGTCAGTAATTGTAGAACTACAAAGTGCTTCTATATGGTAAGTGGAGCTGATAAAATGGACAGTGAGGTGGTCATAATGTTATGTCTGATCAGTGTATGTATACTAGTGCCATTACATGCAATATTGCTTTTAAAAAGCTTTATACAGCTGATCACTGCATTTACAGCATACATTAGGATTTTATTGGATCCTTCACAATGCTTCACTGACTGTATGGTTGTGTTATATTTAAAAAATGTAGACAGGAAGAAAATGAAAGTTATGTGTGTGCGCTGTGTCAACTTGATGCAGATGTAATGGAAACTTATGCATCAGTGGTATTTCTGTTCAGAATGAGTGAAGAGATGGAACTCAGCTGATAGTACTGTAGGTCAGTAAAGAAACCTAACTTAGTGATTGGTTAAATTACTGAAACTTGTACGTTATTAATATGGATTGTGTGCTTCAGAAAATATGATCACATGATTATCAGAGTAGCATAAAAGTAAAAACTATTTTTACTTTACTTTGTTAGTACTTTGTTTATGTTCTTTTAGAATAATTGGAAACAAAATGTCTTTTGCCAATAATATCAACACTACACATGGGATTCAGTGATTTTTTTTATGCCAGTTATCTTTTATATAGTCTATTATGCCAACCCACACTGCTGAGATTGGGATTGGACACTGTTATCAGCTGTCTGGCTACATCTGGGGCGGTTAAAGCCCTGTGATAGATTGGCTTCATTTGTTTATTGGATTACTTCTCTGTTGTATAATCCAATTATGCCTCAGCTTCAGTTTACAGACAGATGACGTGTTTGGCTGTTTGTATAATGTATTTAGTATAAAGTGCTTATAAGATTTGTCTTACAATCTTGTCTTTGTCATTTAAATACTGATCAAATAATTATCATTAGAAAGCCTAATTTTTGTTTAATAATCAATATGAATGTGATCCTCGAACAAATGAAGTTGCGTGACAGAACCACACTTAAAAACAAATACAAAACAAAAGCACGTCCACTAGTGTTCTCAGACAATTTGCATTTAAATGTGTGCGTAAAAAGGAAATGGAATTAATGTTATCTCTGATCTGTTCTGTTACAGCTTAAATGAAATACTAGAAAGTAAAGCAAACTTGTTGTTTTGCAGGAGTCACAGACTAATTGAAAAAACATGACCAGTCACTGTAATGATACATTTCAAACAGACCTGTTACCCCCCATTTATGGCGTGGAGCTGTGTGTGGCACTGGTGGGGAACATTTTTGCCCTTGTGTTGCTTATAATCAAGGAAAGAAAGAACTGGCACACTGGAGTGGTATTCTTCTGTAACCTGGCCATCAGCGACATCCTTTATGTCCTCACTCTTCCACTTCTCATCGACTACTACTCAAAAGAATGTACATGGAATTTTGGGATTACCATTTGCAAAATCGAGCGCTTTCTTTTCAACTGTAACATGTATGTAAGCATTTACTTCATCATGTGCATCAGTGTTAATCGATACCTGGCCATAGCTTATCCCTTCTTTACTCGAAACTGTGTGCGCCCGAAACATGCCAAGATCATCAGTGTGCTCGTCTGGATCTTTGTGGCAATCATGTCATCTCCGATTCTCTACTTTGCAGGTGTCGATAAGAATAATCAATGTTCCTTATTTGCAGATCAATCCCATAATTATAGAGTTAATTCCTACAGGTGGTTTATGGCTGTTATGGGGTGTTTACTCCCATTTATAGTTACTTTTGCATCATATGTTTGTGTAATATTGGTGGTTTTTAAAAATGCAAACATCACTACATTAGAGAAGAAAAAGGTGGCTCTGATTGTGGGTGTGGTCTGTGTTCTGTATGCTATATTTGTACCATATCACATTTTACAGTTATGGGAATTCTATCTAAGAAGAAAAGATATGAGAAACTGCTCTGTGTCCGAAGCATACCAGACGTCAAAGGCACTAGCTTGCCTAAACATGTGTCTTCACCCCATCCTGTATTTGGCTGTGTCTGATGGTATCAGGACAATGTGCTGTAGAAGGAGCTCAGATGAATAAATGTTACTTTGGTAAAATCCAAGGTATAATAATAATTAACTTAATACCTTGGTATATATTATATGATTGTGTAAATGCCATTTTTGTAAGTATAAATGTGATGTACATCCTCGCTTTTGTTTAAATTACATAATACAATTTAGTTAATAATACAAGTTGGTCAGTGAAAACATCTTTACTTTTGTGAGTTAAATAAAGGTTTAAGAGAATCAACAAATCACACATTCTTGTTTTTATTGCGTTTAAAAAAATTCCCATCTCTTCCAGAAATGTTTTGGTATGTACTTCAAAGATATTTTAGTGACATTACAAACTATTTTTTCTAATACTTTTAAAAGGAATGTTCATCCAAAAAAAGAAACAGAAGTTATTTAATACCACAGAACTTAAATTCTGCTTCTTAAGCAGGGGTAAATAAGTACATGCTTAATATATGCAGGAACAGTCCAGATGTTGAACAGGGATTAATTACAGAGATAATAAAAAAACATAAAGGGATAACATGAGAGTGGTCTGTAGATGAAACATAAAATCTTTCAGACACAAATCGGAACTGACAAAAATATCTGAGGGCTAAATAGGGCTAATGGGCCACATAACTCAAAGGAAAGACACTGGCAGAAGAAGTGATGGATCTTATGTTCTCCTACATCTATCTGCATCTCTTTACTACGACCGCATATTAGGGACACAGTAAAAAATATTTTTAAGTTTTGATTTTGAGAATAAAGTCAAAATAGCCAAAGAGTGTGCAGCCGTCGAGGGCTTGTCAGTTCAGAGAAGCACCGGTCTCAGTACCTGGATCGGCACGCAATCGCCGAGGGCAGTTTATAATGAGAGTTATTGTGGTTGTCTAGTAACCTGCCATTATTTTTGGGTGGTTGTTTGTATTGTACACTTGCATCTACTTGACATGATGACTAAACCTGTCAGTGCAATCATTTACAGCGATGCCATACGGCTTTAGTTTATCATACCAGTCCATAAGGCACGGTTGAAGTACTGCTGACGATGCAGACGCCAAGCGCAATGATGGCACATGTTCTTCTAAATAAACACAGTTTTTTGCAAAGCCGTTTCATTGTACTTATACTAACAACAAACTGGTTCTGATGTGCAGGAGATTGGGGATTTCTTTATTTGTGAAACCGATACAAAAGTATAACAAATCATGAACATCCCTCACACTGAGGTTGCTATGGCCATAATGTTTCAACTTTAATCTCATAATTATTTCTACTTTAATCTCGTAATCATTTCGACTTTAATCTCGTAATCATTTCGACTTTAATCTCGTAATCATTTCAACTTTAATCTCAAAATTGAAAGTTAAACGACTGTATTCTCGAAATTATTTTGACTTTATTCTCAAAATTATTTTGACTTTGTTTTTGTAATCATTTCGACTTTAATCTCGAAATTGAAACTTATACGACTGTATTCTCGAAATTATTTTTACTTTAATCTTGAAATTATTTTGACTTTATTCTCAAAATTATTTTGACTTTATTCTTGTAATCATTTTGACTTTCATCTCGAAATTGAAACTTATACGACTGTATTCCTGAAATTATTTTGACTTTATTCTCGAAATTATTTGACTTTAATCTTGAAATTATTTTGACTTTAATCTCGAAATTATTTTGACTTTATTCTCGAAATTATTTTAACTTTATTCTCGAAATTATTTTGACTTTATTCACGAAATTATTTTGACTGAATTGAACTTTTAAATACGCCGTCGTACTGTCGAAGAATTTTCAGCTCTGCTTGTTGGCTAATTTAATTAGTCTTCTTTGTCCATCTGTTTCACGGTCTCTGCGTGGTTCACTTCTAAGTACTTTTGATTTTCTGGATTTCTTTTTACCTTGTACAGACTGGACAGTTGTTTGATATCTAATTTTAAGTTTTGTTGGGAGATTAACTCTATTGAATGTTATGATGTGTCTAATTGTGATACTTTTTTCATGACTCACATCTTGTGGTGATAGTTCTCTGGTTATCTCCTCCTCCTCCATGTCTTCCAGTGCTCTACACCTGATGATACCTTTGCATCTGTTAAGTATTGGGTGTGGGCATTTCTAAGCTGATTTTAACCAAGTATTTGATACTGAGGAGGTTATCTGCCTGTACATTTTCTTGCACTCTATCAGGATCTGTCCTGATTTAAGCTTTTTTTTTTTAGCATATTTGACTGTAATAGCTATGCCCATTATTCCTTTCTGATTAGCAAAGAGGTATTAAAGTTTTACTGAAGCTTTATCAGCTAGCTTGGATTCTATTAATATGAATTTAGTCCAAGGGATTCGTACTTGTGTCCAGGTCTGAGTCATTATTGTATTACATTAATCTTTGTTTGGGTTTGTATGTATGATCACTTATTAATCACCTTTGCTACCCAACCACCTTGGCACACAACAAGGGGGAGCACCAGGAACTCCAGCAGTTCTGCACCAGTAATACAATAATAATATACTCGAGACCAGATGTTGTAGGACCTTGATCAACCCTAGACCAGCAACTTCTGGTGATCTTATTAAACGTACAATCTAGGGTGCAACCTGACCAGTCAAGTGATTGGAGCGGGTCTCTCCAACCTGTCTACATTCAAATTCTTTTTCTGTCTGTTCACACGTTAAATGTAGATAAAATGATTAAAGTATTTTAAAATTAAAAAATCAGACAGAATAAAAAGCAATAATTACAGGGTAATAATGATAGTATTCTCCTGTAGAAATATACCAGAGTAATACTGTAAAATTACTCTGTATACTGTCATATTACAGTAGGAGAATGTATTTGCTATTTACCCAGCTACCTGTGTTTTATTTTCAATTTACAGTAAAAAGTTTTACAGTGTAGGTGTAAGTAGGTGAATAAGGAATTAACTGAATGTGTAAATGTTTTTAAAACAGGGATGGCCAGAAGCTCTGTCTAGGGTGAATTCTTGCTTTAGCTATAGCTATAAAAATAATGTAACAATACAGAATAAATCGTTTTATTAAATTTTATTAATGATATTTGGGCTGAAGTTTTAGAAGGCAGAGATAGTAGAATACACCAGACATCATTTCTTGCATGAATCTCCAGATGTTGTTGTCCTCCTGTAGTGCTCCAGAAGCTTTTGAGAAAGTAGATACATGCATCCGACCAACAGGGAGCTATAGCTTGTGGGGGGTAACAACACTGAACCCTCTCATCAACCTTAACAGCTCTGTCCACTTCACTCCATGTTCCGCGCATCTTCTTTGGAGAGTTCTCTGGTTCTGTGAAAACAGCAGCTGCAACCCTAGACAAAATAAACTTCTTGGAGGTTATTTATTGTGCCCATATACAACTCATTACCAGGGGAGCTAATGTTCTGAATTCAACTTCATCAATCTCTAGCTCTTTCTCTCTGTTAAATTGAAATGTATTAGTATTTCGATCTAATCTTACTCCTAATGAGCAAGTCTAGTGTTACTGTGGCAAGGAAAAACTCCCTAAACATTATTAGGAAGAAAATTACTAGTGTCCAGAATAATTTAGTCAGTGGTTACAGAGAGCTTAATAAAATTATAAACCTGCTCTTTTTTTTCTTTTCTTTCTCTTTTTTTTATTATTATTATTATTTTAATTTTCTACTTATTTGTACATTTTCTCTCTCTGTATAATTGTCTTTTTCTTTTTTACCGAGGCCTGAGGTACGTAAAACACCTCTGGCTCTTCCTAAGATCTAACTGATTTTTTCGAGGAGCCTAGTTTCAGTACTGGCATCTTGCTTGCATCCCGTAGTGCTCCAGAAGCTGCTGAAAAATGATATGGATGCATCCGACCAACAGGGAGCTACAGCTTGTGGGGGGTAACAACACTGAACCCTGTCATCAGCTTAACAGCTCTGTCCACTTCACTCCATGTTTCAAGCATCTTCTTTGGAGAGTTCTCTGGTTCTGGGAAAACAGCAGCTGCAACCCTAGACAAAATAGACTTCATGGAGGTTATTTATTGTGCCCATATACAACTCATTACAAGGGGAGCTTATGTTCTGAATTTAACTTCATCAATGTCTGGCTCTTTCTCTCTGTTAAATTAAATTGTATTAGTATTTCAATCTAATCTTACTCCTAATGAGCAAGTCTAGTGTGACTGTGGTAAGGTAAAACTCCCTAAACATTATTAGGAAGAAAATTACTAGTGTCCAGAATAATTTAGTCAGTGGTTAGAGAGAGCTTAATAAAATTATAAAAGTGCTCTTTCTTTTTCTTTACTTTCTCACTTTTTTATTATTATTATTTTAATTTTCCTTTTCTATTTTTTTTGCAAATTTTTATCTCTGTATAATTGTCTTTTTGTTTTTTACCGAGGCCTGAGGTACGTAAAACACCTCTGGCTCTTCCTAAGATCTAACTGATTTTTTCGAGGAGCCTAGTTTCAGTACTGGCATCTTGCTTACATCCACAACTGGAACAAACAAACCCCTGCATCCACCTACCAGATTCACTCTATGCTCTTTCTGCTCCTCTGCACAGCATTTGTCTTTAGCTTTTCTAACCATTGGCCTTTGCTTACCCACCACTGCATTTAGATCAAGTGTAGGTGCTCTAAGAACATCAGTAGACCTCCTTACGCTTATGTTTTTCCTGAATTTTGGTTCGGCAGGAGATCTAGGATGAAAATCTGGAACTGCCTGAGATTTAGCAGAAGTGCTGCTGTCATGCATTTGGGCAGAAGAGGCCACAGTTCTGTTCGGGAAAGAAACTGTAGTTTCCATCCAGGACGTGTCCTTCCTGGATGGAGGCCTTGGCAGGGGAACAGCATCAGATGCAGTCTTTTTTAAAATAGACTTGATGGAGATTGGTGGATGAGGCTTCATAAAATCACGGCTACCCTGAAAGCTGCTCTCACACAAATGGGTTATGATTCTACCTGGTCTACCTGCAATCCTTTCCTTGTGGTTCTGATGATCATCACACAGATGTGCTGTAAATGTACCAGCAGTGCTTCTTTTCAGGATTTGTTCAGTGACTGAACATGGTTGAACAACCAGTGCTGGAAGCGTTTCAATCGAAGAAATTCCTG
The DNA here is from genome assembly GCF_030014385.1 of Trichomycterus rosablanca. Classification (NCBI taxonomy): domain Eukaryota; kingdom Metazoa; phylum Chordata; class Actinopteri; order Siluriformes; family Trichomycteridae; genus Trichomycterus; species Trichomycterus rosablanca. Next base: position 38,152,790 of record NC_085989.1, on the reverse strand, counting down.
AACACGTTGGATTCTTCTGTGTTTTTGCCATTTTCTCCTGCACTGCCAATGGAGGGAGAGTGGTACTCCCTCTTTGTCTAGAGCTCTCTAGCAATTTTCTACTGCTTCTGCAGGGGTTGAGTTTCTCCAAGATTACAAAGTATCCAGGCTGATGTTCCTGTCTTTGACTCCTTTTCAGTTTATCCTGATCCATTTTGTTAGGCTTCAGTAATAAATCTTCAGTCTTTAACTGGAGCAGTCGTGTGTATTAACGCGTCGCTGAGCTGAAAGCAAATGACTGATGAAACTGAGGGAGGTACATTTATAGGCTTCACTCTCTATGACATCACAAGACATGAAGTCTGCTCTAAGTTACTGTGATGATGTCACGACTGATGATCCTTAACATTCCGTGTTTAAAATGGCTCCTCTAAAATGTGATGCTTCCATGCACATAACTATCATAGAACCACCCCTAAACTTATACAGCATCTCGAACAAGTATAGATAGATAGACAGACGGACGGACGGACGGACGGACGGACGGACGGACGGACGGACGGACAGACAGACAGACAGACAGACAGACAGACAGACAGACAGACAGACAGACAGACAGACAGACAGACAGACAGACAGACAGACAGACAGACAGATAGATAGATAGATAGATAGATAGATAGATAGATAATTATAACTATAACTATTTACATAAGTGGTATTAGGTCTATAAACATTAGGGCTGCTACTAGCAACTATTTTTCTATTAATAAAACTATTGACTATTTTACCGATTTGTTGATTAATCTAAACAATTAATTTTCCTCGAAAAAAATCACATTCAGCATCTCATTTCAGCTTTTTTTAATTTAACAACAAACTGTATGGCATAAAAATATGGCCCAAAATGTCAACATGGTTTATAAATAGTGCAAAACTGTCATTTGTAAGTGACAACACCATTGTGATCACAATGAAGGCTTCTTATATTAGTAGTGCAATGCAAAGAAATCCAATTTTATATTAAACCTTTTATCAAATTCTAATTAGTGTTTCATATTAAACAAAGTGCAACATGTGTTATGGCATTCCATATGCAAAGCAATGTGCTTAATGCTTTATGTCTTTAATAATGAGTTTATTTAGCAGATACAAGGACAACAGGGTTTCAAATATGTTCCTACTTATGGTAAAAACATAAACAGACAACACTTAACAGTATATTTACGTTTACCAGTGTAAAGCGTATAGAGTAGATGTCCTCAATTACGCCAACCAAGCCCTAATATACTGTACATAAAATGCATATAATAATAATAATATAGAAATGTAAAAAAAATTACTAAATATATGGTCTTAATGATGTATAATATGACAATAAAAGATAATCAATATTGGGTACAGTGTGTAGTCCAGGGTGTTAGTGGTGTTAACGGTGTAGTCTTGCGTTCAGCAGTTACAACTGTTACAGTAATTATTTCACACTGCATAGCAAATGCTGACTGATATTGCTTTCAGGCAGTGTAGCTATTGCTTTCTGAAAGGATTTTTAAATAGGCTACTAAATGCTGATTAAAATTATCTTAGAAACGAAATGGTTACAAAAAAGTTTTTAGATTGGGTAGCGAATGCTAGCTGAAATTACTTTCAGACAGGTAACTGATTGCTAACAAATTACTTTCGAACTGGAAATATGCAACATGTGGAGGGCAAGATGAATTCAATCATACCTCATGATCCCAAGCATACCTCAAAGTCCACCAAGGCTTGGTTTCAGAAGAAGTCCTGGAGGATTCTAGAGTGGTCGTTACAGTTGCCTGACATGAAGCCAATAGAAAATGTTTGGTGGGATTGGAGGAAGGTGGCTGCAGCACGCAAACCCAAGAATATTTGTAAACTGGAGGCCACTGCCCGTTAGGAATGAGCTCATTTTCATCAGAAATTCTGCCATAAGCTGGTTTTTGGCTATGCATCACATTTGCAGCAGGTCATAACAGCAAAATTGTGCTCTACTAAGCACTAAAGACATTTAAAGTGGCACAATGTGTTGAATTTAGAGAAAACCACTAATATTAGTTGTATTGAGCTATTTAAATTGCTTTTGTTTGATTGGTTTACTGCAAACAGCTTAAAGTGTGAAATTTTGCTAATAAACCCAATTTACAGTGAGGGTTGAATTATATTGATTGCAACTGTACATACAGTATGGATCTACAACATTGCAAGAACTTTACAGAACATTTAAAAGACCCTGTGCTTTATATGTCATGTTTGTTCTTTAGATTCATGCCAATATCATGTTTAGAATCTTAAAACAGGATTAATAAGTGTACGGCATGCCACATTTATAATATGGATGCTTTTTAATTTTGCCTCCTTCTGCTGTGAGAAGTGTGAAAAGAGGAGTTGGTGGGATTTCATCCAGAACACCCCTGGACACTTCTTGATCATCCAACATATTTCACTTTCTCTATAACCTAGGAATAAACATTTGACTCTGACAGTCTATCTAGGACCACTAATCACCAACTTCAGAGTCATGTCTTTGACTCAACCTCTGACTGATCCTGTGTTGATTTCAGTCAGTCTTTACCATCATAAGCGGGCGGCATGGTGGCTCAGTGCACTGTAAGCCCGGATAAGTTCAATCTACTTAAAAAATTTGAGGAAACCGGTTGCCTTAAAAAAGTTAAGTAATGTATAATGAAAACTTGAGTTAGCATAACTTAAAACATTAAGTTATTACACCTAAAAGGCAAGTTGATTAAACTTTCTTTTTTTTGTTATACCAACTGCTTTTCCCAATAATTCTACTTATTATCTTGAGCTCAATGGAAAAAACTATTGATTTCTTCTTAGTTTTCATGTTAATCACATTTTAAATATGAATTACAAATGTTTATAGAGAAACAGACACAATTATAAAATTATTTTTCTTTATTTCACTTCAGAAGTATTTACTTAAAATACAACATGTCAAGAAAACATCTTTAAAACTGTACAAACTGTATATAAAGTTCTGATGAAACACAAACAGCTCCTCACAGTAACCATGAACCTGTAAAACAACAAAAAGAAACAAGAAACAGAATCAACATTAATAGCATTAATTTAAGGATTAAAATAAAGCAAGCCAGCACACTCTTTGCTTCGTATGAAGGCTAGCATGCTAACATGCTAGCATGTAGCCTAAATACGGCAAATAAAGCAGCGCTGTTTGATTATTTATTTAGTGTCAACATTAAGATCATTTATTTTAAACAAAATTGTTAAGTAAAGTACAACACTTACCAAAATTAGACGGAAGATGAAAAAGCCCCATCAGACTGGTGTACATGCTACTCAAAAATAGCATAATGAGGAAGAAAATGTTTGTCCACTTAGTTTAACAAAGGTTCCACTTCACAAAAGACATTTCAGGAAGACAAGTTTACTTTTGCAAAAAGCCTTCAATGAAAAGTAAAAAGTAATTTGCAACAACAGGTTTCAAAAGTTAAAACAAATGGCTGCCTGATTCACCAACAGCAAGCTGAAAAAAGGCGGACTTACATGTAAATGGTGGCGTTTTTCTGTTTTATTACCTTAACTTAACTTTTTTAAGTTAATCTGATAGAAAAGTAATTTTTTTTGTTTAGTAAACTTAAATCTTTTAGCACATTTAAATGTGTACTCAAATGAGTACAATGTACTCTGCATTTTATAGTAGAGCAAAAAAACTTAAATAATTTATGTATGTTGTACTAAAAATGTTTGATTAAATATAAAGTCCGGGCTTACAGTGTTGGTAGCACTGTCACCTCACAGCAAGAAGGTCCTGAGTTCAATCCTCAGGTGAGGCGGTCTGGGTCCTTTCTGTGTGGAGTTTGCATGTTCTCCCCGTGTCTGCGTGGGTTACTCCGGGTGCTCTGGTTTTCTCCCACAGTCCAAAGACATGCACTTGAGGTAAATTGAAGATACTAAATTGTCCATGACTGTGTTCGATATAACCTTGTGAACTGATGAACCCTGTGTAATGAGTAACTGTGTAAAACAGTGTAAAACATGATGGTAAAATCCTATTAAACAAACAAACAAACTTTACCATCGTTAGCAGGGGCTGGGTTGGGTTAAATCTGTCTAAAACCCACCCTTCAAAATCTAAGGTTTACAGACTCTTTGTGTTTTATATACTCTTTGTAAAACATTTTAATTACAATGGTATTATTATTTTATTCACACTGCGAGTAGTTAGCAAAAACCTGGAACATTTTCGGTGATAATTCTGGCCAGATCCAGGTGTTGTTTTACCCTACTCTTAAATATGGTTTAAAATTGGGACTAATTTGGATTCTTTTTTTTTATTTTAGGTTCTTCTTCATAGCCAAATTAAATTAAAGTTATCATAATTTGATCACAATGTCTGAAAATACTAACTATATGATGTGATTTTTTAAGGTAACCTTTCCAACAGTGTTACAATAAATCAAATACGTACTATACTGCATACTACACGGAATATTGCAGTGTGTTCTTGTGAAGTATGTAGTACGCAAGTATGCCGACGACGTGACGAGCAAATCTCGCGATATTTACATTGTTCCCGGGATCGTTTTTTCTCTCGAGGCTAGCTAACCACCGGCAAGTCAGCATGCCGTCTATAGAATACGACGAGTAAGTACACCTTTCATATCTGTTTTACAGAATGTTTACTTTCATTGTGCTTATTGGGCTAATTGAAACGTTTCTTATAGTTCAAAGCCTAGCTGGGCCGACCAGGTGGAAGAGGAGGGAGACGAAGGTAAGTTTGTTAGCTTAGCTCACTATTCAGCATGCTTGGAAAGCAGAGGCCACAACCAGGCGGAGACCTAATGTCTCTTCAGAATCCAGTTTTACTATATTTGTGTGCTGCGTATGGGTAAAATATCAGCATGGACACGCGTATGCGGTGCAATTGTTGTCCTTTCGAAAGCTGTCCTTTAAGAATTGTGTCTGAGAAAATGTAGAAGTTGCGTCAAAATGTATTACACGTTGCATTTGGTGTACAGTTTACAGTTTAAGTAAAATACAAAATATATATATGTACTATTGGACATAGTTAAGTTTATTGTCGGGACATGCGTTTTTATTAAGTTCGTATTTAATCGCGTACCAGTTGTTTGCTATTCTTTCCCCACTCGTTTTCGAGAAGTCCCGCCTCATCGTTTTGATTGGCCAGGTTTTGTTTACGTCGCATAAACTAGACAATCATTGCACGAGGGCGGGAAATTACAACCAATCCTGACGAACTTTTTAGAATACGGGTAGGAAATAATCTGTTATCTTTAGCAGTAGCATGTGACAGTAGCCATCTAGTTTAATGACAGTTTTAAGTAATTCTTTACAATGTATCGTATTGTGTGAAATTCCTGCTGTACATTTCTATTAATGATTTACGAAAGGTTTATGCCACAAATATAGATTAACATCTATATTGAAGACACACATATACGTAGATCAACATCTATATTGAAGACACACATATAGATTAACATCTGTATTGAAGACACACATATAGATTAACATCTGTATTGAAGACACACATATAGATTAACATCTGTATTGAAGACACACATATAGATTAACATCTATATTGAAGACACATATAGATTAACATCTATATTGAAGACACACATATAGATTAACATCTATATTGAAGACACACATATAGATTAACATCTGTATTGAAGACACATATAGATTAACATCTATATTGAAGACACACATATAGATCAACATCTATATTGAAGACACACATCTAGATCAACATCTATATTGAAGACACACATATAGATCAACATCTATGTTGAAGACACACATATAGATCAACATCTATGTTGAAGACACACATATAGATTAACATCTGTATTGAAGACACACATATACAGGGGTTGGACAAAATAACTGAAACACCTGTCATTTTAGTGTGGGAGGTTTCATGGCTAAATTAGACCAGTCTGGTGGCCAATCTTCATTAATTGCACATTGCACCAGTAAGAGCAGAGTGTGAAGGTTCAATTAGCAGGGTAAGAGCACAGTTTTGCTCAAAATATTGCAATGCACACAACATTATGGGTGACATACCAGAGTTCAAAAGAGGACAAATTGTTGGTGCACGTCTTGCTGGCGCATCTGTGACCAAGACAGCAAGTCTTTGTGATGTATCAAGAGCCACGGTATCCAGGGTAATGTCAGCATACCACCAAGAAGGACAAACCATATCCAACAGGATTAACTGTGGACGCAAGAGGAAGCTGTCTGAAAGGGATGTTCGGGTGCTAACCCAGATTGTATCCAAAAAACATAAAACCACGGCTGCCCAAATCACGGCAGAATTAAATGTGCACCTCAACTCTCCTGTTTCCACCAGAACTGTCCGTCGGGAGCTCCACAGGGTCAATATACACGGCCGGGCTGCTATAGCCAAACCTTTGGTCACTCGTGCCAATGCCAAACGTCGGTTTCAGTGGTGCAAGGAGCGCAAATCTTGGGCTGTGGACAATGTGAAACATGTATTGTTCTCTGATGAGTCCACCTTTACTGTTTTCCCCACATCCGGGAGAGTTACGGTGTGGAGAAGCCCCAAAGAAGCGTACCACCCAGACTGTTGCATGCCCAGAGTGAAGCATGGGGGTGGATCAGTGATGGTTTGGGCTGCCATATCATGGCATTCCCTTGGCCCAATACTTGTGCTAGATGGGCGCGTCACTGCCAAGGACTACCGAACCATTCTGGAGGACCATGTGCATCCAATGGTTCAAACATTGTATCCTGAAGGCGGTGCCGTGTATCAGGATGACAATGCACCAATACACACAGCAAGACTGGTGAAAGATTGGTTTGATGAACATGAAAGTGAAGTTGAACATCTCCCATGGCCTGCACAGTCACCAGATCTAAATATTATTGAGCCACTTTGGGGTGTTTTGGAGAAGCGAGTCAGGAAACGTTTTCCTCCACCAGCATCACGTAGTGACCTGGCCACTATCCTGCAAGAAGAATGGCTTAAAATCCCTCTGACCACTGTGCAGGACTTGTATATGTCATTTCCAAGACGAATTGACGCTGTATTGGCCGCAAAAGGAGGCCCTACACCATACTAATAAATTATTGTGGTCTAAAACCAGGTGTTTCAGTTATTTTGTCCAACCCCTGTAGATTAACATCTATATTGAAGACACATATAGATTAACATCTATATACTGAAGACACACATATAGATTAACATGTATATTGAAGACACAAATACAGATTAACATCTGTAATTTTATTAAGTGCACCAACATTTTTACTTGGACCTGTCAGTTGTTATACACAATATAATGAATTAGGTGAATATGAATAATGAATGAGCCATTAAGATGCCTGTGCAAAAACACAGCTCACACCATTATAACATACCTTAAATAGAATGCAAGGTACTAAATAGTTTGTTAAATTAGTAACACATAGGGCCATATAAAATTGACAGAGTAGGTTTGCATTAAAAACGTACAGTGGGGTCAAAAAGTATTTAGTCAGCCACTGATTGTGCAAGTTCTCCTACTTAGAAAGATGAGAGAGGTCTGTAATTTTCATCATAGGTACACTTCAACTATGAGAGACAAATGAGAAAAAAAATCCAGGAAATCACATTGTAGGATTTTTAAAGAATTTATTTGTAAATTATGGTGGAAAATAAGTATTTGGTCAATAACAAAAGTTCAACTCAATACTTTGTAACATAACCTTTGTTGGCAATGACAGAGGTCAAACGTTTCCTGTACGTCTTCACCAGGTTTGCACACACTGTAGCTGGTATTTTGGCCCATTCCTCCATGCAGATCTCCTCTAGAGCAGTGATGTTTTGGGGCTGTCGCTGGGTAACACGGACTCCACAAATTTTCTATGGGGTTGAGGTCTGGAGACTGGCTAGGCCACTCCAGGACCTTCAAATGCTTTTTACGGAGCCACTCCTTCGTTGCCCGAGCGGTGTGTTTGGGATCATTGTCATGCTGGAAGACCCAGCCACGTTCCATCTTCAATGCTCTCACTGATGGAAGGAGGTTTTGGCTTAAAATCTCACGATACATGGCCCCGTTCATTCTTCCCTTAACACGGATTAGTCATAATGATGTTTCCACCCCCATGCTTCACAGTAGGTATGGTGTTCTTGGGTTCTTCTTCTTCCTCCAAACACGATGAGTTGAGTTTTTACCAAAAAGTTCCATTTTGGTTTCATCTGACCACATGATATTCTCCCAATCCTCTTCTGGATCATCCATATGCTCTCTGGCAAACTTCAGACGGGCATGGACATGTACTGACTTAAGCAGGGGGACACGCCTGGCACTGCAGGATTTGAGTCCCTCTCGGCGTAGTGTGTTACTGATGGTAGCCTTTGTTACTTTGGTCCCAGCTCTCTGCAGGTCATTCATCAGGTTCCTCCGTGTAGTTCTGGGATTTTTGCTCACCGTTCTCATGATCATTTTGACCCCACGGGATGAGATCTTGCGTGGGGCCCCAGATCGAGGGAGATTATCAATGGTCTTGTATGTCTTCCATTTTCTTACCATTGCTCCCACAGTTAATTTATTCACACCAACCTGCTTGCCTATTGTAGATTCACTCTTCCCAGCCTGGTGCAGGTCTACAATTTTCTTCCTGGTGTCCTTCGACAGCTCTTTGGTCTTGGCCATGGTTGAGTTTGGAGTCTGACTGTTTGAGGCTGTGGACAGGTGTCTTTTATACAGATAACGAGGTCAAACAGGTGCCATTAATACAGGTAACGAGTGGAGGACAGAAGAGCTTCTTAAAGAAGAAGTTACAGGTCTGTGAGAGCCAGAAATCTTGCTTGTTTGTTATTGACCAAATACTTATTTTCCACCATAATTTACAGATAAATTGTTTAAAAATCCTACAATGTGATTTCCTGGATTTTTTTTTTTTCACATTTTGTCTCTCATAGTTGAAGTGTACCTATGATGAAAATTATAGACCTCTCTCATCTTTCTAAGTAGGAGAACTTGCACAATCAGTGGCTGACTAAATACTTTTTGGCCCCACTGTATTTAAACACCCCTCCCTTTCCATAAGGACATAGCCAGTCTTGTCTGTACACAGGCGCCAGACTGGCCGATAGCACTGCTGGAGATTTGAACCCTTAATCCCAGTGGTAGTGGGCTAGTGTAATTTACCACTATGCCATCTGAGCACCTTTTGGTATAATATTAAATAAATCCTGACCTACATAAAATGCTAAGAGACGTGACGAAAGTGCTCTCACTTTATTTAAGCATTTATATGTACATTTACAGACGTCCTCCCTTTACCAAAGGAGACGGTCAAAGGTAATATCAAGACCATCACAGAATACAAGATTGACGATGATGGCAAAAAGAGTAAGGTAAGAATAGTTTTTTAATGAGATGGAACAAGTTTGGATACAGTAAATTTGCTGTACACGTTCACAACCATTTTCTTCTCCCTGATGCAAACAGATTGTCCGAACTTTCAAAATTGAGACAAGGAAAGCATCCAAAGCTGTTGCTAGGAGAAAGGTATGATTGCTAATGTATAGATTTATTGATGATATTTGCACCTTGTGCAAAAACATTTAGTATTAATGTGCATTATTTTATTATGACACTTATCATTATTTTATTTTATTTCTGGCCAGAATTGGAAAAAGTTTGGCAATTCTGAATATGACCAACCAGGTCCTAATGTTGCCACCACCACAGTGAGTGATGATGTCTTCATGACCTTCATCTCCAGTAAGGAGGTAAGTGCATTGTCATATCATCTCTTAGTAAAGCAGTTAATGAGCAGCAAAAATGGATTGTCATTCCTTCTACAACACCAGCCAATGTATTATGTAATGTGGCATAATTGTTGTCGGCACATGGCCAAGTTTACCAAAACTAAATAATATCTTGCATGTAAATTACTTGGGTTATGTTTTTAACACCCTTCTTGGCTCGTATTTTTAATACAGGTTCCCACCCACTGTATTAACATATGTTATTGGTAAAGAAGGTACCATTTGAAAGCTTAGCAATGTAAATAATTCTAGCTTATTTTATATATTATTATATATATTATTTTTAGAATAATATGCTTAAATGTTTTTTGTGTGTTTTATTAATGAAGCATTAAAATTAAGAAATATTTAATCCACCTTTGCACATTTGTTTTAAAGTTACATTTTTGGCATTTAGCTTTAGCTAAAGTGCTTCTGTATTAAATATTTCCTTACTCCAATACAAGCAGACAGAAGTTTAAGAACACAACATTTTTTTTTACAGGACTTGAATGCTCAAGACCAGGATGATGATCCCATGAACAAAATCAAAGGGCAGAAGATTGTGTCCTGCCGTATTTGTAAGGGGGATCACTGGACCACCCGCTGTCCATACAAAGATACTCTGGGCCCCATGCAGAAGGAGCTGGCTGAGCAGTTGGGCCTGTCCACTGGGGATAAAGAGAAGGCCACAGGTATGCTAATAAAGACAGTAACTTTTGTAATACACAGTTTTGTGTTTTCCTTCCTTGAAAGCCTTGACACTATTGATTACAATACCTGACACACAATTTTGTTTGGAGCATTTTAAGTATTTTGCTCATATAATTGCATATAATGACCAAAGACACCCACAGAAGTTTTTTTTAAATAAGATTATTACATACAATTGATACATCTAAATGTATATCATTTATTGCCTGATCTCTAGAGCCTGAGCCTGTTCAGCCGGTCCAGAGCAAGACTGGCAAGTATGTTCCTCCCAGCCTGAGAGATGGTGGCACGCGCAGAGGGGAGTCCATGCAGCCCAACCGCAGAGGTATGTAAAAACATAAGCAGACACATTTAAAAAAAAAAAAATATATATATATATATATATGCTTCCTTTTTTAAATGAAGGTTTGAATGTTTGTTTTAACACTTATAATAATAATAACTTCTTTTTATTTTTGTTAAGCTGATGACAACGCTACAATTCGTGTCACCAACTTGTCTGAGGATACGAGAGAAACTGATCTCCAGGAGCTCTTCAGACCATTTGGCTCCATCTCCAGGATCTACCTGGCCAAGGACAAAAACACAGGCCAATCTAAAGTGAGTTTTATTCATTGGTGTTTTGGAGGGGTTTCTTTCATGAGGAATGGAAAGCGATGCACTACAGAACAGAGCCAAATGTAAACTACTCTGCACATTAATATCAATAATTCATGTCTGAAATTGTCTGAAAAGCTGTTGCAATGATTTTGAAGCCCTAGGCTTTTAACACCACAATTGTTATGCATGTTAAACATCTAAATGAAAATACAAGTTTTTTTTTTTTATTTAGCAGCAGGTCAACTGTGAGCTCATGGTGACAGGGTGGATGAATTTCACCCTCCAAATTTGTTCACTTTTACTATTGCTTTAGAGATTTCTGCAAGGCCTACAAGTGTCGGATTTAAGTATTCAGTTTTGCCCTGCAAAAATATATTTATAATAATATATCCTCAGCAGACAGACGAGGCTAGACAAGTGTGTAATATTTGATGAATTTTAAGTTACAAGAATATGACAATAAGTTCAGTGTACTTCAACAGCCTTCCCAATCTGACCGAGCACTTTGGCATTTGGTAGAACAGGGGAGTCGCAACATTAATGTGCAGCTGACAAATCTGCAGCTATTACATGATGTACTCATACGAACATGCAAAACTGAGTCAGTTCCACATAGTATTATTATAGGTATTTTGTATATAAATGTATAATAAGGGATACTAACACATACACACACATACAATTGGTCACTGTGTAACTCAACATTTACCCTCTAAGCTAAATATTGTTTGTATGTGCTTCAGGGTTTTGCCTTCATCAGTTTCCATCGGCGTGAGGATGCTGCCAGAGCCATTGCGGGAGTGTCTGGCTTTGGTTATGATCATCTCATCCTCAATGTGGAATGGGCCAAGTAAGTACTGCTAGAACACCAGCAACATCAATGAATGTGTTCAATTTTATATTGAAATTACTGAGATGCATTTTGGTTATTTTGTTAGCTTTAATGCTAGAATGTGTTGTGGTTGTGCTATTAATAAACCTAAGTTAGCATCCTCTAAAGTAACAAACGTCTCACTAGTTCTCTTTTTCCAGCACATACATAGAAAGTGTGCACTAAATGCTACAATTGGCCACAATTCTTTTCCCCTGTTTTAAACTCACAATTGGTCTCTCAAGTCTCTGTAAATGAATACCTTAAATGCTGTTAACACACTTTTAAATGAAAAAATTACAGCCTTATTTATAGCTAGGCAAATGTATGCTATAGCAAGTTTGGTCAAAGCATATATTATTATATGTATTCATGCATGTATTTGTGTTGTCTCTAATCTTTGGTGTCATTTCAGTTGCTCACCCTAATCAAATTTTCTCTTTTATAGACCTTCCAACAACTGAAAACGTGGGGCTTCATTTATATTCCAAAAGGTTGATTGAGCAATCGTCCAATAGTGTATGGCTGTTAATGAAATAAACTTGCTAATAATTAGTTTGCTTGCTTTGTGTTTTTTGTGTTTTATCTTGTTTGATGTTTTAAGTTTTTTTTTTTTTTTTTTTTTTTTCAATTATAAGCCCAAACAGGTTTATTTTGTAAATGTTCAAGTTTTTGCACTGAATGTACAGTGGTACCTTAACACAACGTCAATTGGTTCTGGGAGTGGCATTAAGTTTAAAAAGCATTTGAGTTTTAAGGTACTTTTTCCCCATAAGGATGTATGGAAAACCTGTTAATGCGTTCCATAGTCCATGCATGCATTTTAGAGTAATGTAAAATTATGTGGTTGAAACTAACCCAAGTATAATAAAAAAAAACTGAAATGATTGAAAACAGTTAATTGTTAATAGAATAATTCTTAACTTCTTTGTTTCCTTATGCTTCTAAATTAAAGAAGAGAACTTATGAGCAGTAATAATAAAGAGAGGTTTAGTGTTTCTATGTCATTCTTTTAATACATTAATTTACAATAAGCATTTTTTTAACGATAAGCATTTTAGACTCTTGGAAAAGCTGATTCTCACAATTTCTCAGAACTTCGAGCTGTAACACAAGTTTAAAAGTGAAACTGAGAAAAATCCAGATAAACACAGATACATGTGAAGCTTTTAGAGTGAATTTGATGGTTATTCCACACAAATGTCTCATATGCTGAACAACAAAGCAGCAGTCGCAAATCTTTAGTTTAGGGCAGACCTGAGCATTGTACGCATCCCCAACCGGCCCGCTTGAGGTCAGTGGCAATTAAAACTCAGACGTAAATAAATGTACATCATAAATGCAATACAACAGGATTTTTTGTTTTTTTACAGGACTGCTATGTCCTTACATTTCCGTAAGTTTCGATTTACTTGTGTGTGAGTGTATCCAGTTTCACCGTAATGTGTCGGCGAACAGAACTGAGCACGACTGACAGTTTTTAACAAGACACGGACACCTCCGTGAAGCTGGCCCCCCATGTGGTCAGAAATGGAATATAAATATTATTATTCGTTTGTGCTGGTTTGTGCCGTAGGAATCATCGTTTGTGCTGGCACCGTTTTAGAGAAATTAAGTATTATATTTTATTACCCGTGACGTCACTCAGCCCCCCATCAGAGCCCAAATTGCACCAAAAGCATCTCATTCGTTTGTGCTACATTTGTGCTGGTTTGTGCTGCTAAAAGAAACATTTGTGCTGTTTTAATTTGCAAGTTATAGGCTAAATTCTCTCTCTTTTTTTTATTAAGTGAGGACACTTAGCCCCTAACAATGTTAAAATTGCATCACAGAGCAATACCTTTAAAACCTTTAACATTTTAAATGTTAAAATGTTATCCATAACATTATCCATACACATGTTACACAGCTAAATTGATTTGTGAATTCCAAATGTTAATGTTATTTCAAAGGTTTTAAATGCTTGTGGGCCGTCAACAAGTATATTCTACCTACAGACTCACCAAATAATCAAAATGTAACATAGCTTAAAAAAGTTTAGTCACAGCAAAATTCCATGGTTTGTGTTATAGCTCTGATGTCTTTGTTATTCTATTTATATATGTGTTCAAACCAGAGTAAGAAGTAAAGGCTTTAACAAGACCACCCAGTAATGCAAGAGAGAAATCAGAAACAACTTCTTTTGGTACAGATGCTCCTCCTCTAAGCCATTCAGAGACCAAGTTTGATATGGCGTTAATGTCATGCCGCTCAGACAGCATTTGCACCACTGATGTGAATAGAAGTATCTCCATGTGAGGACAGAACTCCTTGATATGGAAATATATGTCCGGATGTGAGCCTTTTGACTACTGTACCTGTAGCATTAAAACTTACACTTGAGTCTTTACTAGTATTTTGACTAGTAGTTGAGAGGGGGTCCAATAGTGGCATAAAAAATTTGTCAAGGCCGATGTCATGAATACTGCCCCTATGAGGCACACTGTATTTTATTAGATGAGGGGGAAAGGATGGGGTGTTTGTGTTCTACCTCCCTATCCCCTCTCTCTTGTTTGGCTTTTCTTAATGTACTCAGGCTTGGTAGGTGGGCAGCTCTGGGTTACCGAGTGGCATTATCTTGTAAGCCTCTGTGGCTCGCCACACATGTAGCAGTTTTTTACCCTGCCAGAGTTCTTCAGAGACCGGCAGTCTTTTCTCTCCAGATTGCATGTGCTTTGCCTTTCCAGTATGAAGACTGTCATCAATGTAATCAGTTCTGCATTTTAGCACTGCTGGTGTGCTCACCTCTAGTAGACTCTCACTGGAAATGGACAATTTTTCAGTACAGTGGCCAGTGATGTCAATGCACTGAGATGCACTGTGTGGGTACACTTTTGCTCTCTTGAAACTAAGTATGCAGGCTAATCTGGTCATGTTCCAGATCTCTTCATTTAGGACATGAGACCATGTGCCAGAATTAGAGCTGTCACTGTCTTCATCTACCTTTACCTTTACCTATATTTTTGATGCAATCATTTTCAATTTCAGTTGATTTGTCTTTCACTTGCCTTTTAATGTGTATGTACAGCATATGTTTGTTTTATATTTTTCACAGAACTGTCCAATCTTGTTCTAAATGTCATTAATATGATTAAAATTCTCAGAGGACTATTACAGGGTTTTATTAGAAGCAATAAATTACCTTAAAATGAGAATTATGTGTTTATGCGCTATGAAAACTCTTTCCTAGAATGTCTCTTCCAACAGTTGCCTGAGGAGAGGACAAAAGAAAAGTATGCTCAGACCTTAGTCAAACGTGACTACCAACTTTTTGTTGCTAGGACAATGGTCTTTCTCATGTGTTTTTTTTTTTATAAAACTTGCATAAAAATAATGTTTTATCATGCCATGCCTTGGGTTGTTGAAGCCCAATTTACTGGCCAGTGAGCGTAATTGAAAGGTAGGTCTTTATAATAACGTGGTAATGTGGTGTATAGTGGAGCAGAATGACATTCTGCCAAGGTTTTGGTGCAGCATGCTATCTAGTGAAAGGGAAAGTACAAACAAAATGAATGAGTGCAGTGTAAATAGACAAGGCAGTGCATCTTAATACAATAAATATGCAGGGCAGCATGATGGAAAGTATAAATGTGTAAAGTATGCAGATTTGTGAAGACCTAACAGAACTGACAGCAAGTTGCACAGGGAGATGGATAAACAAGTATAACCTTAATGACTAATATGACGTTATATGCTGAGGGTTATATATTTGTGTGTTTTGTAAGTGGATGCTGCAGTAGATTCTTGCAAACAATGTTAATGAGCCGAGGAAGCTTTGGGGTTACTTCTTTACAGTGTCATTACAGTGATACACATATGGGAATCCTGATCACCAGTAAACTGCATGTCAAATTAGACATGCATTGCATTCTTCATAAAATACTTGTATTCATACAACAAACACTCCAACTCTGCCTCAGTATTTTATTACTGATGTTGAGTCTACTGAGACACTTTTCTCTTCATAAAGTGACAATAAAGTACAAAATATTGAAAAAAAATTTTTACCTGGAAAAGAAATTTTAGGGGTTTAAGTTTAAGTTGTGCTGTCTGAAAATGACTGCTTACAGTCAAACAGGTCCCCACCCTGTATCTCAGACTTTGGCCCCACCGTTAAGAAGTCACATAAGGACAATTGGTTTATTTATCAAAGGACTTTTGACATTAAAATTATTGATGCGACTAAATAAGAATGAATAGAGAGAATGCCATGTAAAACCTATATTTTTGTAGTGTATATTTCTGTAGTGTTAAGTGATTCACAGTTTACAAACGTGTGGTAAGTTATGTTCTGCCATAAGTTGTGTATATTGCAGGAATATCAATTAAAACATGAAAACCAATTAAAACTGCGTGTTTAGTTTCAAGAGGATATTGAAGAGCATACGCAGTATGGCTGAGTGCTTTGACATATCTGTGCAAAGTGGAATCCACATCCAATGACGTCACCCAGATGAGATGATGTCAAACAAAATTATGTCAAACAAATGAGATGGTTTTGATGCAATTTGAACATTTTATTGGGCTAAATGTCCTCAATTTATAAAAAAAATATTATTTAGCCTAGAACTTGAGAATTAAAAGAGCACAAATGTTTCTTTTAGCAGCACAAACCAGCACAAACGAATTAAAGGGTTTTGGTGCAATTTGGACATTTTTAGGGGCCAGGTGTCCTCACTTTATAAAAAAATATATTATTTAGCCTATAACTTGAGAATGAAAAGAGCACAAATGTTTCTTTTAGCAGCACAAACCAGCACAAACGTAGCACAAACGAATGAGATGCTTTTGGTGCAATTTGGACGTTAATGGGGGGCTGGTGACGTCACGGGTGTAATATTTATAGCGTAATAACTTGAGAATTAAAACAGCACAAATGTTTCTTTTAGCAGCACAAACCAGCACAAATGTAGCACAAACGAATGAGATGCTTTTGGTGCAATTTGGGCTCTGATGGGGGGCTGAGTGACGTCACGGGTAATAAAATATAACACTTAATTTCTCTAAAACGGTGCCAGCACAAATGATGATTCCTACGGCACAAACCAGCACAAACGCATAATAATATTTATATTCCATTTCTGACCACATGGGGGGCCAGCTTCACGGAGGTGACACACGGACTTCTGAAGTATTTACTGAAGTCAGGTGTAAAGCTGTTTAAGGATCACAATTTAGGATTTAAATTGCTGTTATGGTACTAAACAGAGAAATACAAGAACATGAACGATGCAGAGCGTCACACCTGAAGCTTCACTAACTAAACTGCAAAAGCAACAAGGACTTTTTTTTTTATAAAGTTTAACACATCCAGAACTGAAGCAGTCAGGACCAGCTTTGTGCTTTTAAAAAGAATATCCAACAATACCAAAGGACTAAATGACAGCAAATGAGGTAATAAGACTCCAAACTAAATAGCAATAGCACTATTTTGTTCACATTTGTTTTTGAGAAATTAGTTGATTAAATAGTGAAATAATGTTGATGTTTTTACTCTGCCTACTTCTCATTTTCTGATTGTAACATCTAAACAGTAACAGATTATCAGAACTGTACAATTTACTGCTTTTTATAAAGAGATTAAATTAATATTAAGCAGAATTAAGTTTACCCTATTGGTCCGGCCTTCCACAACAGTTTCTTATGTGGCCCCTTGGAAAATTTAATTGCCCACCCCTGGTTTAAGGGAATGTTAAGGGTACAAATTTTTTGATGAAGGGTGTTTTGAGTTTAGGGGACATTGAGTACTGTTAAAAAAAAGGTACTACTGTAGTTTTTTAAAAATTGCCACAGCCTCTGGCCAACGTAAAGTGAAACACTGCTGTAGAGCTGGATGATGGTGGTTTGCAGTGTAGCTAGTGCTAACATGCTTAAACAAAGGGTACTTATATACTAACATGTAAAAATTAATGTTCACTTTCATTTAGTTCTGTATTTTATAAGAGATTTTAATCTCACAGTTTTCTTTACAAAATTGCCTTGACTCATTGATGTTTAAGAGCTCTTTTTGGTCTGGACTTCTATGTGGATTTTCTAACTGCTTGATTTTTATTTCCACCACCACTAAGATCCAAGTTAAAATCTCAGCTGTGCTATCGAAAGGCTGGGCATCAACACAGTCATAATTGACTGTCTGTCGGGAGAACTGGCCCAATGGGTTCCTCAGTACTCCTGCAATTGTGGCCTATGCTGGCTGGTTGAAGGTGCCTGTACAGAGATGGTGAATTATAGAGCACTAATTGATATTTCTGTCTGTGTAAACCTGCAGAGGAAGAGGGCATGTGTGAGGTATCAGAGTAGAGGTCTGAGGCAGTGGAAAACAAATACGATTACATAAGGATAAAAGGGGGGAAGCATACTGTTTTAAAAAATACAGTGGTACCTTGTAACTCAACGTCCCCTAAACAAAAAATCTTTGAAACTCAACGCCCTTCGTCGAGAAATGTGTACCTTAAAACCCAACGTTTCCCTTAAACTCAACATTTTTAGATAAAAAAAAAAAAAAATTTATTTAGTTAATATCAAAATAACAGCTTTGGTGCGGTAAAACATCATCAAAGTGTGAATATAAGATGAATCTACATTTGTGTGGAATAGCTGTCAAATTCTTTCTGAAAGCTCCACAGGTATCTGTTTGGTTGGATTTTCCTCAGTTTCACTTTTAAACTTGTGTTACAGCTCGGGATTCTGAGAAATTGTGAAAATCAGCTCTTCCTGGAATCTAAAATGCTTATTGTTAGAAAAAGCTCAACGTTGTTTAATGTACTAAAAGAAGGAGACAGGAACACTATATATTACTGCTCATAAGTTCTCTCCTCTAATGAAATTCCTCTTGTTTTAGTACAATAAGTCACGTTAAGCTTTGTACACCATCAAACTCCATAGGAAATAATGCCACAGCAGCTCAAAAGTGGTTTTGTCAATTCTCATGTGAATGCACCTTTACTGAACTGAATACTGTGTTCCAAGCTCAAGCATCTTCATGATTAAGAAGCATAAGGAAACAATAAAGAATTAAAGGTAAAGTGCAGCTTTTATTGTATTTTTATTGATTTTTAACTGTTTGTAATTGTTGGTTTTTTTTAGTGTTTTTTTATTCGTGTTATTGTCAGTGTATAAGTGTCAAAACCAACCCCATTATTTTTACATGAGCCTAAAATACATGCAGTTAGTTTCCTATACATCCTTATGGTAAAAATACCTTGAAACTCAACGCCAGTCCCAGAACCAATTGACGTTGAGTTTCAAGGTACCACTGTAATCTGGTTGAGTTAATTGGTCAATAGCTCCTGAGGCTGCAAAAACAAACCCGAATTATTACGACAGGTAGGGGTATGTTCATTTTTTGCCAAACCTAGCACATTTACAAATCGCCATTTAGCAGACGCTCTTATCCAGAGCGACTTGCAGAAGTGCTTCCACAGTAAAGTTACTCTAGTTTAAGTAGACAAGTCCAAGAATACAAATCTGCTGAAACTCTGTTGACACATTTTTTTTTATTATAGGAAATAAAATGAATGAGTGTTAGAAAGTACGTGTTAGTTCTCAGCTTACGTTCTTGGTAAAGAGGTCATTTAAAGACATTGAGAGACTCAGATGTTCAGACAGAGAAAGTTCGTTCCACCACTTGGGTGCTAGTACAGAAAAGAGCCTTGATGCATGTCTTCTGGGTGGAGGATCAAGGCGAGCGAGACTGGTGGCTGAGGTTGCATGATTACATGAGTGGGGTGTGATGCAAATGTCATTATGCACTTGTCTTATAATCTCATGCATTGTTTCACAACTTTAGTGGTTTGTTCAGAAGCAGTTTTGCAAACCCAAGTTATTCTCAACTTTCTATGTAAGCCATACATGCTCAGTCATTTTCTGATTGTGCTGTCATGAACATTAATCCAAGAGCTGCATCATTGTGACTCATCTCATATTTACATTTGTGGCATTTAGCAGACACTTATCAAAATTTAAATACAATGACTGAATACAATTTAAGCAATTTAGGGTTAAGGACCTTGCTCAGGGGCCCAACAGTAGCCAGCTGGCAGTGGTGGGCCTTAAACCAGAAACCTTCAGATTATTAGTCCAGTATCTTAACTAGAACTACCACTGCCCTAAATGACTGAACACAATTTGAGCAATTGTGGTTAGGGCCTTGCTTAGGGGCCCCAACAGGGGCAACTTGGCATTGTGGGGCTTAAATCCACAACCTTCTGATTACTAATCAAGTACCTTAACCTCTGAGCTAAGTAAATATTAAGCAATCCTGCTTACACACTGGCAAATGTACAAATTTACAGGGGGTGTAAATTTTTGCCCATTATTTCCAAAGAGCATTGGTTCCCAATCGAAGTTCCAAATCACCCTGAAGGTGCTACACTAGAATCAGCACTGAGAAAAAGGCCTTCCCCAAACTGTTGTCAAAAAGTTATAGAATTCTGGAAATGAAAACTTGGATCTAAGGTTTAATTCCCCAGAAGTGCCATGTGCCGGTTAGCTGCACAGAACCCCTCACTGGTTGAGAAGAGGAACCAGCTGGCACACACACCTCTGATATGTGCAAATGATATTGAAATGAACATAGTATGTAAAGTAAAGCTACCGTTTTCACAAAAGTACTGCTAGTACTGTAAAAACACATTTATTTGTATATGGCAAGTCTACAGCAGCTCGTAGAGTGTCACTGTCGATTCTGGGTTGAAACATTGAGAACTGTAACTAGGGGCAGGAATTTAAACCAGTCTGTTTAGACGTTCCTCACGTCTGTACACCTCTTCAGGTACTTCCCCCACCCTCTAAACACACAAAAGATGGACTGCCTGCTTTAAATTAGCCCTAGGTGTGAAGGAATACACATATTTCTCCAATTAATTGTGCAAGGCAAGCATACATCTTGAAGCGTTGCACCTAAACCAATGGGACCCTGACCAGGATAGTAAAAATGAAGATGTCATTTTCACAAATTACACATTGTACTTGAAACTGGCTGTTTGTCAAGACCAGTCACCCCTGCCAACAAGTTGTTATTATTTGGGGAGGAGAAACAGTCTTACTTTTACTCATGTTCAGGGGGAAATCCCCTCACTGGGATTAAGAGCTTTATTTGAAATTACAACATATAAAAACTACATAGAATTTATACCACCAGAGTGGAGATTGTAAATACACAATTTAAAATCACATAGAAAATGATAAAACATTACTGGTGATGGCACTGCACAGACTGTCCAAAGATGCCACTCGAGTGGCTCAATATCAGCAAGAGACAATGGAATAAATGGGAGAAAAGTCCCATGTTGAATTCAGAAACGCAAGCAGACGCTTTAATCACACAGCTCCATTTTCTCCTGTTTCACAGGCTCTGAAAAAAGAAGAAATAGGCAATGTTAGAGCCATACATGTACAGTGGTGTTCAAAAAAAAAAAATAGCAGTCCAACACCATTAACCTGATAAATCACTTTAGTAGAAATGCTATTTCTACATAGCAAAAAAAGTTACTTGAAAGTGTAGTAGAGTATTGAAAACAAAAACCCAACAATTAGGACATGAATGCCACTCATTCTAAGTAATCGAAGCATTGATTGAAAGGGGGTTGTTCAAAATAATAGCAGTGAGGAGTTCAATTGGTGAAGCCATTCATTCTGCAGAAGAACGGGTATCAATTTTGGCACTTATTTAAGGTAGGAGGGTGGCAAATGTTGCACAGGTTGGTCATAGCTCATTTCCTTCTGAAATACTGGGTAAAATGGGTTGTTTCAGACATTGTTCTAATGAACAGAGTACTTTGATTAAAAAGTTAATTTTAGAGGGAAAAATACAGAGAAGTGCAGAATATTATTGGCTGCTCAGCTAAAATGATCTTAAATGCCTTAAAGTGAAAACCAAAACCTGAAAGACACAGAAGGAAGCGTGGAACTACTGTTCGAATGGATCGAAGAATAGCCAAAATGGCAAATACTCAGCCAGTGATCACCTCCAGAAAGATCAAGGAACATCTGAAGTTACCAGTAAGTACAGAAGATGATTAAGTGAAGCCAATTTACCAGCAAGAACTCTTTGCAAAGTCCCGTTGTTGTTTTTTTTTTTTTTTTAATATATATATATATATATATATATATATATATATATATATATATATATATATATATATATATATATATATATATATATATATATATATATATATAAATATATAAATATATAAATATATATATATATATATATATATATATATATATATATATATATTACAGTGTATCACAAAAGTGAGTACACCCCTCACATTTCTGCAAATATTTTATTATATCTTTTCATGGGACAACACTATAGACATGAAACTTGGATATAAGTTAGAGTAGTCAGTGTACAACTTGTATAGCAGTGTAGATTTACTGTCTTCTGAAAATAACTCAACACACAGCCATTAATGTCTAAATGGCTGGCAACATAAGTGAGTACACCCCACAGTGAACATGTCCAAATTGTGCCCAAAGTGTCAATATTTTGTGTGACCACCATTATTATCCAGCACTGCCTTAACCCTCCTGGGCATGGAATTCACCAGAGCTGCACAGGTTGCTACTGGAATTCTCTTCCACTCCTCCATGATGACATCACGGAGCTGGTGGATGTTAGACACCTTGAACTCCTCCACCTTCCACTTGAGGATGCGCCACAGGTGCTCAATTGGGTTTAGTCCATCACCTTTACCTTCAGCCTCCTCAGCAAGGCAGTTGTCATCTTGGAGGTTGTGTTTGGGGTCGTTATCCTGTTGGAAAACTGCCATGAGGCCCAGTTTTCGAAGGGAGGGGATCATGCTCTGTTTCAGAATGTCACAGTACATGTTGGAATTCATGTTTCCCTCAATGAACTGCAGCTCCGCAGTGCCAGCAACACTCATGCAGCCCAAGACCATGATGCTACCACCACCATGCTTGACTGTAGGCAAGATACAGTTGTCTTGGTACTTCTCACCAGGGCGCCGCCACACATGCTGGACACCATCTGAGCCAAACAAGTTTATCTTGGTCTCGTCAGACCACAGGGCATTCCAGTAATCCATGTTCTTGGACTGCTTGTCTTCAGCAAACTGTTTGCGGGCTTTCTTGTGCGTCAGCTTCCTTCTGGGATGACGACCATGCAGACCGAGTTGATGCAGTGTGCGGCGTATGGTCTGAGCACTGACAGGCTGACCTCCCACGTCTTCAACCTCTGCAGCAATGCTGGCAGCACTCATTTGTCTATTTTTTAAGGCCAACCTCTGGATATGACGCCGAACACGTGGACTCAACTTCTTTGGTCGACCCTGGCGAAGCCTGTTCCGAGTGGAACCTGTCCTGGAAAACCGCTGTATGACCTTGGCCACCATGCTGTAGCTCAGTTTCAGGGTGTTAGCAATCTTCTTATAGCCCAGGCCATCTTTGTGGAGAGCAACAATTCTATTTCTCACATCCTCAGAGAGTTCTTTGCCATGAGGTGCCATGTTGAATATCCAGTGGCCAGTATGAGAGAATTGTACCCAAAACACCAAATTTAACAGCCCTGCTCCCCATTTACACCTGGGACCTTGACACATGACACCAGGGAGGGACAACGACACATTTGGGCACAATTTGGACATGTTCACTGTGGGGTGTACTCACTTATGTTGCCAGCTATTTAGACATTAATGGCTGTGTGTTGAGTTATTTTCAGAAGACAGTAAATCTACACTGCTATACAAGCTGTACACTGACTACTCTAAGTTATATCCAAGTTTCATGTCTATAGTGTTGTCCCATGAAAAGATATAATGAAATATTTGCAGAAATGTGAGGGGTGTACTCACTTTTGTGATACACTGTATATAAAAATAAATTGTGTCCTGAATGGGTTCAAATTTGCCAAGGAACACATTGACTGGTCCAAAGAGAAATGGCTCAACATTTGTGGACTGATGAAAGCAAAATTGTTCTTTTTGGGTCTAGTGGCAGTAGACAGTATGTCAGACAACCCTCGAACTCTGAATTCAAGCCAAAGTACACTGTGAAGACAGTAAAGCATGGTGGTACAAAATGATGATATGGGGATGTTTTTCATACCATGGTGTTACACCTATTTATCACATACGAGGGATCATGGATCAATTTAAATATATCAGAATACTTCAGGAGATCATGTTGCCCTATGTCGAAGAAGAAATGTCCTTAAAATGGGTGTTTTAACATGACAATGACCCAAAACATCTTGGTTACAGACAAACAAGATTGAGGTAATAGAGTGACCAGCCCAATCCCCTGACTTCAGTCCCATAGAGAACTTGTGGGCTGATGTCTGAAGCGGTTTTTTTTTTTTTAACGCAAAAACCCAAAATTGCAGAACTGTGGAATGTCGTCTAATCATCCTGGACTGGAATACCTGTTTAGAGGTGCCAGAAGTTGGTTGACTCCATGCAACACAGATCTCGGAAACAATTATGCCACTAAATATTAGTTCAGTAATTTAAAGTAAAGTGAAACCTCAAACATTCAGTTTACAGATATGAGTTTCTAAAGAAAAATGCTGCACTGCTATTTTTTTGAACCTAGTTCATTTTTCTTAATTTTCTGTAAAGGATTGAAACAAACTGGCTACATTTTGTTAACGTTTTGATTTAGGATTGAATGTGTAGTATTTTCAGTGCATTTGCAATTATGGAAATAAGTTATTATAATGAATTTGTGCTTTATTCACTTTTATTTTTTTTTATTTTTTTATTTTTTTTTTTAAATCACTGCTATTTTTTTGAACACCACTGTAATCCCACACCCATCTGCCCAATCAGTTTGGGGTTTTTGTACCCACCAGCAATATAAAGAATTCCTTGTGGCTGCTCCTTTTAGAGGTTCACTGTGGATCACCTGCATGTGTGATTTGGCAGTTATTACACCCAACCTAACTTTTATACAGGTTTGGGACCGACACCAAAGTTGCACCGATACTGGAATCTAACCATGGGGGAGGGGCACATAATGCCATGCACCTCCTATATTTGAGTCAAGCCCAGAACACAGGCTCTTGCTATTGTAGTTTGTTTATTAGGATTTTAATGTCATGTTTTACATTGATCTTACACAAGGTTAATCAGTTCACAAGGTTATGAGTAACTACCGTTCCTGTCATGAACATAACCAGTAATTACCAATTTAGTGTCTCCAATTCACCTCACTTGCATGTCTTTGGACTGTGGGAGGAAACCCATGCAGACAAGGGGAGAACAAGCAAACTCCACACAGAAAGGACCCAGATCCTCTTGCTGAAAGGCGACAGTGCTACCCACTTAGCCACCGTGTCAGCCCTCTTGCCATTAAAGAGAGATTTGCTGGTGGCTACAAAAGTGAGTTCATGTAGCATATTTTAACCTACCAAACAGTTTACATGTAACTTATCTAATGCCTGTGAATTTGCTTTTGGGCAGGAAGCAGTCACATAATTGCTTTTCAGCTAGTGAGAGTGTGACGAGGCTAAACAAAAACCACAAACCGAGTTCTAAATCCATTGAATTAAGTTTAGAAGGATCTGTCATCTCTAAGCAGAAACTTAGCTGGAGCAAATGGCAAATCTGACTTAACTGTCCATTTTTTATTTTTATTTTTTTTTAAAATTCATAGGATCAGTGCTTGTGCTTAAACTGAGTGGGCACAAAAAAAAGTAAAATTTAAACCTCACCCGTTGCATTCTCCTTCATCTTCTCAAGTACACATTTCTTGATTTGAAGTCCAATGGCTTTAGAAAGAGGTGGAGGCACTGCATTTCCAACCTAAAAAAAAGAAAGAAGTTTTGCTAAAAAAGGTAAGAGACTAACCTTCTGCTTCATGTCCATGCCACTTGAGGCAGTCCTTACCTGTCTGTGTTTATCCAAAATGTTTCCAAAGAAGCGGTAGGTATCAGGAAAACCTTGTGAACGAGCACACTCCCTAACGCTGACCACACGATGCTGCTCTGGATGTAAAACGCGTCCCTAAAAACAATCACACAAAAAATGATTTTTAGCTTTATTAACTGGACTCATTATACACCATCTAGTAAGTTCCTTATGATCTCTTGGCTGGTTAAGCAACATTTATTACTGCAACACTAGCTTGGGAACATAGAAAGGGTTATAACTTTACTGATTTTGGAAGCAATACCATGTTCTTAAATTTGGATGTTTAATCAGAGATGATCTGGCTAGAAATATGGAATGAAATATTGTACGATTAAGTACATTCTGCTTATGAGAAGTTCTTCATTTATCAGAGTTTTGTATTTGCAACATCACAATTCAGACCGGGACTTTCATCACTAGCAACAAACATGCTAACTATGTCTTTCCAACATTTAAGGTATACATTTAATTGCATTTCTTGGTAGTAAGCAGAATTGATATATTACAATAAGAACACAAGGTTCACCATGCAAAGATATTTTTACATATTTAGCCATTTTACCCCGTGCTTACACCATGGTTATATTCACAGCAGGAGAAGTAGATAATTCTCATAATCAGTCCATCATTGTCAAGTGCTGTTCAAAGACATTTTCACTTTTAGGGTTAAGTGGCAGATATGCCATACTGCCCCACTGAACTAACCCTCCTTGTGAAGCACTATATGTATGCTGCCTTCTAGTTAACACTATGAGAAGCAGAACTTGTTACTGCATAAAGAACTGTACCTGCTTGCCCATGGGCTCAGGGTTAGTTACTGTGGTGCTGAAAAAGCCGTCCCACTCCAGCCTGCCGTAAAGTCCGGCCCAGTGGTTATGACGGTTACCCGTGTGAGGCAAACACCATGGGATGAGGGTGTTGAACTGCCTGTCTGCTGGATCACACTGCTTGCCTAATACAATGGGGTTGAGGGAAAGAGAGAGTTAAAAAAAAAAAAAAAAAAAAAAAATGCTGAAAGCTGTTTTAGCAAAAACCCTTTTCATGCAACTCACCTTCTGCACAGGAACACACTCCCCTCAGTGCCCCAGTGCCACTGCGGCCATTCTTTTTGTCAGAGTGAGAGTATCGAAGCTTTTTAGTGGTGGTTCCATCTCGCAATCGAACCTCAATACTGGGTAGGTCTCTCCAGTCAGAACCTGGAGCCAGAGGAATATGGCGCATACGCGCTTCCACCAGAGCGCTCATGTCCTAAAACATAATAGGATGAGTTAATGAGTTGGTTTAGCTTACTGGATGGCATTTCCCTCTCAAAATCAGGATTAGGGGCAATTTAAGTTTTGAGTTGCAAAGTCACACACCATGTGTTTCACAGGAAAACAACAAAACTACGAAAAGCACACAAGCTGAATCAAGCTGAAGTGAAAAGCATAAATAAGCTGCAGTTGCAAAATCATAGCCAAAATGTTACTTGATGTGTCCAAGGGTAACAAACAACAGTGGCTCGAACAAATTCAATTAGTTTCACAGCAAACAAAAAACCTTTTAGTGGTGCTAATTTTCACAGCAACTACAGCAGCAATACAAAACACCTGCACCTTTGTGTTGTTTTTATTGTTACATATAACTATTTAACCCGTTAGTTTATGTACACCAACAGTAGTCTTAATCATGTTGGCAAATACCATCTACTTTTACCGTAGTTTTACCATGTACACAATGAACGCAGGTCTAAAGCTATAAAATAAATAGTAAATTATACATCTACAGACAAACAATGGCCATAGAGCTAAACCAATTGAAAGGACAATATGTAAAACAGCAACCTAAGAACAACGAGGCTAACCTTGCAGATATGGTCTTTGAGGATGGGCTGGTACTGGGCACCCCTGATGTGTCTCTGAAACCAGGACTGTGGCTCTCCATTGTAGGAAATCTCCAAGGCAGAAGCCCCATTCCGGATTTCTGGGAGGTCAGACATTGTGTCCCGCACTGTAATGGTGCGGTAGATACCACCATTCCCTCTGAAAAGCAGATTGTATAGGGGTGAATAAAATGCTGTGTTTTAGTTAGGCGTCATCTTGTTCGTGCACGAGCAATTACCTGGTAACGTTAGTGACGTATCTTTTGTCATCAACCACTACATTGAGGGAGCATGCTCGTGGAGCAAAGACGTGCAATGGCTCAGGGTAGCGTGGAAGCTTCTCACCCGGTGCAGCAGCCAGGATAATCGCTCTGCGGCGGGTCTGAGCTACACCATACTGGCCTGCCTATAACAAACAAGAATTAAATGTTAGGATTTGCCCCAACACCTACCTAGCCTAAGTGAAAACTGTACAGGTTGAGCCAGCAATGCATTTGACTTGCTTTAACTCTTTCATGCAATATAAAAACTTACTTGAAGCACACCAAATGTGCACTGGTAACCCATGCGCACCAGGCAGCGCAGAGTGAGCTTTAAGACCATAGAGCGCTTGAAGGACACAAAGTTTCTGACGTTTTCCAGCAGGAAGAACTTTGGCCTGTAGTAGTCACAGTAACTGCAAGCAAAAGATGAAAAGCAAGATTGTAGTTGTAAAATTGCAGATTGTATCTTTAATCACTCCATACTCAAATATAAAATGCGATTTTGCAGATAAGTTTCAGTCTAGTTTACCAGCATTTTATCAAACAGGACCACTTCTTAAAAACAGCTCATGCCAAAGCCTAATATTTTGGCTTATCAGTGTATATGCTGCATTATTCTTGTACTTACCTCAGATAAGAGACAACCAGGGAGTTTTTAAATTTTGAGTAGGTGCGAGAATTGAAGCGGTTCATTCCACTAAAGCCTTGACAAGGTGGCCCTCCACACAGCATCTCCACGTCACCCTTCTGTGGCAGTTTCTGGCCGAGGGAGTTGGTCTTCTCTCCAGACATCACCAGCTTTAGCAGCACATTGCAGTCCTCTGTGAACACTGTGGTACCAGGGTTGTTCAGCCTGAATGCCTGCGCTGCAGGATCCCACATCTCAATGGCCCAGTTGGTCTCAGAGATGCCTAGAAATAAACAAAACATGCAGTCAATAGTAATGCTTTCCATGGGGGAACAGTGGTAGGAATGACTAAACAGAGACTTACCTGCTTGGTGGAAACCTTCAGATAAACCACCACATCCAGAGAACACATCCAGCGTTCGCAGTTTAGAGCCCTTAATATCCTGAACCTCGGGTTCCTGCATATCCTGTGCTGTAGCTTTACCTTTCCCCTTACCTGAAAAGCAAAGCAAACATAATGCCTTAAAGATTTTTTTTTAAAGACAAAGCATGCATTTCTATTTAAGGCTCACCCTTATTAAGTGGTAAAAGTAGATGTACATTTAATTTACCTTTTCCCTTGCCTTTTCCTTTGCCCTTGTTTACCACCGAGCGTGCATGGTTTGGTGGGTCTTCAAAGCTCTTGGATTTGTAATTGTAGGCCTGAGGAGACCATTCAATGATTATAAATCTGGGTAGGCAGTAGACAAGCAGTGCAACTTTGAGCCTGCAATCTTAAGCTAGTTAAAAAAAAGCAAGTTTTACCTCTAGGAAGTAGAACCGATCAGGTCCACCAGTCGAGTACTCCTGAACACTCTCCACCAGGTCCTCACCATACTCTATCTGACAGCGACCAAGCACTTCTTTCATGTTCACAGTAACCTGTTCATCACTCCAGTACAGTTGGTTTATATCAGTATGGTAGCCTGCTTTTGCTCCTTTGTGAGTGTTCTCAGGTCTGGAGAAAAACAAATATTAAAGAAACCAGTGGAAATGACCCTGCTCATCTAAACTAAGATGATAGAGGCAATCAGAGAAAGAACGATACATGTTTAATTTAAATCTGCATCAAACAGGGCAAATGTATTTAAAGCTCTTGAGAAACCGCATTTTACAGATTTGCATCTGATGCAATGTATGCATTAAAATGGCAACTAATCCTCACTACCTTTGTTTAAAGAACAATGATTGGTCAATGGCAGTTATGATATTAGACTAGTAATCTAATAGTTGCTGGTTTTAGCCCCATCACCAAGTTCCATCCTTATGCAAGGACCTGCCACCTTAAATCACTTGGATTGTCATTTTTTGTCATCTGCTAAATGGCATAAATTTAATGAGAAATGCGAATTCTGTATGTCCTGCCTCCAGGGGACTTGATCCAGCAAGTTCCTACATATTGCACAAGTTTGAGACAATGTTAAACTACAATTTTACCCATCACTCCCCTAGGTTTGTTTGTTTAATTCTTAACACCATGTCAGCAGCTATGGCTACTATCATGGCTAAGAAACTGGGACATTGAGTTACCCGTTTTTATGGTAGGGTGGATTTTGAGTCCCACGCTAGTTAAAACAAAATCCAAATCCTATACCTTATTAGTGTGCATTCACAAGTACTTGCCAAGCAGATGTGACACTAGTTTCCTACCACTACATGAAAGGTTTATTAACTTAGACAAGATTCATGAATCTTTACCTGTACAATTTGTAAAGGCGCAGCTTAACCTCTGAAGTGTCTGGCTTTCCATTGCTGCGCTTGTTGCAGAAGATCTCCTTAATGCGACCAACAAGGAAAGGCCTAGGAGCATCTAGATTGGAGCCCTTGATGTAATCTGAGGACTTCCTGTAGTACTCTGGATACAGGTCTTCATCTACATCCTCTTTCCTGTGAGAACGCTTTACCGGGCTTGCTGCCTTTATCCTAAGCGTAACAAAAAAAGATAGTTTGCCAAATGCCAACGGATCAATAAATGTCTACACAATTTTTGTTTACATAAAATAAAAACTTACCCAAAGGTAAATTCCTCAGGTGGCAAGTAAACACCATCTCCAACCTTGTACTGTTCACCCTTCAGGCAGGCCAAGGAATACAACACTTTCGCATCATGCTCCTCATCCTCAAGGGGATCAGAGACACGAGGAGTCTCCTGCTCCTGTACCTCTTTATTCCTGGTGCAGCTGGCACAAAACCTGCACAACAAACAGTTGAGTTTACCTTCAGGCACATTAATATAACCAAAGCAGCTTTTAAACAGAAAGCTAAACTCACTTGTATTTAGAGTCTTCCTCTGATACAACCTCGGGAGGCGTCTCAAACCGAGCAAAGTCTCCATCGTACCACAGTTGATAAAAGAAGCTTTTGCCGCCATCATCATCAATAACCTTGATTTCATCAATTAAGCCACCCTAAACAAAAACCCCAGATGTTTAAAGCTCATCTATTTTACAAGGTACCTCATGAGAGCATGGTTTGTTGGTGCATCTTGTTAAACATGTACACCAAAGAACCGTATGTTTGTTTGCCTCATGCCAAACAAGTGTTGTACATTTAAGTTTTGTAGAGATTTACCTCCATGAACCAGTTTTCAGAAGGAGTCTTATACATCACATTCACTTTGCCATGCACAAAGCTCAGCTGCATGTCCTCACACTCATCCACAAGGAAGAGCTCCAAAGGATCAGAGGACTCGCCCAGAACGGTGTCTGTGCCACGGCAAAACCAGTGTGCATGAAACATCTTTTCATCATCCTCCCACAAAGCAGTAATCCTGCAATTCCAAAACAACAAATGTGAAAATTTTAATTAACACCCATTAAACACAGATACCATCCAGCTACACAACGATCATACTAAAACATGAAGTGGCAAAAGTTTCAGATTAAGTATAAAGAGTAAATGACTTACCTGGCAAGATAGAGTGGATGGGAGGGGTCATCTGGGCTTACAGACACATAGTCTCCAACCTCCAACACCTCATCCTCTACACGTACCTTCATGTAGTACTTCCGTTTTCCTTCAGTCTGAAATGAACAATGAATACAATGCACCGCAAATCAGATCATAACAAAAATAAAGGTTTTTGAACAGTCAGTTAAACCTATCTATTGAACAATGGCAATTTGCATCCTGCTCCTAGATAATCGTTTTTGCTCAGTTTACTTTCCCCATTAGTACCCATTGCCCATTAGTCAGCCAATAATCAACAAGCTTATAGCATCATATTAGAATATAAGACATATGAACAAGGGTTTATATTTATACAAGCAATAATACATGCAGCACATTAAAGCTCTTCCTAATTTAAAGTAGTTTTTATAAGACACGTTTTATCTTATACTGGGACATGGAACAAAATATTAGGTGGGACTGTGCATTGTCAGACTACATACTGATGCTAAACTCTGCTAAATGCCAAAAATGTAATGAATTGTTACCCATTTGAAATTAAATCAAGCTGTTTAACATACGCAATTAAACATTATACAGACACCTTCATCCAAAGCGAATTACAGTAATTACAGTATACAGTCTGAGCAACTAATGGTTAAGGGCCTTGCTCAAGGGCCCTGCTCAATGGCCCAAGAGCAGCAACCTGGCAGTGGTGGGGCTTGAACCAGTGACCTTCCAATTACTAGTCCAGTACCTTAACCACTAGGCTACGACTTGCCTATGAATTCCGCACAGTTGCACCTAGAAGCAGCACATGCACACTAAAAGCCTCAATTTAAATCGAGAGTGAAGTTACAGAGTTCTCTTACTAGCTGTTAAATAAATGACTAACTGAGGAGGAAGTCATTACCCAGTTAACCAATGGCCAACAGCATTAACATCCCCAGGAGCAATTTAGAGTAATCAAGCATTTGGCACAAAGGCCAGAACATACATGCCAATCCTAGTGATTAATTTAGAATCCTAGAGCTACACAGCACTATGCTGCCAATCAGGATTGTTCATATTTCTAATAATGAACACAAGTCAAATTCTACACACATTCCAAATTACACTTGGCACAATTACCTCTCAAATTTTAAAACGCATCGAGTAATTTGATATAGTGCACCTACTGTAATTGGCTCTCCCACCCAGGCGACCTTATTCTTGGTCTGCTTCTTCTTAGCCTGCGACATCTTTGGAGCATTTTTAAAAAGTGGTGCAATATCGTCCTCCTCAACATTCTCATCCTCCTCTGCCTCTTTCACTGCCATGTTGGGACATCTGGAATAAAAAAAATATATTTTAGTTTCATCTTACTAGGGGAAAAGTAGTACAGCAAGAATTATTCATGCACCAAATCAGAAATCAGGAACTGCTTTAGCATATAAACTTCATTTTATACAGCAAGTAAAAACTAGCAGTAATGAAACTGAACCTCCTCTTCTGACAGGCCTGCTTGCTGCGACCACTGCCTCCAAATTTAATCATGTCTTTACAAGAGGAACACTTGCCACAGTCTGAAGCTTGGCACACCTGAAGAAATACATCAAAATAACACTTAAAATTCTAAAAATGGTTTACACAGTATTAAAGTTGAATATTGGCTTGCTGTGGTCTGTTAATATCAAAATTAAACCTAGGATTCCTTGACTATTCCTTTTAAGTCAAGGTAATAGGAATTCCATCTGCCATAAGATATGTTCCCCACTACTTGAAAGCAATTTATCTGTATTTAAACATTTTATTTTTGAGAACCTGGGATTAAAGATTTCCTACTGCTCTGTTAAGACAGACCTTGCTTAGCTTCTTGCTGACCATGACAAACCATTTAAAAGCCTAACACTACAGTAACGCCTCTTTTGGGCTTTAACGTCAGCGGGGTTGCTGTGCTCTCCAGTTACACAGGGGGATCAACAATTTGCAACAAATTATTCAAAAGTGAAAGTTGCAGCATTAACAAATGCTTACCTCACAGACACCACAGCGCTGCCTCTTAACTCCACCATCCTTATTGTTCTGATCAATCTGCTCTTCAAAAAAGGCATCAAATATCTGATACACCAGCTTAGTGGTGGTAGCTTTTGTTGGCCCCATGATATCTTTTTCGATTTTTGTAGGATGACGAACAGTCTGTCTTCTGGCAGCACGCCTGGAAAGGGAAACAGAGACCCATTACTACAAATAATCATCATGTTTAACATGTACTCACCAAGCCCTCGATTAGGAACACTTAAACACAGACCATTTACTTGAGCTACACTGAATAGTATACAATTACTGACAGTAGTGCATAGTTACTCTGTATACCCTGGCAATCCTTTCTTCCCCACCAATTATTGAAAAAGACCCACTGACCATAAACTTACATGATGCATCATTTTAATTAAATAGCAGTTTTAGGTACCGTTTACACATTGGCTTCTTTACTAGAAACCCACTTTCAATTAAGACTAGAGCAGTATCTAGTCTTTTTAAGCACAATGCACGTTAGTGCCCATTAACAGTGTGGGAGTTGCTAGACTTTCTGATTACATGATGCTATTGGCTTTATATTCTTTTTTCCAGGATTGACCCCCCCGAGGTGTAGGTGAAGCAGAGTTGGGATTTTAACTTGTATACTGTCCCGTTAGTTTTATTGCAGAACCACAAATAACCAGCAACTTAAACTGAATGGTGCCCAGGTGGCACAGCGATAAAAAACACTAGCACACCAAAACTGACATCAAACTCAAGAGTTCAATTCTAAGCTCTGCTACCGGCAGGCTGGGCACCTACACGAATAATGATTGTTCAGGCACCATCAATCAGCCAGATGAGGTTGTAAAATACGAACGAGCCAAAAATGAGTGATATGGGATCAGTGTGCAACCCACCCAGTGTGTGAATCTGATCCACATATGAACTCAGTGCAGGCGAAAAGATGCAGTCGGCTACTGCACATGTCAGAGGGGCCGTGCGTTAGGAGTGGAAGTCAGCATCAGTAGAGAAGACGTGTAATGCAATCGGCTAATTGGATACAACTAGACCGGGAGGAAAATTAGGGGAGAATGCAAAAAAAAGTATGGTTGATGGGGGCACTATGAGGTCTCTCTCCATTAATAATACTAAGGTAAACAAGGTAACTGTACAGAGAAATAGATGGACTACTGTAATTGCATAAACACACTAAGCAGGTAGTGTAAAGCTCATAAAACAGCCAATGAATTGCAGTAGGACAGGTGTCCTTGAAGTGCTCATGAGCAAAGACAAAAAACCAAGCTTAATTTAAGGCATGCAGCTAATGAGTATACATGTAAATGACAGGGCAGGGTGATGCAGAATAAGTTATAAACTAGGTATGTTTCAAAAGCCAAGACATGGCAGTCACAGGGCTTAAGCTTTTTTTTTTTTTTTTTTTTTAAACAATACGTTTTTAACCAAATCTTATTTTCATAAGCAAATGGCAGTGCTACATCACCCATTCCTTGCAGCCACTTATGAAGCTTAAATGGTACTGACTAAAGTTCAGCATCAGTCAAGAAACACCAAACACAAATCAAGGGTTACCTACCAGTACAACAGCATGCTGCATTAGAAAATGCCAGAAAAGCATTAAACAAAAGTACAAGCAGCAACACATTTATTCCATAATAACCTACCACCCAAATCAGTAAAGTAAAACTCCCACAAAATCTTTAGAAAAAAAGGAAAAAAAGTTTAACACCCAACCATAGATTCTTTATGCAGCTTAAAACTGCATATTAACAAGGCAAGCATTATTTTTAATTAAATGCAAACACTTTACATTGCATGTAAAACTTCTAGTGAATAAAAAATGAAATCAAATACTTTAGATACAAACGAAGAATTACAATAACCATGTTTAAAGCAATTTAAATAATAGACAGAAGGCCCACTGCTGCAGTGTAAGGTCTGACAATGCTGTTAGGAATGAAATCCTCAGAACCAGTCAGGGTACCACTGGCTCCCCAATATGCCTCATCATACCACCCCTGACCCATCACTAAACTGATCATTCTGGAGAGGATGGATGCAGGGAGCATAACGT
This sequence comes from Trichomycterus rosablanca, assembly GCF_030014385.1. Taxonomy (NCBI): domain Eukaryota; kingdom Metazoa; phylum Chordata; class Actinopteri; order Siluriformes; family Trichomycteridae; genus Trichomycterus; species Trichomycterus rosablanca. The sequence continues at coordinate 38,117,135 of NC_085989.1, read as the reverse complement.
TCAACAAGGCTTTTCCAGACTTTCACGTCAGTCACATGCTTATTGTAAACCTGCTCATCTGTGAAAAGAAGGGAGCACCATTTCTGGGGTTTTCCAGGGAATGCCAGTAAAGCTGCATGGTACTGGTTTAAGCACAGGTCCCCCTAGAGGACGCCGAAAATATGGATGTGCACAGATGGATGTGCCATCATGAAGAAGCTGGACTCGGGGAGTCTTTCAGATGGTGTGTATTTCACACTACACGACTCATCGGTGATAGGGGGTTTCACACTACACGATCTATCACCAACTGGAATTGCAGTCGAGCTTCTCTGCTCTCCCAAATATCGTCGTTACGAAAACACACGCGAGATGTGACAAAAGGTTTAATGATACCACGTCCTAAAATGCACAAGTAGCGAGCGATCAAAGTTTGTGCACGTAAAAACAGAGAAAAAAAAATAAATGAATCTTAGTGGATTTGGCTTGGGTTGTTGGGTAGTGAGTTGCAACGTTAGTGTTTTGTAGAGAACAATAAGGTCAGAAATACTGTAAAACTTGTGTGTAACACCTGTGTATTATGATATAAACTATATTAAGCCCCTGTACAGCCTTTTACACTCCTCCCCTGCATTTCTTCTCACGCTGTATCTTGCGTCCTCATTGCCAGTTGGGAAACACCCATTCAGATATCCGACATGCTAGATATCTCGATCCGGTTGTTGAGTAGTTCACACTTAGCGATTAAGAGCAGAGTTTTGATCGCCGGGTGAACACCGAGTTGCTCCCAAGCCGGCAAATCTAGCGCCGACCAGTCGCCGAAAATCAGGGCAAAAATCGTGTAGTGTGAACTAGGCATAAATGGACTGCATGTACCACCTCATTCAAAAAGTAGTGACAAGGACATGAAACAAAGGCAAAACTACAAAAGAATGGTTGCAGGTGCACATGAGAGGCAGCAGCTAAACAGCCACTTTCATTTGCACAAATAAAATTGATTTGCTATTAGCTTTATGTATATAAATGCATTTGCTGTATGTCACTTGAATCCAGCATTACATGTACAAATAACACTGTAAAAACTTATTACAAGCTATTCATGTGAAATGGTGAAGGTTAGGGCTACTATAATGCATTTCTTGTTCTATGCACTTAACTACAGGACAGTTTTAGTGTAAAACCTAATTTTCCTTTTTTTTCCTCCCCAATCTAAACAAAACACCACAATATATCACTGCAATATCAGCTAGATATAGTATATTGAAAGGGTGACCCTGTGTATACCATGTTCGCCTATTAATTTGCTTTGGTATCATGATTTTTTTTGCCATCAAGACATTCAAGTATAATATTTCAAGTTTAACTCTGTGGACGATTGCCTAACATGCTGTGAAACAGCTGCTCTATACCATCCAACCTACCTCTTGCCCAGGGTTACACCAGCCAGTTTTATCAGGTCTCTCATGCATGGTGTAACAATTATGGGTTGTTCATCAGAGTCTCCAGCCTCATCATAGCTTTCCACCTGCTCCACCACAAACTGTGCATGGCGCAGCAGTGTGTCTTCAGTGAAGCGATTGAAGTTCAGCCCAGCCGGGGGCACTGTGGTCTGCAAAAAGACAAAATTGTATATTTGTTTTTATACCCGTCTGGTCTTGCTTATCTGCTTCTCTGTTCAAATCAAATAAGGTTTTAAGCAGTAACCTCAATTTTGTTAAGAAGGTCCTCATAGGTAGCATCTGGGTTCTTCTGAAGGAACTCCACCACAATCTTACTCATGTAGATTTTCTCCTGCATCAGGGCAAAGATGAGTGAGTACTCCTCACTCGGCTCCATTAGGATGTAGTCAGCAAAGGCTGTTGTGGCATGGAGAAAGTAGTTAGCAATGATTCATGACAGACTTCTCATGCATTTGAGAGTCATTATAATGCATGTTACCTGTGGTGAAGCCAATAAGAGCCTTCTCACCCCCATCAAAGCCAGTGATCCACCAGGCATTGACAGGTCCCAGCTTTTTGGCAGGGACTCCACCTAAAAGGCAAGATATACGATGATCATTGGGTTAGACATGTTTATGCAATACTGACTGATGGTATTGATTTATTGCTCTCCACTAGCTGTGCTACCCTTTAAATATTCACATTTTATTCCATTTATGCATTTTTTTTTTCAAAATCTAGTCATGTCCAATTACCCAGCTGTATCTCCTCTATGGCTGACCCCTACCCTGACCAAGGAGGGCTGTACCCAATGCTCCCGCCAACACATTGTGCTGCTTTTCACCTGCACAAGGCAGGTTTACAGCAATTAGCATCCCAATTAAGAGTTATACTAGTGAGCTTGAGATCTCCGCACTTAAGCTAGCGTGTTTTACAGCGGCACTGCCCAAGCATTCACACGAAAAGTATTTTGTCTTAAAACGAGAAAGCGCTGCAGTGATTTGTACATTTGGAGGCATGATAATGAAAACAATGGCAAAGCAGTACAAAAGCGATTTTGCTGCACATCATGTGAACGTAATCCCAATCTAACATTTGGGCCATTTAATGTCTTTTAAATGTTTGGAGATTAAGATGCTGACTTTACATTAGTACATTTTGCTTTAACATCCTAGTAATTTGCATGCAAACCTTCCGTGTAACAGTGCCATTATTTTAGTTATTGCAACCAGTTTATTATTTCATCTTTTCTTTGGTTACTTCAAAGAATTAAGACATTACCCCCAAAGAAGAATAATAATAATAGCATCAGTTTGGTAAAAGTTTTAAACATACCATCCAAGCACGGGTTGTCATCATAGATGGGCTTTACAACACAACTGAAGTACAATTCGACATTCTTTTCAATAAGTCCCGAGTCAAAAGGGCAGAGATGGCCATGCTTGTCATACACACTGAGGAGAAGAAAACATGAACACCTGGTCAATATGGAATAGAGAAGTTTAAAATACATTTTCCTGGCAAATCTCATTTATGTACCTGAAGTTTGTAATCTTATGTTGAGGCAGGTCTTCGTAGCTTTCAAACCCATCTTCATTTGAGTCAAACAAGGAAAGACGTTCATCAGTCAACATCTCTGGTTCTTCAAGCTGCCAGTGAGAATTATACATTAAAAACATGCCATCGCATGATTAAACGTATAGGATATCGAAAGCCTGGCACTTGTGGATTAATTTGCACCAGTGCTTTCCCACCGACCAAAATGTTAAATTTTCCTTAATTTACCCTTATTAAACTAACCACTTAATACAAACGAGAACTGGTAGGTCTAGCATGCATCCATTACAGAGTAACATGCACATTAACTTATACCTAAGGGGAATTTACAGTAACCAATCGACCCATCTGCATGTTTTTGGAAGGTGGGAAAGCACTGGCACAAAGCTGTTCACATAAAGGCAGCATGTTACCGCAACATCAGGATCTCCCTGGAAAAACTTGAGGTCAGAGTCATCCAGATACTGCCTGCAGTCAGGACACTTGGGAGGAGGAGCCTGCAAAGGTAGAAAAGGGAACATCAATAAGTAAAGCAACTAATTCAGTTTACACTGGCAGGAAAGTTTTTAGGTAAGTATGTTATGAAACTAAGGGAATTGACCTTGACTGTGCCCACAGGCTTGGTCTTCTCAGCATTTGAATTTTCAGTAGAAGGTCTAAAAATCAGACAATAATGACTAAAGTGCAACTTTTACCTTTAAAAATATAGATCCCATACACAACAGGTAGGTGCCGTTTGACATTTTTAAATTTAAACTTACTCATCTGATTCAGTTTTGAGACGCTTTTCTTCACGAACCTTTGAACAAAGAAAAAAATTAAATAGAAGTTGACAAATGCCATATCCTAATACTATTAAACCTGTCCTAATTGTTTACCTCCTCTACATCAACCTCTTCTGTCTTAACCTCAGCGTCTCCATTTGCCGTCTCTCCAATAACCTCATCAGACTTGCGCTTGGGCCTGCAGCATAAAAATTTGCACAATGATTCATATGCACAAAAACACTTCAAATTACACTCCTATATTAGTCACATTTGCTGGATCCAAAACCAGGCAGTCATTTTAAACCATCAGAACCACCTAGTAAAACTGGTTTATTGCAGTACCTGAACTGTGTTGCTTTAGAATTCGGCACCTTTGAAATCTTAATTAACAAGCCACCGTGCCACCTGGTTCAATTACTAATTTTTTGTTAAGTGCTCATAAAAGAATAGAACTTAACTGGATGATCCAAGCAAGTCACCCAATTTAACATTATTTTTTGTTTTTAAACATTTCTTGCCCCAAGCTGCCCTGTCCAAAACTAATACAAAATTAAATATTAAACTTCTTACTTGATTTATTTATTTAAGTTTTAACGCCATGTTTAACACTTAGGTGTCATTTAATGGCAGTAATAGGTCTTGTCTTCATATTTTGGTCCAAATTATATGTTCATTTTTATGGTTGCAAGGTAGGTTCAAAGTCTTCTTGTGTTGTCTTGTGTGAGAGTCTCTTTGATAGTTTCTGGCATGTGTGCTTGTTCTCTTTCTTTAGTGTATTTTGGGCATTCTATCAAGATGTGTTTTATTGATATAGGTGTTTGGCAGGTTTCACAAGTTGGGGGGTTTTCTCCTTTTATCAGGTGTTGGTGGGTTACTCTGGAGTGGCCGATTCGGCACCTCGTGTACATGACCTGGTCTATGCGTCGTCCCTGGTGGATTCTTGGCTTGGCATTAACGTTTGGGTGTATTTCATATAGTTTATTGGTGAGCTGGGTATTCCATTCATTTTGCCATTTTCCTTTGATGTAGAGATTTATTGATGCTTTTAAGTCGGTTGATGGGATTTTGATGTTCGTTGTATTTTGTCTTGTTTTTCCTCTAGCTACTTGATCTGCTTTTTCATTTCCTGTAATTCCACTGTGTCCTGGTACCCAGCATAGTTGTATGTCATATTCTTGCTCTGTTAAAATGCTGATTGTGTGTGATGTGTATGATTGTAGTGCTTTGAGGCATGATTTAGAAACTGTGCAAATTAGTATTTTGCGCTGTTCTTTTTCTGCATATTTTAATGCCGTAAGTATGGCGTTGGCTGTAAACTGAGTATTGTTGGGGTAGTTTGTCTTTGTTTGTATATCCTTTTGCGTATATGGCTGCTGTTATCTGGTCAGTAGTTTTGTATCCATCTGTATAGATTGCAAGGTGGAGTGGGTATTTTTCTTTAATTTTAAGAAAATCATTGATGTATATGTTTGGGTGTGTAGTTCCTTTCTTCTTTTCGGCAAGGTCAAATATGATGTTTGGTTTTCTGATTTCCCATGGAGGTATGAACACCCAACAATACGTTGGGGCTCTGGGCCAACTTCTTACTTGAATACAGATTAAAGTACACTCAACATTTTATAGTCTATATCTATTTACTAAAACTATAAAATAAAAAAATTAAAATTCCATTATGCATTTTAAAGGGACAGAGATTTTGTTCTTACACTCTAGAGAACATGGACATGATCGTTTGTTGTTTGCCAGAGTTGCGTGTGACTCTAGGACCAGCAGGAGATTCTGTGGGTTGAATCAGACAAGAAAAGTCATGAAGACATTACACACCTAAATGTGCATAAATAAGCTTGTTAAATTAAATGCAATAAAACTGCACACTACTCACTTTTGGGTTCATTGTCTGCTTTACTGCGTCGGCCACCTTTGCCCTTTGCTGTACTGGGGGATTTTATTTCCCCTTCCTCCTGTGTCTCCATGGCTCCTTTCTTTTCACCATCATCTTCATGGGATCCATTTTCAGAGCAGCCATTTGAATGCCCATTCTGCTCCACACCATTTTTGTCTAAACCCAGAGCTTTTTTGAGCACAGCCTTTACTTCTGATGTGTACACCTCCTAACAAGGGAAGAGGAAGAAATGAGACCAAGTTCACTGAACAAAATGAAATAAGAACTCGACAGCAATCAAATCTTACCGTGGTAAGTTCAGAGTTTTTCAGCTTGGCCTCCAGACTTTTGAGTTGGTCCTGAGTGTCAGAACGCAGGAAGTCTTGCACCAACCTGAGCTTTTCTTTGACACATTCCTGGAGCAAAACACATGATTTGTATTCACTTGGTACCAAGGTATAAAACAAAGCAACAAACTTTTGTTTGGCAAAATGGACATACCTCATCTGAAAGGCTGTCATCACCACTGTCCAGGACCTGCAATCTGAGATAATAAACAAACCATCTTACTGACATAGTATTACATTTATCCTAAGAGCCTCTAACTTTTAAGGTGCATATCTTTCAACCACTACCTGACATTAATTAGGAAGTCCATTAATGAGGTGGACAAATCATAATAGCTAAAACAGCTAAAAGTATTGTAGGTCCTACACAAGCACAATACTTTCCATTGTTTATTTGCAATAATTCGTTTTGCTAACAATTGTATAGTAATGTGTTACAATGCAAAACAAGAGCAAATGCCACTTACTAGGCTGTTAACATATTGTTTAGTATTTAACGCTTTTGTACAGCGCCGAACAATTAAACCACGTGAAATTAAAACGGACCTGATAAGGGATATTTATTATGCATTTCTTTATTTTGTAGGGTTCCACATTTTAATCGTCGCAGTTGAAACATGTGGGGGCAGCAAGTGAGTAACAATCATTTGGCGCCAAATTCAGCCTGCTGGATGACAGCTAAACTATGCTAGCTAACATGGCTCAGAGACCAAAACAAGCCGGCTAACGAGCTAATGTTCAGAGCAAAGAGTCGATTCCACAGCAGTGGAATCGATTCCATAACTTGAAGCACATAAGCAGTAGGAATGAGGCGATAATATATCTGAAATAAGTATGTGCACATTTACTTTTTTAAAAATACATCAGGGCTGGGTGATATTGCCAACATTTTCTAGTATAGTATAGAGAAAATGTAAATGCATTGAACCGTTTTGAAGTTTACAGCGAATTATTGCTCATCTGAGTATCATGCAAAAAATCATTATGCTTTTAGATTGATCAATTAACAATACGCCCTGAATTTATGACAGTTATAATGTAGATTTTTTTGCATACAAGGGTCAGTGTAAAATGTGTAGTTATTGTTTTACCTGAGCCAGGTAGAAAATCCCTGACCTGTATTATTTATAGACCAGGGCTGACTTCAAATGACTGATTCATTACTTTTATATGTACATTTTAAGACCGTCTTGCTGTCTAACACGTTCAAAACAGATAATTATATAACCGAAACTTTTAGTGCTTGCTTATTTTACTCACATAAAATGTGTTACCAGTCCGTAAGTAATGCACCTTCAACTGTAAACCTTTTGCATTTTGTCTACTTGGTGTGGCGCTTCAAAGCACCAGAACAAACTTCAGCACATGTCAAACACTGGCAAAATAGAATACTGGACTGTGTAGAGTCGACTCTCTAAATCGACTCAATTTCGAAGCAGAAAATCTGAGTCGACTCTAAGAACTGCGGAACCGAACAGCCCCAAGTTCAATATATGTTGTAGTGCGGTTGCTTAACTATTTATTCCCCACAATGCAGAGTTAGCTCTGTCAAATATTACACATTTAGCAGTACAAGACTTAAACGGCAGCTAGCTTAGCCGAAAAACAGAGAGACGCTAACATACCGTTCCTTCACATCCTCCGGCAAACACAACGAGGTCCGGGAAGGCATTTTAATCGCGGATGATGCGAGCAGGTAAAATAGCAAGCTAAAAGCAGTCTATTAGTTAAAAAAAAACAAGAATTAAAAGCTATAACGTGTATAAAAGTGCCAATAGTAACAGCAGCAGGGTGCAGAAAGCTCAGAATGAGCGTTTATAACGCTATAGAGCAGAAAGGCGGGTAATCTGGACTCTACCATCACTTCAAAAACTAGGGTGTGTGAGTGTCAGATGCTAAAAAAAGTGAAGTTCATTACAGGTTAGATTAAACTATAAGAATAACAAACTATATACACGTGGAAATATTTTCATACTAATCATAAAATATATAGATGAACGCTGAAATATTATTTCTACAATGTTTAGAACAAACGGTTTACCCCACCTTCCGTGAGAATGGAATCGTCCAAAGTGGTACACGTACTGGGCGGCAAAATGACGCATTAAGCGCGCTGATTGGACTTCAGTAATGTAGTAGGTGGTGACTGCATTGGCGGGAGATTATGAGGATGTGCTCAAAATGTGGGCTGCATGGTCTGTTTCTGTGAGGAGTTTCGTATGTTCTCCTTATGTCTATGTAGGTTTCCTGTCACTTCCCAAAATTATGGAGGGTTTGAAATAACCTCAAAATTGTCCCTAAATGTCAGTGTATTTGTGTGATGTCCTTGCACCCATCGGTTTCAGGTGGCATCAGTGATAGTGAATGACGAATAAATAAATATTCTAATTTGCATGGGTTTTCTCTGGGTACTGCAGTTTCATCTAGCCTCAGAAAATGCAGGAGGTGAATGGGCCGCTAGGTGTGTGTAGAATGCCTTTATTTGTCATTTATACATATACAGTACATGTGTACAATACAATGACATTTTTCTTCACATATCCCAGCTTGTTTTGGAAGCTGGGGTCAGAGTGCAGGGTCAGTCATTGTACAGTGCCCCTGGAGCAGGGTTAAGGGCCTTGCTTAGGGGCCCAACAGTGGCTGCATGGCAGCCTTTTAGTTAATAGCCCAAAGCTCTATCCACTAGGCTACCACTATGTGTGTGCGTGTGTGTTGAACCAGTGCCCTGTCCAGGGTGTATTTCTGCCTTGTGTTTCCGGTTGGCAAACCCATCACACCCTGGCTGTCCACCACCCTATACCCAGAATAACTGTCCATCCCTGAATACCTTACAGGCCTTTTAAAAAGGTCAAAAGAGTTTGTTTTTTCCATGGACAGGTTTGGAAGTAACTGTTGTTGGCTCAAATACCAAATTTCTCTTTATAAATGTCGTAGTACACAAACAGATACTGGAGCAAGGTGTTTAGTGGAATTTTTCAAACTGAGACTGACAAGCAATATATACAGTATACTGTATGTCAATTTACTAATCTGGAGTTTTCTTCTGCACATGGCTTTATCTCAAGTCACTTTAAATTAATAAAGTATAAACTATAAGAAATCTTACGAGTCCTTATTATAAACATCAGCACAATTACAATATGGATCTGATTTAAATTCAACATACAGCACATCCACTCCTAAATTATACATTATAATTTTATTTTAATTAAATTGTTAAGGCGCTCAGGTTGCGCAGCGGTAAAACACGCTAGCACACCAGAGCTGACATTTCGAACCTGTCGGTTCGAAACTCAGCTCTGCCATAAACTTATTTACGATTGGCTGTTGTTCATACAGGGTTGGAGCAGGATAGTGATTTCTCATAACTGATGCAATTCCGACCTCTGCTGGCTGATTGATGGCGCCTTCACAGAGACGAGAGATAATGCGTTGATCAGGGTGTGGCTCTCCGTACACAAAGCTGATCCGCATATGAACTCGCCTCGTGCAGGTGAAAAAATGCAGTCGGCTACCTCACACGTCTCGCTCTCCTCAATCAGGGTGGGGACCAGCATCAGTAGAGAGGAAGCATAATGCAATTGGGTAACTGGATACGCTAAAAGTCGGGAGAAAAGGGGAGAAATTGTATAAGCAAATTAAATAAAAAAAAATTTAATAACAAAAATTGTTAAGCTGCTCTACAGTTTGTGCAAAATAAATTAAATAAATACAGGAAAAGAATAGACTCAGCAAAATACACTTTCCAGATCTCTTTTACATGCACTCTGTTAATATAACCAGTTTATTTCTAGATACTGTTATTTTGCTTGCTTTAAATTAGAAAATGTTTTGCATTGCACTGGGGTCAACAAAACCCTGCTAGCTTTCAGGCTGATAATTTTGGCCAACCTTACAGCAAATTATTGCTCTATCTACATCACTGTATAACCAAATATCTTTTCATAGAGATCCATCATTTTCTAGATGTTGATAAATTTACAATATGTAAAAATGTATTCTAATTTTGTTATGGCAATAATAATCTACTAAAGTGGGTTAGGTTTTTGAAGTATTCTTTTACACACAAGGGGCAATCTGAAAGATTGGCTGGTGTTTCAAGATTTGCTGGCGTGGCATGATTAAAAATGGAAATAGTCATCTAGAAATCAGGAACAATCAGGTTCTGACTCCTGGAAATGGATTATCAATGGAGAGGGACAAACACAGGCCCATTACTGAACACATAATTCAGCTGGTGGACCATTTTCAGTACAGCACTGACAAGTTGTAATTGGGTGATAAGGGTAGGCTGCAACAAGACTCAAGTGCAGTGGCTGAAAAGAATAAAAAAAAAAAAAAAGGAATATGCATCAGCTACATTACACAGTGTGGCTGATAAGAAAGAGAAAAAAATCCTATTTTGCAGAGGCTGTAAGGCTTCAGAGACGACCTCTCCACAGCAAGAGCTATTAGAGGAGCCAGGAGAAAAAAAAACCCAAAACAACTCAGTACTAAGAAGGTGTAACTGCGAGTACAGCAAACAGCTACTCCATCCACCAATGTACCGTAACAAGTCACAGATGAATGTACTACTTACTACAGCCACATTGTTTTTTTAGAATATTGTATACGATATATGTTTTTACTGTACTCATACTGTAGGACTTCATATAGTTGTCACGAATGGTCTCTAGGTAATTACTACAACCTGACTTAATGCACTTTTTAGATGCTCCCTTAGCGTTTCAACGCAGATGAATCTCACATTTATGAAATAGCGTTAAATAAAATTAACAAAAAAACTTGAAAAGTGCTGCAACTATTCCTATGCATCCATTGCTATTTATTCTATTACATATCTTTATTCTATTTATTCACCCACACAGTATTGTACAGTAATACTATCTATCTATCTATCTATCTATCTATCTATCTATCTATCTATCTATCTATCTATCTATCTATCTATCTATCTATCCATCCATCCATCCATCCATCCATCCATCCATCCATCCATCCATCCATCCATCCATCCATCCATCCATCCATCTAATCTATCTATCTATCTATCTATCTATCTATCTATCTATCTATCTATCTATCTATCTATCTATCTATCTATCTATCTATCTATCTATCTATCTATCCATCCATCCATCCATCCATCCATCAACCTATCTATCCATCCATCCATCCATCCATCCATCCATCCATCCATCCATCCATCCATCCATCCATCCATCCATCTATCTATCTATCTATCTATCTATCTATCTATCTATCTATCTATCTATCTATCTATCTATCTATCCATCCATCCATCCATCCATCAACCTATCTATCTATCTATCTATCTATCTATCTATCTATCTATCTATCTATCTATCTATCTATCTATCTATCTATCTATCTATCTATCTATCTATCTATCTATCCATCCATCCATCCATCCATCCATCCATCCATCCATCCATCCATCCATCCATCCATCCATCCATCTATCATCTATCTATCTATCTATCTATCTATCTATCTATCTATCTATCTATCTATCTATCTATCTATCTATCTATCTATCCATCCATCCATCTATCCATCAACCTATCTATCTATCTATCTATCTATCTATCTATCTATCTATCTATCTATCTATCTATCTATCTATCTATCTATCTATCTATCTATCTATCCATCCATCCATCAACCTATCTATCTATCTATCTATCTATCTATCTATCTATCTATCTATCTATCTATCTATCTATCTATCTATCTATCTATCTACCTACCTACCTACCTACCTACCTACCTACCTACCTACCTACCTACCTACCTACCTATCCATCCATCCATCCATCCATCCATCCTTCCATCCATCCATCCATCCATCCTTCCATCCATCCATCCATCCATCCATCCATCCATCTATCTATCCATCCACCCATCCATCCATCCAGAGTCCCTGGGATCTGTAGTTTATCACCTTCACCGATTTGTTACACCTTATATCCAGGTAGTATCATTATTTGCAGTAACACCAGCAGAAATCATCGTAGTACTATAATAGAAGTAATAGTAGTTTACTTAGTACTATTGTAGCAATGGCTAGGACCAGAATGATATATTACTCAAAGCAGTTGCAGTATTAGGAGCGTCCAGCAGAGGGAGAAAGAGTCACAAAAATGTAAAAACACACTACAGGGTGCAAACTGCCTTTCAAGTTTCAACCAGAAGATGGCAGCCTTTAGTTTGTATGCAGAATTTACCTGTGTGGCTGTTACTAACAGGACGTTAATGCTTTTACAGTTTTCCCTCATATAAAGCCCTCTCACCACTCATAACGATACATATGGTCACTGATCAAGTAGAGTAACCAATTTTAGCACAGGTACTTATTTTAGTCACGATTATAGACAAGCTCAGTATAACTAACCTAATAACAAGCAGTTTTTCTGTGCATGTCTGTTTTTGAGCACACTGAGTAGAAATCTACTTAACAGGGGGAAGAAGTAAGGAAACTGAAATTTAATAACATGTAGCAACCATCACCTATGCCAAACGTTTTCTGTTGCTGCGAATAAGATTTGTACAATGTTGAGGAGGAATTCTGGACCGTAACTCTCTGCAAATGTGTTTCCATTTATCAATATTTCTGTGATGCCTTGCGTGCACAGCCCTCTTCAGCTCATGCCAAAGCATCTTGATAGGGGTAAACTCAGGATTCAGACTGGCCATTCCAAAACACAAATCTCCTTCTTTGTAACTATTCTTTTGATTTACTTGTGCAGTTTGGGTCTTGCTGTCTTGCTGCATTAGCAAATCTGTCTTTGACTCGAGGTCTTGGACTGCAACTCTGACACTCCTATAAAATGTTTTGATACACCTTTTTATCCCCCAATGATCATAAGGCATCTAGGCCTTGAGGAAGCAAAGCAGCCCATTCAGGCTGCTCCCTCGACCATGCTTTACAGTTGGGATAAGGTTTTGGTGTGCAGTGTTCTTTTCCTCCAAACATGACCAAAAGTGTTGTGCATTTGTTCAAAAATTCCACTTTTGTCTTACCTGCCCATACAATATTTTTATGAAAGTGTTGTGGAACATACAGGTGGACTTGCACAGACTTGAGATGGGCTGCAATGCAAATGTAACTTCCGTTGAGGGTAGCTGTTGAAGCAGGGCTGCCAAAGTCTTTGGAGACTGTCTTGTACCCTTTAGACTCCTTGTGCTTAGTGATAATAGGATTTCTGGTCTGCTGAAACAGCTCTCTTGTCTTTGCCACTGTGAACAAGTAATAGTGAATAAAGCTGGCTCTTTTAAGCATCAAAGCCTCCATTCATAGGCTAATTAAAGTCATGTGGATAGGTAAATTTAATTTCACAGGTTAGTCTGTTTTTGTCCTTTGTTTCAAACTGAACAAAGGATGTCATTGATCATGCCCTTTGCAGAGGTCAGCCAGCAGAGATCGCAATTTCACCAGTTATGAGGAACCCGGTCAGGCTTTTCCCACCCTGTGAACAACAGCCAATCGTTGTTCATGTAGGCGCCCAGCCCAGTCTGATGGCAGAGCTGGGATTCGATACGATGTATTTTACTACTGCACCACCTGAGCGTCTGATTGTTTGGCATTTTGACGCTATTTCTGTACAACAACAACACCAAAGTCTGCAAAACAGAACCCCACTGAGGCTTTTGGCATGGCTGATCTAGTTGTGCTTCTTGCTTGAGATGTTGTTGGAGATTCAAGAGGCCATAAAACTGCAACCCGCTCAGGCAAATTTGCTAATGGAGGGAGCATCATATTTGGGCACGGCTAATCTCAAATGCATTAAAAGTCAGTGAAGACTAGGTGGAGTGCTGTGGTCAGAGTCAACGTTTCAGCTTGTTTTTTGTGATAAATGGACATCAAGCTCTCTGCATCATGAAGAGGAGAATCAAGCTCTGGCGACCACAGACTGTTGAGCAGCATAGGTCTTGTATCAAGCAACAATGGGCAAAAATTACACTTGCAAAACTAGTATCATCAGTTCCCAAACTACTTAAAGTGTAAATAACAGGAAAGGTGATGCAACACAGTGGTAAACATGCCTCTGTTCCAACTTTTTGCAGTGTGTTGCAGGCATCAAATTCTAAATTTGTTTATATTTACAAAATACAATAAAGTTGGGTAGTGAAAGTTCTGTCAGTTAAATAAAGATTCGAGAGAAGTAAAAACCCGAGATTCTTGTTTTTATTAGATTTTCCAAAATGGGGTTTGTAATTCACCAGTTACTATGAGGGTTTTTCATGTTTACATTTACATTTTCGGCCAGAGCGACTTACAAAAGTGCTTCCATAGTGAACATTACCTTACTCTAATTTAAGTAGACAATTTTAAGAATAAGTTTAAGAATACAAATCTGCTGAAAACCAAAGAGGGGGGGTTTAATCGTCTTTTGAAGACGATGTTCAGATGTTCGAACAGACAAGGGAAGCTCATTTCACCACTTGGGTGCAAGTACAGAGAAGAGCCTTGATGCTTGTCTTCCTCGGGTCCTGGGTGGAGGATCAACTCGAGCGAGACTAGTGGCTCAGAGGTTGCGTGGTACAGAGCGGGGTTTTATCAGAACTCGGAGATAGCTTGGGGCTGGTCCATTTTTGGCTTTGGAGGCGAGCAACAGCGTTTCAAACTGATTGTGGGCAGCTACAGGAAGCCAGTGAAGAGAACGCAGCGGTGGGGTGATGTGGCAGTGTTTAGGTTGGTTAAAAACCAGCTGAGCAGCTGCATTTTGGATGAGTTGAATAGATTTAATAGTGGACGTGGGAGCACCTGCCAGAAAGGAGTTGCAGTAGTCCAACCATGAGATTACAAGTGACTGGACAAAATCTGGAGTGACTGGAGTGGTTTTAATGGAGAGAAAAGGACGAATCTTCTTGATGTTGTAGAGAAGGAACTGGTTTCACTAAACACTTTATTCCAGGGGATATTTTACATGTTGTACTTATTATTCAGGGGTACCAATAATGTTGACCACAATAATTTACACCGATCAGCCATAACATTAAAACCACCTCCTTGTTTCTACACTCACTGTCCATTTTATCAGCTCCACTTAGCATTTAGAAGCACTTTGTAGTTCTACAATTACTGACTGTAGTCCATCTGTTTCTCTACTTAACATTTTAACCCGCTTTCACCCTGTTCTTAAATGGTTAGGACCCCCACAGGACCACCACAGAGCAGGTATTATTTAGGTGGTGGATCATTCTCAGCACTGCAGTGACACTGACATGGTGGTGGTGTGTTAGTGTGTGTTGTGCTGATATGAGTGGATCAGACACAGCAGCGCTGCTGGAGTTTTTAAATGCCGTGTCCACTCACTGTTAGACACTCCTACCTAGTTGGTCCACCTTGTAGATGTAAAGTCAAAGACGATCGCTCGTCTATTGCTACTGTTTGAGTTGGTCATCTTCTAGACCTTCATCAGTGGTTACAGGACGCTGCATACGGGGTGATGTTGGTTGGATATTTTTGGTTGGTGGACTATTCTCAGTCCAGCAGTGACAGTGAGGTGTTAAAAAACTCAAGCAGCGCAGCTGTGTCTTATCCACTCATACCAGCACAACATACACTATCACACCACCACCATGTCATTGTCACTGCAGTGCTGAGAATGATCCATCACCCTAATAATACCTGCTCTGTGGTGGTCCTGTGGGGGTCCTGACCATTAAAGAACAGCATGAAAGGGGGCTAACAAAGTATATAGAGAAACAGATGTAGTACAGTCAGTAATTGTAGAACTACAAAATGCTTGTATATGGTAAGTGGAGCTGATAAAATGGACAGTGAGTGTAGAAACATGGTCGGTGTATGTGTATGCAATGTAAGTCATGCAATGGACAGGTGCTCTGTTCAGGGTGTACCACTGCCTTGCACCCAGAGTTTTCAGGTGGCACTTGATCTACTGTGATCCTGACCAGGATGTGCAGTGTAGTTACATTGAAAACTAAGTAAAAACTATTAACTTCTTAGGAGATGGATCTGGCAGGGTTTTGTTACACATGTTCCCCTAGAGGGGGATTATTTCAAATCAATACAAAATTTCTCTAACTGATCATGTTATGTTTCTTTAATCCAGTAGTTGCACTGAAACTGTAATGCCGGCTTAACACCCTAAAAAGAGATATTCAAGATTAAGTTTAAAGGAGTTTGCAGCTGTTGTGCAGTGGTTTAAACCTGATGTCACTTCCTGCTCTCAGTTCTTGATCTTTTTCCCAGAAGCGTCGTCTCTCAGGGGGCTTCTCAGTGTTCCCACGTAGGAATTCTGAATGTCTGGCAGACTAGACTGTTCTCAGAAGTAGTATTAGAATAGTTTTATTTGACACGAACGCACAAGTGATAACACACAAATGTTGTTTTTGGTTTAGCCTTCTCCAGGGTGTGTTCCTGGAATAAGATCTGGATCATGACTGAAGCAGTCATTCAGCTTCTGTAGCCAAGTTAAAAGCCTAACAGTGGGGGTGCAAGCGAGCAGTGGTGGAGTAAGACTAAGCGATTTTGTTTTATTTTTGACCATCAATTCAGTTTAATAGATAATAAATTCAAGGATTGTTTGATGTTTTTTTTCTTTTTCTTCAATTTTCCCCACAATTTTGTCCCCTAATCTAGTTGATCCAGTTACCCTGACCTCTACAGATACAACCCTCCACCGCTGACTGAGGAGCTTCTCAACTTACACACGCCCCCTCCGACACGTGTGCAGTTCTGACTGCATCTTTTCACCCGCACGAGACAAGTTCATATGTGTATCAGCTTTGTGTACGGAGAGCCACACCCTGATCCTCATTATTCATCGACTCTGTGCAGGCGCCATCAATCAGCCAGTAGAGGTCGTAATTGCAGAGGTCGTCATGAGGAACCCGGTCAGGCTTTTCCCACCCTGTGAACAACAGCCAATTGTTGTTCATGTAGGCGCCCAGCCCAGTCTGATGGCAGAGCTGAGATTCGATACGATGTATTTTACCACTGCGCCTCCTGAACGCTCGATTGTTTGGTATTTTGACACAAGTCACTATTCCTGTACAACAACAACACCAAAGTCTGCAAAACAGAACCCTATTGAGGCTTTTGGCAGGGGTGATCTAGTTCTGCTGTATGATTCAAGAGGCCCTAAAGCTCCACCAGCTTGGGTAAATTCACTAATGGGATAGCATCATATTTGGGCACGGCTAATCTCAAATGCACTAAAAGTCAGTGGAGACTAGGTGGAGTGCTGTGGTCAGAGTCAACGTTTTAGCTTGTTTTTTTGTGATAAATGGACGTCAAGCTCTCTGTGCATCATGAAGAGGAGAATCAAGTTCTGGCGACCACAGACTGTTGAGCAGCATAAGCAACAATGGGCAGAAAATCCACTTGCAAAACTAGTATCATCAGTTCCCAAACCACTAAAAGTGTAAATAACAGGAAAAGTGATGCAACACAGTGGTAAACATGCCTCTGTTCCAACTTTTTTAAGTGTGTTGCCAGCATCAAATTCTAAATTTGTTTTTATTTACAAAATACAATAAAGTTGGGTAGTGAAAGTTCTGTCAGTTGCATAAAGATTCAAGATAATTGTAAAACCTCTCAAGACCATTGTTTTTATTAGATTTTCCAAAATGGGGTTTGTAATTCACCAGTTACTATTAGGGTTTTGCATGTTTACATTTACATTTTCAGCATTTAGGAGACACCTTTATCTTAAGCGCCCTACATTACAGTATACAGGCTGAGCAATTTAGGGGTAAGCGCCTTGCTCAAGGGCCCAACAGCAGTAACCTGGCAGTGGTGGGGTTTGAACCAGCGACATTCTGATTACTAGTCCAGTACCTTAACCACTAGGCTACAGCTTGCTCTGATTCTCTTTAACTATACACAGATAAGGCATAACATTATGACCACCTCCTTGTTTCTACACTTACTGTCCATTTTATCAGCTCCACTTACCACATAGGAGCACTTTGTAGTTCTACAATTACTGACTGTAGTCCATCTGTTTCTCTACATACTTTTTTAGCCTGCTTTCACCTTGTTCTTTAATGGTCAGGACCCCCACAGGACCACAACAGAGTAGGTATTATTTGGGTCATTCTCAGCACTGCAGTGACACTGACATGGTGGATAAGACACAGCAGTGCTAATGGAGTTAACACCTCACTGTCACTGCTGGACTGAGAATAGTCCACTAACCAAAAATTTCCAGCCAACAGCGCCCCGTAGGCCGTGTCCTGTGACCACTGATGAAGGTCTAGAAGATGACCAACTCAAACAGCAACAATAGATGAGCGATCGTCTCTGAATTTACATCTACAAGGTGGACCAACTAGGTAGGAGTGTCTAATAGAGTGGACAGTGAGTGGACACGGTATTTAAAACCTCCATCAGTATTGCTGTGTCTTATCCACTCATACCAGCACAACACACACTAACACACCACCACCTTGTCATTGTCACTGCAGTGCTGAGAATGATCCACCACCTAAATAATACCTGCTCTGTGGTGGTCATGTGGGGGGTCCTGACCATTAAAGAACAGGGTGAAAGCAGGCTAAAAAAGTATGTAGAGAAGCAGATGGACTACAGTCAGTAATTGTAGAACTATAAAGTGCTTCTATATGGTAAGTGGAGCTGATAAAATGGACAGTGAGTGTAGAAACAAGGAGGTGGTTTTAATGTTATGGCTGATCGGTGTATAATTGTTTCAGATTCTTGTTTAAAAACATATCTTAAACTGAGGTCAGCCTGTACTGTGCTAACTTTACCATGAAGTCATTAAATTTCACCCTGTCATCTCAATGCCCTGTTCATGCTCCATGACACTTTGATACACCACATTTTTGGCAGCCGGTGCCAGTGTGTAAACAGCCAGAGCCCATGGTTTTCATGTCCTAGCGAGCCTGGCTTTAGTCGGCGCATGTGTCAGTGCATGTTGGCGGGATGTTTACCTATTTTGTTTCTACTGAATTTGTTTTGGGAAGTTAGGGCATGTTAATGTCAATTCCCAGCTACTTTTAAAGGAGACTTGGCATTTCCTTGGCATTTCTTAAATGGCTAAATGGCTTGCATGTGTAAAAAATCTTTATTTACAGAGCAAAATACTGACTGCAAAATAAAATAAACAAACAATAATGATAAAATACTAATTAAAAATTGTATTTTATTTGTTTCCCAAGACATAATTGTTTAATATTTAAATGGTGAGCCCACCTGGTGTAGAGATTGCAATAAATAAATTTAAATCCAAATTAAATTAGGGACAGTGGTAGCCTAGTGGGTAGAGCTTTGGTCTATCAACTGAAAGGTTGAGAGTTCCAATCCCAGCTCTGCCATGCAGCCACTGTTGGGCCCTTGAGCAAGGCCCTTAACCCTGTCTGCTCCAGGGGCACCATACAATGGCTGACCCTGCACTCTGACCTCAGCCTCCAAACAAGCTGGGATATGCAAATAAAGAATTTTGTTGTTCTGTACACCTGTATATTTGCAAATGACAAATAAAGGCATTCTTCATTCTTCTTCAATCTCATCCTTCAGCCTTCCCAAATTTTAGTGGAGGGGACGTAAAAGCGCAGATGATTGATGTGTCAGTGTCTCATTGAGCATTAATTTGTTTCAGGTGGAAGCAGAGATGTTCACAAGTCACAAAATACAAGTCTGAGTCAAGTCACAAGTCTTTAGACTAGAGTTCCAGTTGAGTCACAAGTCTTTATAGTCCGAGTCAATATAATATACATTTACATTTTCAGCATTAAGCAGACGCTTTTATCCAAAGCGACTTACACAATGAGCTGAACACGATGAGCAATTGAGGGTTAAGGGCCTTTCAGATAAAAAACAACAACAGATTAGTAACTGCATTTTGCCATTTTACTTCATGCCTTTACTTTCCTAGTCATTGTGCAAATGAATGTAATTTCCGTAACAAGAAGGTACCAGTTAAAAGCTTAAACTGATATGTTTTGTTTTCATTGCAATACAAAAGCATGCGATAAATCACGGCACAGATGCTATTATATTTATAACCGTGTGTTGTCCCATTAGGAATATAATCTGTTATTTTGTAAATGTGCTTATAATTAAAAACCTCCAAACTTTTCCTGGTTGTGAAGTATAACTCTAACTCGTTAGAAAGCCAATCAAGCGTTTCATTAACAATCATCTGTGTGATGCAAACTGAATAATTGCAAATAACAGCATTACTTACTAAAAATTAAAGTTAGAAGGTCTGATTGGTTCAGAAAGCAGTCTTTCAACCATTAGCGCCAATTCTGTAGGAGCGTTCCATTCACCCCAGCTGTTCCTGTGAAGTGCACTACGTAGGGTATTCCACCATTTTAAGTGAGATTCCAATCCAAAGGTAATGAAAATGTTTAAATGAAGTGAACTTCAAACTGTGTAGGGAGTAGGGAGTGACGCTTCATCACTACGCTGGAAGCTGGCTGTAACATTTACCCATTGGGTGCATTGTGGGTTAAGACGGCTGGAGCCAGGGATGGACTGGCCATCGGGAGGGTCGGGAGTTTTCCCGGTGGGCCGCTCTGTATGTGGGCCGCTGAGGGAGGTTTTAAATATTCCTGAATAATAATCCTGAAGTGTGCATTGGCCCACCACAGTATCCTCGCTGCATGTCCATTGGCCAATCACAGAAATGTCCCTCCCCCAGGATAAACCATAATCACAACCACAGTACAAAAACTATGAATGAGTGCGAGATGGAGAAAGGGTCGAAAAAGCGTAAAGGAGGTGCAGAAAAAGCCCGTGATTAAAAAAAAACAGAAAAAGCTGCAAGCAGATGCAGAAAAGTGCAGGAAACTGAACAACCTGTTTGGCAGTGAGGAACTACAGCATAGCCAGAGAACAGAAAAGGAAAAGTTAGTGTTCAGTGACTCTGCTTTGTTAGTAACGCCGTTTAAGAAGAGACTGTGGGCCCATCTCAAATGTCGCCTATGCCCTACTTAGGGTACTTCCTAACAGTACAACACATTTCTTTTAACAGTCGCTGAATGATTAATAAGTAGTTATCTAAGCTACTGTTGGATATCAGGGGCTTTAAACCAGCCGTTTTAAGGACGATTTTTGTAAAAGTTCTATGATATCATGCCCAACATAGTGCATAGTGCATAGGGCGGTGGATATAATTTAAGATGGTACCATTAGTCTCTGCTCTTCAGAAAAAGTAAACACTATCTTGTCCTCTATAATACAGAAAGGAAAATGCAGCTGTTCAGGAAATTTTTAGAGTGATTATGTTCATAGCTCACATGGTTAATTTCCCTTGTCAACATATAAAGTATTTATTTCTTTGCTCATCGGAGCAATGCACTAATTTGGAACAAACGTGAATCACGTGTGAATAAAAGTGCGAAAAAAGCATATTTACCAGTGTTAAAGGTTTAATGAAAGAAAGATTTAATTTTATTTCTTGCGGTTTAATGAGACAGGATGGGGAAATCCAGTAGAACCATTTAAGAAATTGTAAATTTTATGTGTGTGATAGATGGATAGAACTATTAATCCCAAAGGAAAGTGTTGGAAATATATATATTTGTTTGTAGTTATTTTTTTATTATTTTAATTTGTATTATAGTGAGTTATTAACTTTAGTGGTAAGATAGATGAAAACTATTAATATCAATCATCTAACATTTGATTAGGGGGTGGGATGTGTGGCGCAATGTGTTTGTAGTGGGCTGGTCAAGAAAAAAGTCCTGGGCTGAATTTTGTTCCCAGTCCAGCCCTGGCTGGAGCGTTATTAGAGAGCAGAATATTTATAATAATAATAAATTGGCCTTATCATAAACCTTTATTAAACTACACTGGGAAAGCAAAAGAAAATGATAAATAAATTCAAAAGAAATTATGAATCAAATTGAACTTGAGGACTTCTTTCTTTATTTTTGCCAAATAAATTGTGTATCTGTTGCCTGTAGCTTTTGTATTTGCAAATGTGGTCAACATTTTTATAATATTAAGTAAATTATAAATTAGTTCAGTGAATAGGCAGTGCTAACTCAGTGGTTTAGTACTGGACTAGTAATCAGAAGCTTGGCAGCTCAAGCCCCACCACAGTTGGTCCTCTGAGCAAGGCCCTTAATCCCCAGTTTGACAGTTTGACAGCTTGACTTGTATTCGGCTACTACTGTAAATCACTTGAACAAGAGCTACTTACACATTTCCATTTATAGCTAAATGCCTTAAATGCAATGATCCTTATCTGGAGTGGACCCCATGTTTGGACCCATGCTGGGCATGCAATGCACTCTTTCAGAGAACTTTGTTGTCGCAGACACTCTTGAGTAGCTTGCCATGTTGTGACAGCCAGGTTTCATATCTGTGCAATCCCTTTTCTATCCACTTTCTCCAATGCAGGCTGTGGATGTTTTTGTGTCTTTTATTTGTCACTTTGTTTCCCTTATTTTGTCCACTGCATTTATTTGTGCCTATCCTTTTTTTGTTTGTGACCTTTTAACCACAGTATTGTTCTACCTTGATTAAGCATTCTGCAAATTGGGTTAATTTTTCAATTCTTGCAGGTGCAGGGCTACATCTGGTGCCTCAGTAGTACCAGTAGACTCGCCCATTCCTTCATCTTCTTACCGGGGAAGTTTTCTGGGTGTTGCAGCGACTCTCGGACATGGAATGTGATGTTCCCCACTGCAGCTAACGCGCTTGTCTAGCTCTTCTTTTGCCTTTTTGGTTTTGGGCTGTAGATTTTATTTGGTTTCTGTTTATTTCTATTGTACATTCATTTGGTCACTGGTTATTTTAAAATAATTAAAAATATATATTTTCCCCTTTTGATTCTGGTTGACGCACTTGTACAAATGTTGAAGAATGTTTGGAGTATAGGGTGTTCCTCTACTTGTCATATGGCTCTTCATAGGAGCTCAAGATTGGCTGGTGAATAGAGTAGCCTAACAGCTTCACACATGTGTGGGTCTGAGTTCCTTCTTAATCCATTTTATCTTAATTCTATACTATTCTTGTTCGAAGACATAATTTTAAACTGGTATTAGTCTGAGCTGTGCAACCCTTTTCATGAAGCCATGCTGTTTAACACCCCCTCACTTATTACCTTATCTCTGTGCCCTGTTCATCTTGTTTCTGGCAACAATGCTGGTGGGAAAAAAGTGAAGTCTTTCATGTCCTAGTGAGTCTGACTCTGTCCTTGTTGGTGCATGTTGGCCTCAAGATTACCTTTTTTCCACTGAATCTATCCTGCAAGTCAGACCATGTTAATATTGATCACCGACTACAAAAAATGTGCAAGCTGATTTACTAACATACATTATTAAAGCTTATTAGAATCTTTCAAAACAACAAGAAGTATCTGTTTTGCAAGTTTGACTTAAATAAGTATTTTAAGGTGCTTCTGCTTGAGTGGCAGCGCTGATGGGTTTGTTTAGCACCAGTTATATGATGTATTAAACCTAAAAATTATTTTAACAGAGTTGTTTATAAAACTAAATGAACACAGTATTTTTCTCCCAAAATAATTTCGACTTTATTCTCATAATACTGTATTTCAATATTATATATTTTCAATATATATGTACTGTATATACTGTATATCTATCTGTGGGTAATTTGCTTATTCTTGCTGACAGTTTCTGACACTCTACACAATTTTTTTGTGGACAGGACTACAAACATAATCGTTATAACACAAGAAGCAAACAAACGAGAATAGATTTTGTATCTAATTTATTTTATATAAAAGAAATGAACAAAAAGTTTATGTACCATTATTAGTGTTTTGGATTGTACCGAACGAACACAGGTAGCTTGCTACTATACACTCAAAGCTATTGCACACAAGACATTTTATACACATATACACATTTTACACATAAATACAGTACATACAATTCTTACAAACAATGCCATATATGCATTCTACACATTTTACACAGGATTAGGCAACGCTTCAAACGGAATAAAAGCAACAGGCATGCTGGCACAAACTTTAACAAGTATTCATAAGAATAAAAAAAACACATGAATGGTTTCAAAAGAGCTGCCAAAGTGCTTAGCTGATCTACAGGAAAAGAAAACTGCAGGACATGTTGGGATCAAAACTTTGGTCGTTGTTGTTTGTCTAGGAGAAATAAGTGGTGTAAAAGATGAGGCCAGTCCTGAACAACAGGAAGTACCTTAGGAAACACTGGACGTCCTGTAGCTGCAGGAAGTCGGATGATTTAGGCAAAGCAATTAACCTCTGACCAAGGACCACACGAGTGGCGCCAACCCCTCATCCAGCAGAAGTGGACATGAAATGTCAAATGACCTGTTTATTTCATCCCAACGTCCGGCTCTGTTAACGGCTGTACGCATCGTCGTCGGATAATAAAATGTTAAAGCGATTGTTTATGACTTCACAGTGACGATAGTCCTTTTCTTGTCTCTGACAGCTCAATACTCAACAGAACAATCTCAAAAGATCAATGTTCAGTAATACTGTTGCATAGCGAAGCTTTCGCTCCAAACACTTCATGCATACATTCAGTAATAGGAGAACACAAAACAGAAAGCACGCTGCGCCGCTGAAGCAATGCTACAACATTGTCAAGACAAGTCCACAGAATTACCGCAGGCCAAGTGAAACGATGGAACTGTACTTTCTGATTGTGCTTTCATTATAAAAATGTTTATCATGAACAAATAATAATACAGTCAACAAGCAAGGCCAGAGAGTGAGACACTGTTAGAGAGACAAAAGATTACTAATGAAATTACATTAATACACCATATGTTAGTTTGTACACAGGTTATGACATGCAATATATTGAAGTGTATTACATAGTTTTTATTGTACTGTAGTTAAAGAAAAAAATGATAGAATACAAAGAAAAGTTTCGCACCCATGGCTTGTGAGGAGTGCATGAAATTCTTTAGTCCCTCTGACATGTTCAGAACTGTCACCACAAGTTGCCTTTAATGCGACTTTGGATAATTTTGACTCGCTAAGTTAAATCACAGATAAATACAATCACAGAATGCTTAAAAGTGCACTTAAAGGGGGGAGTCCGTGATTTTTCAGTCATAAACGTTTTTTTTTATACATTCTGGAAGATGACAATAAAGATAAAACTGGTCCTTGTGGCTGCAACAAGGAGAAGACTAGGGAGGTGTCGGGCCAAATGCAACCAATCAGATCAAGGTGGCGCTCTAATCGGTTCCTATTTATGTTTAAATGTATTTGGGTTGGGTTGGGTTGGGTTGGGTTGGGTTGGGCTGGGCGGCACGGTGGCTCGGTGGGTAGCACTGTCACCCTCACAGCAAGAAGGTCCTGGGTTCGATCCCCAGGCGGGGCGGTCCGGGTCCTTTCTGCGTGGGTTTCCTCCGGGAGCTCCGGTTTCCTCCCACAGTCCAAAAACATGCAGTCAGGATAATTGGAGACACTGACTTGCCCTATAGATGAATGGGTGTGTGTGTCTGCCCTGAAATGGACTGCCGCCCCGTCCAGGGCTGTTACTGTGTGCCTTGCGCATATTGAAAAGCTGGGATAGGCTCCAGTACCTGCCGCGACCCTAATTGGATAAGTGGTTAAGAAAGTGAGTGCATGAGTGTATTTGGGTTTGAGGTTTGGCTTTTAGGGCGGCACGGTGGGTAGCACTGTCGCCTCACAGCAAGAAGGTCCTGGGTTCGATCCCCAGGCGGGGCGGTCCGGGTCCTTTCTGTGAGGAGGTTGCATGTTCTCCCAGTGTCTGCGTGGGTTTTCTCCGGGAGTTCTGGTTTCCTCCCACAGTCCAAAAACATGCTGTCAGGTTAATTGGAGACACTGAATTGCCCTATACATGAATGGGTGTGTATGTGTGTGGACTGGCGCCCCGTCCAGGGGTGTTACTGTGTGCCTTACGCATATTGAAAAGCTGGGATAGGATGCAGCACCCTCCCTCGACCCTAATTTGATAAGCGGTTAAGAAAGTGAGTGAGTGAGTGTATTTGGGTTTGGGGTGTGGCTTTTAATGGAACATTTGTTTCAGTTGTTGAGTTTTAATGCTTTTAGCTTGAGCTAGCAAAAGAAAATCACTGCCATTGCTTTTAAACTTTGCTCTGAGAAAATCTCATTGTTTAAAATATTTTAACTACAAATAAATTTTGGTCACTTCTTAAAGGGTAAATAGGGTACAATGAATACCACCGTAAATAAGAATTTTAAAGCAAGTGGACTCCAATCTGAGTCTCCAAACCAGAGTGCATAGAAAATGATAACAAATTCACACAGGCTCTGATTGTCACCGTCAATCTTCTCATCCTTGAGAACACACTTGGTGTTTTAATGTTCCTCCTGGTCCTTTAGTTACCCAGCACCCCCAGATCAAACACAAGTGGTACAGTCCTGCATGATAGGCGTGGTCTGGTAGGTGTGGTCATGTTTGCTAGTGCAGTGTTCCAGCGAGCTTGAGCTCTTGAGCTGCAACATGCACCTATCCGCCGGCCGACCACTCTGGAGGAGCCCCCAGCAGCACAGTACGCGCAGGAACTCCCTGCGCATATCCTTACTCCGCAGCGTGTAAATCAACGGGTTAAGTGCCGAGTTCAGCGTGGCGATCCCGAAGAAGATGTCGGCATGGTTGAGGATAGGGCAGGCGGACATGCTGCACGAGGTGTCCAGGAGCAGTATGGTAAAGGCAGGCAGCCAGCACACGATGAACACGCCCAACACGATGGTGACTGTCTTGAGAAGGGCGTAGGAAGCTGAGTTGGTGGCCTCCTGGTGGCTTGAGCGCACGATCAGGTAGATGCGCACGTACAGGATGACGATGGAGAGCAGGATGATGCTGAAGATGGTCACAACGAAGCAGACATATCGCCTAGAGTTGAGAGGCAAAACGGCTGAGCACTCGCTCAGGTTGTTGATGCAGTTCCAGCCCAAGATGGGCAGGCCTCCGAGGATGATCGAGGTAACCCAGCACGCTCCGATGAGCAGGAACATGCGACAGGTCTTGTTGGATCCGTAAACCTTTACCTTGGTTATGGCGATGTAGCGCTCGATGGCGATGGCTAGCAAGCTAAAGACTGATGCAGCTAATGCAATAAACGCAGTCCCTTCTCTTATGAACCACTGCACAGGCATAAGGTCAAAAGTTCTTGGACCTGACAGGAATATGTTCGCGATGTAGGCCGAGCCAGCCAGCAGATCCGAGAAAGCAAGATTCCCGATAAAAAAGAACATAGCCGAGTGGAATTTCTTGTTCCGGAAAACAGCAATAAGCACTAGGAGGTTCTCCAAAATAATGATGCTACAGATGATAATGAAGATGATGTTGAGTGATGTTGGGCCATCCTTTGTATATTTGCGGTTGTCCACCTCCTGCTGGCTTATGTTTTTGGCATATTTGTAGTGCACTTCAACAAGCATATTGTTGTAGTACTGAGAGTACTTGCTCTCCATGCTGACTTCCTTGCAGCACCCATGAGTCGCCATGGCTTTAGACCTCTACCCAGCCGTAGCTTTACGATTTTAGGTCCAGGATTCTGCGCTGGGCCCAGAGTCACATTTCAGCAGCACAGGAAGTCCCTCTGGGTTGCCTGCACAGAACACAATGGTATTGTTATTAACAAACCAATTCAAAATATATGAAACAAAAAACAACATGTGTAACACAAAATGGTCTGAGATGTTGACGTCCCCTAAACTCAAAATCTTTGAAACTTGACGCCCTTCATTGAGAAATTTGTACCCTTAAACTCAACGTGTTCAGCTGTTTAAAAAATGTATTTATTTTATTTCAAATTAACAATGAACAGCCGCTTTGTTCAGCACTTGGCTTGAGCGATGCAGTAAAACGTCATCAAAGTGCGCATATGAGACGAATCTGCATTTGTGTGGAATAACAGTCACATTTAATCTGAAAATGCATGTATCTGTGTTTAGCTGGATTTTTCTCCTGTTTCACTTTTAAACTTGTGTTATAGCTTGAGGTGCTGAGAAATTGTAAGAATCAGCTTTTTTTTCGAGAGAGTCTAAAACACTCATCGCTAAAAAAAAGCTTAGCGTGACCATGTATTCAAAGTACAACATAGAAACACTAAACCTCTCTTTATTACTGCTCATGTTATTACTGCTCTAATTATTACTTACAGAAGTTCTCTCCACTAATAAAATTCCTAGCTTGTTGTTTTAGTACTGTAAATCACATTTAGCTTTGTGTACCATCACACTCCATAGGAAACGTCACAGCCAGCCTAAAAGCTATTTTGCTGCTTCTCATGTTAATGAGCCTTTACTAAATTGAATATGGTATTCCAAGATCAAACACCTCTATGATTAAGAAGCATAAGGAAACAATAAAGAAGTAAAGGTAAAGTGCAGCTTTTATTGATTTTTAACTGTTTCAATTGTATTTCAGTGTTTGTTATTATATTTGAGTGATTTTCAGTATATAAGTGTCAAAAACAACTCCATTATTTTACATTAGCCTAAAATATATGCTGTTCCACAGGACCATGGAACGCATTAACAGGTTTCCCATATATCCTTTAAACTCAACGCCACTCCCAGAACCAATTGACGTTGAGTTTCAATGTACCACTGTATTCTCATATTGCAAACCCGCTCTCGGCTGTTATGGTGTGTTTACAGACGTACGTTGATGTGCAAGTATAATGGGTTTCCAAATGATTTGAAGAATATCCAGACTTGTGGATCACACACATGTTGGGGGTTCAAAAATAGCTCTAGTGAAGCTCTGGAATTTCCCCTTTGAGAAAACACTCGCCTTGCCAAAAACCTCGCTACAGCTACGAGCTGCTTACACAGAGAGAGCGCACCAAGATACTGCTTGTTTTACACAATTCTTTGAACTCACCTACACAACCGTCATTGTGGTAGACAGGTTGGAAAATCACGGCTTAGTGACTCATATTATTTAAAATACAAATCTTTGAACGGGGTCTAAAGTGTGACAAAAACTGGAAACAAGTTCAAACAACCAGTCAATGTTAAAATTACTCCGTCTAAAAAACTGGGTATGACTAACAGCTCTAATAGCTTTAGTCATTTCAATTTGCTCCTGAAAGTTTTACTCTTAAGATTCCCTGTTCATCTGGAAATGAGTCCAAACATAGCAGAATAAAGTCTATAAAGATAGGTCCTCAACATTTCTATACACACACACACACACTTCCTAATCTGTCAAAATCATGGGAACGGATTTCTAGGATTCAGGTATATTTGATAAGCTATTGTGTCACAAACCCCTTTATAGAAATATAACGGGTCTATATCTCCTTCTTTTTTTGGCTGTCCTTCCTCACCCCACCCATAAACCTCCTCATTGGCCTTCCTCTCCTTCTTCTCCACTCATCTCCCCCAAAGAACTCCTCTGCACATGTCCAAACCATTCCAATCTGTCCTCCCTAACTTTCTCCAAAACATCCTACCAAAGTATTGTTATGGGTTTTAGGGGTTTCTGTCAGATCCATTGCTAACAGGTCTATATCTTCTTCTTTTGGCTCTTCCCATTAGATAATTCATCTTGCGCTTCCTCTTTTGTCACCCCAACCACCTGCATGTCCTCCCTCACCTCCTTCCCACCCTTCTTCCCAAAACACTCTCATCCTAGTTACTAGTGTTGATACTAGTGTATCACTCATTGCTAGTGTTGATAATGTTTGTCTGTGTAGTATGTATAGTACTGTGACACTTCAATTTCCTTCAGGATATATCCTATCCTATCCTATCCTATCCTATCCTATCCTATCCTATCCTATCCTATCCTATCCTATCCTATCCTATCCTATCCTATCCTATCCTATCCTATCCTATCCTATCCTATCCTATCCTATCCTATCCTATCCTATCCTATCCTATCCTATCCTATCCTATCCTATCCTATCCTATCCTATCCTATCCTATCCTATCCTATCCTATCCTATCCTATCCTATCCTATCCTATCCTATCCTATCCTATCCTTCCTCTGTACATGCCCAAACTATCCCAATCTATCCTCCATGATGTTCTCTTAATAATATCTCAATCCCATTAAATGGGATGAATTAAAACACTGATTGTGAGCTTTGGGGTAAATTGGAACATTGATTGCAATCCAGGCCTTTAATGTTCTCCCCGTGTCCGCGTGGGTTTCCTCCGGGTGCTCCGGTTTCCTCCCACAGTCCAAAGACATGCCACCAGGCTAATTGGAAACACTGAATTGTCCTATAGATACCTAGCCGCTAGATGCACAAACCAGTGCATTGTAGTGCCGGTCCCAAGCCCGGATAAAATATGGAGGGTTGTGTCAGGAAGGGCATCCGGCGTAAAAATTGTGCCAAATTGATGCCGAAGAGCTGACCCAGCAACCGAGCGGGACAAAGGCCCAGGAGAAGAAGAAAAAGATTGCAATCCAGGCCTTTTAGTACAGTATCAATAACTGATCTTACAAATGCCTTTTGACTAAACGGCCATAATTTCCAACAGACACAATCAAAATATTGTGGAAAGTCTTAACAGAAAATTGAAGGCTGTATGTTGAGAGTGATAGTGCAGCAACTTTGACCA
Organism: Trichomycterus rosablanca; assembly: GCF_030014385.1. NCBI lineage: Eukaryota > Metazoa > Chordata > Actinopteri > Siluriformes > Trichomycteridae > Trichomycterus > Trichomycterus rosablanca. The sequence continues at coordinate 38,086,660 of NC_085989.1, read as the reverse complement.
TTTAGGTTATACATATACAAGCCTTTAAAACCTGTTACATTCTATAATTCTTAAATTCTAAAATTACATGTAAAACAACAGTACACACACAATTTATTTAACATCTAATGTATAACAGTCTATAAACAAGAGACCTACAGCCTGCTTTTTAAGAGGTAGGAAGTAAGTATCGGGGGAAACCCAATATCAACATGCCTAACTGCCAAACAGATTAGAGCTGCTTGATGTGCCACCAAATGCAAATGTTTTAAGATATAAAAAAATTGAAATAACCAGCAGCTTTAGTCTTGGGTGTAGTGTCATAATTGATTATTTCTAACACTACCTGCTGTAACACTTCTACTGTTTCAACCTAATTCATCCTACATTTAAGGCATTTAGCAGATGATTTTATTCAAACTGACTTACAATTAAATTAAATGTGACTGAATTCAATTCAAGCATCTGAAGATAAAGGGTCTTACTCAGGGACCCAACAGTAGCTTGGCATTAGTGGAGCTTAAACTGACACTTTCTGATTACTAGTCCAGTTCTGATTACTTAATTGCTGAGCTACCACAGCTCTTCGATTAGTTTATCAATCTTCTGTAGCTTTACATTTTTGCCCTTCAATTTAAGTGAATGGTTGCTTGTGTAATGCTCTGAGATAGATTAGCGCCTTGTGTATTCATACTTCACGTCAAGTATAATTGACAGGTCCCAGTGTGACCCTGATCAAGACAAAGTAAAGATGAATAAGTGAATGCATCAACTGACAGCAATATATTGTTCAGACCTAGGACTGAGTTAATTCATCACTGTTTGCACAAGCACCTCACATCTCACCCCTCTGAGGTTTATCACTGTAATGCCCATTTCTTACAACTAGAAAAAAAACAAGCTGCAAACACTGACAATCATCAGTGCTACGGTCAAGAAGTTTTACACCCCCTATCTAGCCTTCAGTCAACAAACAATTCTCTTATCAAGAGTCTACGATCTAATCTATCCACTATCTGTTATTTGGACACAGTTAGTGTAACGATGCAATAAACCACCTCACCGTGTTTGCCACTAGATTTGAATGTAAGTTAAATTATAGAAAATAATTTGAATATTACTTGCCTAGATGGCAAAATTAACAGGTAAATGTGCCATCTGCCCTGCAGATAAAACTCCTTAAACCTGGATTTTTTCCATAAAATAAGATTTCCATAGAGGAAGAAGGTTAATCATATAGTAAAATAATAAACATTGGCCTAGCATTTCTGGTAAACTTCATAGCCAGCTATCATAAATCAAACTGAAAAGAAATAGAAACTGTAATTATTACTTCCAAATACTCTATTAATTGATGTCAGTGTTTCTAAAGAATTCACGTCAGAGCTAGTACTTGGTGTGCCATCTGATCAGTAATAGAGATATAGGCAAGAACAGTCAACACTCAAATTGAACCTCCTTTTAAGTAAGTAAAAAGTGCTGCTTCTGCTTTGTATAATATTTCAGTTATTTTGTGTTTAATTGTATTCACTTATTCATACATTTGTTCTAACACTCACTTTATCCTGATCAGGTTACCTGAAAACACTGGCTACTGGTACTGCACTGACACTAGAATAGCTGTAGTCAACTGTAATCAGAAATTAGAAATGACCACAAACTAAAATACTGTTACCTCTGGTTTTGTTATATTTTTAAAAGGTCCACACACACATGTACTGTATATACATATATAAATTTTTTTGCAGAATGCTTTTAGTTCTGAGATACTCTTGGGCCATGCTTACACTGCATAGAATGTTTTAGATCTACCCAGAAGACTGTGAGGGAGGTTTAGAAACCTTTAATTGGAACTCCTTAAAGTACTTAATGGTAACTATATAAAGTGTATTTAAAGTACGAGGGTTCTTCAAAAAGTTTCCGCACTGATCCAAAGCTGCTTTCACATCATCATCACATGAAAATCTTCTTCCCCTTAAAGCTTCTTTGAGTGTCCAAAAGGGTGGAAATCAGATGGCGCTAAATCCGGACTATAAGCTCTCTCAGTATCTCAGACACGACCAATTACTGCTCCTCCCACCCTCACTGTTTCCAACCAAAATATAAAAGTGTGGAAACGTTTTGAAGATCCTTCGTACCTATGTATATGTACAGTGTATCACAAAAGTGAGTACACCCCTCACATTTCTGCAAATATTTCATTATATCTTTTCATGGGACAACACTATAGAAATAAAACTTGGATATAACTTAGAGTAGTCAGTGTACAACTTGTATAGCAGTGTAGATTTACTGTCTTCTGAAAATAACTCAACACACAGCCATTAATGTCTAAATAGCTGGCAACATAAGTGAGTACACCCCACAGTGAACATGTCCAAATTGTGCCCAAATGTGTTGTTGTCCCTCCCTGGTGTCATGTGTCAAGGTCCCAGGTGTAAATGGGGAGCAGGGCTGTTAAATTTGGTGTTTTGGGTACAATTCTCTCATACTGGCCACTGGATATTCAACATGGCACCTCATGGCAAAGAACTCTCTGAGGATGTGAGAAATAGAATTGTTGCTCTCTTATAGCCTGGGCTATAAGAAGATTGCTAACACCCTGAAACTGAGCTACAGCATGGTGGCCAAGGTCATACAGCGGTTTTCCAGGACAGGTTCCACTCGGAACAGGCTTCGCCAGGGTCGACCAAAGAAGTTGGTCCAGAGGTTGGCTTTAAAAAATAGACACATGAGTAGGGCTGGGTATCGCCACTAATTTCCTGGATCGATTCGATTCCGATTCACAAGGTCCCGATTCGATTCGATCTTCGATTCAATTTCGATTCAACACATTTAGGCATATTTGAGTTACATTAACAGGTTTTGTTTAAATATGTAAAGATGTTCAGAGAACGAATGTGATAATTGTACAAAGAACATTTATTATTAAAAATATTTGTGTATTTTATTTACATAAATAATTAATCCAAAACAGAAAACAGTAACATTAAACAGCCAGGTGTATGTTTACATTACATTTACAATGTTGTAGCATGTCAGACAAATGAAATAATAATAAAAAATGAATGTTACTGTTTTCTTTCATTTGTCTGACATGCTACAACATTGTAAATGTAATGTAAACATACACCTGGCTGTTGTACAGCTTATGCCAAGTTTACACTACACGACACTCTGATTAACACGTGGTCACTGTAATGTTCACACTACACGACTGATCGGCGATGGGGAGTTTTACACTACACCATCCATCACCAGGGGGAATCACAGGCGAGCTTCTTTGGTCTCCAAAACTACGTTTTGTCACGAAAACACACGTGAGAAGTGATGAAAGGTTTAATGATACCACGTCCAAACATGCACATCAACAAGTAGCGAGCAATCAAAGTTTGTGCGCTGATGAAATAAATGAATCTGAGTGGATTTGGCAACACGAGCAGCATGGATCGTTCTGTAGTGAGTTGGAGGTTAATAAATATTTTGTTTTGTAGAGAACGATCTCGCGTGTGCTGATGTATTCTGATAGAAACTATATTGCGCTCCACCACCTGTTTCCAACCTCTCCCCTGTGTTTCCCCTCGCTGTTTCTCACATTGATTGAGAGCCGAGTTTTGATCGCAGAGCGAACACCGAGTGAAAATCAGTGCAAAAAGTTGTGTAGTGGTCATAACTTGAGCTTCTGCCATGCTAAACTGATGTGCAGGTCAGATCTCGTTGCATGAAAAAACAGTGGCTGGTCACGCGAAATTAAAGGGGGTAACAATAGTAATAGATTTCCGTGTGCACCGTAAAAAGGGGCGTATTTAAAAAATCGATCTCGCATTTATATGAATCGATATCGGATCGTTCAAATAAAGATCGATTAAAATCGAAAAATCTATTTTATAAACCCACCCCTACACATGAGTGCTGCCAGCATTGCTGCAGAGGTTAAAGACGTGGGAGGTCAGCCTGTCAGTGCTCAGACCATACGCCGCACACTGCATCAACTCGGTCTGCATGGTCGTCATCCCAGAAGGAAGCTGACGCACAAGAAAGCCCGCAAACAGTTTGCTGAAGACAAGCAGTCCAAGAACATGGATTACTGGAATGCCCTGTGGTCTGACGAGACCAAGATAAACTTGTTTGGCTCAGATGGTGTCCAGCATGTGTGGCGGCGCCCTGGTGAGAAGTACCAAGACAACTGTATCTTGCCTACAGTCAAGCATGGTGGTGGTAGCATCATGGTCTTGGGCTGCATGAGTGTTGCTGGCACTGGGGAGCTGCAGTTCATTGAGGGAAACATGAATTCCAACATGTACTGTGACATTCTGAAACAGAGCATGATCCCCTCCCTTCGAAAACTGTTTTTTTTCGAACAGGATAACGACCCCAAACACAACCTCCAAGATGACAACTGCCTTGCTGAGGAGGCTGAAGGTAAAGGTGATGGACTAAACCCAATTGAGCACCTGTGGCGCATCCTCAAGTGGAAGGTGGAGGAGTTCAAGGTGTCTAACATCCACCAACTCCGTGATGTCATCATGGAGGAGTGGAAGAGGATTCCAGTAGCAACCTGTGCAGCTCTGGTGAATTCCATGCCCAGGAGGGTTAAGGCAGTGCTGGATAATAATGGTGGTCACACAAAATATTGACACTTTGGGCACAATTTGGACATGTTCACTGTGGGTTGTACTCACTTATGTTGCCAGCTATTTAGACATTAATGGCTGTGTGTTGAGTTATTTTCAGAAGACAGTAAATCTACACTGCTATACAAGTTGTACACTGACTACTCTAACTTATATCCAAGTTTCATGTCTATAGTGTTGTCCCATGAAAAGATATAATAAAATATTTGCAGAAATGTGAGGGGTGTACTCACTTTTGTGATACACTGTATATGTGTGTGGGCTCAGTTCAGTCTCAGACTTCTTATTCATGAACTGACTTATAGGCAAGTTATTAGCTAATTATAGACATCTAGTGCCTTAAAATGTAAATAATTATAGATAATAAGAAATAAACCCATAATCGCAGTTTTCACATTAGTGGTAATTTATTTGCCGTGTTTTGGCGATGCGATTATGAAAAATAAATATCAGATGATCTTATCAGCCAGCAGATATACCGGCCTGGTCCTAATATGTGGGACTTGATTTGGTCCAATAATTTTAAAATGTTAATGCAGCTAACAAGATTTTTTTTAATTGCAGGTTTGCATAAAGTAAAATGGCAAAAAAAGAACAAAATAAAAATAACTAATACAAAAATAATGATTATGTTAACCACATCACATTGGTATACTAATTTCCACTCAGATCTCTTATTTAAAAATGCCCATTTCTAATTGGCAAGCAACTTAAGCTTATTCACTAAGTATTGTAAAGCTGCAAAGACGACTTTATCAAGTGGAACGGCATCTACACACAAAGACAGGAATCTGAGACATCTGCATGACGCACATAGCACAAATTAAATACTCAAACCTGTCAAGAATGTACACACAATGAACTTAAGTAAGCAGACCATTATACACTGCAAACAAAAAAGCCCACAGAAACGTGCAGCTGCACCACACTGGGGTCGTCGCACGTGCGCGACTGTCACAGCCGCCGTCCGGAGTCACTGAGGCAATTTTCTAAAGCATGAGCAAACAACAATGAATTCTTTCTGCACCCCCACTAAACATAGTCACTCAGAATCACGCCACAAGTCATCAGTCTAATGACCCTCGTCGTAGGTGTCTATTTTAGAGCATTAGTGTAAAAACAACATTGTTTTAAAGCTTGACCTTATGTTGCTCCATAGTGAGTACGAGTGTGGGCTGGTTTCACAAGAACTTCAGTGACCTCTCTGTCTCGCTAACATGATCGATGGATAGGTTTTGCTTGCAGATCTCTGGTCTCTGAGTACATTACAAACCACAGTGTTACATATTAATAGTCTCAATACGTCAAGCACTGGAGACTGAGCTGTCTGTCAGGCAGAGCTTTTGACAGCGTGTGAAACCCTTGAAATGCTGTAAGGCTTGGCTGTAGGGCTGATGCTGATGTCAGTAGCTCTGAACCCAGAACCTCCAACCCCCCACCCCACCTAAAAAAACAAAAAACAGACAGACACACACATACATTCACCCTCTACCCTCCTTAGTAGGTGTCTCTTCAGCCATATCATGGGATCCTGAATCAAAATGTTGTATTTCTATGAGGAAGTTGGAAGTTACAAGTAAAAAAAAAAGAATGTATTGATGCACTGACTGTAGTCCATCTATTTCTCTACATAATGTTTTAACCTGCTTTCACCCTATTTTTCAATGGTCAGGACCACTACACAGCAGGTATTATTTGGGTGGTGGATCATTCTCAGCACTGCAGTGACACTGACATGGTGGTGGTGTGTTAGTGTGTGTTGTGCTGGTATGAGTGGATCAGACACAGCAGCGCTGCTGGAGTTTTTAAATACCGTGCCCACTCACTGTCCACTCTATTAGACACTCCTACCTAGTTGGTCCACCTTGTAGATGTAAAGTCAGCATGAAAGAGGGCTAACAAAGCATGTAGAGAAACAGATGGACTACAGTCAGGAATTGTAGAGCTACAAAGTGCTCCTATGTGGTAAGTGGAGCTGACAAAATGGACAGTGAGTGTAGAAACAAGGAGGTGGTTTTAATGTTATGGCTGATCAGTGTAATTACATAAGAGTTAAACGTTTATAGATTATGAAGTTTTACTGCTTTAAAACATTCCACAACAAGCAGGTAAATTGGTAACAGGTGAGTGTGATTTGGTATAAAAGCAGGATCCACCAAGGACTCAGTCTTTGCAAGCAAAGATAGGTCAAGGCTTACCACTTAGTGCCAAACTATGTGAGAGAATTATCAATCAGCTCAAAAAGAACGTTTCTCAATGCAAGATTTGAAAGAATCTCTATTTTTCACCATCTACCGTAAATAATATTGTGAAAGGTTATGTGCTTGACCTTCAGGCCCTAAGATGGGATTGCATAAGAAACTGTTATGCTACTTTGATAAATATAGCCACATGGGCTTAGGACTACTTCAGAAACTGTTGTTACTTAACACAGTACAACCTTGTAAATGCAAATAAAAGCAATGCAGAAACACTATCGAGTTTTAGGCCTGTGCTTATCTTAGATTAAATGAAAGACAGTAAAACGTGCTGTGGTCAAATGAGTCCAAGTTTCGCGTTGTTTTCAGGAAAAATTGACATTTTGCGTGCTAAAGATGACAAGAACCATCCAAACTGCTATCAGCCAAAGCTGCTAAAATTTTGTATCAAGCAAGAATGGACAATAATTCCACTTGCAAAACTGCAAAAATCAAGTGAGTATCCTGAGTTCCCAAATGATTAAAAGGTATAATTAATAGGAAAGGTGATGTAACAGAGTGGTAAACATGCTTCTGTCCCAAATTTTTTAAGCATGTTGAAGGCATCAAGTTTCAAATTTGTTGTTCAGTGAAAACACTGGAAATCTTCAGCCAGTATATTTGATCACATTGCTTAGCCCTAGGTTTGCAAATACGTTTAAAGAGGAAGAAGTACCAACTGTCAGAAAATACTTTAATTAGATTAACATATCTGCATTCATTTTTTTCTGTGTGTGCAAGTTTGCCCACAGCACTATAAAAAGGCCAAAGGAAGTAAGTGACAGCGCTAACATCCTGTTGCAAGAGTACAGCTATGCTAGGAGACACAGAAAGACAGACAGAGGGACTGGGAAATCTTTGCAACAAATCTTTCAGGTATGGGACAGGAAACTGTACAAGTTCACACTTCAAAACCACATCATGGCTTGACTTTGTACATACTTACGTCTGCTCCTGTTTGTTCAGTGCTGAGAAGAAGAAATAAAAAAACAAGAACACATATAAACCTTACAGATTCAGTTTTATATAATAGCAGCTACTCCACAGGAAAAGTCATATTACTTATAGACGTGACTAAAGCTCTGAAACTCATGGCCTCATTGTGGACAAAACTCTACATGCAGCTCCCTGACAGCTTTACAAAGCCTTGCGTGAGTGTTTATGCTTCCCAGCAACACCTGATAAGCTGCAATTAGTCTTCTCGAGTGGTCGTGGACCCATTGCCCAGCTGTGCCCTTTCTCCTGGGAAACACACAGCAAACGTCTCTATCTCGGCATCACCAAATAATGGTTTACACCTCTGAACAACTTATTAACCACATTAAGCACAAGCATGACGGGGTTTACCGAAAACAGAACTGCACTGCACACAATTCTCACATCGGCTTATTACTGTTCACAGTAACTTCATTGGTCATAGTGTACAATACCTGACAACAAAATATCATCCACCGTTTAAAAAAGGACCATGTAATTACCATAACTAATGTTACATTAAGTTTATTCTTTAAAGAGTGGCTTACCAATATTTTGAAAAAACACAAATGGCTAATTTACTTGTTACCATCCAACACTACTAGTCTACAGTCATTTAGCTGTTGACGTAGTATAAAGACAAATCTACATTTTTTTTCTATTTATTTATGCATTTTTTCCCTTTTTCTCCCGATTTAGCGGAGCCAGTTCGTCTTCAGCTGCTGGAGATCCTGACTGGGTTTGAGGAGGGTATATTTGCCTGCAAACCCCCCCCCCCCCCCCCCCCCCTGAGGCGAGTGCAGTCCCTCAACCCCTTCTTTTTTGCCCGTGCCTCAGTGGATTCGCACATGAGGCTCACCTACTTCTGCACAGGCGCCTCGGTCGAACCGGGGTGTTCAGAATCTCAGCGCTGGTGTGCTAGTGTAATACACCGCTGTGCCACCTGGGTGCCACAAAACTACATTTTTAAACTGCTTCTTGTTTCAGCATTCATAATTTTGAATAAGATCTCTGCCTTTCCACGAAACACTGGGTCCAATTTTCATACAGCAGTGAAGGTATTATTGCTCCACACCACCACCAAACAAACCCAAGGCAAATGAACCTATGACCTATGACATGATTGTCCAAACTTCCCAAAACCGTCTTTGTACCCATAATTCATTCAGTTCCCAGTTAATGATGCCATATTAATTAGGGCCATATAAGAGGACACTTGGCAGGATGGCAGCATGGGCCAGACAGACACCTGAACTGCGTGGAAGGTTAGGTTCGATATTGGGGCACTGGATGGGCGGTGGCAGCTAAGTGGTTACTGGACTATTAATCAGAAGGTTGCTGATTCAAGCCACACTTAATTGGTGGTACGATAGCAATGTGTATAAAGTAAGCTTTAATTATGAATTAATTATTAATAAATAAACAGCTCCTAACAACTAACAAATGCATTTATGGTCAGATAATTGTATTCAGATAATTGTATTCAGATAATACAATTGTAATTGTACACTTGAGATAGGTGTGAAAGATGTCAGCCAGCTCTTCCGGAGACAAAAGACCAGGAAATCGTCAGGCCCGGACAACATCTCTCCCTACTGTCTCAAAGCCTGCGCTGACCAACTGGCTCAAATTTTTACACGTATCTTCAACAGATCCCTGGAACTGTCTGTTGTTCCCTCCTGTTTCAAACGCTCCACCATCATCCCGATCCCCAAGAAACCCTCCATAACTGGACTGAATGACTACAGACCGGTAGCATTGACATCAGTAGTCATGAAGTCATTTGAACGATTGGTGCTAGCCCATCTGAAGGAAACCACTGGACACCTACTGGACCCACTGCAGTTTGCATATAGGGCTAACAGGTCAGTGGATGATGCAATCAACATGGGCCTTCACTACGTCCTGAAACACCTCGACTGCCCTGGGACTTATGTAAGGATCCTGTTTGTGGACTTCAGCTCGGCTTTCAACACTGTCAACCCTGGAATTCTCTCCTACAAACTCTCTCAGCTCACTGTGCCCCCTGCCATGTGTCAATGGATTACCAGCTTCCTGACAGGCAGAACACAGCAGGTGAAGCTAGGAGAAGTCACTTCTCACACTCGGACAGTCAGTACTGGTACTCCTCAGGGAAGTGTTATCTCACCACTGCTCTTTTCACTCTACACCAATGACTGCATCTCCAGTGACCCATCTGTGAAACTCTTGAAGTTTGCAGATGATACTACAATCATTGGTCTGATTCGCGACGGAGATGAATCTGCTTACCGGCGAGAGGTCGACCAGCTGGTGCACTGGTGCAGTACGAGCAACCTGGAGCTTAACACGCTCAAGACTGTAGAGATGACAGTGGACTTCAGAAAACACTCACCAGCACGGCTCCCACTCACAATTTTAGGCAGTCCTGTTTCAACTGTGGAGTCCTTCAAGTTTTTGGGCACTATCATTTCCCAGGACCTGAAGTGGGAGTATAACATCAACTCCACCATCAAGAAAACCCAACAGAGAATGTTCTTTCTGCGGAAAATGCTGGGACTGCCACAGGAGCTGCTAAGACAATTGTACACTGCGGCCATCGAATCAGTTCTGTGCACTTCCATCACAGTCTGGTTTGGTGCAGCCACAACACAACAAAGGAACAGACTGCAGCGACAGGTGAAGTCAGCTGAAAAAATCATTGGTGCTCCTCTGCCCTCTATCCAGGACTTGTATACTTCAAGAACCAAGAAACGGGCAGAGAAAATTATCACTGACTCCTCACACCCTGGACATTACTTTATCCAACCCCTCCCCTCCGGCAGGCGCTATAGATCCATCCACATTAAAACCACCAGATTTAAAAGCAGTTTCTTACCACAGGCGATCTCCCTACTAAATAAATAAATGACTGATAATACATAAAATATTCATCTGCTGCCAAATTGACTACACTGTAGTACTCATCCTACATGTTGTGCACTTTACTGTTTTGTAAATATTTCAGATGCTGCTAAATTACATATCTGTATATTGTGTGTATATAATCTTATAGTTTGGATAATTTTTGTGATTTTGTGTTTAATGTTTAATGTATACGTTGCTTGTACACTGTATCGTACCATTACTAGAGAGATACCATCAGCCGGAAACAAATTCCTTGTGTGTATCCACATACCTGGCCAATAAATCTGATTCTGATTCTGATTATACATAATATGGGTCATTCCTACAATTTGGTGCCTTTTGTGTCCCCAGTACTGTATCATTGTATTTATTAAGTACATTTTAAACAATACAATTTCTAAACATCCTACTGAAATAATGAACACTTTCAAATACTAAACACAATGCCCCCCGAACCCCCCCAAAATTATTGTATACATACTGTCCCCAGTGCTGTACATTCTGGATATATGAGGTTTAATCATGAAAATATCTCAGTCTTTCAATACTGTTTAAAAGGTTTTGCTTAAGTCCCTCTAAACCTTGGATTTAATTTCTTTATCAGTTTATTTTATTGCTGATTATAAGGGTTTTTCTGTCTCTTAAAATTAAGAGCTGTTTTGCATACTGACATCATTTCCTGGCGCTCACATGATCTTTTTAGAAGGAAAACAACTGTGGAAGATGAGTGGCTAACTATAATGTTGTTTATAATATTGTTTTTTCCACATTTTATCCTAAAAGTCTTATATGGTTAACCATAACATGTCCACCCTGTTATGAGTTATGAGATATGTTATGAGAAAAAGCAATAAGATTTAATAATTTTAAAAATAATCATACTAAAAAGCAGAGAATTTTGTCTGAATTCACTTTTATACTAGCATGGTTTTGCTCACTCGCTAGCTGATGGCTAATTTTATGTCAGAATGTCCACCCTGTTATGGTCCACCTAACCATCTAATATGTAACAGGGTGGACGTCACAGTGTATATGAGGTGCATGTGTAATTTATATAGCTTTATTATTCAATTTGTTTATAATAATGACAGAAATATTGATATTATGTGTGCATCCTTTAAAGAATGGCCTTAAGTGCAGCTGAAAGACAGAAACACAACAGTTATGCATTTGTCTGTAACAGGGTGGACATCCTGGGTCAGAGACTGCATAAACATGTTTTAATAAAACCTACAATGTTTGTGTGCTTGAGCTTGACCAATATTAGTTTGGAAAAGTATAACATGTCCTTTTTATAATAAAACATGAAAAACAAATAAAACAGTGTTTCATTTTCAAAAAGTTTTAAGGTCCAAGAGGCACCCAATCCCAGGAATGACCCACTATAGCATGTTTTTCTCCTTATTAATACTTTCTCCTCACTCAAGCTAAACTCTTTTTTGACAATGTTTGTGTAGCTTTTGGCTTTTCCAGGTAAAGAGGTAAACGGAAAACCACATAATGATGTCAATGGTCCTTGTTATGCTCTATGAAGGTTAACGTATGTGTGTTTGTGACCTGAATTGTTTCAGCTTGTATTACACTGTTAACCTAATTAATTAACAATTAATATATTTATTTATGTATACATTTATTTGTAGACTGGCAGGACTGTTAGGTATATCATTCTCCAAAATGTTTACAACTGCAAAATGTTGTTGTATTGACTAAATTCGCAAGTGCATTTACTTTCAACTCTCAGTAGCACAACTTGCCCAAGTAGGAAAAAGAACTATTACATGTGGTAGAGAACTCAACTTTTTTGTTTCTGAAAACGTTAAGGACACGCACAACTAAGTATAAAAATACTGCCAATTGATTTTAACAGATAACCAACCGTAATTAGTTTGTAATTGGCCGAAGTGCTAATACTGCTTCCAACAACAAAAGGGAGTGCTGTACTACACACACTGACTTCAAATGACTACATTTCCCAAGGATTATTATCATTATTAAGCACTCATTAGCACTGATGCACCACACCTGAGATCAGCTATTATTGGGCAAGCCAAAGCCTAGTGGTTAAGGTACTGAACTTGTAATCAGAAGGTCGCTGGTTCAACCCTCACCACTGCCCGGTTGCTGCTGTTGGACCCTTGAGCAAGGCCCTTAACCCTCAATTGCACCGACTGTATATTGTAACTGTAATGTAATGTGCTTTGAATAAAGGCTAAATGCCAAGAATGTAAATCTATTAGTAATCTATTAATTGATGGTCCTAGATCAGAACAGTGATCCATTTGCTTTGTGCTTGACTTAAGTCGGTAAGGTAGACAGACAGTATAACCTTTGCCTTCCATCTCTTAAACAAATACATACGGTCTAAACTTAAAGCTCTTACGTTTACATTTACATTTTCAGCATTTAGCAGACGCTAACTGAGTAGCTAACACACCACACTTGGTCACAAAGCAACCTCTCCTTTTTGCACTTTCACCATTTAGTTCCTGTTAGGCATCATTTAGATTCTGTTCGTGTATTTATTAATTTTTCTTTCTTTTTTTCCCAGAAATGATTGTGGGTTGTGAGTTGTTTTGCTCACACTGTGGTATGTTCGACTCCAACAAAGTTTTAGTTCCGATGTTTTAGCTTATTAATCTGCTATTAGTGTTCCATTATCTTTTATTGGCTCTTCACAATATTGTTCTGCCTTGGTTAAGTAAGTGTATGTGTTTGCGTGTATTTGTATGTGTATATGTATTTTACTCATCCCCTTTTCCACTTATTTAGTTAATATTTTATGTGGTTGTTCTAAATTCCATTTTCACACTAATGGGGCTGAAAAGACTTGCTTTAGCTTCCCTTGATGCTTTAATTTCATCATCACTTTCACATCCTTCATACCTCATCACTTTCTACAAGGCATGGAATGGAAACAAATGGAACAATCAGCAACAAATGGTTTGTCACATTTTACGAACGCAGTGGAAAAACAAAGCTAAGAGCAATTTAGTGAGATTTATGTGAACCCTACAGTGCCTGGGATGAGCCAAACCACAACTAAATCAAACTAAGGCCTAATGGTGTGTATAACTAGTGAGCATGTTTCAGGTGGTTTAAATAAATTGTTGTGTTACAGGTTGGGGAAAAAGCAATATAATGTTTAATGTGCTCTTTGTTACAGATAGCCAATTCAAGTTCAGTAGAATTAGACATACTGCATGACGAGACGGATATCATAGCCGGATACAGCCCCTAGCAACAAATGGTAATACTACACAGAATGGAGGATATGACAGACACCGTCTGACACTGTCTGGAAAATAAGAACCATTCAAATCAAAAAGACCATTTTCTTTTGTTCTTCCTAATACATTTACATTTACAACAGTCCAAGGATACAAATCTGCTAAAACCCTGTTAAAACAAAGGTCTTTTATATGAAACACAAATATAATGAAATACAAAATACATTTTATGAAATACAAATACGGGGCGGCACGGTGGCTCGATGGGTAGCACCGTCGCCTCACAGCAAGAAGGTCCTGGGTTCAATCCGCAGGCGGGGCGGCCCGGGTCCTTTCTGTGTGAAGTTTGCATGTTCTCCCCATGTCTGCGTGGGTTTCCTCCGGGAGCTCCGGTTTCCTCCCACACTGATTTGCCCTATAGATGAATGTGTGTGTATCTGCCCTGTGATGGACTGGCGCCGCATCCAGGGTGTTACTGTGTGCCTTGCGCCCATTGAAAAGCTGGGATAGGCTCCAGGACCCCACCCGCAACCCTAATTGGATAAGTGGTTAAGAAAGTAAGTGAAAGTGAGTGAGTGAAATACAAATACAAACAATACAAAAGCTGTCACTATGCAATTGCATAGCAGATATTATACATCATGTGTATTGACTTGCATATACAATCTTTAACTTACTGATGCTGTAATAAAGATATTTGCAGTAATTCTGTACCTACAGATAGAAATGCCCCAAGTTTAATACATATTTATTAAAGCACACAAAGAAGAATTTTATCTAATAGAAATGTATTTATTTGGATATTATTAATTTTGCATATAATCCTTTGCCCTGACAGTTTTACAGAAGCTCTGACCATATGTGACTCCAGGCTTTTATGTTCTACACTGCTGTGCTCCATCAAATATAATTATATTGATTAGACATGGCACGACTACACAACATACGAGATATGGAAGCTAAAGGAATGGGGAGAGAGAAACAGAACAAGAAAGAGAGAGATACCGAGAGAGGAGGAAAAACTCAATGTGAAGGCCAAGGCCACAGAGGGAGTCATGAGTGAATTTGTGTGACCTCAGCAAAGCTGCAAGACCATGATGCTTTTCACCGTACAGCTCCAAGGCTAAACATATTCTCACTACTGGCCTGCTGTCACTCATTTACAAGTCCAGCTTACACTGACCTTCACTGCATACTTTCCTTACTAATCAGCTTGTTACACAATACAGCAAAACCTCACAGCAGTGGAAATTAAATTGTAACTAGGGGTATGTCAGGTCAGAGGCAACGCTGGCTATATTCAGATGTAATCACTCACTCACTTTCTTAACTGCTTACCCAATTAGGGTCGCAGGGGGGTGCTGAAGCCTATCCCAGCTTTTCAATAGGCGCAAGGCACACAGTAACACCATGGACGGGCGCCAGTCCATCACAGGGCAGACACACATACACATATATACACACACCCATTCACCTATAGGGCAATTCAGTGTCTCCAATTAACCTGACTGCATGTTTTTGGACTGTGGGAGGAAACTGGATCTCCCGGAGGAAACCCACGCAGACACGGGAAGAACATGCAAACTCTGCACAGAAAGGACCCGGACCGCCCCACCTGGGGATCGAACCCAGGACCTTTTTGCTGTGAGGCGACAGTGCTACCCACCAAGCCACCCCAGATTTAATCAATAAACCACAAAAAACTTTGCCACAAATAATACGCTTCTGAAATACAAGTGTTACTGTCCACAATCAAGCAAGTTTTACATCGCCATGGGCATAGAGACTACCATACTGGAAAAAAAGACCCTGCTCCACTTCTGGGATCATAAAGCTTGACTATAGTTAGTTGCTAATGGACATAAAGTCTTCTGTGGGAAGGTTTTGTGATCAGAGAATGATTTGGGGCTGTTTTGCTGCCAGCAAAGGAAAAAGAATGAAAAATAAGGAAGGACGATTTAAAATTCCTACATTTGATACATTTGGGTGTTCCTGAAGGCCAATTACCCAAAACATGCTACATCAGGCTTAAATCAAGCTTTTGGAATGGCATTCCTAACATCCTGACCTTAATCTTATTGAAAACATGTGGAATGTACTGAAAAGTGAAGTCTGTACCAACCCCCATTTTCAAAATATTTGTTTCAACTTTACCAATTTTGCCATGCAGAGAGGCCAAAGACTGATGCAGTGAAATGTGCTGCGCTATCAAAGTGTCGCATGTGTACCACATTACACTCAGAAATAAAGTTAATAAATAAAATAAATCATACAGTAAAAAGATATAAATATATATATGTATATACAGGTCCTTCTCAAAAAATTAGCATATTGTGATAAAGTTCATTATTTTCCATAATCTAATGATAAAAATTAAACTTTCATATATTTTAGATTCATTGCACACCAACTGAAATATTTCAGGTCTTTTATTGTTTTAATACTGATGATTTTGGCATACAGCTCATGAAAACCCAAAATTCCTATCTAAAAAAATTAGCATATCATGAAAAGGTTCTCTAAACGAGCTATTAACCTAATCATCTGAATCAACGAATTAACTCTAAACACCTGCAAAAGATTCCTGAGGCTTTTAAAAACTCCCAGCCTGGTTCATTACTCAAAACTGCAATCATGGGTAAGACTGCCGACCTGACTGCTGTCCAGAAGGCCATCATTGACACCCTCAAGCAAGAGGGTAAGACACAGAAAGAAATTTCTGAACGAATAGGCTGTTCCCAGAGTGCTGTATCAAGGCACCTCAGTGGGAAGTCTGTGGGAAGGAAAAAGTGTGGCAGAAAACGCTGCACAACGAGAAGAGGTGACCGGACCCTGAGGAAGATTGTGGAGAAGGGCCGATTCCAGACCTTGGGGGACCTGCGGAAGCAGTGGACTGAGTCTGGAGTAGAAACATCCAGAGCCACCGTGCACAGGCGTGTGCAGGAAATGGGCTACAGGTGCCGCATTCCCCAGGTCAAGCCACTTTTGAACCAGAAACAGCGGCAGAAGCGCCTGACCTGGGCTACAGAGAAGCAGCACTGGACTGTTGCTCAGTGGTCCAAAGTACTGTTTTCGGAAATCAAGGTGCCAGAGTCTGGAGGAAGACTGGGGAGAAGGAAATGCCAAAATGCCTGAAGTCCAGTGTCAAGTACCCACAGTCAGTGATGGTCTGGGGTGCCATGTCAGCTGCTGGTGTTGGTCCACTGTGTTTTATCAAGGGCAGGGTCAATGCAGCTAGCTATCAGGAGATTTTGGAGCACTTCATGCTTCCATCTGCTGGAAAGCTTTATGGAGATGAAGATTTCATTTTTCAGCACGACCTGGCACCTGCTCACAGTGCCAAAACCACTGGTGAATGGTTTACTGACCATGGTATTACTGTGCTCAATTGGCCTGCCAACTCTCCTGACCTGAACCCCATAGAGAATCTGTGGGATATTGTGAAGAGAAAGTTGAGAGACACAAGACCCAACACTCTGGATGAGCTTAAGGCCGCTATCGAAGCATCCTGGGCCTCCATAACACCTCAGCAGTGCCACAGGCTGATTGCCTCCATGCCACGCCGCATTGAAGCAGTCATTTCTGCAAAAGGATTCCCGACCAAGTATTGAGTGCATAACTGAACATAATTATTTGAAGGTTGACTTTTTTTGTATTAAAAACACTTTTCTTTTATTGGTCGGATGAAATATGCTAATTTTTTTAGATAGGAATTTTGGGTTTTCATGAGCTGTATGCCAAAATCATCAGTATTAAAACAATAAAAGACCTGAAATATTTCAGTTGGTGTGCAATGAATCTAAAATATATGAAAGTTAAATTTTTATCATTACATTATGGAAAATAATGAACTTTATCACAATATGCTAATTTTTTGAGAAGGACCTGTATAAATATATATTACATTAAAATTAATTAATTAAAATATAAATTATTAATTATTCAATTTTAATTATTATATATTACATTTATATTATAAAGTTATTAGTTATTTACAGCAAAAAATGCCATTCCATTTAATTGTATGTCAATTTTAAATGTAACTAGAAATGCTGAGTTTGAAATTGTACCGTCAACGTTGTTTTATTATAATTTATGGTCTGTCTAAAATAAGAAAAACAAAATACATAGTTATATGTCACATAAACAAACGTGTTTAAACAAGGTGTCAGCATAAACCTTTGACACAATGTGGCTAACTATGCACTTTGTAACCAGCAAATGTCACATAAAAAATTGTACAAAGGTCAGTAGAATCCTGCAATCAAAACCCCACAGAAGCTCTCATGCTTTTTAGCACGTTTAGCACACTTCCACTCGCTGTGTTTTCCTTTTCCTCGTTACATACGTAACTGCACTTACGGTAAAGCAACAACAGCCGCTGCATGCTGCACCTTAATGTTCAATCATTATTCATCTGCACAGGCTGGAACATGCCCTACACACAAACACACACACACACACAAACTCACACACTAACAACAGCCTGGCATTATGCTGAGCTCTACAGCAGGCGGTGGTAATGTTACTAAACTGCCAGTATATCACAGCCTCAGGCCTCCTTACTCACAAAAACACCCCAGCACACAGAGAAACACACCCCGCCGTCATGGCTGTGCATGGACTAGTCCTGCAGAAACACAGCGGTTCCCATAACCTGAACGCATGACTGCAGCGGGATAAAAGAAGTAGTGTTGCCACCTTTGAACTCCATGCATGTGTATCATCAGGTTAAAATAAGAGTTCAAATATTTATAATGATTTTAATCAGAGTTGCTGACAGAAGCTACTTTGAGACCGAGATTCACAATGTCAGTTTGCATTTTCATGATTTTGTACTCTAGTGTGTATTTATTTCTACAGGCCTGTGGGACTATATCAAAATATACAAAGACGACTTTAGCGCTATACAAATAAATAAATAAGGTTGACTTTACATTGCAAGGGTTTTATAATAAATGTGAAATTATAACTACATTTATTTGATTAATATTTAAAACACAATTATGAAGCCTAATTATCAATTTAACTAAACAAAAATTTAGGATTTTCTTGTAGATTGAAACGTTAGATACATATAACCTGATACTAGTTTTACAGTAGCTTTATTGTATGATAAGGGCCATAAATGTTAAATCACACTGTATTTGATATATAATATACATCGACTAGGCATAACATTATGACCACTGACAAGTGAAGTGAATAACACTGATTATCTCTTCATCACGGCACCTGTTAGTTGGTGGGATATATCAGGCAGCAAGTGAACATTTTATCCTTAAGGGCCAAATTGTGATGGCTAGATGACTGGGTCAGAGCATCTCCAAAACTACAGCCCTTGTGGGGTGTTCCCGGTCTGCAGTGGTCAGTATGTATCAAAAGTGGTCTAAGGAAGGAACAGTAGAAGTGAAAGGGTCATTGATGCACGTGGGGAGCGAAGGCTGGCCCGTGTGGTCTGATCCAAAAGACGAGCTACTGTAGCTCAAATCGCTGAAGAAGTTAATGCTGGTTCTGATAGAAGGATGTCAGAATACACAGAGCATCACAGTTGCAGGGCTGTTTTGGCAGCAAAAGGGGGACCAACACAATATTAGGAATAATGTTATGCCTGTTCAGTGTATTTTATGCTATAATGTAAAGCTGAGAAATTTTCCACCAAGAATGTTTGGCATTCACAGCACTTAGTAAATGCTTTTATTTCAAGTCACTTACAATTGTAGCAGTATACAACGTAAGCAATTGAGGGTTAAGGGTTTTCTCAAGGCTTTTAACCAGCAAACTTCTGATTACTAATTCAGTACGTTAACCGCTGGGCTACAACTGCCCAGTTCTGTTTTGTGTTATAATTATGGTTCCATTTTATTTCATTACATTTTCATCAACCTTAATCCTGGTCATGGTCGTGGCAAGTCTGGCTCCACCAGGAAACACTGGTCGTAGGGTAGGAATACCCTGGACAGGGCACCAATCCATTGGAAGATTTTGCCTCCCTTCCTCATTTCTGTGTAGTCTGCTTATCGGTTTATTTCTGGCTGATAGCACTGGAATTCCCAGTGGTGGAGAGCTGGCATATTAGACTGCTGCACCATTCAAGCGCCTGGGTTATAATATAAAAATGCATTACTTTTATATTACTGTCTAAGCTTGCATCCTTATTGTTAATAATAAGTAGAAGTTGGACAGGGCTGTGTTTCAAACCAATTTCTGTTTTCTATGCAGTCTGCTTGAAAAGCATCACATAATTGTTAACTGATTTAACACATGATTTAAAATAAAGTGTGATATTTTTGACACAGGAGCTCTTTGTGTCACAGTCACATGTCGTGTATAATTAAAATTGCTGAGTCGCCAAGCTGGGAATGGTGTGGTGTGCACTGGGTATTAGGTTAAAGATTGTGTGTTGCAATATTTTGCCAGGAGCTAAATATTCATCCAAGGGCAGTGATAAGTCTAAGTAGTTAAAGCACTGGATTAGTGATTAGACGGTCGCTGGTTCAAGCCCCGCTGTTGGACCCCTGAGAATAATCCTTAATTTCTTACTTGCTCAGACTGAATTCAATTACAAATGTAAATGTATTTTTTTCCTTCTAGAAATGGATAAAAAGCCATGATTTGACTTTTGTGTAGATGGAAATGGAAGCTGTAGGAAACGGAAACGTCATCGCTGTCTTTCCTCTCTTCCTTCTGCTCTTCCTATTTTCACTCCTATCATTTCTTATCTGTAAGGCACGGCTTAGTGCTACCATACAAACTGATAAAACCTGGCAGGAGGCTTGAGTTCACACAAACACACAAACACACACACACACACACACTCATGTACAAACACAAAGAGGCATCAAAGAAGCTAAACATTAACACTAGCACACAAAACAAATGCAAACACATCCTACTACTTGGACGTAAATATTCTAACCAACCTATGCCTGACCCTAGATTTTTACTACCTCTGGTGGTCCCAAGCATTAACAATGCAAAAACAGAGCGATGGAGAGCATGTGGCTGTTTATGGCTGTTTAAGAATGTTGTCTTCTGTTTCCACATGTGATAGTTAAATTAGCCATAAATATTTTTATGGCAGGTTTTCATAACCTCAAAATATGTTTAAAGTAATAATTATTTACAATAATGACACAGTTACAGTTGTATTTTACAATGAAGGTTAGACTGATCTCAGATTCATTAACCTTTCATTTTATTTTAAGCCAAGCTCTGTGGGAACTAATGCACTATCACCACTGAGATCCGACTTGTGAGATCTGAATCTCAGCTGTGCTATCGATCAGCCAAGCACTGACAGACAGAAATGATTAGCTGTACCTGTATAGGAGGGAAAAGGTAGACAATTTATTTCTGCAGTCCAATTGTCTCCTCTAAGTTGTTGTGCTTTGGTAAAACATCTTATGCAAAAGTTTTTTTTGTTGATTTTTAAAGTGAAAATAAGTTTTTTATGCATTTTCCTGCAAATTTTAGTCTTTCACATGCATGTTACATCTTAATTTGTTTACATTTGCAGAAATTTGCACCCTGCAGAGGATGTATTAACAATAAAATGACAAATCATGAATTTGACCAGGGGTGTAAAAACTTGTACTTCTGGGATTTCTTTGAATGTCTTTTTGCCATTATTAAAAGCATGCAGAAGCTGGACTGGCTGCTGAAGATTAGATACGTGTGTGTCTAACTCCAGCAGCACTGCTGTGTCTGATCCACTCATACCAGCACAACACACACTAACACACCACCACCATGTCAGTGTCACTGCAGAGCTGAGAATGATCCACCACCTAAATAATGCCTACTCTGTAGTGGTTCTGTGGCAGTCCTGACCATTGAAGAACAGGGTGAAAGCAGGTTAAAAAGCATGCAGAGAAACAGATGGACTACAGTCAGTAATTGTAGAACTACAAAGTGCTTTTATATGGCAAGTGGAGCTGATAAAATGAACAGTGAGTGTAGAAACAAGGAGGTGGTTTTAATGTTATGGCTGATCAGTGTAGAAGCACTTGTAGAAGTAGTTCTACAATTACTGACTGCAGTCCATCTGTTTCTCTGCATGCTTTCTTAGCCCCCTTTCATGGTGTTCTTCAATGGTCAGGACTCTCCCAGGTGTGTGGTGTGTTAGTGTGTGTTGTGCTGGTATGAGTGGATAAGACACAGCAGCGCTGATGGAGTTTTTAAACACCTCACTGTCCCTGCTGGACTAATCCACCAACCAAAAATATCCAGTCAACAGCACCCTGTGGGTAACGCCCTGTTCCACTGATGAAGATCTAGAAGATGACCAACTCAAACAGTAGCAATAGATGAGCGATCAACTCTGACTTTACATCTACAAGGTGGACCAACTAGGTAGGAGTGTCTAATAGAGTGGACAGTGAGTGGACACTGTATTTAAAAACTCCACTTATACCAGCACAACACACACTAACACACCACCACCATGTCATTGTTACTGCAGTGCTGAGAATGATCCACCACCTAAATAATACCTGCTCGTTGATGGTTCTGTGGGGGTCCTGACCATTGAAGAATGGGGTGAAAGCAGGCTATGGTAGAGAATGGTAGAGAAGGTATGTAGATAAACAGATGGACTACAGTCAGTAATTGTAGAACCAAAAAGTGCTTCTATGTGGTAAGTGGAGCTGATAAAATGGACAGTGAGTGTAGAAACAAGGAGGTGGTTTTAATGTTATGGCTGATCAGTGTATAAACCATATACTTCGACTTTTACTTGAGTATTTTTTTCAGATCAGTAGTGCTTTTACTTAAAAGGTAAAGAACTTTTGTACATCTGCCACCTCTGCTCTGAAGAATATTTTTATAGACAGATGAGCAGACAGACACTGATGCATTTGATAAACTGATAAGGACAAAAGTCATGGTCTTGACTAAAAATTGATTGATTTGTTTTGTGATAAAACTTTAAAACTTTGCGTTGTAGTAAGAAACGTCCTATGCTGCTTTACTATCAGTTTTAGCACAGAACCACATTAGAGACGACAGGATGAGAAAAAGTCAAGACTGTAAGCTAATCAGCTACTGAGGGAGGTGACAGTCAAGATCAACCAGATATAAAATTCTGGTAGCTGTGAATTTTGGGTTAGCCACAACCAGCTGTGTTACAAAGGCAAAAATATAATCACACAGAATTAGGGTGACAGCTTAAGCTCATGCCATACATAGAAGGTAAAAAATGAGATGGGAAATTCCATTTCATGAGAATGTTTTTCCAGGCTTAATTTTTTGTTGACCACTGATGACGTCAATGTTTATTTCTGACTTTTCATTTAATGTATGCATTTCAGCCTGGAGAATCTGCGTCTAAAAGAATCATCCTGAACTATTTCATTCTAATCACTGAGCCTAATATTCACATAAACACCAACCAAAAATATCCAGCCAACAGCACCCTGTAGGCAGCGTCCTGTGACCACTGATGATGATATAAAAGATGACCAACTCAAAGAGCAGCAATAGATGAGCGAACGTCTCTGACTTTACATCTACAAGATGGACCAACTAGGTAGGAGTGTCTAATAGAGTGGACAGTGAGTGGACACGGTATTTAAAAACTCCAGCAGTGCTGCTGTGTCTGATCCACTCATATCAGCACAACACACACTAACACACTGCATTGCTGAGGATGATCCATCCTTTTAAGGACAAAAGTCATGACACATAAACACTAAACACAAGCATACAGCCTGGACAGGGTGCTCAGCTACTGCATGGCATCTGATATTTACCCATTCATCCATTTACTTAATGTATTACTGACAGTAGTGGAAGGTCAGGGGTTAGTGTACTGGAATTTACATTTTCAGCATTTAGCGGATGCTTTTATCCAAAGCGAGTTACAATTATAACTGAATACAGTTTAAACAATTGAGGGTTAAGGGCCTTGCTCAGGGGCCCAACAGTGGTGGTGGTGAGGCTTGAACCTGCAACCTTATGATTACCAGTCCAGCATCCTAATCACTGAGCTACCACTGCCCTTTTTTCCACTACACGTTTAATCAGAATATTGCTGGTTCAAGTCCCACATTTGGCAGAATGCCATTGTTGGTCCCTTAACCCTTAGGATAAAAGCATCTGATAAATGTTAAAAATGTACAATGTAGCCGCTCGGGTGCATACGGCTGCTGCCCACATGTCGGAGGGGGCATGGGTTAGCTTTGTTCTCCTCAAGTCAGAGCGGGGGTCGGCATTAGTGGAGAGGAAGCGTGACGCAATTGGGCAATTGGACGCGCTAATAGGTCAGGAGAAAAAGGGAAGAAAATGCATAAACAAAATATATGTAAAAAATTTTTTAAATGTAACCTAATGTCAAGTGAGAGTGACAAGTAAGGCTTCTGTGAAGCCATGTTCACCTGTTCTTTTCCCCAGCCAGACAATAGGAGTCTTGAGAATTGAGAATCTTTGTTTTAGACTAACATTAATTATAAAATTCAGCTATTAATGCTTATTAATGTTTATTAGATGTTGCTTCTTACTCATATTATTTTAGATGATTTTGTCTATATCACCCCTGGTAGGTTACAAAAAGCTAAAGTACTGTTAAGTGTCTGATTCTAAGCATGCAGTGTAAGCATGCAGTGCATGCAGTGTAAATTTACCAAAGTATTTTTATTGTTTTTTTTTTAATCTCTATTCACTTTTATTGTTTATTGTCTTATTGTCATCTTTTGCTTCTTTTGTAATTTTATTATTGTTGTAATGTTCTGGCAATAGTGTTTTCTACAGTCATGCCAATAAAGCTACTTTGAATCTTTGAATCTTGAATCAGTGAGTGATGCTCTTCTGCCATGAGCTTTTTGGACAATGCTGATTTATGAGAATTTGAAA
This sequence comes from Trichomycterus rosablanca, assembly GCF_030014385.1. Classification (NCBI taxonomy): domain Eukaryota; kingdom Metazoa; phylum Chordata; class Actinopteri; order Siluriformes; family Trichomycteridae; genus Trichomycterus; species Trichomycterus rosablanca. The sequence continues at coordinate 38,061,871 of NC_085989.1, read as the reverse complement.
CTATATACTAATAGACCATTTTATAGATAAGGGGAAGAAGCTAAAACTCACAGCTTGACCACAGCCCTTTTTAAGAAGTTACATGTCCACACATAGTGGCTTAGCGGTTCAGGGTTCAAGCTCTACCAACATCAAGCTGCCACTGTTGGGCCTTTCAGCAAGGCTGCTTACCATTAGTTGAATCGATTGTATCCTGGCCATGGTGTGTAAATCACTTTAGATAAAAGAATCCACCACAGCACAGATGCACAATTTCAATCTGTGATTGATTCTTACTTACGTCTGGATCTTGATTGAACTTTCTATATTATTTGAACACATGCGAGCACACCAACAACCAAGAGTACACTCCAGCACCCACTTGATCATTTTTATGGCTTGTTTATGGCTGCTGTTATTTTGCTGCCAGGTTTTTAGCAATTAGGTGTAAAAACATAGGAACAAAGTTGTGGCTAGGGAAGGAGGGACGGCAGTTTTATTGCTCTGGTGATCCAGACACCAGGCTCTTTTTAATAATGAAGCACATCTAGGGCACTAAAACATCTAGGGCACTAAATTATGTATATAATAAGTGATTGCTGTTGTTGCTATGCTCACATATTACTCTGCAGACTGTTATGTTATTTGAAATTGAGTAATAGTTAAACTAAAAAGTTTTAATAAGAACAGCAATGTGTGCTGCTTTAATTAAAACTATTTTTTAAAAATATATGTACGCAATCAAACAACAGAGGATTAAACTGGTTAGAAGCAAATAACCTTAGGATTGGTGCTTCCAAACCAAACAGCAATGAAACAATGTGATGTTTGCCAGTGTACTATACTGTTAAAATATTTCATTAACATAATTGAAGCTATAATAATTGAGGCGCAGCAGGATGTTCCACTAGCACACCAGCACAGAGATTCTGAATATATAATAATTAATAATAATAATTATGTGATGGTTAAACCATTATATAAGAAATATTATTTAACACCAGCTTCACTACATCTGTCTGGGTCCCTGACTCTGTCCAGCATGACACAATTACTGAAACTAAATGAATAAATGAATTTTACTGTATATAATTGAAATAGATGATGATAAAGTAGTTACTCTCTCAACCGCCTTATTTCATTTTACTTGATTTAAATAGCAGAGACGCACGCTACTTCCTTTCTACTGAAGGTAGAAAAACAGTTTCACCACTACCTCTCTGAGTAATGTGTTTACTGGGGATGTTAACTCAGAGGTTTCCAGATTACTAAAGCGTAACTTCACTAAAAACAGGGTGCATGGCATTTGATGTGTACCCATTCACCCACTCACTCAATCCCTTACTGACAACTAAAGTAACCATGCCAGCAACGGGCATTCTTTTAGAGGGATGATTAGAGTTAAGTTGATTAGAATTGAGAGTTTACTTCACTGTATTCCACATAGACGGTTGCTGGAGGTAAGGAAGGAACCCAAGTCCCAATAACTGCTGCACCACTGTGCCACCAATGTCTGGATAGCTGCACCTTATTCTGAATCATATTTAGGATGTTGCAGTTGATGTTGCATTCCTAGAGTAGTGGAAGGTCAGGGGTTAAGATTCTGGACTTTTTAAATCAGAATATTGCTGGTTCAAGGCCCACATTTGCCAGAATGCTATTGTTGGTCCCTTAACCCTTTGGATAAAAGCATCCAATAAATGCTAAACTCATGTGAACTCAGTTTTCTCGTTACCAGATTACTAAAGTGTAACTTCACTAAAAGCTAATTGCTCTATGCACGTAAAAGTACTCAACTACAAACCCCATTTCTGGAAAAGTTAGGACATTTCGTAAAATGCACCCCTAACCCAAGAATCTGTCATTTGTTGTTTTTTTTATATATATTTTTTCTCTGCTTTTTCTCCCTTTTTAGCGCGTCCAATTGCCCGAGTGTGTCATGCTTCCTTCTCTGATTGAGGAGAACGAGGCTAACCCACGCCCCCTCCGACACGTGGGCAGCATGCCATATGCTGCATCTTATCACCTACACTTTGACGAGTGCAGTGCAGCTCAGCGTTGTGTACGGAGAGACACACCCTGAGAGCACTCTTTTCTCATCTCTGTGCAGGCGACATCAATCATCCAGCAGAGGTCGTAATTGCACCAGTCATGAGAGAGAGACCCTATTTGGCTTAGTCCCGCCAATCTGAACAACAGGCCAATCGTTGTTCATGTGGCCGCTCAGCCTAGGTGGCGGGCAGAGCTGAGATTCGATACGATGTATTCGAGATCCCAGCTGTGGTTCCAGCGTGTGTTTTTACCGCTGCGCCACCTGAGCTCATCTGTCATCTGTTGACTCGCTTTGACATTTATTTAGCTGACAAAGTATTAATGACAAACTTTATTGTATTATGTAAGTGGAAACACATTTAGAATCTGATGCCTTCAAGAAATTCAAAGAAGTTGGTACAGAGGCAAAAAAAGAGTGAAAAGTTTGAACAATATTAGGAAGCGTTTTATTCCACAATAAGCAGGTGACCTGGTAACAGTTGAGGCTGTGATTAGAGAGTCTCAGTCTTTGCAAGCAAATATGGGTCATTGTTTGTGAGAGAATTGTCAGTTCAAAACAAACATTTCCCAGAACAAGCTTGCAAATAATTCGGGCCTTTTAATATCTCCCTATATAATATTGTAAATGATTATGAGAATGAGGAGAAATCTCAGGATCAGAAACCACTGTTGAATGTGCATGACTTTCCAGCCCCTAGATGGCAAAGCATGAGAAACTGTCATGCTACTGCATAAATACAGCCAGGTGGAGTCTGGACTACTTCAGAAAACTGTTGTCACTGAATACAATCTGCTGTCGCATCAAGAAATGCAAACTGAAAGTCCGTTATGCAAAAAGGAAGCCATATATCAATTTTAAGCAGAAATGCTGCCAACTTTTAATGCTGCTCTGTGCCCGAGCTCATTTCAGATGGGCTGTGGTCAGATAAGTCGAACAGGAATGGGCAAAAATTTCACTTGCAAAACTGCAACAGTTAATATCAACAGTGCTCAGTGGAAAAGTGTAATTACTAGGAAAGATGATGTAACAGAATAGTGAACACGCCTCTGTTTCAACTGTTAGAAGTGTGCTGCAGTTGCTGTGCAACTTTTAAATGTGTTTATACACCGATCAACCATAACATTAAAGCCACCTCTTTTGTTTCTACACACATTGTCCATTTTATCAGCTTCACTTACCATATAGAAGCACTTTGTAGTTCTACAATTACTGACTGTAGTCCATCTATTTCTCTGCATACCCTTTTAACCTGCTTTCACTCTGTTCTTCAATGGTCAGGACCCCCAAAGGACCACCACAGAGCAGGTATTATTTAGGTGGTGGATCATTCTCAGCACTGCAGTGACACTGTTCAAAACAGTGTGGTGGTGGTGTGTTAGTGTGTGTTGTGCTGGTATGCGTGGATCAGACACAGCAGTGCTGCTGGAGTTTTAAATACCGTGTCCACTCACTGTCCACTCTATTAGACACTCCTACCTAGTTGGTCCACCTTGTAGATGTAAAGTCAGAGACGATCACTCATCTATTGCTGCTGTTTGAGTTGGTCATCTTCGAGACCTTCATCAGTGGTCACAGGACGCTGCCCATGGGGCGCTGTTGGCTGGATATTTTTGGTTGGTGGACTATTGTCAGTCCAGCAGTGACAGTGAGGTTTTTAAAAACTCCATCAGCGCTGCTGTGTCTTATCCACTCATACCAGCACAACACACACTAACACACCACCACCATGTCAGTGTCACTGCAGTGATGAGAATGACCCACCACCTAAATAATACCTACTCTGTGGTGGTCCTGGGAGAGTCCTGACCATTGAAGAACAGGGTGAAAGGGGGCTAACAAAGCATGTAGAGAGACAGATGGACTACAGTCAGTAATTGTAGAGCTACACAGTGCTTCTATATGGTACGTGGAGCTGATAAAATGGACAGTGAGTGTAGAAACAAGGAGGTGGTTTTAATGTTATGGCTGATCGGTGTATATGCACAGCATTTTAAATAATTTATATCCCTACTTTCCCCAGTTGTGCATATTTTTCTTCTAAATCTCTTTCATTCCATGCACTGGTTAAGAGGCCCACATCCCGATTTAACCACAAATACTTACACACACTCCTAATACATTAAAACTGACCATGAAGATCAAAGCCAAGAGCCACAAAATGGCAATTTAAACACATCTGGGAGGACTGATGGAGGGCAGAGTGAGAGCTTCATCTACCCTTCATCTACCGCAACATCATCAGATTAGCAGCTAAAGCCATATTACTTCATTACTCAACTTCCTACAGACTCCACTGCTGATTTAAGTCCGTCTAGACAAGGCTTCGTCTCTGTAGAAACTAAACCAAGAGACATGGCAGTCTAACGGGTCAAACTCAAAACATCTTTATTAAAATGAATAACATAACCACTGAAAGCATTCTGTCATATCTGAGGTTTGACACTGCCTTGCACCCTAAATTTGGAGCACTGGTAGCTAATTTGAGTGTTTTAAGGTGTCTCTCAAGTTTCCTCAACCTTGTTTTTTTACACTTGCTCCCTCCCACACATTCTCCCACATCTGTAAATGAAAGGGCCAAAATGAAAATCACTTTAGCTTTGTTTGGCAGCCCTGCTCAAGTTCCATGATGTCACTATGACATGCTTACAATCACCTGCTTTAGCATTTATAAAAGACATATAAAATAAATAAAAAACGCAGATAGGAAACTATTCTATACACACATGTGGTACGTGTTAGCTCTAAATTAGTTCATGATTTGTTGCAACACATCTTTCATCGAGAAAAAAACCTAAGCAGACTTGCTTGTCTTTTACATGGCGAACTAACAAAAGAAAAATGAAAAGCGAGCCCGACACCATTGTTTTCTGTTCCTCATTGGGACATGAATACAATTACAGTAGACCCTTGAGTTACGAACGGTTTACCATGCGAACATTTCGGGTTACGAACGATCTTTTTCAACTTAACATACGAACAAATTCCAGATTACGAACAGAAATTCGTGTAACGTGATGTCATGAACAAGTTAACTCTGACTCTCTCTCTCTCTCTCTCTCTCTCTCTATATATATATATATATATATTATATATATATATATATATATATATATATATATACAGAGAGCGAACATTCGGACAGCGGACAGTGTTTTTTCCAATGTTTTCTTTATATTTTGGAAAATTCAATATTAAAATGTCCTCAAAGAATGTGCAGAGAAAGCGTAGTGGTGAGAAAATGAACAATTGTGTTGTATAATTACTCCTGCCAGTAGCTGTCACTGTGTATCAGACAGCGGGGACAGTGAGTAAGAGAGAAAAAGGAAGTCGGCTCAGTAAAGTATTCTTTCTTTCGTGCAATTACACCTACAAAATACAACACTATTGAAATAAAGAAGGAAATAATAGAGAAATATGAGTTATTGTTGTTTCTGGTAGATACATTTTATAAAAAAAGAAGGAAATTTATTATGGTGTATTGTACAGCACACGTACTGTAGTGAATGTGTGTTTTATGTACAGTACTACTGTGAATTGTTGTTTATTATTGTTTATTACAGTAATGTCTATTCTATAATTTAAGATTTAAGGGAAAATATACTTGTATTTATAACAAAAAAGAGCATTTAAGAAATTAGAAAGATTAGGTAAGGGGGGTTTGGGAGGTCTGGCACGGATTAATTCTATTTACATGATTTCTTATGGAAAAAAAAGTTTAACTAACAAACATTTTGACTTAAGAACAGCCCTTCGGAACCAATTAAATTCGTAAGTCAAGGGTCTGCTGTATAGTTTCTTAAGCATTAACTACTATGCACAATTAATTTATATCATTCCAGAATTTCAGTGGATGTATATCCTAATCATATCATTGATAAAATGGAGCATGTTACTGCTGGGATACTTCTTAATTTTTTTTTATGACATACTACATTTTTTATTCTACTGTATTTATTCAATTACATAGTGTGTACAACATTACTTGTGTACTTTAATACTTTGTACTTTAATAGTTTTTGCTTTAATGTACCTGGAGCTGCTGTAATAACTGACTTTCCCTATGGGATTAATAAATCTATCTATCTATCTATCTATCTATCTATCTATCTATCTATCTATCTGTCTGTCTGTCTGTCTGTCTGTCTGTCTGTCTGTCTGTCTGTCTGTCTGTCTGTCTGTCTGTCTGTCCGTCCATGCCATCCATGCCACATTATATTGTATTTTTCCCTCTTCTTTTTTTTTTTCATCTCAACCTCAATTTCTCTATATTTCTATTGTGTAGATTACGTTTTTCTTTTGTTCTTTAGTACTTATGTGACCCGCCAATGTCTTTAACAGTGCATTGATTAAAAAAAGTCCCTCATTAGTATGCCTAAATAGTAACCACAACACACAACAGTAACCAGAATATTACTTAATACAGTGGTATGAGGTTTTTAATAATCGTTTAGCTTTTCCTCAGACATTCTTAGCATGTCAGAATGTCGAGGAGACACTGGACAGGATCACCAGGTCAACCATTAATGCAAAACACTTACAGGTTGAGGGTGAGTGATACAGACCATGCTCCCAAGAGGAAACTCGAAGCAGCTGGAAACTATTGTGCTTTTCCGGAATTCTCCCATGCTAGTGGTCCGGCTGGGTGTGGTTAGTCTCCGTTCGTGCTTTTGATCTAAGGTGGATCAAATTCAGACAGGACTGATTTTCTCAGAGCAGCATGACGCAAATCTTAAAATGAGATTGTGGATACTGGTAATGCGATATGCACTTTATGGCCAAAAGTTTGCAGACACTAGATCGTGACTGTTGGACAGCTAAGGATATTTAATAAATGTTAGACAAAGCTAAAGGAACTGATATGAGTTGCTAACTTTGCCATAATTTATTTATTTATTATTTAGGATTTTAACGTCATGTTGTACACACTTCAGTTACATACAAGTTTTAATTTTAAACACAGTCATGGACAATTTAGTGTCTCCAATTTACCTCACTCGCACGTCTTTGTACTGTGGGAGGAAACCAGAGCTCCCAGAGGACACGGGGAGAACATGCAAAACTCCACACAGAAAGCAGTAGACAGTGGTAGCTAATCATCAGAAGGTTGCTGGTTCAAGCCTCACCAGTGCCAAGTTGCCACCGTTGGGCCCCAATTATGTTTTTAATACATAATTATAAGTTGCTTTGGATAAAATCATCTGCTAAATGCCACAAATGTAAATGTAAGATAAACAAAGAAAATTAATGAACATAGGTCAGCTGTAGCCTAGTGCTTAGTAATCAAAATGTCGCTGAGCAAGGCTCAAAACCCTCAATTGCTCAGACTGTATACGGTAACTGTACTGTAGTTTTGAATAAAGGTGTCTGCTAAATGCCAAAGAAAATGAATAAATATAGGTCAGCTGTAGCCTAGTGGTTAAGATACTGGACTAGTAATCAGAAGGTTGCAGGTTCAAGCCTCACCACCGCCAAGTTGCCACTGTTGGGCCCCTGAGCAAGGCCCTTAACCCTCAATTGCTCTAACTGTATTCAGTCACAAGTCACTTTGAATAAAAGCGTCTGCTAAATGCCACAAATGTAAGACAAACAAAGAAAATGAATAAACATAGGTCAGCTGTAGCCTAGTGGTTAAGATACTGGACTAGTAATCCGAAGGTCACTGGTTCAAGCCCACTGCCAGGTTGCTGCTGTTGGGCCCTTGAGCAAGGCCCTCAACCCTCAATTGCTCAAACTATATTCAGTCATAAGTCGCTTTGGATAAAAGCGTCTGCTAAATTCCACAAATGTAAATGTAAGATAAACAAAGAAAATAAATGAATATAGGTCAGCTGTAGCCTAGTGGTTAAGGTACTGGAGTCATCAGAAGGTCACTGGTTCAAGCCCCACCACTGCCAGGTTGCTGCTGTTGGGCCCTTGAGCAAGGCCCTTAACCCTCAATTGCTTAGACTGTATACTATAACTGTAATGTAAGTCACTTTGATTAAAGGCATCTGCTAAATGCCAAAAATGAAAAAGATCATATATAAAATCAGGAACTGACTGAAAATAGACCTGGTTCTTCTAAAAAGTCTGTTAAGAACTAGTCACCACAACTGGAGGAAATATACAATCTGTTTCTACTCATATATATTCCAAAAAAATACAATACAAAACTAAAACATCAGCCTAACAATGTAACTAAAAATCTTTTAAGTCTGCAAAGCAGCTGTGAAATGCCCCATGGGTGCCCATTTAAATATGAAATGGTGCTTTTGTGTGCTATGCTCAAGAAGCCTAGAACAATAGCACCCATGTTAAACAAGCAATGTGAGCAAATTGGCCAAATAAAATGCAAAACTATGTGTTAAAAAGCTGGAATTTTAATGGATGCAGCTATGTGTACTCAGGAGCTTGTGGGAGGCTTGGAGGTATTGTCCAGTCCCCTTCACTCCAACAGCTTGTGTATTTTTGGGTCTTATCACTGTGCGTACATCTTATCAGTGACCCATGTGTTTGTCTCTGGCCACTTCAGGGTGCCCCCTGCATTCACAAGCTCTGGTGTGTCAGAAAGACCCAGACAAGAATATCCATCCATTAGCAAACGAATAGTGATCGGGTTTAAATGAAGGTGGTGTCAGACACACCGTCAGACTGAGAATTAAATGGTTAGTGAAAATAATAAAATAAATAGATGTCAGAGGGAAAGTTATGTTTATATACACTGATCAGCCATAACATTAAAAACTTGTTTCTACACTCACTGTCCATTTTATCAGCTCCACTTACCATATAGAAGCACTTTGTAGTTCTACAATTACCGACAGTTGTCCATCTGCTTTTCTGCATGCTTTTTAAGCCCCCTTTCACCCTGTTCTTCAATGGTCAGGACTCTCCCAGGACCACCACAGAGCAGGTATTATTTAGGTGGTGGATCATTCTCAGCACTGCAGTGACACTGACATGGTGGTGGTGTGTTAGTGTGTGTTGTGCTGGTATGAGTGGATCAGACACAGCAGCGCTAATGAAGTTTTTAAAAACCTCACTGTCACTGCTGGACTAAGAATAGTCCACCAACCAAAAATATCCAGCCAACAGCGCCCCATGGGCAGCGTCCTGTGTCCACCTGATAAAGGTCTAGAAGATGACCAACTCAAACAGCAGCAATAGATGAGCGATCATCTCTGACTTTACATCTACAAGGTGAACCAACTAGGTAGGAGTGTCTAATAGAGTGGACAGTGAGTGGACAAGGTATTTAAAAACTCCAGCAGCGCTGCTGTGTCTGATCCACTCACACCAGCACAACACACACTAACACACCATCACCATGTCAGTGTCACTGCAGTGCTGAGAATGATCCACCACCTAAATAATACCTACTCTGTGGTGGTCCTGTGGGAGTCCTGACTATTGAAGAGCAGGGTAAAAGGGGGCTAACAAGACATGCAGAGAAACAGATGGACTACAGTCAGTAATTGTAGAACTACAATGTGCTCCTAAATGTTAAGTGGAGATGATCAAATGGACGGCGAGTGTACAAACAAGGAGGTGGTTTTAATGTTATGGCTGATCGGTGTACCTAGATTGCCCCAATTTGCAAGAAGACACACGGCACGCTTTTTTAGTGTGACTTGGTTTTTTAGTGTGACACTAGTTTTCCTGTTTACGTAGACATTTTGGTTACTTTATATTCACTTATATTCATATATTGCACCTTATATTGTATTTTTTTCTTCCCTCTTTTCTTCTATTTCTTCTCAACCTCAAATTTGTAGATATATTTTTTGTAAAACTGTATTTCTATTGTGTACATTATGTTTTTCTTTTGTTCTTTAGTACTAAATGTGACCGGGCAATTATAAAAAAGCATTTCACTGCTAGTTATACCATGTATGACCTGTATGTGACTATTAAACTTTGATTTGATTTGATTAAGAATAGAAACTTCCTAAAAAATGAACAGAAGCACTAAATGATCAAATAAAATGTGGAACCGAACTGTTATGACTGCCATGAGACACATTTCTCCATCAAGTGTATGTAAACTGTACATTTTTGAGCAACATTCTTGTCTGTCCACACATGTGTGCCCTTCTTTAACGATTCCTATTACAGATTCAAGGGGTGTGAGTATTTTTTAAAGCCATGCCATTTTACCTAACACAACCTATGCAAATCAACTGAACTGTGGTTCCATCTCATTTCTGCAAGCTGCCCATAAAACATTGTTCTATCTTCAATCTCCTGTTTCAACACATAACTACTCAAGAACTAGGCCACGCAAACCCACCGCAACAATGTCCTACAAGAACAAGAAAGAGGAGAGGCCAACCATTGTCATGTTAAAAATCACAGGATCGATCTTCAACTGCCCCTCATGGACATTCATGAATCTGCATTACCATGCGGATGAGTCTAATCCCATCACAGAGGGCGCAGCTGAAAGGACGGGCTCGACAGAGACAGATCAGAAGGAAAGTTTCTGCTCGGAAAACCCCCCGACGTTTCGCTCAAGCATCCAGCTCCCGCTCTTTCAGTGTCCCAACAGGAGGGATTTGCACCGGCTTTTCCAGCTGCACAAGCAAAACGCGGGGAGGGAAAACAATGCACCGAGGAGGAAAAGTAGGGGGTTACCATGTGGGTCATGGTTGACACCTTTTTCACTCTACCTGCCCCAGCCTTTCAGCGGTGAAGTCAATCTTGCGCTGAGGACGGCCGTAAACCACAAACGCCAGGGCTGTACAGAACACTTTGAGCCACAAATTCATCACAAATGGTTTACGCTCCAAGAACAGCAGAACGTTTTCCAAGCCTCTTATGGGTGGGAAAGTGGAGAACATTATGAAATCGTGGAAGAGAGCCAGAAACCGGGTGTTTGATGCCAGTGCGAAGATTACACCTGTTTATTTTTTTTCTGCGTAAACTGTAAACCTGTGGTCACACAGATGGCACCGAATATTTAACTGCAAACAAACCACATTTAGGGGGGCAGGATTTGAATTTCAGTTGTGATGACTCAACCCAAAGCAAACACGGCAGGAAGTTAAATAAAAAAATAAAAAAAAGATTTTAATATCTTAACATATTATAGATTTGAATAAACTGACCTTATTGTTACTTCAACAGAAGCTCGATCTGTTATTTTGTACCCAACAGCGGGAACAGTGGGACCTCTTCCATTTTCTCATGAGCTGAAAATGTGGCCTATCCTAAAATGGCTAAAGCTAGAATTCCACTCTGTAAATATTTAGAAAGTTTTCCCCACGGAGCCCGAACTACATCTGTCTGCGGAAGTCAGACAAATCGTACTGGGTGTCTGTTCTGTATACAACATAAATTTAATGAGGTGTTTTGATTGTCCCTTTGCTAAATGAATGTGCACTACTGTTTATGTGGTTTGCAGCTGGTGGCTCAGCCATCAACACTGAGAAAATGTGACTTGCCTGTGAGCAAGACCTTAATACTCAGTTACTTGGATTATATAATTTCTCAGCTGTAAGTCACTTTAAATAAAAGCACATCTTAACCTTTTAAAACATGAGATTTGGACTACAGGTCTAAGTTAAACAGAATGAGGTATAAGGCATAACAAAGCCTAAATGTAATGTCCCCATATGTGACTGCAGATATTTGAATTATTGAACTTCATTCATTCATTCATTTTCTAATCCGCTTATCCAATTAGGGTCGCGGGGGGTTTCTGGAGCCTATCCCAGCTTTTCAATGGGCGCAAGGCACACATTAACACCCTGGATGGGATGCCAGTCCATCGCAGGGCAGACACACACACACACACCCATTCACTTATAGGGCAATTCAGTGTCTCCAATTAACCTGACTGCATATTTTTGGACTGTGGGGGGAAACCGGAGCTCTCGGAGGAAACCCACACCGACACGGGGAGAACATGCAAACTCTGCACAGAAAGGACCCGGACCGCCCCGCCATCGAACCCAGGACCTTCTTGCTGTGAGGCGACGACGCTACCCACTGAGCCACCGTGCCGCCCAATTATTTAACTTAATTAACCAATTTATTCTAGTCAGAGTTAAAGTGGGCAAAGGTCGTATGTCTATCATAAGGTATCATAGCCATTCAAATCCACCTAATCATGTAATGTTTTTTGGGGTGGTGGAAGGACATGGAATACCTGGATTAAAGCTTGACACAAGAAGACACACAAACAGTGAACCTAAGTGGAATTTAGGTCCTAGGGACACTAAAGATCTGCACATCCACCTTGCCTGTGTCAAATATGCAACTGTACATTTTAACAAGAAGTAGGTAGGCACCATGGAACTACATCTACAGTGACTTGTTTACAGTGGCAGGGCTCAAACCAGCAACCTTCTGATCACTAGACCAGTACTATAACCACAGATCTACCAAAGCTCCACTAATACCAAGGTTAAAGCATTTCTCATGTTGATTGTAGTAGAAATTTGAATCCCATTCAAATAAAAGCAAATCTGTAGTTTGCTCTTCTTTAAGTGTATGTGCTTGAGAATGAGGTTACTCAGTGGCCCCATAACTCCCAATGCCCCCCTATTGGTTGGGTAATTCAAAAAACCAATAAGAATAAACTAAATACAGCATGTGGTTATAAAAGTTACATGTCTGTGTTGATTTGATTTAATAAGTAGTACTGTCTCGTTCCCTGGACGGGGCGGTCCAGGTCCTTTCTGTGTGGAGTTTGCGTGTTCTCCCCGTGTCTGTGTGGGTTTCCTCCGGGAGCTCCGGTTTCCTCCCACAGTCCAAAGACATGCAAGTGAAGTGAATTGGAGATACTAAATTGTCCATGATTGTGTTTGATATTAAACTTGTGAACTGATGAATCTTGTGTAATGAGTAACTACCGTTTCTGTCATGAATGTAACCAAGGTGTGTAAAACTTGATGTTAAAATCCTAATGGGTAAATAAATAAGTATATATGAGACAAACACATTACAAAGGCAGGATAATCCCAGGTTGTGTGTATGAACCATACTAGGCTATTGATTTTTAGGACCCTCTCACTTCTTGGAACAGGGGTTGAAAATGCCATGCTGCTGGCACTTGCTGTTGTGACTTACTAAGCACTGGTCTCGAGAAACAGAAGGCATTTATATTACTGAGCTACCACACCCAGCAAAAGCTTTTCTCAGTCTGGGCTTGCATGCCGGCTCAGCCAAAACAGGGAAAGCTGTATGACTACAGAAATACCGCTGCCAATTATTATCTTAAATCATCCATTCGCACACACATGCACCATCTGGAAGATAAATAGGGAAAATGCTACCTCGTGTTTACCCCATATCAGTTATGGAAAGGTTTACTTTTTTTTCAAGCAACCCACATTATGTCCATTATTTTTTTACGTGACCCAGGCAAAACAAACAATATGTCTTACTTCTCAGCTTTGCTCTGTACAATCTGGTCTCACTGTGGTTTACAAGGTGTAACATAAAGCCTTCACAAGGGGGTGTTTTAAAAAAAAAAGCATTTTCTCCCCTTTTTCTCCCCCTTTAGCGTGTCCAATTGCCCAATTTGCGTCACGCATCCTCTCTGCCTCTGTTGATCCCTGCCCTGACCGAGGAGATCGAAGCTAACCCACATCCCCTCAGACATGCATCTTATCACCCACACATTGACGAGTGTTGCACCATCTAGCGTTGCGTGCGGAGAGACACACCCTAAGAGCACTCCTTCCTCATCTCCGTGTAAGCGCCTCTAATCAGCCAGCAGGGGTCGTAATTGCACCATTCTGACAGAGAGAGACCCACTTCCGACCTTAGTCCCGCCCATCTGAACAACAGGCCAATCGTTGTTCATATAGCCGCTCAGCCTAGTCCGGTAAGGCAGAGCTGGATTCAATACGACGTACTCGAGATCCAGCTGAGTGTTAATTTTAATATTGTTATTTTTCTCTGCAACCCATACTTAAAATAAGGTTATAAATACAAGACAAGACAAACATAAAAATTTTTTTTGCATTTAATTAAACATGCCATGCAAAACTTTGGGCAGCCCTTCCGAGTTATAAGTTCATCCAAATTATTATTGTAGCTCTTTCCTATGAATTTCTTTGTGTTACCAAATTCTGTGTACAGATCAAAACCTGCACTCTGCACAAAAGTCTTTGAGGACTCGCACCTCCCACCGTAAGATGTGGGTCCGCCTTTAACTTCTCCTGTAACCAAGCCCAAAAAAATCCCACACTTCCAGTTCCCACCATTGCACGCCTCCTCTCTTTGTTTATTCTTCCGTTCGCTCGTTCATGTGTTTATTTATTAGCCTGTTTATTTAATTTCCTATCGCATGCACTGCTTTTGCAAATGTGGACCGGGTACACATGTGACCTTGAGTAAATACAGACCAGTTTATGAGGAACACATTTTTTTAGTCAGCCTTCAGAGCGCAGATGAAATCCAGGTTGATAATCTTTCTGAGCTTCTTTACATGTTACCTGTTATTCAAAAACTGACACACTGAATCTGCATATTAATTTGTTTGAGTCAAATGTGCCTGGTTGTAATTATTAAGTGGAATCAAGTGGATTCAGACTCCTGGCAACTATGTGGGTGGCATTTATCCAGAACATCCTGTCAAGTAATTAACAATGAGAATTACTTGACTCAATTGTGACTGACTTCTAGTCAGGTCCCATATAAAATACCAGATTATCTTTATTACTTGATTAGCCTATTAAGGTAATCCCATCTTGGACTTTACTTCTAGCTACTGACTTGACTGTCACTTCGTTATTTAAAACATACATGCTGCAATACACCAATTATCTTACACTGACAAAATAACTAAGATAAAAGGTGGCATGGTGGTATTAATGTGTGGGCTTCTCCTGGGAAGAACATGCCAAGAAATGGACTGCTTGCTCTAAACTATTCTGGGTGTATATGTGTGTAAATTAGTCTGTGAATGTCTGAGTGGCTTTCCAGGGTATATTCCTGCTTTGTGCTTAGTGTTCTCCAAGTGTGTCTGCAGGTATTTGTGCCCATTCAGTCAAGGCACTGACACTGGACGTGAACTCCAATTATTGGGGTGGAGCTTCAATTATTGAAGTAGAGCTTCAATTATTGGGGTAGAGCTTTAATTATTGGGGTGGCGCTTTAATTATTAGGGTAGAGCTTCAACTATTGGGGTAGAGCTTCAAATATTGACGTAGTACTTCAAATATTGGGGTAGAGCTTCAATTATTGGGGTTGAGCTTCAAATATTAAAGTAGAGCTTCAATTATTGGGGTAGAGCTTCAAATATTGAAGTACAGCTTCAATTATTGGGGTAAAGCTTCAAATATTGAAGCAGAGCTTCAAATATTGAAGTAAAGCTTCAATTATTGGTGTAGAGCTTCAATTACCAGGGTAGAGCTTTAAATATTGAAGTAGAGCTTCAATTATTGAAGTAGAGCTTCAATTATTGGGGTAGAGCTTCAATTATTGGGGTAGCGCTTTAATTATTAGAGAAGAGCTTCAAATATTGAAGAGCTTCAATTATTGGGGTAGAGCTTTAATTATTGAGATAGAGATTTAAATATTGAAGTAGAGCTTTAATTATTGGGGTAGCACTTTAATAATTAGGGTAGAGCTTCAACTATTGGGGTAGAGCTTCAAATATTGACGTAGTAGTTCAAATATTGGGGTAGAGCTTCAATCATTGGGGTCGAGCTTTAAATATTAAAGCAGAGCTTCAATTATTAAAGCAGAGCTTCAATTATTAGGACAGAGCTTTAAATATTGAAGTAGAGCTTCAATTATTGGGGTAGAGCTTCAAATATTGAAGTAGAGCTTCAATTATTGGGGTAAAGCTTCAAATATTGAAGCAGAGCTTCAATTATTGAAGTAGAGCTTCAATATATTGAAGTAAAGCCTCAATTATTGAAGTAGAGCTTCAATTATTGGGGTAGAGCTTCAAATATTGAAGTAGAGCTTCAATTATTGGGGTAAAGCTTCAAATATTGAAGCAGAGCTTCAATTATTGAAGTAGAGCTTCAATATATTGAAGTAAAGCCTCAATTATTGAAGTAGAGCTTCAATTATTGGGGTAGAGCTTAAAATATTGAAGTAGAGCTTCAATTATTGGGGTAGAGCTTTAATTATTGGGGTAGAGCTTTAATTATTGGGATAGAGCTTTAAATATTGAAGTAGAGCTTCAAATATTGAGGTAGAGCTTCAATTATTGGGGTAGCGCTTTAATTATTAGGGTAGAGCTTCAATTATTGGGGTAGAGCTTCAAATATTGATGTAGTACTTCAAATACTGGGGTAGAGCTTCAATGATTGGAGTAGAGTTTTAAATTTTGAAGTAGAGCTTTAATTATTGGGGTAGAGCTTCAAATATTGAAGTACAGCTTCAATTATTGGGGTAGAGCTCAGGGCCCTGTTCCTCCACACCAAACGTCTTTATGGATCTTGCTTGTGTTGGGTCATGTTGAAACAAGAAGAAGCCTTTCCTAAACTGTCATCAGAGTAAGTTGAAAGCATATTGTTTATTTTTTTTCATGTATTTTATACACCCATTAGCAATGGGTGTGGCTTCAACACCTGAAGTCAATAAAAAAGATTGTTGGCTGTGTCGTGTAAGTACATACGCTCTTAACAAGTCCCAAAACTACCAACAAATATTTACCTCTGACCAGAGGTTGTTTCAGGCACGATGTTTACAGCTGGATATTTGTTTGTCTTGTTTATATTTACCTTCATTAAACACAGTTATCTCTAACCTGGGCTTAACAAGAAATGACTACAAGTGTGACAAGTTTGTAGAACGTCCCAAAACTAAGAAATCACTAACCTAAACACACTAAAAAAGCCTGATTGATATGTCAAATCAGTGCTGGTGTATTATACATACTTTACAAGAAGCACATCTGGAAAGGTCATGACATTACAGCACATAATGCCACACAGCACAGTTTGATGACTTGCAGTATGACTGTTTAATGAGACTAGTAAAGCATCTGTTTTACCATAAAACCCAGTCGAGGGGTGAGTCAGCACCACCATTGCTAAGAATTACAGGTACCGGGGCTTTAATTCATAGCAAACCACACCGTCATTCACAGCTTGGTGTCTCAGACAACGCAGTCTGTAAATGAGTCTAAAGAACGTGGTCAGAGCTCAGCAGACACACTGTGAGGCAGATATCATTCATCTCTAATGAGGCATAAACTCACATGGGGAAAATACAGACAGCAGGTCACGTACATCAGGTTCTATGTGCCGACCACGGTGGGTTGCGAAACAATGCTGAAGAATGCCCCGAAGACACCTGGATGTAAAACCCGCACACTAAACAAAGCAGCCTGCTGTCTTACCATCAGCAAAGCCAGCAAGAGCTCCATTCAGCACCTGATATCCCTACCCCGCTTCATTCGCCCGTGTACTGTCTGATCTTTTCTGTCCAGCTGGACCTGAATTGATCTCATCATGGCGACAAAATGTTCACTCTTGCTTACACTGCGTCATACCAAAGATCTGCCAGACTCACAGGTGGAGCAGAACTGTAAAGAAAAGGAGCTAACGCTTACAATACACACTCAGACGAGCACATTCTTAGATGTCTGCAATGCTGAGAATGATGGATGAAAACCTTTCAGCAATGCAACGAGCATTTCCTCCTGCATATCAGCTTATCTGTGAGCTAAAGAGAGGCTTTTCGTTCCACAGGGACACCTCCCCCTATTCTGCTGCCCTCTCAAACCCTCACTGCTTCTGCTTTTTTCTCGGACATGCCGAGGTGCCAGCGGAGAAGGATTAACGTTGTGTATATAGGGTCACATGTTTTGGTTAGCTTTGAAGGGCAAGAAAAATATCACATGGGCAAACTCGTATTTAGCACGTTTCTGAAACAACTACAATAATATCACACCCTTGCTGCAAACACTGTAGTCAATAAAACTTTATAATGTTATAATGACTTTATTAGGATCATACTATATTATACTACGTTATACTATAATAATGCTGTAGTAAATGTTGCTGTAATGTTTTCTAGTATTAGTGGTGTACAGCTACTGTAGTATATTAATATAGGCAATCATTATGAAAAAACAGTGGTGCATGCCTATTAATAACATACATGTTTAATCTTAATGACTTGCATAACAAGATCATTTTATTGTGACTCTGCCGGAAACGTGGGTTACCTCAGCCGGTTAAGCAAGTAAATCAGCAGCACAACACACTACAAAAAGGATTTTTTTTCTGTCACCATAAATGTTTAATATGAGCTCAGATCAGAACTATTCAGATTTATAAAGTATTATAAAGAGTGCCTGACCACAGCGGTTACAAGTGACATGTCACCTTGCTTCTTTTATAGTGCACTATACATCAGAAACCAGCCACTTCAGATTAACTACAGTAAAAAGCTTTACATTATGTGCTGCACTCTCATCTGAAACCTGCTCTGGTTATCGTGCCTCCTTGTTTCTACACTCACTGTCCATTTTATCAGCTCCACTTACCATATAGGAGCGCTTTGTAGTTCTACAATTACTGACTGTAGTCCATCAGTTTCTCTGCATGCATTGTTAGCCCCCTTTCGTGCTGTTCTTTAATGATCAGGACTCTCCCAGGAGCACTACAGAGTCGGTAATATTTAAGTGGTGGGTCATTCTCATCACTGCAGTGACACTGACATGGTGGTGGTGTGTTAGTGTGTGTTGTGCTGCTATGAGTGGATCAGACACAGCAATGCTGATGGAGTTTTTGAACACATCACTGTCACTGCTGGACTGGGAATAGTCCATCAACCAAAAATATCCAGCCAACAGCGTCCCGTGAGCAGTGTCCTGTGACCGCTGATGAAGGTCTAGAAGATGACCAACTCAAACAGCAGCAATAGATGAGCGATCATCTCTGACCTTTCATCTACAAGGTGAACCAACTAGGTAGGAGTGTCTAATAGAGTGGACAGTGAGTGGACACGGTATTTAAAAACTCCAGCAGCGCTGCTGTGTCTGATCCACTCATACCAGCACAACACACACTAACACACCACCACCATGTCATTGTCACTGCAGTGCTGAGAATGATCCACCACCTAAATTATACCTGCTCTGTGGTGGTCCTGACCATTGAAGAACAGGGTGAAAGCAGGCTAAAACGGTAAGTGGAGCTGATAAAATGGACAGTGAGTGTAGAAACAAGTAGGTGGTTTTACTGTTATGGCTGATCAGTGTATACAAATGATTATATGTCTTGGTGTTGATGCACAAATCACTGTAATGTAAGATGACATCTAGCATTTTGATGTGTTGTTCATTGCTACCAAAGTGCTATTTTAAACATACATTTTATTGGAATACAGGCGTGCATATAAAAACAGCAAACCCATTAGATAAATGTTAGCAAAGATTTTGGCTGTAGCTTTGCCAATGTGCAAACATGTCTGGCTATAAAAATGTCTAGTTCCAAACATCACTGTAAACGGGTGCTTCCCTCCTTGCAAAGAAACACTTGGCAACCCTCAATCATGTACAGATTTATAATACATGTAAAAAAATCAGACATAGTGTTTGTAGAGTTGTCACACTTACATGTTTCAGATCATCAAACTACTTTATTCATAGACAGAGATAACACAAGTCAATGCTTTTTAAACTATATTTCATTTACTGATGGGGAAATATTGTTCAGCCCTACTTGACCCTAAGTGGAAATGTAATTGTTTTCTTATCTACTCAATTAACCAGCTAATCAATTTTAATTGACAGTTGAGGTTCAATTTCACTAACCACACCCAGGTGTGATTACTGCCAGACCTGTCAAATGTAAACATTGTTTAAATAGAACCTGTCTGGCAACGTAAAACTGGCTAGAAGACCTCAAAGGGAAGCACATGACGCAACAGTCTAAAGAGATTCAAAGAGTGACAGATGTGAAACAAGGTCACTGACATCTACCAATCCGGAAAGGGTTGCAAAGCCATTGCTAAGGCTTTGGGACTTAAGCAAACCACAGTCGGAGCAACATCTAGATATACCACAAGACTTCTGGGATAATATTCTGTGGACAGATTAGTCAAAGGTGAAACTTTTTGAAGACATGGGCCCTGTTACATCTGGTGTAAAGCAAAAAATCACATTCCACCATAAGAATGTCATACCAGCAATCAGTGGTGGTGCTAGTGTGATGGTCTGGGGATGCTTTGCTTCTGCAGGACTTGAACAACTTGTCATAGTACATAAAACCATGAATTCTGCTCTCTGTTAGAAAATGCTGAAGGAGACTGTCCACCTGCCAGTTCATGACCTAAAGCTCAAGTGCAGGTGGGTTATGCAGCAGGACAATGATCCGAAGCACATAAACAAGTCCTCTATTGAAATGCTCAAATAAAAAAAATTAAGCTTTTGGAGTGTTTGTTTGTTTATTAGGATTTTAACGTCATGTTTTACACTTTTGGTTACATTCATGACAGGAACGGTAGTTACTCATTACACAAGATTCATCAGTTCACAAGATTATATCAAACACAGTCATGGACAATTTAGTATCTTCAATTCACCTCACTTGCATGTCTTTGGACTGTGGGAGGAAACCGAAGCACCCGGAGTAAACCCATGCAGACAAGGGGAGAACATGCAAACTCCACACAGAAAGGACCCAGACTGGGGGTCGAACCCAGGACCTTCTTGCTGTGAGGTGACAGTGCTTTTGGAGTGGCTGAGTCAAAGTCTTGACTTGAATCCCACTGGGATGCTGGGACAAGACCTTAAATTGACAGTTTATGGTTAAAATCTGTTAATTCTGCAAATAATAGTGGACTAATATTCTTCCACAGTGACGTAAAAGCCTCATCACAAACGTTTGATTGTATTTGTTAGTTCTAAGGGTGGCACAACCATATATTAGGTTTAGGGGGCAAATAATTCTTAACATGGTGAAATATGTTTTTTTTTTAAATTATCTTCAATAAATGGAATGACCATTTGAATGCTGCATTGTGTGTTTACTTGTGTTGTCTTTATCTGATTTTAAAATTAGTTGGAGGATTTTAGATCTGAAACATTTAAATGTGCATATTACAAAACAAACAAAAAAACATTTTTGTTTTTATTATGGATCAAAAAAGCTGGTGATTAAAGTTCAACAAAATCTGTTAATCTCAGAAAGCAGGCTTAGTGATTTGTCTACCTCGGTTCATTTGTCGTACAACATGTCTGCTTGAGCTATAGGACCTTCGCTGCTTTTCACATTAAAAGCAGGAAAACCAGTTTTGAATGACTTTGTAGAGGATCTGCATGGATAAACGGTGATTAGGAGCTGTTGAGTGGCTAAAGCTGGTCTTCCACACAATGGCATAATAGAGCTTTTGTCTTATTAAAATTCCCTCAAGAACAATGCGACCATTGCGTACGAACAAAACCCTAAAACTGCGAATAAGGAAAGGGGGGGTCTTACAGAGATATAATGCGGACCAGCACCCTGCTATGTATGTATGGGCAAGCACTGTCCCTCCTGTAGTGACTACAATAAAAAGGTAGTAAAGCAACCAAACAAGACTATCCTCTTACTCAGTTGATGGTTAACTGCAGGCACATTACACATTAAAATAAAAGCTAGGGATTATAAACTAGAATATTGTTTTGTATCTAAAAAGAAATCAAGGTGCCTCTGTTAAATAAACAGCCAAATAAAGGAAGGTGAAAGAAGTTTGGCGTGCCTGAACTTTATAAACAAGGTGGCTGATAAGTCATCTAGCGGTAATAATCTTCAACAGGAACTTATATGACTGAAGTGAATTGCAATAAAAACAAGAAGGGACTTGCACGAAAAAAACATCTGTATACACTTTGTCAAGCATGTCAAGGGTAATGCGGCATGACTTAACCTTTTTTTTTTCAGCAGAGACCCCATTTTATAGGTAACATTTTCCGCATACCCAATCACAATACCACTTCTGACCTACTGGATGTGGGACTAAGTGCAGTGCAGTAAATAAATGCATAGGAAACTGAGTTATGGCTAAAAACCTTTTTTTTCCTTCTGGGACCCCATCTGCATGTCAGATGATCCCACATGGGATTCAAATCCTAGAACCAATGCCATATTATAAGATACACTTCATTAAGTTACATTACATTAAGTATCTCTAACAAATTATTTAACCCTAACATCTGGGTGGTGCTTGCACAGTACTGTATATCTAAAACCATGATGGCATTAAACATAGATTGCTTGCAAGCAGTTCATGCACTTCAACCAGGTCAGGGCCACAGAGAGCCCTGATCTAGAAAACACTGAGCACACAGCAAAACACACTGCATACACTCTTAGTTATTAACATTAATGTCTCTTTAACCAGTAACACTTCACACTGTGCCCAACAATATTTTATTGTCCCTAATTCTTTTACAATTGTTGGGTCATACATTTGTATATTAAATACACACATACATACTTTGTATCATAAGTGTCTTTAAATATCACAGTTATTTTGCCCTTTACCATCAGCCCAGGTAGTTTAATATGATAATAAATTAGTAACTGGATTCATGTGTATTAATGTGCAGCACAGTGCCACATCCATGTGGCATGTCCATGTGTGTATCCTTTGGGTATTCGGATTTCTTCTTCCCTCTCAAAAACATGCAGAAGGTTAATTGGCTGCTTTAAACTTCCCCTGGGTATAAGTAACTGGATGAGTGTGTGATGCCTGGCAATGAATTTGCTGGCCGTCTAGAGTGTATTTCTGCCTTGTGCCTTGTGTCTTAATTGGCGTCAGACCCATCACCACCCTGCTCTGGACAAAGCGGTCATTAAAAATGAATGAACTGAATGAGCGTATATTACACTTTTCTGGTTTTAATGGAAATCAATTTAAACCCTAACACTACATAGTGTTACATGTCATGAGGCAGCATGGCAACTCGATCCTCATCTTCAGTCATATGTCTGTGTAAATGTACTCAAGGGACTCAGATTTCCTACAGTGTCCATGCAGAAGGTGTACTGGCTACTCTGAACCGCTCCTAGGTGTGAGTGAGTGAGTGAATGGGGTGACCGTGCTGCCTAGTGATAAACTGGTGTCTTATCCAGGGTGTATTCCCATCTATTCCCATCTTGTGACTTGCTATGACTCAGTTAGTAGAATGAATGAATGCATACTGTATAGTGATGCAATGTATTTTTCTTTGTATTAACCATCAGTGGATCAGATATTTTAGTCAGCATGTAGGTGAAAGTCACAGTTCACAGGGTAAAAAGGGAGATTGACACAAAAAAAATATTGTATAAATTATAATTCCTTTTGGGAATCACTAAAGTACATCTATCTGTCTGTCTGAGTGTATGTGTAGGCTATGTCTGTGTCTAAAACGCCCAGTTAATTAAATTACCTGTTACAGTGACTTACAAAAAGGCACATGATGATAATTACACCATATAAAACCTAAAACAATACAGTGTTAGTGCAATATCATGTATGATGTGTGCACACTGTGATTGTAACCCAGCCTCAGTGTTACCTGTTAGATGTTATTGTGACTGTTAGACTGTTGTTGTGCCCTTGCCTATGTTACTACTACTACACCGGACTGTTATTGTTCTGACTGCACTAAAACCAACAACATATTTCAGTTCGTGTTTAATAGACAGCTAGGGATGATAGAGCTATGAAAATACAACAAAATAAACACTGTATATCTGCATGTGTATATCTGGATGTGATAATTTAAAAAACACACTTACCCCATGTGCGATGCTCGTACAGAAGAACGGCTCGCTTATACAGTCAACACACTCCTCATTCACAAAATTCCCCAATTTACCCAGATGTACCGATTCCACGCATCGACACGATTAATGAATCACAAAAAACTCCCCAACAAAATCACTTTCTACCTAACCGATCCGGTATACGGGAGTCAGACAGCGAGCACATCTGCTAAAAAAACCCTATACGAGTTTAAAAATCCTTATTATACACGTCTTACTTTCAAACATGTACTGAAATAAACAGTCGTTTAAAAACAGCGCGGTTCTTTATAAAATCCACCAATTCTGGTTTAGTCGTTTCAGTCAGCGGTAACAACTCCGTAACACGAGAGAGGAGT
Organism: Trichomycterus rosablanca; assembly: GCF_030014385.1. Lineage (NCBI taxonomy): Eukaryota > Metazoa > Chordata > Actinopteri > Siluriformes > Trichomycteridae > Trichomycterus > Trichomycterus rosablanca. Next base: position 38,037,806 of record NC_085989.1, on the reverse strand, counting down.
CAGAGTCTCTCTCTCTCTCTCTCTCTCTCTCATTCACCCACTCACTCTCGCTCACACAAACTCACGCGCGCGCGCGCACAGACAGACACGCACACGCACGCATGCACACACAAACACAGGCAGCCCCGCTATGGCTGAACAATACTGAACTATAGCAGTACTGTACACTAATAATCCTTAATACACTACATAAATATAACTACAACTCATTAATACTAAACGTATCACCTCAGCCAAGTAATAGTACACTGAAGCATTACTCCAGCTATAATACTAAACCAAAGTTTTATTTAAGCTAAATAATAGTACACCGAATTAATACTAAACATAAGCATTACTTCAGTTAAATGATACTGAACTGAAGCGTTACTGTAGCAAAATAAAAGCAAACTGGAGCTTCACTGCAGCTAAATAATACTAAACTGAAGCTTTACTGCAGCTAATTAATACTAAACCAAAGTTTTACTTCATCTAAATAATACTAAACCCGTAGCTTTATTGTAGCTAATTAATACTAAACGCAAGCATTACTATAATTTAATAATACTAAACTAGCTGTATTGTAGCTGAATAATACTAAACATAAGCTTTACTTCAGCTAAATAATACTAAACTGAAGCTTTACTTTAGCGAAGTAATAGTAAACGGAAGCTTTACTGCAGCTAAATAATACTAAATCAAAGTTTTACTTGAGTTAATACTAAACTGAAGCTTTACTGTAGCAAAGTAATAGTAAACTGAAGCTTTACTCCAGCTATAATACTAAACTGAAGCTTTACTGTAGCAAAGTAATAGTAAACTGACGCCTTACTGCAGCTAATTAATACTAAACCAAAGCTTTACTTCAGCTAAATAATACTAAACTGAAGCTTTACTGTAGAAAAGTAACAGTACACTGAAGCTTTACTGCAGCTAAATAATCCTGAACTGAAGCTTTACATTAGCAAAGTAATAGTAAACTGAAGCTTAATAATACTAAAGTAAAGCTTTATTGTAGTGAAGTAATAGTAAACTAAAGCTTTACTGCTGCTAAATAATAGTAAATTTAAATTTTGCTTTAGCCAAATAACACTTAACTTTATTGTAGCTAAATAATGCTAGTCTAAAGCTTTAATGCAGCTGAATAATACTGAACCAAATCTTTACTGCAGCTAAACAATACTAAACTGAAGCTTACTGTAACTACATAACACTAAACATATTAATTTATTATGACTTTAGCCAAATAATCAGAAACAAAGTATTAGTGTAACTAATTGATATTAATTTGAAGCATTACTTTAGCTAAACAATCTAAAACAAAAGTGCTGTTGTAACTAACAAACTAATTAGCACTATTAGGAGCAGCATGGAGGCTCAGTGGGCAACACTGTATCCTCACAGCAAGAAGGTCCTGGGTTTCAATTCTCAGGTGAAGTGGTCCAGGTCTATTTAAACCACAGTGTAAAACATGACATGAAAGTTCTAATAAATAAACCACAGCTGTTACTGAGTGCAGTGCAGTAACGCACCCCAGACAGGAGGCCAATCTTTTGCGGGGCCTCAGTAAAAATTTCTCAAGTTTAACAGATTTTGTATCAATTATGTGGACTGACCATACAGTATGTAATCCTATGTAATATTTAGTCCCCATAAAACAAAAAGCACACACACACACACTTGGCTATGACCACACCCAACACACATCGTACACTGTCACAAACCATTGCCTGCACTGGTTTTTATGCTAAATATTTACACAGGTTAAAAAAATCTATTCTTTTTATCAACCAAGCAAAAGCTTAAAAAAAAAAAAAAAGGTTTTTATTGTTGGATTTTTATTTTCTTTTTTTTCCCTCAGGGTTCCAGTGAGCTCCAGATGTTTTTCTTCTTTCGTTTTTTTTGTTCCACCACCACCTCCTCCTCACTTCCTCTCTTTTTGAAAGTTCCCTTGCTTCTCATATGCTAAAGTTAGTTCCCCCCAAAAAGCTCCAGCTGTGCTCAGATATTCTTAACTTACATTAAACTATACACCATCAAGGCAACGTAATCTTTACCGCAGTTTTGCTGAGTAAAATATTTACCTACACAGAATACTCATCTTGATGACATTTTTATTTACGTAAGACAATATATGACTAGTTCTATGGGACTGTCCCAATGAGCAAGAGAAACTGCAAAATAATAGGTTTATTAACTTAGTTCATTAACTTATAGAGTTTTCATTATAAGGGTCTCTCCCCATTCCCAATGTAACATTTAGGCTAATAAATCTGTAGTGGAATGATAATTAAAGAGACACTATAATGTTGTCGGTGTATTCTCTGTACATCACATTAAAATCATATGGTTGATTACATCCGACAATAACTGCAACTGCAATGTGCAACTCTATTTGTATCTGATTTATATTTTTTCTTCCTGAAACTACAGCAATAACTTAACACTGTAGCTATCACCTTGTAGCATACTGGCAACAATCTGGGGTAGCATAGAAATTACTTAGTATGAAAAACCATACTAAACATCCGGCATTTGGTATGCAATAGCAATCAAAAGGAAACACCCCAACAACTCCATGTAATACCATAGCATTTAGCAACGGCTCTGCAACAACTTGAAAAGCCAAATTACACCATAAAACAACATTATAGCAACAACCCGTAACCATGGCAATTACTAAACACTAAATCAACTGCCTTATGCATCAACCACAAATCAACAGTTTTGCAGCCACCTTAAACACCACAGCAACATGCTTAACAACACTTTAGCAATCACCTGAAATATCACAGCATCTATCAACACCCTATTAACTACATTACATAGCACTAGCAACCGTATGGGGTATTATAGAGACCACTTACCTACCTGGAATAAAAAACACCTAGGGACACCCTAGCAATCACCTTACAAAACCAACTTATAACTGTAATCTAGGAAATTATTTTCAAAAAGGTTTGTGATAAAAAGAAGTATCTTTGATTTGTTAATTGTCAAATTATTATTATGTCAGTATAAGTTTAATTTGATGCCTGCAACACACTAAAAAAATGTTAATATTTAAGCTACACTTGAATTGGGTGTAAAAGGAAGATCCACCAAAGGCTTAGTGTTTGCAAGTGAAGATGGGTCATGGCTCACCACTTTGTGCCAAACATTGTGAGAGAATTGTTAGTTAGTACAAAAAGAACATTTCTTAATACAAGAGATCATAATCCTAATAATAAATCTTATAATTTAGATTTGTCACCATCAACAATACATAATATAAGTAAAATGATTTAGTGAATCCAAAGGAATCTCCATGTAAGGCAAGGCCAGAAACCACTGCTGAATTTGCATGACCTCAGATGACATGAAACTGTCATGCTATGATGACAAATATAGCAACATGGGCTCAGAAAACTGTTACTAACAGAGTCCGCTTCATCAAGAAATGCAACCCGAAAATCTATTTCTAAATTGTAATAGGCAATAAAAAAGTCAAACTTCAATTTTATGCAGAAATGCTGTTCAGTTCTTTGTATCTGAGCTCATCTCAGATGGACCAAAACAGTGGAAATGTGTGCTGTTATTAAATTAGTAAAAGTTTTAGCTTGTTTTGGGGAAAGACTGATGTTGAGGTATTCGTGCCAAAACAAAACTTAGCACTCAGACTCTTATCAGTGAAAGGTGCAACAACCAGCATCTGTCATGGTATGGGCATGCATTACAAGACTTGCATATATGTGAAGGATGTAAAGATGTATACCAGGATTTAGCAAGACTTATGCTGCCATTAAGGCCTTTATTTCAGAAAGACAATGCATCATTCTGCACGCACTACAACAGCATGACTTTATAGACACTGAGTGCTTGTGCTGGATTGCCTGCTTTACAGATCTGTTTCCTGAAAATGCACAGACATTAGCAGACAACAGCAACCTCAAACTCTCAAGCAGCTGAAGTGTTGTATCAAGCAAGTATGGGCAAAACTCTCTGAAACTGAAACAATTAGTATGTTCGGTTTCCAAATAAACAAAAATGCAGTTTATGTCCCCAAGTGTTTTTGAATGTGCTCCAAGTATCAAATTATAATGATCAATTCCATGCAAGTGCATTTAACAAAATTTCATAAAACTAAAATATTGATGACTGTATTAAGAAGCCAAAAGCAGTACTTACACAATGACTCCACAAGAAGCAGCTGTTTTATTGAGATAACTCTAACCAACCGCTAATAAATAAATAACTAAATGAATTAAACTGTGCATATTGCATAGTGCAAACTGTGCAATGTTGTATCACTATTTTAATGATAGCGTAGTTTCAGAGGTGGAAAGTAACTAATTACATTTACTCGTGTTACTGTAATTGAGTAGTTTTTTTGTGTACTTGTACTTTTTAAAGTAGATTTTACATCCAGTAATTTTACTTTTACTTAAGTATGTTTTGTATTAAGAATTGTAGGTCGCTACATTTTAAATAACATCCGTTACTGAGTAAAAAAAAAAAACGCTAAAAAATGGCGTCTGGGAAACTGCTGCAGTGAATTCTGCGATGGAAAAGAAACTGGTGCTAAAATTAAAGAGCTGTATTCTAGGTATAGAGTAGGGAAGGGCGATTTTAAAAGTTTAATATGTTTGAAGTTTGATGTTTCATTATTTGACAACATAGTCTGATGTCAAAGAATGGCAAAGTTTTGTCTTACATCTTGAAGGTTTTCTTTGGGTCATTTAGTGAAAGTCACAACACCTGTAACCTTGACTTGTTTTGAGTTATGAGATTTGCAGTATAGCTGTTGTTTGGTATTTGTTGGTGATGAAAAGAAGGCTGGTCTATAGAATCCACAATTAATGCCAACTTCAGTAGTTATACAGTTTGAAAAAGTTTTATGGGATAGTCTGTACTAAAATGACACATTACACATCCCTAAATGTTTTAAATGTTGTATTAACATGTTTTTACTATTATATTTTAATTAAAAACAACTTTTGTGAGATATTTCCACTTGTCCTGTTTGCATTACACAGGAGAGACACCCTCTCCAGTTAAAAAAGTAACTAAGTAACGTTTACTCTGAGTTTTTTTTTACTTGAATAGATTTTTAGACTAGTAATTTTACTCGTTCTTAAGTAAAAATTCATTGAAGTAATATTACTTTTACTTTTTGAGTACAATATTTTAGTACTCTTTCCACCTCTGTGTAGGTTACATTCCGAGAAGCTAGTCGAAGTTTTAATGCAACATCACTACTCAGAACTGTAGCAGAACTTTCTCAAAATATACTGCATTGCAAACCACACACATTGGACAAAATAGTTTGTGAGAAAGACATACAGTGTCATTATTTTGAAGCATCGACGTACCAATGCCTTCTTCTTTTTGACAAACTTCTGCTTGCTGAAGATGATTGAGTGGGTGATATTTAAGCCAGCTCCATTCCTTTACATCTAAAATAGTTGGCCTAAATTCAGTGTAGCTTCATGCATGTTAAATGCCACCACAGACGGTATATTTTTACAAATGCACCCCTACTGTTTCAGAGGAGCTTTTCCCACATCTGTTCACTCATCTTCACTGCTCACTTACTATGGAATTCAGATGTTTTTGTTTTGCAGAGTGAGTTCTTTACACTGCCTTGCCCTACCTCATCTGAAGTGCTTATCTGACTGCCTGAAAGTTGCAGAAATCTGTACATGAACCTGACCTTATTAGTCACTGGGCCAGTTAATAGACAATTATGCAAAACCAGTTTTGCAAAATGGTTTCTTTTTTTCAGTTAAAGGGAGTTAAAAATTAAGCTCTTAGTGTATCATTGTTCCCTTCTGAGATGTTAATCAGTGTTTACAGTTACACAATTATTCTTTTTCCATTTTGTTTCCTTTTTTGTTCTTCTTTGTATTGTTGTTCTAGGCTAAACTGCTACTTCCTTTTAATGAACACGACAGATGTTAAGTCTTAGTCACTGACCCCTGTGATAGTCAAACATTTATATTAGGAGCTCCATCTAAACGTGTGTGAGAGACTTAAGTGGTGCTGGTTTTTGTACACAGCCTTCAACTGGTCATGCCAAAGATGTGGCACTGCTTTTCTTTAAAACTGGTGCCACTCTGGGTGATTCAGGCCCTGGCTCTGGCAGTTAACACTCAACAATGTTAATGTGCAACAGTTGTTCTTCCTGTTATTTTGAAGCAACAAAATGTCGGTTCACGGTCTTCATCAAAACAGACCATTAAGTCACTTATAGTGACTTTTTGGGTTAGAAGTGACTGCTAAATGCCATAAATGTAAAGCAGCCATAGAGGACGAATAATCGCATATAGCAGTGATGAGTTTGAGTCTTTTTTGTGTACCTGGACTGCTTTACCAAAGCTGTCAAAATTAAGTTAATTCTCTAATAGCAAGTTAGCCACAACTAAAATGAAATGGTCACAATTACAGAGCATTTTGGAATGATTTATGGCTAAAATAGTTTAGTCTGACTGTGTCAGTTGGGACATGGGTGCACATACACCTATCAGCCATAACATTAAAACCACCTCCTTGTTTCTACACTCACTGTCCATTTTATCAGCTCCATTTTCCATGGAGCACTTTGTAGATCTACAATTACTGACTGTAGTCCATCTGTTTCTCTACATACCTTTTTAGCCTGCTTTCACCCTGTTCTTCAGTGGCCAGGACCCCCACAGGGCCACCACAGAGTAGGTATTATTTAGGTGGTGGATCATTCTCAGCACTGCAGTGACACTGACATGGTGGTGGTGTGTTAGTGTGTGTTGTGCTGGTATGAGTGGATCAGACACAGCAGTGCTGCTGGAGTTTTTAAATACCGTGTCCACTCACTGTCCACTCTATTAGACACTCCTACCTAGTTGTTCCACCTTGTAGATGTAAAGTCAGAGATAATCGCTCATCTATTGCTGCTGTTTGAGTTGGTCATCTTCTAGACCTTCATCAGTGGTCACAGGACGCTGCACATGGGGCGCTGTTGGCTGGATATTTTTGGTTGGTAGACAGCAGTGACAGTGAGGTGTTTAAAAACTCCATCAGCATTTCTGTGTCTTATCCACTCATACCAGCACAACACATACTAACACACCACCACCATGTCAGTGTCACTGCAGTGCTGAGAATGATCCACCACCCAAATAATACCTACTCTGTGCTGGTCCTGTAGGGGTTCTGACCATTGAAGAACAGCATGAAAGGGGGGTAACAAAGCATGCAGAGAAACAGATGGACTACAGTCAGTAATTGTAGAGCCACAAAGTGCTTCTATATGGTAAGTGGAGCTGATAAAATGGACAATGTGTGTAGAAACAAGGAGGTGGTTGTAATATTATGGCTGATCAGTATTAGGAGACCTACGGTAGCTGGTGAATGCACCCCGAGTTCCCAGCGAAGTAGGTCTTACAGAGCAAGGCAAACAAAGGCCTTAAGTGGCAGGAGGACCAATTAGGGCTGATCACCCACAGCTGCTGAGTTGGCTATTTAAGCCAGCTCTGCGCAGCGGTGGGTGTCGCACCTTTTGTTTGTTTTCCCGGTTTGTCAGTGGCAGTTCGTCCGCGCTTTCTAGGGTTTAGAGGGTATCCCCTGGTGGCATCGCCATTAGGGTGTGTAGACTGGAAGGTCGAGGTACTTCTTTGTTTTCACCTTAGAATTTAGCGTGGTGCGACGCCGTGCAGCCATTGCGCTGCCTTTTGTTTATCGGTCAGCGTTAGCAATGCTGCTACGCTACCAGCCTTCTGGCTGGAAGTGGTTTGCCCGCAACCCCTATTAACCAGGCAGTAATCGGATTCAGTTACCACTGGGTGGCGACGCTGTTAAGCGTGCGGCTGGAGCGTGGCATTCCCCGGTTCGAATCCTCACTTGTGTCTGGGTAAACAAAACGTAGTCTATTCTCTCTTTTTCAGATCAACGTCATTCCCCAGCGGTGTTCCCCCTGCGAGGTCACGTCGACCACGAACGTGTGTAGACTCCCGTGGTTCGGGAGTTAGTGTCAGTTCGACAGCCTTCGGATTCAGTAACCACTGGGTGGCGACGCCGTTAAGCGTTCGGCGGGTGCGCTGCATTCCCTGGTTCGAATCCCCGCTGGGTCTCTTGAAATTAATATTTTTTCTGTTCTCTTTTCAGATCGGCGATTCCCCCCCGTGGGGTTCTCTGGAGAGCTTTCGCCGATCGCGGACATTACTAGTTTCCCACCGATCTGGGAGCTAGTAGCACTCGGGGAAACTCTTCTTCCGCATCCTTCTTTTACAGCGCCGTAACGCGCCCTAGCAGTCTCAACTACCCGCGGCGTTATAGCGCGGAGTTAACGCGACCGTCCCTCGTTGAGGAGACCTGGGTTCGCGTCCTCTTTTGTCATTTGGTTATTGGTGTTGTTTTCTTTGCCTGCAGTTTCGGCGGACTCAGCGGAACTCGCCCCTGTGTCTGACGCACTACGCCACCAAGGGATGGCGCTGGGCAGGCACGAGGTAGCTCTCAATGAGCTGGCGCAGCGCCTAACCGCGCTCGCCCAACACGTGCCAACCTCGGGAGCCACCCCGAATCCCGTGATCCACGCTGGGGAGTCTGTCACCCGGGACACACCTATTCCTCCCCCTGAGAGATACTCAGGGGAAGCAAAGAAGTGTCGGGGATTTCTCCTCCAATGCTCGCTAGCATTCGAGCTGCAACCGTCTCGCTACCCAACTGAACGTTCGAAAGTGGCCTATATCATTTCCCTTCTCACCGGGAGGGCACTGGAATGGGCTACCGCACTTTGGGAGCAGAATGCCCCCGAATGCTCATCAGAAAGCTCCTTTAAGGAAGCATTAAAGGAGACGTTTTTCCACCCTGCAGGGGGTCGAGAGGCGGGTCCACGCCTGCTCGAACTCATGCAAGGTAGTCGCTCAGTAGCGGACTACGTAATCGAGTTCCGAACGCTAGCAGCAGAGTGTGGTTGGGATGAGGGGGCCCTCGTCGCCATTTTTCATCGCGGCCTTTCCTGCAGAGTTAAGGACGAGCTGGCCACGAGGGATCCTCCTGCCACCCTTAGGGTCTTTTACACGCTGGCCACGTCTATAGACACTCGACTTCGCCAGCGAGCGCGGGAACGGGGTTCTTGCCCTCCGTTCGTGCGTTCGTCTGTCCCTCCTAACTCCTCTCTGTCCAATCCCGATCCCGAACCCATGCAATTGGGCTCGACACGACCTGACGCCCCTCAGGCATCAGGAACCCGCTTTAGACCCCGACCACCGTTAAACTAGCGGGCCGCTCTCGAACTAGGGAGTCGAGAGAGGGCCAGACTAATATCCCTAGTCAGGGACTGTTTTTTTCGGCCCAATTGTCTTGGGGTTCGGGGAACACAAACCTCCGGGTTTGTGTAGATTCGGGAGCAGTAGAGAGCTTCATTGATATCAATCTGGTACGCAGGCTGGGGATAGAGGTCCAACCGCTAACCAAGCCGGTCTCGGTCCATGCTGTTGATGGCCGAGCCGTAGCGGGTAGCCCGATTACCCATCGGACGCAGCCTTTGACGCTGCGTCTGGAGGACCACGAGGAACGGATCACCTTTTTAGTGACTCACGTCCCTCACCTCCAGGTGGTCCTGGGTTTTTCGTGGTTACAAAGACACAACCCCCAGATCGACTGGGCCACCGGATCAATCTTCATTTGGGGAACACGGTGTAGAGATTCATGCTTGCTTCAAGCCGGCGCGAATCTCAACCCGCCAGTACCAAAAATGGAGACCCCGGATTTGGCCACAGTTCCTCCTGTGTACCATGATCTTCAGGAGGTTTTTAGCAAGTCCAGGGCGCGGGACTTGCCCCCCCATAGACCGTACGACTGCGCCATAAATTTGTTGCCCGGCACCACTCCTCCTAGGGGGCGCCTTTTCTCGCTCTCCGGTCCGGAGAAGACCGCCATGGAGGAGTATGTGCGCGAAGCACTTAAGCAGGGGTTCATTCGTCCTTCTTCCTCCCCGGCCGGGGCGGGGTTCTTTTTTGTTGGTAAGAAGGACGGTTCCTTGCGCCCCTGTGTCGATTATCGCGGTCTAAACGCCATTACGATCAAGGATCGATACCCGCTGCCGCTGATGGCCACGGCTTTTGAAGCTCTTCAGCGAGCATCTATTTTTACAAAGCTCGATTTACGCAGCGCGTACAATCTGATCCGGATCAGGCAGGGGGACGAGTGGAAGACTGCGTTCATTACACCCACTGGCCACTATGAGTATCTAGTGATGCCCTTTGGGTTAATGAATGCCCCCGCAGTCTTCCAGAGGTTCATCAATGAGGTCCTACGGGAGACCCTTGATAAGTTCGTCTATGTCTATCTTGACGATATTCTTATTTTTAGCCGGTCCATCGACGAGCACATAGGGCACGTCCGGCGAGTTCTCCAGCTTTTGCTCGAACACCACCTTTTCGTCAAGCTGGAGAAATCCGCCTTTCACGCCCCATCGGTTTCGTTCCTGGGGTTCATAGTGTCTCAAGGCGCCCTACGCATGGACCCGGCAAAAATTAAAGCTGTGGAGAGCTGGCCGACTCCAAGTTCTGTTCGCCAAATGCAAAGGTTTTTGGGCTTTGCAAACTTTTTTAGGCGATTTATCAAGAACTTCAGCACTATTGCCGCGCCACTAACTATCCTTACTGGCAAAGGGCCTTTTAAGTGGTCGGTGCCGGCCCAACAAGCCTTTGAGAGGCTGAAATCTCTCTTGACAACTGCTCCGATTTTGCAGTTGCCTGACCCTGAGGAGCCATTCGTGGTCGAAGTGGATGCCTCGGAAGTTGGGGTTGGGGCAATATTGTCCCAGAGAGTAGGGCCAGGAAAGAAGCTGCATCCGTGTGCCTTCTTTTCGCACCGCCTGACTCCGGCTGAGCGGAATTACCCGGTCGGAGACAGGGAACTGTTAGCCATTAAAATGGCTCTAGATGAGTGGCGACACTGGCTTGAGGGAGCTAAACATCCTTTTCTTGTATGGACTGATCACAAGAACTTGTCGTTCATCCAACAAGTCAAAAGGATGAATTCTCGTCAGGCACGATGGTCCTTATTTTTTGGTAGGTTCCATTTCACATTGTCCTATAGACCGGGGTCCAAAAATGTCAAACCGGACGCCCTGTCTAGACAATGGGAACCAACTAGGCCGGAGACCGAGCCTGATCCCGTGATTCCCTCAACCCAGATAGCTGCCCCAGTCACCTGGGGTATTTCTAAGGTCATTCGGGACGCCCAAAGGGCCGAACCCGACCCCGGTGGGGGACCTCCTGACAGGCTGTATGTACCTTCCACTGTACGCCGTCAGGTTTTTGAGTGGGCGCATGCCTCTCCTTTTGCGGCGCACCCAGGCGTGACTAAGTCCCTGGTTTTGCTGCGCCGAAGATTTTGGTGGCCGGGGATGGAGAATGAGGTACGTGACTTCGTCCGTGCCTGCACTGTGTGCGCTCTCAACAAAAGCCCCAGGGAGCGTCCTCGTGGCCTTCTCCTTCCGTTGCCAATACCTTCAAGACCGTGGTCCCATATAGCACTAGACTTTGTGACAGGCTTGCCAAAGTCTAGAGGGTTCACGGCGGTGTTGGTAATTGTCGACCGGTTCACCAAGTCTTGCCTGTTTATCCCTCTGCCCAAGCTACCATCCGCCATGGGTACTGCGCAAATCATCCTGCAACATGTGGTGAGAGCGCATGGGGTCCCATCAGACATTGTGTCTGATCGGGGTCCGCAGTTTGTGAGCCAGTGCTGGCGGGCCTTCTGCCAACTTATTGGCGCCAAGGCCAGCTTATCCTCGGGGTATCACCCCGAGTCGAATGGGCAATCGGAAAGGCTTATCCAGGATCTGAGCAAGATGCTTAGATGCCTGACGGCAGGGAATCCGGCCACGTGGTCGGATAAACTTTTGTGGGCGGAATTTGCTCACAATACCCTGCATCACTCGGCGATAGGAATGTCACCGTTTGAGGCTCAGTTCGGGTACCCTCCTCCGCTCTTTCCCGAGCAGGAGCAGCAAGTAGCGGTCCCGTCTGTTCAGCTTCATGTCCGCCGCTGCCGCGCCGCCTGGCGCAAAGCAAGGCAGGCACTTGTGGCCAGCCAGCGCTCCATGAAGCGCACTGCTGACCGCAGGCGGCAACCGGCTCTCACCTTCCGGCCGGGCCAACGTGTCCTTGTCTCGACGAGGGACCTCCCCGTCAGAGGTGCCCCTCACAAGCTGGCACCCAGATACATTGGTCCGTTTAAGGTGGTCAGGCGGATTAATCCGGTGACCTACAGGTTGGAGCTTCCTCCCAAGATGAAAGTGCATCCAACCTTTCACGTCTCCCAGCTCCGACCATTTATGTGCGGGGGAGTGTCACCCCCTCCCCAGCCTCCCGCCCCTCGTATCATCCAGGGTGCCCCTGCCTTCACTGTCCGCCGTCTGATGGATAGCAGGAAGGTTCAGGGTAGCACCCAATACTTGGTGGATTGGGAAGGCTACGGCCCTGAGGAACGTTCATGGGTACCGGCTCGTCAGATCCTGGACCCTGAACTGATCCGCGAGTTCCGCCGGAACCGTGATGCGGGTCTTGGGACCTCAGGAGCTGTCCCTAGAGGAGGGGGTTCTATTAGGAGACCTACGGTAGCTGGTGAATGCACCCCGAGTTCCCAGCGAAGTAGGTCTTACAGAGCAAGGCAAACAAAGGCCTTAAGTGGCAGGAGGACCAATTAGGGCTGATCACCCACAGCTGCTGAGTTGGCTATTTAAGCCAGCTCTGCGCAGCGGTGGGTGTCGCACCTTTTGTTTGTTTTCCCGGTTTGTCAGTGGCAGTTCGTCCGCGCTTTCTAGGGTTTAGAGGGTATCCCCTGGTGGCATCGCCATTAGGGTGTGTAGACTGGAAGGTCGAGGTACTTCTTTGTTTTCACCTTAGAATTTAGCGTGGTGCGACGCCGTGCAGCCATTGCGCTGCCTTTTGTTTATCGGTCAGCGTTAGCAATGCTGCTACGCTACCAGCCTTCTGGCTGGAAGCGGTTTGCCCGCAACCCCTATTAACCAGGCAGTAATCGGATTCAGTTACCACTGGGTGGCGACGCTGTTAAGCGTGCGGCTGGAGCGTGGCATTCCCCGGTTCGAATCCTCACTTGTGTCTGGGTAAACAAAACGTAGTCTATTCTCTCTTTTTCAGATCAACGTCATTCCCCAGCGGTGTTCCCCCTGCGAGGTCACGTCGACCACGAACGTGTGTAGACTCCCGTGGTTCGGGAGTTAGTGTCAGTTCGACAGCCTTCGGATTCAGTAACCACTGGGTGGCGACGCCGTTAAGCGTTCGGCGGGTGCGCTGCATTCCCTGGTTCGAATCCCCGCTGGGTCTCTTGAAATTAATATTTTTTCTGTTCTCTTTTCAGATCGGCGATTCCCCCCCGTGGGGTTCTCTGGAGAGCTTTCGCCGATCGCGGACATTACTAGTTTCCCACCGATCTGGGAGCTAGTAGCACTCGGGGAAACTCTTCTTCCGCATCCTTCTTTTACAGCGCCGTAACGCGCCCTAGCAGTCTCAACTACCCGCGGCGTTATAGCGCGGAGTTAACGCGACCGTCCCTCGTTGAGGAGACCTGGGTTCGCGTCCTCTTTTGTCATTTGGTTATTGGTGTTGTTTTCTTTGCCTGCAGTTTCGGCGGCACCAGCGGACTTTCCGACTGGTTTTTATTTTCAAGCCTTTTTCCCTTTTTGTTTATTTTTCTATTATAAATAAATTATTATTTAATTTAAGTTTCCGCGTTTGAGTCCTCCTTTCTCCATCGTAACAATCAGTGTAAATATAAATAAGAGTTTGGAGTTTAACACGCACAGGAAACATTTGTCAGTGGTATTCACAATCAGTATAATCTGCAGATAATAAAGATTAGTTTAAATCATGTTGGTGTTTTCCTTTTTCATGTTGTTGTTAAGAATTTGTGCTCATATGTTTTAAGTTTAGTGTTTGGGTTCAGTTACATGCCCATGCAGTCATATGGGTGTCTTCATGTAATCGCTGTAATCCTTTGTCTTTTTTTCTTGCCTGGCCCCAGGTGTGCTCAAATTGGCCCGGGCTTGTTTTTCATTAGGGTTGTGTTGTATCGTGCTCCGTCTTGACGAAGCAGGCCATGAATCTTGCTTGCACACAGAAGATCCTAAAGTAAAATGTAACCATGCAGCAACGTAGAGGCTCTGTTAATCAAAGAAAGGTGCAGGTTGTGGACGACATTCTGTGATTTTGCTCTCACTTCGTCTCATTTGTGATCTGATTTTAAACTGTTCATAGTGAAAGTACCAGCAGGAGTCACTTCTCACAACAGTTAACAGAGAAATGACGGCGGCGTGTTTGTAGGTTGTGCAATAATTCTGGTAAGAAAAAGTTAACAAACATGATGTCATAACAAAAATCAGATCATTTTGCTTTTTCTTTAGTGTTCATTAGTAAGATCAGTAGTCAGGGTGGGCAAATACTTTTTAAAAGGAGGTTTAAAATGTAAACACTATATATACTACAACCCCAAATCAGAAAAAGTTGGGACAACATAGAAAATGCAAATAATAAAAAACACAGTGTTTCTTACATTTACTTTGACATTTATTTGATTGCAGACAGGATGAACCTGAGATATTTCATGTTTTGTCCGATCAACTTTATTTCATTTATTAATAAACATCCATTCCTGCATTTCAGGCCTGCAACACATTACAAAAAAAGTTGGGACACTAAGGCATTTACCACTTTGTAATGTTGCCATTCCTTCTCACCGCACTTAAAAGACGTTTTGGCACCGAGGAGACCAAGTGATTTAGTGTTTCAGCTTTTATTTTGTCTCATTCTTCCTGCAAACACATCTTAAGCTGTACAACAGCACGAGGTCGTCGTTGTCGCATTTTTCGTTTACAAATTCTCCACACATTCTCTATTGGGGACAGATCAGGACTGCAGACAGGCCAGTCCAGTACCCATATCCTCTTCTTCCACAGCCATGCCTTTGTAATGTGTGCAGCATGTGGTTTTGCATTGTCTTGTTGAAAAATACATGGACGTCCCTGGAAAGGATGACGTCTTGAAGGCAGCACATGTTGCTGATCTCAATGTACTTTTCTGCATTAATGCTGCCATCACAGCAGTGTAAATGACCTTTGCCAAGGGCACTGACACACCCCATACCATGACAGACCCTGGCTTTTGGACTTGTTGCTGATAACAATCTGGATGGTCCTTTTGGTCTTTGGCGAGCACATGGCGTCCATTTTTTCCAAAAAAGACCTGAAATGCTGATTTATCTGATCACAATACAAGTTTCCACTGTGTGATGGTTCATCCTAGATGCCTTTGAGCCCAGAGACGTCGATGTCGCTTCTGGACATGGTTAACATAAGGCCTCTTTTTTGCACAGTAAAGTTTTAAGTGGCATTTGTGAATGTACAGGGGTTGGACAAAATAACTGAAACACCTGTCATTTTAGTGTGGGAGGTTTCATGGCTAAATTGGACCAGTCTGGTGGCCAATCTTCATTAA
The DNA here is from genome assembly GCF_030014385.1 of Trichomycterus rosablanca. Taxonomy (NCBI): domain Eukaryota; kingdom Metazoa; phylum Chordata; class Actinopteri; order Siluriformes; family Trichomycteridae; genus Trichomycterus; species Trichomycterus rosablanca. The sequence goes on along the minus strand of NC_085989.1, from coordinate 38,022,345 downwards.
TTGCACATTGCACCAGTAAGAGCAGAGTGTGAAGGTTCAATTAGCAGGGTAAGAGCACAGTTTTGCTCAAAATATTGCAATGCACACAACATTATGGGTGACATACCAGAGTTCAAAAGAGGACAAATTGTTGGTGCACGTCTTGCTGGCGCATCTGTGACCAAGACAGCAAGTCTTTGTGATGTATCAAGAGCCACGGTATCCAGGGTAATGTCAGCATACCACCAAGAAGGACAAACCACATCCAACAGGATTAACTGTGGACGCAAGAGGAAGCTGTCTGAAAGGGATGTTCGGGTGCTAACCCGGATTGTATCCAAAAAACATAAAACCACGGCTGCCCAAATCACGGCAGAATTAAATGTGCACCTCAACTCTCCTGTTTCCACCAGAACTGTCCGTCGGGAGCTCCACAGGGTCAATATACATGGCCGGGCTGCTATAGCCAAACCTTTGGTCACTCGTGCCAATGCCAAACGTCGGTTTCAATGGTGCAAGGAGCGCAAATCTTGGGCTGTGGACAATGTGAAACATGTATTGTTCTCTGATGAGTCCACCTTTACTGTTTTCCCCACATCCGGGAGAGTTACGGTGTGGAGAAGCCCCAAAGAAGCGTACCACCCAGACTGTTGCATGCCCAGAGTGAAGCATGGGGGTGGATCAGTGATGGTTTGGGCTGCCATATCATGGCATTCCCTTGGCCCAATACTTGTGCTAGATGGGCGCGTCACTGCCAAGGACTACCGAACCATTCTGGAGGACCATGTGCATCCAATGGCGGTGCCGTGTATCAGGATGACAATGCACCAATACACACAGCAAGACTGGTGAAAGATTGGTTTGATGAACATGAAAGTGAAGTTGAACATCTCCCATGACCTGCACAGTCACCAGATCTAAATATTATTGAGCCACTTTGGGGTGTTTTGGAGAAGCGAGTCAGGAAACGTTTTCCTCCACCAGCATCACGTAGTGACCTGGCCACTATCCTGCAAGAAGAATGGCTTAAAATCCCTCTGATTACTGTGCAGGACTTGTATATGTCATTTCAAAGACGAATTGACGCTGTATTGGCCGCAAAAGGAGGCCCTACACCATACTAATAAATTATTGTGGTCTAAAACCAGGTGTTTCAGTTATTTTGTCCAACCCCTGTAACTCTGTATTGTAGTGCTTGACAAAGGTTTGCCAAAGTAATCCCTCACCCATGTGGTTATATCAGCTATTGTTGAGTGGCGGTTCTTGATGCAGTGCTGTCTGAGGGATCGAAGATCACAGGCATTCAGTTAAAGCTTGCGCCCTTGGCCTTTACGCACCGAGATTCCTCCCAATTCCTTGAATCGTTTAATGATATTATGGACTGTAGAGAGAGAAATATCCAAATCCCTTCAAATCCTTCTTTGAGGTTCATTGTTTTTAAACATTTCAATCATTTTCTCATGTATTTGTTGACAAACTGGAGATTACAACCTCCACTAAACCATGATTACAATCACCTGTTGACATCACCTGTTTGGAATCACATCATTATTTAGTTTTTTCACCTCATTACTAGCACTAAATTGCCCCCGTCCCAACTTTTTTTGGAATGTGTTGCAGGCCTGAAATGAAGTTGAGCAGACAAAACATGAACTATCTTGGGTTCAAACTGTCTGCAATTAAATAAAAGTAAATGTAAGGAACACTGCATTTTTATTTGGGGTTACTGCGTTTTCTGATTTGGGGTTGTATTTAAAATGTATTAAGTAGCAAATACTCTGTCAAATAAAAAATAATATTATAAGCCATTTGTAAGGTCAAGAAACTGATAATAGATGAAAGGATTTTGGCTCAGAATTGATCTTCCAGCTAATACCAAAGATGTTTAATGGGGTTGAGGTTGGGGCAGGCCACTGGAGTTCCTCCACAACAGACTTACAAATCATGTCTTTATGGACTTTGCTTTATAATTTATATTTTATAGTCAATTTTATACACCTGCTAGCAAATAGTGCAGCTTAAACCCTAAATTTGGAAGACATACTTCTGGCTATAACATGTATTTGCTTGCATTTTTAGATCAAACAGCCAGAATCCTAAGTACCTAACTGTTCTTATATATTAGTACAGACATACTGTAAATACTATGAATAATGAAAACTTAAGAATTAGTAGATTAAAATGGGAACAGAAACTGCACATGAAGGCAGATCACTATATTTATATCATGCATATAAATGTTTCATTTAAATGTTAAATTTAAACAATGCAGTAGAAATGTCCAGCCTAGTGGCAACAGTTTAAAAATATCCCAACCACACAGAAGTGTGTAAGAAAAAAGAACACGTTGTTATAGGAACAAGTAATCATAGGCTAAAAAACGGCACTAATTATTTGTTTGGGGCAGTTGTAGCCTAGCGGTTAAGGTGCTGGACAGGTAATCCAAAGGCTGCTGGTTCAAGCCCACCACTGCCAGGTTGCCATTTTTGGGCTCTTGAGCAAGTCCCTTAATTCTCAATTGCTCAGATAATATACTGTCCCAGTACTGTAAGTTTATTTTGGATAAAAGCGTCTGATAAATGCTGAAAATGTAAATTTGTTTTTTTTTATTTTAAGTATTTAACTAAAATGATAAGGTATACTGCCTTTTCAAAATACATATGTTAATAAATATGTTACCAAAAGTATTCACTCGTCTGCTTTCACATGCATATGAACTTGAGTGACATCCCATTCTTAATCCATAGGGTTTAATATGATGTCGGCCCACCCTTTGCAGCTATAACAGCTTCAACTCCTCTGGGAAGGCTTTCTACAAGGTTTAGGAGTGTGTTTATGGGAATTTTTGACCATTCTGCCAGAAGGGCATGTGTGAGGTCAAACACTGATGGCCTGGCTCGCAGTCTCCGCTCTAATTCATCTATCGGGTTGAGGTCAGGCCAGTCAAGTTCTTCCACACAAAACTCACTCATCCATGTCTTTATGGACCTTGCTTTGTGCACTGGTGCGCAGTCATGTTGGAACAGGAAGGGGCCATCCCCAAACTGTTCCCACAAAGTTGGGAGCATGAAATTGTCCAAAATCTCTTGGTATGCTGAAGCATTAAGAGTTCCTTTTACTGGAACTAAGGGGCCAAGCCCAACTCCTGCAAAACAACCCCACAGCATAATCCCCCCTCCACCAAACTTTACACTTGGCACAATGCAGTCAGACAAGTACCGTTCTCCTGGCAATCGCCAAACCCAGACTCATTTATCGGATTGCCAGACAAAGAAGTGTGATTCGTCACTCCAGAGAACATGTCTCCACTGAGTGCAGTGGAGGCGTGTTTTACACCACTACAGCCGACGCTTTGCATTGCTATTGGTGATCAGTGATGGCATAGTTACCTTAAAAAAGTAATCTGATTACTGATTACTGATTACTCCTTTAAAAAGTAACTTAGTTACTTTATGGATTACTTGATTTTAAAAGTAACTAAGTTAGATTACAAGTTACTTTATTAGTTATATAATGCGGAATATTTCTTTGCAATACTTTATCATTTGGCTGCCAACTTGTGTGTACTGATGAGACTCAATTGAATCCCAGAACATGCTAGTGTGAATGCATGGAAAACAAATTTAAATTTTCTTTCAAGAATATGATACAGACTGACCAACACTATTACGCTAAATCAGCATTGAAAATTGACTTTACTTTTAATAGCCTTTTACAATGCTGGAGCTTCTTAAAACGGAAGATTTTCTTTTAAATAGAAGTGTTATTTACCTGCTATTAAATTGTTTTCCAACAAAATCCGCCCAATTTGGCGGATAATCGCCCAATCTGGCAACACTGGAATGCGCAGAGCCAGCTGGCGCTTTTACTCGTAGCGCGCCACGAATACTACTAAATAGTACTACTGTACTTCTGTAATGGTGTTGGTGGTTGACATTTATGTTGAGTGTATTACTGCACTGTTTTGGTGAAGAACTACTCATCTGAGGTGCGCTGCTCCTGCGTGCAGAAATGCTTCCGCAAAAAAATTGCCGGCAAAGCGGTGGTGGGGGGGCCAGAGGGGTGGCCGAAGATTACTTTATGGTGGCCATGGCAACCACTGGCCACCCCCTGGCTCCGCCCTGCCAAGAAGAAAGCAAAAATATCTTTTCACTAAGGAAAATGACAAAAATAGTAACGCACAGTAACTTGGATAAGTAACTTTAATCTGATTACTGGATTGGAAATAGTAACGCGTTAGATTACTCGTTACTGAAAAATGTGGTCAGATTAGAGTAACGCGTTACTAAGTAACGCGTTACAGACCATCAGTGTTGGTGATGTAAGGCTTGGATGCAGCTGCTCGGCCATGGAGACCCATTCCATGAAGCTCTCTACACACTGTTCTTGAACTAATCTGAAGGACACATGAAGTTTGGAGGTCTGTAGCGATTGACTCTGCAGAAAGTTGGTGACCTCTGCGCACTATGCGCCTTAGCATCCTCTGACCCCGCTCTGTCATTTTACGTGACCTACCACTTCGTGGTTGAGTTGCTGTCGTTCCCAATCGCTTCCACTTTGTTATAATACCACTGACAGTTGACTGTGGAATATTTAGTAGCGAGGAAATTTCACATCTGGACTTGTTGCACACGTGGCATCCTATCACGGTACCACGCTGGAATTCACTGAGCTCCTGAGAGCGACCCATTCTTTCACAAATGTTTGTAGTAGCAGTCTGCATGCCTAGGTGCTTGGTTTTATACACCTGTGGCCATGGAAGTGATTGGAACACCAGAATTCAATTATTTGGATGGGTGAGTGAATACTTTTGGCAATATTGTGTAAGTCCTTGAAATGATTACATTGTGTTTTGCCCAATCCTAAATCCTAGCACATCAATCAGCAAATGTATTTAAATCCAGCAGCTTTACAGAAACGTGTTACCACAAACTTGCCATCCTGCTATGGTTTCCTTTTAATCCAAATGCTCCATTATTTCCCAGCTTGGTAAAGGGTTCAGGAAGCATGACTTCACTTCCTGTTAGCGAGTCTCCACTGGCTTAGTATTGTCTGTGAGAATGTGGTAGGACTTTTGGGATACCCTCACATCTGGCAGCTGTTTTGAGTCCTAGACATTTCAATGTTCAGGAAGGCCCAGAACAAACTGGATCCTCTCTATGGAAGGCTATTTTTAATTAGGAGCCTCCCATTTTTGGGACATTTTAAATCCAGGCTCAGCCACTGTTGGGCCCTAGAGCAAGGCCCTTAACCCTGTCTCCTCCAGGGGTGCAGTACAATGGCTGACACTGTGCTCTGACCCCAGCTTTCAAACAAGCTGGGATATGCAGTAAAAGCATTTCATTGTACTGTACATGTACTGTATACACTGATCAGCCATAACATTAAAACTGTCCGTTTTATCAGCTCCACTTACCATATAGGAGCACTTTGTGGTTCTACAATTACTGACTGTAGTCCATCTGTTTTTCTACATACTTTTTTAACCTCCTTTTACTCTGTTCTTCAATGGTCAGGACCCCCACCAGACTACCACAGAGCAGGTATTATTTACATTTACATTTTTTGGCATTTAGCAGACGCCTTTATCCAAAGCGACTTACATTACAGGTGCAGTATACAGTCTGAGCAATTGAGGGATAAGGGCCTTGCTTAAGGGCCCAACAGTAGCATCCTGGCATTAGTGAGTCTTGAACCAGTGACCTTCTGATTACTAGTCCAGTACCTTAACCACTAGGCTACGGCTTGCCCCCGTAGCCTAGTGGTTAAGGTATTATTTAGGAGTTTTTAAATACCGTGTCCACTCACTGTCCACTCTATTAGACACTCCTACCTAGTTGGTCCACCTTGTAGATGTAAAGTCAGAGATGATCGTTCATCTATTGCTGCTGTTTGAGTTGGTCATCTTCGGGACCATCATCAGTGGTCACAGGATGCTGCTCATGGGGCGCTTTTGACTGGATATTTTTGGTTGGTGGACTATTCTCATTCCAGCAGCGCTGCTGTGTCTTATCCACTCATACCAGCACAAAACACACTAACACACCACCACCATGTCAGTGTCACTGCAGTGCTGAGAATGATCCACCACCCAAATAATACCTGCTCTGTAGTGGTCCTGTGGGGGGTCCTGATCATTGAAGAACAGAGTAAAAGGAATTTATAAAAGTATGTAGAGAAACAGATGGACTACAGTCAGTAATTGTAGAACTACAAAGTGCTTCTATATGGTAAGTGGAGCTGATAAAATGGACAGTGTGTGTAGAAACAAGGGAGTGGTTTTAATGTTATGGCTGATCAGTGTAAATACTGTATATATGAAAAATAAAGGCATTCTTCTTTTTCTTTCGTCTTCTTCTCTGTAACAAACATAAGTATTGACTGGAAATTCTAATGTAACAGTCACCTATAGAGTGACAGGTTTTTAGAAATATTGTGGAACTTTCGGTTTCCCCCCCACCAGGTTTCCCCTATCTGCTTATGGTCTTGTTTTATGTGGTTGTGCTTTCAATGTCTTGTTGCCATTCTTGGCTCTGCAGGGGCCTTGTCATATACATTGTGGTTGGCATCACACGCTCCTTTTTACTAAGGGGAAACAATCTAACACTTAGTCATTTCCACAAGTTGTTGCCAAATTTAGACACATTAACTTTATCTAAACCTGAACAATGAGTTTTACCATCAAAATTCTGGCCTGTGTATTTTCGTAACAAAAGACGTTCAGCCAGTATGTTAGGGAGTCTTCCAGTTAATGTTGTTTTTTTTTCAAATTCTTTAAGCTAAGGCACATTTCTCACAACTTATAAAGTCTTTTTAGTGTAAAACAGGGAATATACACTGATCAGCCAAAACATTAAAACCACCTCATTGTTTCTACACTCACTGTCCATTTTATCAGCTCCACTTACCATATAGAAGCACTTTGTAGTTCTACAATTACTGACTGTAGTCCATCTGTTTCTCTACATACTTTTTTAGCCTGCTTTCACCCTGTTGTTCAATGATCAGGACCCCTACAGGACCACCACAGAGCAGGTATTATTTAGGTGGTGGATCATTCTCAGCACTGCAGTGACACTGACATGGTGGTGGTGTGTTAGTGTGTGTTGTGCTGGTATGAGTGGATAAGACACAGCAGCGCTGCTGGAGTTTTTAAATACCGTGTCCACTCACTGTCCACTCTATTAGACACTCCTACCTCGTTGGTCCACCTTGTACATGTAAAGTCAGAGACGATCGTTCATCTATTGCTGCTGTTTGAGTTGGTCTAGACCTTCATCAGTGGTAACAGGACGCTGCCCATAAAGCGCTGTTGGCTGGATAATTTTGGTTGGTGGACTATTCTCAGTCCAGCAGTGACAGTGAGGTGTTATAAAAACTCTATAAGTGCTGCTGTCTCTTATCCACTCATACCAGCACAACACACACTAACACACCACCACCATGTCAGTGTCACTGCAGCGCTGAGAATGATCCACCACCCAAATAATACCTGCTCTGTAGTGGTCCTGGGAGAGTCCTGACCATTGAAGAACATCATAAAAGGGGGCTAACAAAGCATGCAGAGAAACAGATGGACTACAGTCAGTAAGTGGAGCTGATAAAATGGACAGTGAGTGTAGAAACAAGGAGGTGGTTTTAATGTTATGGCTGATCGGTGTAGTTAAGCCATGAACGCTGTCCTCAGTGGCAGCCACTGATAGTTGTAGCTCTTTCAGTTCTTTAAACTGAACCATGCTCTGAGAATTGTTTACTGCTTTTAAGGTTTTGTATCCTTCACTAGATCTTTTGTCTGATTTGATTGCTGATTTGTTTTTGCATGCTTCTTTGACTTAAATCTGATTAGTTCTGTAGACCGTCTCTACAGATAAACCTCACAAACAGATTTACTCATGATTTACTCTTGTTAAGTCCACTAATTGCTTACACATGTGGTGACTATAAACAAATTTTGTCAGTTCACAAGGTGTTGCATAAGGGCTAAGCTTTTGCATAGGGCATGAATACTTTTTCTAACTATTTTTTTAAATACATGAGTTTTAATTGAATTTAATGCAGACGGTTTAATGGATCTTTTTATAAACTGCTTGAATGGTTATATGTCAGCAAAGAGTCAAAGAGAAGCACAAACACCCCAGCAAAACACCACTGACAACACATCAGCAAATCTGAAAACATCCTGGTAAATCGGTCAAATACAACCACATTACAACCACACTTGAAACTACACTGATCAGCTATAACATTAAAACCACCTCCTTGTTTCCACACTCACTGCCCATTTTATCAGCTCCACTTACCATATAGGAGCACTTTCTAGTTCTACAATTACTGACTGTAGTCCATCTACTTCTCTGCATGCTTTTTTAGCCTGCTTTCACCCTGTTCCTTAATGGTCAGGACTCTCCCAGGAATACCACAGAGTAGGTATTATTTAGGTGGTGAATCATTCTCAGCACTGCAGTGACAATGACATGGTGGTGGTGTGTTAGTGTGTGTTGTGCTGGTATGAGTGGATAAGACACAGCAGCGCTAACAGCAGTGACAGTGAAGTGTTTAAAAACTCATGTGTACGCATGTGGTGACTATAAACAAATTTTGTCAGTTGACAAGGTGTTGCATAAGGTCTAAGCTTTTGCATAGTGCATGAATACCTTTTCTCACTCTGTTTTTATTTTAATACATGAACTTTGATTGAATTCAATGCACACGGTTTAACTGATCTTTTATAAACTGCTTAGATGGTTATATGTCAGGAAAGAGTCAAACAGAGAAGCATAAACACCAAAACACCACTGACAACACATCAGCAAATCTGTAAACATCCTGGTAAATCAGTCAAATACAACCACATTACAACCACACTTCTTGAAACTTGCTTAGGGTTTATTATTATAAATTTTCTTGTAATAACCAATATCCAATTTCATTATAAATGTCTGGGATAGTTATAATTTCAGAACAGATTTACTTTAACTGAATTGTGCAGTGTAAATCAGTTTGTATATGATGATGTTGGTAGTTATTTTACAAAATGATTGAATTTAGGTATATTTCTAACAAGAAAAGCTTGACAGTTTTGGGTTATTTTGTTTGTAATTAAATCTGGGGTTGGGTGGGATGTCTTAGGGTAATTAAAAGGTAATTTTTTAGAAATAGGACTGGTCCGATATTGGCCCAAATCACTGGATTGGATATCGGAAGGAAAAGAACATGTAATCCAATCTGATACTGTTGCTTAATGTAAATAACACTTAATGTAAATAAGGCCATTGTTTGTGTGTAAAGCAAATAACACACAAAGATACGTTTCAACAGAGCGCCCTTTATTGCCAGCTCACTAGGCAACTGCTGTAACAAGGTGCATCTTGATGACATCATTGATGACATCTGCAACAGCCATTGAGAAATGAAAATACACTGATTACTAAAGCAATAAGCCACGAGAGGCCGTGCATTACTGTGATTTTAGCACGGGGATGACGTTTTTGGCACGACGCGAAGCGGAGTGCCTAAAACTTCTTTCCCCGTGCTAAAATCATAACAGTAATGCACGGTCTCGAGTGGCTTATTGCTTTTATAAAACGGCGGTCAACATAAAATATAATAAATACAACAATGTTTAATTCATAAATGTATTTATCGTGTATAAACTTACAATAAAGCATTCTTCCGCGACGCAAAATAGTTCGATTAACAGTGTTGCTAGGCAACATGAGGGCGAAAATAACATTAATTTTTTCTATTCAGTGGCGTATTAATATGGAATGATGTGAGGTGGTCATAGGTGTGCGTTTATCGGGGATTTTACAACGGCTTCGAACGCGGCTCAGCCAATCAGATTTTAGGACCGGAACTATCCGTTTTATAATTAAACTTTTAGCATTTAAAAAAATCATCTACTACTGCCACATCTAAAAACACTGTTTAAACACAATAAAAATCGCTTTATAAATGATAAATTGCTCACCTGAGATAAAGAAAACCTACCTGTCCCGGCTTGGAGATCTCTCACATCCTCAACGATTAATCCATTAGTGTTATGAAATAAAACAAACTACACCGTCTCCCGTTTAGCCACAGATGTCCTCCTCAAAATCCAGCAGGGTTTAATAATCTAAAAACGTGACAGAACTTTAACGGAAAATCTCAACTCTGCATCAATTCTAATTGGTCCATCGCATTTGATTGACATCCAATTGTAGACACTTTGGACGACACGCCGAAAAGCGAGATGTGTCACGTGAACAACCGCTCAAACGTAAGTGAAACCAAAAATGCTGCTAAATGTTCTGTGTGTAAAAGTTAAAATAAAAACAGCAGTTTTGCATAAGTGTGATGTTGTAGGTTCTGTATTTATTCCTGTAGAATATTTGTTTCACAGTCTGAGCATTGTTATTTAGATAGCTAGTTTAACTATGGTGCATTGAGACATGTATTATTACTGCTTAGTTGTTTGAGAGGAGAAATGACGGTATCGGATTGGTATCGGTATCGGCAGATACTCAATTTGTAGTATCGGTATCAGACATAAAAAAGTGGTATCGAGCCAGCCCTAGTTTTAAATATGCAGTTATAAGCATTTGTCATATTATTTTGACTTGATATTTATTTTAGTATGCTTAACCTACAGTATATCTGCTGTCTTTGGTTTGGCAAGATTTTCCAACAAAGGGGCCACAGTAAAAATAAGCTTTAGGGCTTTATTGTTATTTCTGTTTTTGTACTATAGTATTACTTACCGAGGAGGTACTGATGTTTTGTTTTAATAATATAATAGGATCTAATATCAATCAGCCAAATGGTGTTATTACAGTGTGTTATTGTATGCTGTTGTGCCATTTTAATCGAATGGTTTTAAAAGAAAAGTCAACATACATTTATAGAATTTATGGATCATTCCAGTAATGCCTAAGGTTATAGAACAAATAAGATGACGTATGACACCTGTAAAATAATATGTGTTCCAGGTTGATAAAACATGTGTTTTATCTCATCAATCTATCTTTAAACATTCACAATGACAGTGTTAAAACATATTTTTCAAAAATTAATTAAAATCTAAACTGAAATCTCTTATTTACAAAAGTATTCATACACTTTGCTGTGCCAACCCAAATTGTGGTCATGTGCATCCTGTTGCTTTAATTATCTTTGAGATGTGCCTAGTACACAGTAAGAATCCACCTGTTGCAATTTTAAATGATTGGACAGATTTTGATAGGACACACACCTTAGTCTGTAGGAATCTGTAAGAATTTGCACTGCATTGCCAGGATAAAAACCAAGCCATGAGGTCCAAACAACTGTCTCAGGATCTCCATTATTACACTGTGGCATTACATAGATCAGAGCAAGCATCAGATATAAAACAACATCTTTGAGATTTCCCAGAACCACAGAGGCCTAAATTATTTTGAAATGAAGCTTGGCACAACCTTGAACTTTCTTCCTGAACGCTCAATTTGAATTGAGCATCCGGGAAGAAAAACCTTGGTCAGGAAGATAAGAAAGAACCGAATGGTCACTCTAAATGAGCTCCAAAAATCCTGTTGTAAGATTAGAGAACCTGGTTGATGGAATATCTCTGTAGCACTCCTTAAATCAGGCCTTCATGGTAGAGTGGCCATATGGAAGCTGCCAACTTTCACTGTAATTGACCATTATGGTCAACTGCAGGGCATTGGTAACTTAGTGGTTAAGATACTGAAACTAGCAATTACAAGGTTGTTAGTTCAAGCCTAGTCACTGCCACTTTTTCAGGTTGCCACTTTTGGGACCTTGAATAAACCCACAAAACAATAAAGTGTGCAAAAGTCAATGAATCTGAATCCTTCATTACCCATTGCATGTCTACTGGACAGACAATCATCTCTGCAGCACCCCATGAATCATTCTTTTATGGCAAGACAGAAGCTACTGTTGAGTCTTAGGTGTGTCAGAACAAAGTTGTAGTTTGCTAAATGGTATCTTGAACAAGGTACTCATGTTTGATCAGACGAAGTTGAACTTAATGTTTGGAACATTAAGCATTATGTCTGGAAAAAACAGGCACAGCAAATCACCTTACTAATACTACCCCCTGATTTAAACATGGCGGTAACTGCATTATGTAATGGGGTGCTTCTCAGAGGCAGGTAAAAAGAGACCAGTAAGAACTGAGGGATGAATGTGGCCAAATACAGGAACATCCTTGAAGAAAACCTCTACAGCCCAGGCATATGTAGACTAAAGTGACAGTTTACATTTCAACATGACAATGACCTAAAGCATAGAGCTAAAACAACATCTTAATAGCTTCAGGGCAAGTCTCTAAAAGTTCTTGAGCTGCCTAGCCAAAGCCTAGACATAAAACTTCATCAGAAATCTGTGGAAAGACCTGAAGATGGCAGTTCACAGACATTTACTATCTAATCTGAGGGTGCTTAAGAGGATCTGCCATGAAGCCAAAAGGACTTGCAGCTGTCATTGCTACCAAAGGAGCATCTACAAAGTGTTGGATAAATGGTGTTTGTTTTGTGAATATTTTGTAAATAAAAGATTTTAGTTTCAGATCTTTTGATCCTAAAACCTAATGCTATTCTGTGTGATCTAATGTTGGGTTACAACATGATTAAACTATTGAGAACTCAATAATAACCTGTAATTTGCTCTAGGTTATTCCTGCCTTGTTTGAAGTATTTCCCAGTGGAACCAAACCTTACAAGATAAAGCAGTTGGTGACCTTTTCTTGTATTTCTATATACATATTTAGCATATATTTAAATGTACCAGGTCAAAGAGCATTATTTGTAAATTTGAAGTGGATATTTGCTCTGGAAGTATATTACATTTACATTTTCAGCATTTAGCAGATGCCTTTATCCAAAGCAACTTACATTACAGTTACAGTATACAGTCTAAGCAATTGAGGGTTAAGGGTCTTGCTCAAGGGCCCAACAGCAGCAACCTGGCAGTGGTGGGGCTTAAACCAGCGATCTTCTGATTACTAGTCCAGTTCTTTAACCACTAGGCTACGGCTTGCTCTATTAAAATTTTAATTATTTAAATGCTTTTTCCCCTTCATGTCGTTAATAATAACCGTTACTGTTCTTTTCCCATGTGAATGGATATGGCTATGATCGAATGGATGGGCATAATTTATAGTTTGTGTACTTGGAGGGATTATTATAGCGCTGACCCACATTTTCTCATGTCCCGATGACCTTTAATACTGGGAACTGTTGTTTCTAATTAACTATGTGCTATTGTAGTATTAAATGACTTAGAGGAGGAGTCTGATAATGGTCACTCAGTTACTGTTTATTACTCTTCTTTCAACTGTATCATTAGACAAAACAATGGTAAATGAGAATTTACCCTACTCACTTACAATATTAAATATTAATTTTCAACAGAATCAGGTTATACAGTACATATGTATATGTTATCTCATACAAAAACAACACTTGGTCACTGTGAATCATTTTTAAATGTTGAGGAACTAAACCACTGATCATTTCCCCTCTAAAGTTAAGGGAAAGGAAAACAATCGTTCCTCTTTCATTAGCACAGAGAGTATGAAACAGCCATAAATATTTTTAGACTATTCTTGACATTCTCTAGTTTCATGTGCGTTAGTCACGCAATCATACAAACCAACAGTCCAAATAATCTTTCTTGTGAAGCATAAATAATGATAAAATTGCAGTATGAAGCCTTGAGCACTGGATTATTCTGATTCAGATCAATAGATTCAGTCAGATAGCTGAAAGATCTGTGATCGGTCTAAAATCAAGAACCTTATGTATACATTAAGAGATGGTACTGTGTGCCTTAAAAACCTATAAAATACATAATTTGATTGTGTTTGTTTTGTTTCCATATTATATGTACTGCCTTCGGTTTGCTTTGCTTTTCCAAAATAGGAACCTTAATAAAAAATAAACCTCTGATTATTTTTGTTTTTGTATTATAGTTTTACCCTCTTTATGGTGTGAGTACCCATTTTTGTTTTTAATAATTTAAAATGATCTAATATCAGTCCTATGGTGCTATTGCATTAAGTCATAATGCACATCAGTCTAATGGTTTTGAAAGCAAAGTCATTACATGTTCAGGGAAGATTCTGGTAGTGCCTTGGGGTATGGCATAAATGATGATGTATGAACCATGGGTCTGTAACACTCACACCAGCCTGTAAATGTATATTAATTTAGGTTTTCCAGGTTGACAAAACAGTGCAAATTTTAGATCTGACTCAGAGATACTACCTAAATCAACAGTTCATTATACATAAGGACTTGTTTTTAACAAAAAAGTTGAAGTAAGCCTGATTTCAGAACAGTTTTTTTTAATCATTCAAATACTTGTTTAAACTCTCAAATAGGGAAGGTAAGGCTGTGTAGACAAGTAACTGTCTGACTCAGAAGTGTCTGAACTCAGTGCACACCTTTGCAGTGATTGGTCATTACAGACATGTGAACTTGTGTGACTGAGAGCTCTACTCTGCTGTAGAGATTTTTGGCAGGTACACAGTGTGCCAAAGTGCAAAACACCAAACTACATTGTATGCATAATCTGTATACCACTGTTGTTTCCAAAAGGCATTTACCGTGTGGTATGTGATTTTGGGTGCAGCATTTGAATTGATTAATAAGCAGCTGTTATGAGAAGCGGAGTTTAACAGAGACAAAGTTTAATGTAAGAAGTTTAACTATTTTATTATCTGAGTTACAGATAAATTACAGAACAGAATTACATTATTTCTGATTCTTAATCTACTGTAGCTTTAAATTATTTATGTATGTGTTTCTGATCAGAGGCTATTACTAGTGAAATCTGTTTCCGGTATTGTTGTTTCACATTTCTTTTATTGGTGTATACCATGTGGTAAATGTGTGGCAGCATTTTATTTAAACATACGGCATCACAAAATTCTTACCTTTAACTATTCACCACATTGTTTGTTGGACAGTTACAAGTCTCTATAATTGCTTTGCAGTCTTTTTTATTAATCTGAGTGAGAAAGAAGGCATAACACAACTGTTAGGAATAAAGAGTTAATTAAGTATATAACCTTGCTTTAACCAGTCATTGAACATATTTTTTAAATGCCATGTTTTGTTGTTACAATGTTTTACTGCACCTAAAGCTCAGTGGTGTTGTTTTACCTCAGTACAGTAATGTCAGCATTCTTATCTGTAATACTGTTTGGCTTTTTAAAGCATATTTTTATTCTGTGAAACCAGTTTAAAAGCACAAAGATATTTATACGTTTTGTAGAAAGTCAAATAAACTGCTGTGAAACATGAAGTTTCTTCACAAAAGACACAAATCAGAAGAAAAGCTAGCTGGTTAAGCTAATTTAGGTGCATTTCAATCTGCACTCTAGGTACGAAACAGCATGTATTTTTAATTTAGTATTGTTGTATCAGTTCATTTTTGACATTATTAAATTCACTGTTTTACACTGCACCTAAAGCTCTGTGGTGTTGTTTTACCTCAGTACAGTAAGGTCAGCATTTTTGCCTTTAATACTGTTTTGCTTTTTAAAGCATATTTTTATTCTGTGAAACCAGTTTAAAAGCACAAAGTTTTGTTTTTAAGTTTTGTTGGAAGTCAAATAAACTGCTGTGAAACATGAAGTTTAGCTACGTTCATTAGCCAGCAAGCTAACTCCTATTAGCTCACTTGGTGTCTCTGCTAAAAATATTTTGTTAAAAGTATCAATTTAAAGAATAGGTAAAACTGCAGGTTTGGCGTTTTAGCTGCCACTAAGTTCTTATTTAGAAATATATGTAAACATTTTATAAGAAAAGCTAGCATTTCAAACTGCACTCTAGGTATTGAACAGTATATATTTTTAATTTAGTGCTGTTGTATCAGTTCATTTTTGACATTATTTAATTCACTGTTTTACACTGCACCTAAAGCTCTGTGGTGTTGTTTCACCTCAGCACAGTAATGTCAGAATTCTTGTCTGTAATGCTGTTTGGCTTTTTAATAATTATATATATTTTTTTTCGGTAAAACCAGTTTAAAAGCACAAATCTGTTTATACATTTTGTAGAAAGTTAAATAAACTGCTGTAAAATTCATACACAATGTAGTGTGACATTTATTCACCATACAAACATCACATAGTAATGTGTAGTATAAATTGTTATAGTATAAATTGTTTATTGGGTATAACACACACACCAAATACTACATGCAATAGCTTTAATTATTGTCTACAGCTGTTAATTACAAAGTAATTCATTACCACAGTCTAGGTAGAGATGACACGATCACTCTGGCCTCCTTGCTAATCAGCTGACCCTGATTTAATAAACAATTACTGCTTAAAGCTCTGGTGTTGGGAGGGGGGTGGACTTTGTGTTATACTGTTAGTTCAGGCGTCTGGAGTCAAGATGGCTGATCTTTGTTTCTCACTAATCATCCATTAGTGGCTTAAGTGTTAGCCATGCCACATGTTCTCTAAACACTCACAGGTAATGGTGTAGCAGAGGTGGCTTTATCCACAGCCACGGCGTCTTACCAATTGTCACCACCACATTTCCTTGTCTGAAGCCAGGCTGAAGTACCATCTGGACATTTTCATCTCTGGCGTGACAGTGACCTCTGACTGGTGGATTATTTATCATTCATACTAAGTAAACTCATTGTAAAAGATGTTTATCAGTTCATCATGTCTGTTTAAGTTTAAATTTCAGTCTCCAAGAGCGTCTGACATAAATTATTGGCACTCTCACTGGGGGTGTTTTCTAATTATAATAATCAAGGTTAGGAAAAACTGTTCCCATGGTTCCTAATATGTGTGCTTATGTGTCAGTGATTGCTATGTGCTCTTGGTGTTGGGTTTCATTCTGAATGCCTCAATATTTCTGTTCAGCTAAAATGCGCGAGACAAAGGGGCTCAACACAAAGCGGACTTCACGACGAGGCAGGATGAACAGGAAAACACAAGTCCTCTGACTTCCTGGAGGTTAGGCCATTATTTACAAAGCAGAGCTCAAGTGGCCTTAACAAAACACATTCTAACCTGCATGTCCTGTATATTAATGCTATTACAGAGAGAAATGTGTTTTCCTAAGCAGCTCTGATAATTGGCGCTGCAATACGACCCTGACCCAGTGTTAGCCTGGATTAGAAATCTCAGTTTGCTCTGACATGCGATTGTCTGTTTTAAGTCAGGATTTCACGTGTTTAATGAAGATAAGGGCGCCTTATACCGAGAGCCACCATGACCCTGTTTTGTTTAAAGAAAGATGGAGGTAAGAACAATAGACATATGTGTGGGGTGAGCGACTCCATCAGTGCTGCTGATATTTAATCTTTGAGAACTCAGAAGGGGGCAGAGGGAAAATATGCTGTTTTGACCTAATACCATATGGCGACCATCCTGTCTTGCTTGGAAACCCGACACTGACAGACGTTAATCATGAACACAGTACTTGTGTTCACTCTTCAGGTGTGGGTGTGCTGGAGGTATTAGCAAAATCGGAAATCTCTATATTAGTCATTCTAATTTCCCTTTATTTCCTTTGAAATGTGGTGATCTGTCCTTTTTTCATCCAAAAGGCTTTAGAAAATAGCCTTAAAAACTCACATGTAAATTCATAAAAATAATAATAATAATATCACTTTACTAGATCAGTACATTGAATAATAAAAATTATTAAAACTTTTAGACAGAAGAATGACTAAAGTACAGTTTGAAATAAACGAAACTGACATACAGTCACAAAGAGTTTGTGGAAAGGAGTTACAAAGCTTGTGGGCTGCAGCACTGAACGATCTGCCACCCATTGAGGAGAGTCTAGTATAAGGAACAGTGAATAACCTGCTACCAGAGAACCTCAGAGTGTGAAGAGGTTTGTATGGAAGCCAGAGCTCATCAAGATATGCCAGGGCAGATTCCAGACCATGAAGGGCTTTAAATGTAATGAGCAATATTTTATACTTAATACATGAAGTTACTGGTAGCCATTAAAACCACCTCCCTGTACATTTTATCAGCTCCACTTACCATATAAAATCACTTTGTAGTTATGCAATTACTGACTGTACATCTATTTCTCTACATACTTTTTAACCTCCTTTTACTCTGTTCTTCAATGGTCAGGACCCCCATAGGACTCATTGAAGAACAGAGTAAAAGGAGGTTAAAAAAGTATGTAGAGAAATAGATGGAATACAGTCAGTAATTGTAGAACTTCAAAGTGCTTCTATATTGTTCTAACTTGTTATTAATCCAGAATTTTAATTTGTGGCTGCAGGCTGCCAGAGACAAGGTGGGAAATTGGGGGTGTATTTTGTACTGATATATACACTATTCTAATTACTGAATTTATAATGTTTCAGCCATAACAAGTGCTAACAGGTGTAGTAAATCAAGACCCTTTTCTGTTCCAGCATTGCTGTGTCCCTATGCACAAAGCAAAGTCTGGAAAAGCTTGGTTTAAAGAAACTTCAGTGACCTGCACAGAGCCCTGACCTCAGCCCCACTGAACAGCTTTGGAATTAACTGGAACATCAATTAAGGCTTTCTTATCCAACATCAGTGCCCAGCCATACAAATGCTCTGTTGACAAATAGGCACAAATTCCTACAGACATGCTTCAATGTCTGGTGAAGACCCTTCTCAGCAGAGCAGGAAAGATCACATAGAGGTCACTTTATTTTAATACCAGTTGTTTTTTAATTAGAATGTCCAACAACCTCATAGTCAGGTGTCCAAATACTTTTGGCCATATATTTACAGGCAGGATTTTGTTTTAATTTTGGAAAATATTGGTTTTGATCGTATTTTTTAGGAGTAAAAAGGCTTCGGAAGAGCTTAGGGAGGGGAGGAAATGTGGTGCAGTGGAGGATGAAACAAGCTTTTGGAGATTAGGTCAAGCATGCAGCAAGTGGAATCTGCAAAAACCAACATTAGCTCCTTATGTGAGTGCCTTCAACATGAGCACTATCTTACCCTTGTTCCACTAAAATGATGTTAATTTCAAGCTAATATACAAAGCCCATTTTCAGAAAAGTTTGGACATTTCATAAAGAAATGCTTTTATTTGTCATATATACACACGTACAGTACAATGGAATTCTTTTCTGCATATCCCAGCTTGATTGGAATCTGAGTCAGAGCGCAGGGTCAGCCATTGTACGGCAACCCTGGAGCAGACAGGGTTAAGGGCTTTGCTCACGGGCCCAACAGTGGCTGAATAGCAAAGCCGGGATTTGAACCTACAATCTTCTGATTGATAGTCCAAAGCTCTTCTTACTAGGCTACCATGTGAGAAGTGGGACATTGTTTGATTCTCCTCAGTCATCTGGAGCACCCAGGGAAAACCCACACAGACATGGGAAGAACATGCAAACCTGACAGAAAGGACCGCTCCACCAGAGAATCAAACCCAGGACCTTCTCTGCATTCTCTGCTGGTTTCATTGTTTGACTTACATACAGTAGTGGCAAGTAATGCAGCATGTACTGTACTGTAGTAGGAGTGCCCCAATACTTTTGGGTTCTGGAGCTCTGGGTTCGAGCCTTGCCTCTTGTCAAGTTTTGTCTCTGGTCTGGTGTTGTTTTCATCCCAAAAACATGAAGGTAGTTAAATTGTAAATGGCCACATTTATTAATCTGTTTCCAGTGTTTAAGGTGCCATGTATAGCATCTAAAACCAACAGCAATAATAGGGCTATAATTTTTCTTGCATGGTGAGTCACATGACATCTGTAAAAATGTGTCTGTTAATTAAAGATGGCAACATCAAGGGTATAATGTGAAAGTGGGTAAACCCTATTTAAATTAATGGGAGCTAATTCTAACCATGTCTTAGAGATTTATAATGCACTTTATAATGCATGTGTGGTTAAGATACTCAGATGTGTGTGTTTCCATTTCCAGTATGGAGCTGGTGAGCTGGTACTTAAACCAAAAGCCAGCAGGACTGTAATTGCTCACAGCAAATGGATATACGCTTTATTTTTCACTTTCAGATATGCAGTGTTTCTATGGTGATTGTGACAGGAAGTTGTGGTTTTGCTTTGAAGTTCCACTATTGGTTGGTACCACTTACCATTACTACTACTACTACTATTATTATTACTTATACTACTAGTTATACAACTACTATTATTGTTACTAATACTACTATTACTTCTTATTCTACTACTACTACTATTATTATTTTTACTAATATTATTACTAATATTAGTATAATAATATAATTACTAATATTTTTACTATTATTATTATTACTACTAATACTACTACTATTTCATTACTACTTATACTACTACTACTTATTCTACTAATACTACTATTTCATTACTACTTATACTACTACTACTTATTCTACTACTACTATTATTTTTATATTTACTAATACTTTTACTATTATTATTACTTATACTACTGTACTACTTATACAACTACTATTATTGTTACTAGTTATACTACTATTACTAATTCTACTACTATTATTATTATTTTTATTAATATTATTATTACTAATACTACTACTATTATTATTACTTATACTACTACTTATACAACTACTATTATTGTTACTACTTATACTACTACTACTTATTCTACTACTACTATTATTATTATTTTTACTACTATTATTATTATTATTACTACTTATATTACTAATACTACTACTATTTGTATTACTACTTATACTACTACTACTTATTCTACTACTACTATTATTATTATTTTTACTAATATTATTATTATTACTACTAATACTACTACTATTATTATTATTACTACTTATACTACTACTTATACAACTACTATTATTATTACTACTACTTATACTACTACTGCTTATACAACTACTACTTCTATTATTATTACTACTTATACTACTACTACTATTATTATTATTACTACTACTTATACTACTAATACTACTATTATTATTGTTATTACTACTAGTACTACTACTTCTACTATTATTATTACTACTTATGCTAGTAAGTAAGTAAATTTTATTTATAAAGCACTCTTAAAACAACTTACGTTGACCAAAATGCTGTACATCGAACAAGCATACATAAGACAACATTATGTTAAAAAAGTAAAAACCAAATAAAAATACAGAGTAAGAGACAAAATAAAACAGATAAAAATAGACTAAACAATTATAATTACCACGGCTCCTCACTGTTCAAATGCCAGCTTATAAAGGTATGTTTTTAGGAGTGATTTAAAAACAGCGGCCGAAGGTGCTTGTCGAATATTAGGAGGTAGAGTGTTCCATAAAGCATAAAGCATAAACTGAGCATAAACTGCAAACTACTACTATTATTATTATTACTACTACTTATACTACTATTAATACTACTATTATTTATCTATCAGACCATCTGATAAGGTAAGAAGCCTTGGTGTTGTCCTGGATAACCAGCTGACCTTCTCTCCTCATGTAGCCAACATGACGAGATCATGCTGGTTCCTCCTCTAAAACATCAGGAAGATTCGAACATTTCTCTCCATGGAAGCTACTCAGATTCTGGTTCAGTCACTTGTAATCTCACAGTTGGACTACTGCAACTCCCTCCTGGCAGGTGCTCCAATGTCCACTACTAAACCCTTGCAGCTCATCCAAAATGCAGCTGCTCGCCTGGTTTTTAACCAACCTAAACACTGCCACATCACCCCACTGCTGCGTTCTCTTCACTGGCTTCCTGTAGCTGCCCACATTCAGTTTAACCCTTTGATGCACAAGCTAAGCAAACCCCTTCTAATCCACAACATGGGTCAAAAATGACCCATATTCATTCATCCATTCAAGAATATTTTCATATGTACATTTGTCAGTTATTCATGTATTTGCTGTCTTAGCTAATAAAAGCTATCTATACTAGAATATGTAAACAGCTAGCAAGCAAATAGTATTGGACATATTCAAGATTCAAGAGCCTAATCTTTGGTTGTCTTTCAAAAGATCAGTAAATATGTTTTTGACTACAAACACTTACAAATGTCAGTAGTTTCTGTCAAATTCCATAGTAAATACACATTTTTGACCCATGCTGTGCATTAGAAGGGTAGTGATACAAAAATGATTTTTATTAAAAAAGCAAAAAATATAAAACTGAAATAAGGATTTGTGATGATCAAAAACAAGTTAATTTAAAAATTCATGGAAGTTTGAATGACAAAATTAATTTATTGCAAAGATATAGAAAATAAAAACTCAGTTGGGTCACTTTTGACCCAGGTTGTGCAGTTGTGCATCAAAGGGTTAAATCACTGATGCTCGCCTACAAAGCCAAAAATGGACCAACCCCAAGCTACCTTCGTGGTCTAATCAAACCCCGCTCTGTACCACGCAACCTCCGAGCCACTAGTCTCACTCGACTTGATCCTCCACCCAGGACTCGAGGAAGACAAGCTTCAAGGCTCTTCTCTGTTCTGGCACCCAAATGGTGGAACGAACTTCCTCTGTCTGTCCGAACATCTGAGTCTCTTGCTATCTTTAAAAAACAATTAAAAACCCACGTCTTTACTAAGCACTTAAGCTGATTTGTACTAACACACTTTTCCATTTAAAAAAACAAAACAAAACAAAAAACACTTTGGTTCTAACAGGTTTGAGCAGATTTGTGTTCTTGGACTGTCTACTTAAACTAGAGTAATGAAATGTTTACTATGGAAACACTTCTGTAAGTCGCTCTGGATAAGAGCGTCTGCCAAATGCCGGTAAATGTAAATTATTTTTATCACTACTTATACTACTACTACTACTATTTTTATTGTTATTACTTATACTACTACTACTATTTTTATTGTTAATACTTTTATTGTTACTATACTACTACTACTACTTATACTACTACTATTATTATTATTACTACTTATACTACTACTACTACTTATACTACTACTATTATTACTACTTATACTACTACTACTACTACTATTTTTATTATTACTTATACTACTACTACTACTACTACTACTATTATTACTACTACTTCTACTACTACTATTACTATTATTATTACTTATACTACTACTACTTATACTACTACTACTATTTTTATTGTTATTACTTTTATTGTTACTATACTACTACTACTACTTATATTATTATTATTACTACTTATACTACTACTACTACTTATACTACTACTATTATTACTACTTATACTACTACTACTACTACTATTTTTATTATTACTTATACTACTACTACTACTATTATTATTACTACTTCTACTACTACTATTACTATTATTATTACTTATACTACTACTACTTATACTACTACTACTATTTTTATTGTTATTACTTATACTACTACTACTACTACTTATACTACTACTATTATTATTATTACTACTTATACTGCTACTACTATTTGTATTGTTATTACTTATACTACTACTACTACTTATACTACTACTACTATTATTATTACTACTTATACTACTACTATTACTATTATTATTACTTATACTACTACTACTACTACTACTACTTCTACTACTACTAATACTACAGTTATTATTATTATTACTACTTTTACTTCTACTACTACTAATACTACTACTATTATTATTATTAGCCAGGCTTCTGCACATATACGATGGCTGTGTCTGAGGGGGTGGCCAGTGTTTCCTAGTGGAACAGGAACTTGCTTAATCGTGATCAGGATAAAGTGGTTGATGAAAGTTAAATTAAATGAAAAAAATATTACAAGTAAATAAAAGCTTAATAAAAGGAGCGTTCAAGCTACACAGCTGCAAGCTGTTGCTTTTGGGTCTCTGAGCAAGGTTTCTTTATCCTCAGTTGCTTGGATTCTATGCTTTATTAAATACAAGTTGAATAAAAAGCATCTGCCAAATTAATAACTTTAAATGTACTGCAGAGAGTTTAGAGACCAAGAACGGACTCCACTGTGGTAAAAGCGCACAGCACGGATCCAGTTTAAGCACTGGCACCTTGGTGGTGGAAAAAATGGCTTTCTGAAAGTGTGTGGGGATGGGTGGACTGTTTTTAAAATTATTGCTTTTTAACTACTTGCATTCATCAGCACACAAATAACTTCTTATTTAAACATTCTTCTACATTTTATCAGTCGGCCCCTCATACACTTAGTGTAGAGTGTTGAGTCAGAGGTCATTGTTAGGGGTCATCTGATAACATAGAGTATGGTGTAGTTTAACAAGGGCTTTCATATGTCCATCTGATGATGTTACCCATCTTTTGCTTGCTATGTACACACACACACACACACACACAACAGCTTAAGAGCTGCACATGGGATAGCCGGGTGAAGATTGATGAACACCCCGAGTCAAAAGGACTCAAATATATAGAGCCAGATGGCAGCCTGATGTTGAGCAGTGGACTGTGGATCCTAAGGAGGGAAAGGAAATTAATGATAAGGTGAGGAGGGACATGTTCTACAGGTCATACTTCAGATTCGGTCTCTTTGGGTGCAGCTGTAATGACTTTCATGAATGCACAATGGCTTTGGACAGAAGTGAACTACTTGATTTTACAATAAGAGAGCCAGGCTGAACCATGACTGAATAGGCCATGCTGTAAGTATCATAAAATGACAAAGAAGGGAAAGGAGATGACAGAACGAGAGAATGGCTCTAAATGTCACACGTCCCTGTCAGAAGTCCCCAGACACATTTAAGATCTCTGTATGGTCCAGACTGCCAGACAGGGAAATGAGACTTAGTGGTACCCTAGTGTCTCCTGCTTTATTTCCTGTACTAACGAATCCTTTAATTTCTGAAAAAGACTGCCCAAAACTTCCACATGCATGAAAACCAGTAAAAAATAAATTGTGTAAGACTTTCACTTCCTAAAGCACAATATCACACAGATTAAGATGTATTTCTAATGGAACTGCACTACTCATAACAAATATATCTGAGAGGAATGAACTTCCTCTGTCTGTCCGAACATCTGAGTCTCTTGCTGTCTTTAAAAAACGATTAAAAACCCACCTTTTTACTAAACACTTAAGCTGACTTGTACTTATTTCCTAACATTTTGTTCCATTCTTTTCCATTTCAAAAGAAAAAAAAAAAAGAAAAAAAAGGCACTTTGGTTCTATCAGGTTTTAGCAGATTTGTGTTCTTTGACTGTTGTTTTCCTAAACTTGAGAAATGAAATGTTCACTATAGAAGCACTTCTGTAAGTCGCTCTTCTGCTAAATGCTGAAAATGTAAATGTAAATGTAAATATCTTTTTTTCTATACAGCTAAGCATACATTTACAACCCCAAATCAGAAAAAGTTGGGACAGCATGGAAAAAGCAAATAATAAAAAAAGTTTCTTACATTTACTTTGACTTTTATTTGATTGCAGACAGGATGAACCTGAGATATTTCATGTTTTATCTGCTCAACTTCATTTCATTTATTAATAAACACCCACTCCTGCATTTCAGGCCTGTAACACATTCCAAAAAAAGTTGGAACAGTAAAGCATTTACTACTTTGTAATGTTGCCATTCCTTTTCACCACACTTAAAAGACGTTTTGGCACTGAGGAGACCAAGTGATTTAGTGTTTCAGCTTTTAATTTGTCTCATTCTTCCTGCAAACACGTCTTAAGATGTGCAACAGTACGGGGTCGTTGTTGCATTTTTCCTTTCAAAATTCTCTTTTGGGGACAGGTCAGGACTGCAGGCAGGCCAGTCCAGTACCCGTACCCTCTTCTTCTGCAGCCATGCCTTTGTAATGTGTGCAGCATGTGGTTTTGCATTGTTTTGTTGAAAAATGCATGGACATCCCTGGAGAAGATGACGTCTTGAAGGCAGCACATGTTGCTCTAAGATCTCAATGTTCTTTTTTGCATTAATGCTGCCATCACAGAAGTGTAAATGACCTTTACCAAGGGCACTGACAGAGCCCCATACCATGACAGAACCTGGCTTCTGGACTTGTTGCTGATAACAGTCTGGATGGTCCTTTTCATCTTTGGTCCAGAGCACACGGCGTCCATTTTTTCCAAAAAAAGACCTGGAATGCTGATTCATCTGACCACAATACACGTTTCCACTGTGTGATGGTCCATCCAAGATGCCTCCGAGCCCTGAAAAAGCGACGCCGCTTCTGGACATGGTTAACATAAGGCTTCTTTTTTGCACAGTAAAGTTTTAAGTGGCATTTGTGCATGTAACTCTGTATTGTAGTGCTTGACAAATGTTTGTCAAAGTAATCCCTCACCCATGTGGTTTCATACACATCTTTCTTTGAGGTACATTGTTTTTAAACATTTCAATCATTTTCTCACATTTGTTGACAAACACCCAGGACTAGAGGAAGACAAGCATCAAGGCTCTTCTCTGTACTGGCACCCAAATGGTTGAACGAACTTCCTCTGTCTATCTATTCCTCTGTCTCTTGCTATCTTTAAAAAACGATTAAAAACACACATATTTACTAAGCACTTAAGCTGACATGTACTTACTTACTAACACTCTTTTCCATTTCTTAAAAAAAAAAGAATCCTTGCTCATCAAAGACTCAGCCTTTCCTGGATGCTGCTCTTGTACCAACATCACCTGTTTGGAATCACATCATTATTTAGTTTTTTTCACCTCATTACTAAATGCCCCTGTCCCAACCTTTTTTGGAATGTGTTACAGGCCCAAAATGCAGGAATGGAGGTTTATTAATAAATGAAATGAAGTTGAGCAGACAAAACATGAAATATCTCAGGTTCATCCTGTCTGCAATCAAATAAAAGTCACAGTAAATGTAAGGAACACTGCACCTTTATTTTATTTGCATTTTTCGTACTGTCCCAGCTTTTTCTGATTTGGGGTTGTACATTTTTGGCATTTAGCAGACGCCTTTATCCAAAGCGAATTACAGTAGTTTGATGGTATACAGTCTGGGCAATTGAGGGCTAAGGGCCCTGCTGAAGGGCCCAACAGCAGAGGGGTCCATGGATATAGTCATCTTCAGTTCAAAGGGCCAACAACCTTGTCATCCAAATCTCAACCAAATTATTCAATGTCATGTGATTCACCACAACTATATATCTGATCCGCTGATGGGACCATATGACCAAGAACTTATAAACTCTATAAAAAATTATTACTGAAACACACACACACACTAACCTAAATGTTGCTTGGTTAAACCACTGCTTTGTTAAAAAATGTGTCATGATGTAAGGTGATTTTATGATGATCTAAGAGCTACATTTAAATGTGGTAACTCAGTTGCAATAGAGGACCTTCTCCAATCTCCCACTGACTCCCATGACAATTTTCATCATGTTGGGTGTTTCCCTAATCTCACTGAGCTCTCATGTTGTCTTTGTTTTGTCCTTGTTCATGTCCTTGTCCTGGTTTCCCCATGGTGCTTTACCCCTCATGCTCTTGTTAGCCTTTAGCTCAGAAATGAGCATTATTGGTTTAGTTTAAGTTTAGGGTCCAAAAAGTTAGAAATATTAGGGATATTCTGTTTACAAGACTTAAGTTGGTATAGTCTTAACCTTTACCCTAGAGATCCGTGTTTATAGTGTGCGTTTCTTGTTCACAGTTCTTGCCTAGTTCCTTGTTTCACTAGTTGTGTTTGTCAAAGTCATTTCAGAACACTGTCTGCTTTCCGTTGTCCCTCATCCCTAGAATTACACATTTTCAGTTTTAACTGTCTATCAACTTTAAAATATTGTATGCAGCAAAAATGCATTTATTTTCATGTCCTGAAATTGCTCCAGAATTGTCACATAAAGAGAAAAGACATTTGCTTGTGTTTATTTTAATCTAGCTGGAGTGGAGCAATGTGTCTCAGAAAAAAATGGTTAATGGATGTAGCCTTTTTTAGTTCAACGTGCCAACCACCTTGTCACACAAATCTCAACCAAATTAAACAATGATTTCCTAATGGCACCATATGACCAAGAACACATAAAACCTATAAAGAATTATAACACTGAAACACACACACTAACCTAAATGTTGCTTGGTTAAACCACTGATTTGTCAAGAAATGCATTCAATGTACACAGATGAGGCATAACATTATGACCACCTCCTTGTTTCTACACTCACTGTCCATTTTATCAGCTCCACTTACCATATAGAAGCACTTTGTAGTTCTACAATTATGGACTGTAGTCCATCTGTTTCTCTACATACCTTTTTAACCTGCTTTCATGCTGTTCTTCAATGGTCAGGACCCCCACAGGACCACTACAGAGCAGGTATTATTTGGGTGGTGGATCATTTGCAGCGACAATGACACGGTTTTGGTGTGTTAGTATGTGTTGTGCTGGTATGAGTGGATAAGACACAGCAGCGCTGATGGAGTTTTAAACACCTCACTGTCACTGCTGGACTGAGAATAGTCCACCAACCAAATATATCCAGCCAACAGCGCCCTGTGGGCAGCGTCCTGTGACCACTGATGAAGGTCTAGAAGATGACCAACTCAAACAGGAGCAATAGATGAGCAATCGTCTCTGACTTTACATCTAGAAGGTGAACCAACTAGGTAGGAGTGTCTAATAGAGTGGACACGATATTTAAATCTATCTATCTATCTATCTATCTATCTATCTATCTATCTATCTATCTATCTATCTATCTATCTATCTATCTATCTATCTATGTTTATTGATATCTGTCTGTCTGTCTGTCTGTCTGTCTGTCTGTCTATCTATCTATCTATCTATCTATCTATCTATCTATCTATCTATGTTTATTGATATCTATCTATCTATCTATCTATCTATCTATCTATCTATCTATCTATCTATCTATCTATCTATCTATCTATCTATCTATCTATCTATCCATCCATCTATCCATCCATCCATCCATCCATCCATCCATCCATCCATCCATCCATGTATCTATCTTTCTATAATTCTCAGCACTGTCATTAATATGGTAATATCACTGAACAACAGATAGACTACAGTTAGTAATTGCATACCCACAGTGTGGATCTGTATGATTTGTGTAAATACTATTCATTCTTATTATACTCCAGACCACCCGAGGAGGATGGGTCCCTGCTGAGTCTGGTTCCTGTCAAGGCTTCTTGTAATTTTAAGAGAGTTTTTCCTTGCCACTGTCGCCTTTGGCTTGCTCAACAGGGGTTTTTGGTCTGTCAGTCCTGGATTCTGTAAAGTTGCTTTGAGACAATGTGTATTGTAAAAAGCGCTATATAAATAAATTTGACTTGACCTGACTATGTTAGGTGTAGTTTAAAAAACGAGCTTAGGAATGTACATACATGACACATGTTTTTAAGAAAATGTTCTGTGGGTTTATATCTGAACACTGTCTATTTTGCTGAGCATTCAAACTTTTGAGTTAATGATAGAATTTGTATACTTTTGATACTTTTATACAGTGTATCACAAAAGTGAGTACACCCCTCACATTTCTGCAAATATTTTATTATATCTTTTCATGGGACAACACTATAGAAATAAAACTTGGATATAACTTAGAGTAGTCAGTGTACAACTTGTATAGCAGTGTAGATTTACTGTCTTCTGAAAATAACTCAACACACAGCCATTAATGTCTAAATAGCTGCAACATAAGTGAGTACACCCCACAGTGAACATGTCCAAATTGTGCCCAAAGTGTCAATATTTTGTGTGACCACCATTATTATCCAGCACTGCCTTAACCCCCCTGGGCATGGAATTCACCAGAGCTGCACAGGTTGCTACTGGAATCCTCTTCCACTCCTCCATGATGACATCACAGAGCTGGTGGATGTTAGACACCTTGAACTCCTCCACCTTCCACTTGAGGATGCGCCACAGGTGCTCAATTGGGTTTAGTCCATCACCTTTACATTCAGCTTCCTCAGCAAGGCAGTTGTCATCTTGGAGGTTGTGTTTGGGGTCGTTATCCTGTTGGAAAACTGCCATGAGGCCCAGTTTTCGAAGGGAGGGGATCATGCTCTGTTTCAGAATGTCACAGTACATGTTGGAATTCATGTTTCCCTCAATGAACTGCAGCTCCCCAGTGCCGGCAACACTCATGCAGCCCAAGACCATGATGCTACCACCACCATGCTTGACTGTAGGCAAGATACAGTTGTCTTGGTACTTCTAACCAGGGCGCCGCCACACATGCTGGACACCATCTGAGCCAAACAAGTTTATCTTGGTCTCGTCAGACCACAGGGCATTCCAGTAATCCATGTTCTTGGACTGCTTGTCTTCAGCAAACTGTTTGCGGGCTTTCTTGTGCGTCAGCTTCCTTCTGGGATGACGACCATGCAGACCGAGTTGATGCAGTGTGCGGCGTATGGTCTGAGCACTGACAGGCTGACCTCCCACGTTTTCAACCTCTGCAGCAATGCTGGCAGCACTCATGTGTCTATTTTTTAAAGCCAACCTCTGGATATGACGCCGAACACGTGGACTCAACTTCTTTGGTCGACCCTGGCGAAGCCTGTTCCGAGTGGAAACTGTCCTGGAAAACCACTGTATGACCTTGGCCACCATGCTGTAGCTCAGTTTAGGGTGTTAGCAATCTTCTTATAGCCCAGGCCATCTTTGTGGAGAGCAACAATTCTATTTCTCACATCCTCAGAGAGTTCTTTGCCATGAGGTGCCATGTTGAATATCCAGTGGCCAGTATGAGAGAATTGTACCCAAAACACAAAATTTAACAGCCCTGCTCCCCATTTACACTTGGGACCTTGACACATGACACCAGGGAGGGACAACGACACATTTGGGCACAATTTGGACATGTTCACTGTGGGGTGTACTCACTTATGTTGCCAGCTATTTAGACATTAATGGCTGTGTGTTGAGTTATTTTCAGAAGACAGTAAATCTACACTGCTATACAAGCTGTACACTGACTACTCTAAGTTATATCCAAGTTTCATGTCTATAGTGTTGTCCCATGAAAAGATATAATGAAATATTTGCAGAAATGTGAGGGGTGTACTCACTTCTGTGATACACTGTAACTTGACTTCACAGTGTTTTCTCTCAGTCACTCAACAATACAGTTATGTTTAGCCATATCAGACAGATGATGATGGATAGTTTAAGCATGCGCCTGTCCTTTAGCCTGTCTACTTGAGGATTTGATATGAGCCACAGTGTCAAGCTGAGATAATTAGCCCAAATGGCCTTGTCTGTGACCTTTTATTGCGCAAGATAATGATCACATCCCTCTTATTTTGTATTCTGTCAGCTGAATGAACACATGCTTGCAGATTGTAGGAACTTGTGAATGTTGCACCATGGATTCAAAGTTGAATAACACATGACTCTGCCTCTAAAAATACAGATCCAACTCCAGCTGTGAGATGGTAATCGGTGTTCTCTACATATGGTACCAAGTTCAGTGGGAGAAATTGGTCTGAGGCTGAGAAATTAGGCTGAGAAATTAGTCTCCATGAAATTATAGGAAATTCCCTTTATTGTAGCTACTTTTGATACTGTAATGTTGTTGAACTGAGCTTGTGCGGCCCATACAGAGCCTCGGTTCAAATTTACAAGCACATGTTTCTTTTCCTAATAGCCCTTTTCCACTGGCATGGTGCAGGAGTTGGTGCTGATTCTGCAAACCCTATTTAAGAACTGTTGTACAGTTTCACTGGTTTAAAAGCTGTACAATTACGTAATGAAGATGAAGGTTTTTTTAATGCATGTCATAAAAGTAATAACTATGTAGGGTTTTACAAATAGTACGTCTGGCTTTGAGATCATATTTTACCATCCAAAGGCAAATCCTGTAGTGCCTATACATACTGTACATATGCCAGCAGTGAAGCTTGATTTTTAGCATATACAGTCAAATTCTGGATTATTGGCACCCTTGGTAAAGACATGCAAAAATGGCTAAACCTGCTTATTAAAAGATTTGTCTTTAACAAAGTCACATGACTGGCATATCTCCAATCAGTAATGATTGCAACCCCTCTTGGTCAATACAACAGCACTGAGTGTTCATCTATAAAGATAAATGAGACTAAAGAATCCAAAACAAGAAATCTAATAGCATTTCTCCATACAGAATCTCTCCAGAGACTGAGCTTATAGTTCCTCCTAGTTCCGGGAACTAAATCAATTGGTTGTGAACCTGAAACCTTTGTTCATGGGGCTGCTAAATGCAGCCAAATACAGGACAATTCTTAAAGAAAACCTTCTGCAGGGTGCAAGCAAAACAGACTGGGGTGAAAGTTTACCATATAAATAGAATGCCTTTACTGTCATATATACATATACAGTACAACGAAATCAGAGCACAGGGTCAGCCATTGTACGGCACCCCTGGAGCAGTAAGGGTTAAGGGCCTTGCTCAAGGGCCCAACAGTGGCTGCATGGCAGAGCTGAGATTCGAACTCTCAACCTTTTAGTTGATAGCCCAAAGCCCTACCCACTAGGCTACCACTGTCCCCAGAGCATACCAGTGCATACAGTTTTTACCCCAAAATCTGTTGTTCTTGGTCCAGCCAAAGCCCAGACTTACAGCCATTTAAACATCTGTACAGGGACCTAAGGAAGGTATTACCACCTCTGTGAGTCTAATGAAACTTGAGAGGATCTGCTTTGAGGAATGGGATAGACTACCCAAATCCAGGTGTGCAAAGCTTACAGAGATATAAAATATATAAAATATAAAGACTTGCAGCTATAATTGTATCCAACAGGGTTCCTCAAAGTGTTGAATAAAGGACCTAAATACTTTTATGAATAGGAGATTTTTGTTTTTGACTTTTAATACATTTTCCAAAAAAAGAAAACCCTCCCAAAACATGTTCTCACTTATTAACTGTATTTAAATATCATTATTAACTGTAGAGTGGGGTAGTGTAGGGGGATTAAGTAAACCGATGGGTAAAATTGGCAATAAACACATTCAAAATCAAATCCATAAATCTATAAAAGTATCAGCCAAGCAGTCTTAATACTTTCTGAAAACACTGTGACTGAACATAAGGCCAGGGTGCAAGGGTAAGAGAGCGAGCAAGAGAGTGATGTTTGTAATCATGAGTTTACATGACATGCTTGACTGTGGGGGTGCTAAGTGAAAGCAGATTGTTCCTGATGGACCCGGACTAGATGATGAAACAGTTTTCAGAACCCATGAGTGTTAGTCATTACCGTTGAGTAAGGATTTTATCCTGTGAATCTCGCGCTGGAGTGCTAAAATAACATTTAATGCTAAAGGACAAAATGTAGTCATGTCTTTACTGTCTGTGTGCTGACATCTAATATCTGGCGCATAATTAATTCTGCACTTATTACACTTTAATGCATCGTTTAACAAAATCCATCCTTCGGACTTACGTTCTGGACCTGAGAGCTTTAGAAATAACAGGGCTCAAGCTGTCTCTAAATACATAAGTCTCTAAATAGCCTACAGAGTCCTGTTTCACTCCCTCCGGGCTTCAGCGGCATCATGGGTCAGTGCCAGTCATGCCAGAGTTTGTGCTGAGAATCTGCACATTCATGCACCATTTTACTATTTTTGGGTAAACAAAATTAATCAATTGACAGAGCTGGGTATATAGTGAAGATATGTAACACAGGAGGCTATTGTGCAAGTCTCTGTACATGTGGAAGTCAGTCATGGACGGCAATTGATTTAATGGCTGCAGTGAAATACAGCCCCATGACTGTCCTTACTCCATAGTCTCAAAACAAGAAATTCTCCAGCCCCCTCAAGTCCTCGAAAAGCCTCCAGGATTCCAGGAAAGCTGGAGAGAAGTTCTTAACTCTATAAATCAGCTACTCCCCCCTCCCCCCCCACTAGGTCAGGATACTGGAGAAAAAGAGTCCTTCCTCTATAAAATGCTGCAAGTCAGGGGGTAGATGCGTTGGACTCTGCTGCCCTGGCCAGGTTTCTATCCCAGGTGTCTTCTCAGCTTGGGCTGACTCAAATCGTGCAGAGAGGTTTTATGACTGTGATGGTGTCAACGTCAAGCAACTTCAAATGCAGCCAGAATTCCGTTCACCATTAAAGCCGGTGTGCGTGTAGGCCACTTTAGTACCTGCAATTCAACAGGCTCTTGTCTGTCTCCAAGCCAGAACTGGAAGGATGGAATAAAAAGCTCGCACACACATGGAAATGGATTTAATATAAACAGGGCAACCAGAAACAAGCATGATTAATGAACTTTACATAGGATGTTTAATGTAGGGCAGTGTGATTAATAAATATGCCCATGCTGGAGGGGCTGATTGCTGCTTTGTACACACCGAGCCAGAGATGGGGACTCGAGTCGCACATAAGTCGCACACACAGCGACTTCAGACTCGACTAGGACTCCTTTCAAATGACTCGACTCATGACTCGCAAAAAAATGACTTGTAAACAACAAAAGTCTCTAGGGTTAGCATGTATTAACATTAGTTATGTGTGACAATTAACCCGTTTTGGTCGTCTTAACCCGCAATGCATGCAATGGGTAAATGTTACAGCCAGCTTCCGGCGTAGTAATGTCGCTCCCTACTCCCTACACAGTTTGAAGTTCACTTCATTTGAACATTTTCATCACCTTTGGATTGGAATCTCACTTAAAATGGTGGAATACCCTACGTAGTGCACTCAGTGAACTGAGGTGAATGGAACACTCCTACAGAATTAACGCTAATGGTTGAAAGAATGTTATTTGCATTTATTTAGTTTGCGTCACACAGATGTGTCAATGAAACGCTTGATTGGCTTTCTAACAAGTTAGTGTTTTACTTCACAACCAGGAAAAGTTTGGAGGTTTTTAAGTATAAGCACATTTACAAAATAACAGATTATATTCTTAATGGGACAACACACGGTTATAAATTTAATAGCATCTGGAAGAACATAAGCTAAGGTAAGCAGTGGTTATGATTTTTTGCTGTGTTTTGTTTTACAATGAAAACAAAACATATCAGTTTAGGCTTTTAACTGGTACCTTCTTGTTACAGAAATTACATTCATTTGCACAATGACTAGGAAAGTAAAGGCACTAAGTAAAACGGCAAATACAGTTGCTAATCTGTTGTAGTTTTTTATCTGAACTTACATATTATTTGTTTATTTCTACGCTACATTTTCAATATATGTTTTGTGTATATTATTTTGTGTATATTATATGACTTGACTCGGACTATAAAGACTTGTGACTTGACTCGGACTCTAGCCTAAAGACTTGTGACTTGACTCGGACTCTAGCCTGAAGACTCGTGACTTGACTCTGGCTCGTATTTTGTGACTTGTGAACATCTCTGCACCAAACCCATTTGAATCAAAAACCTGTCTATACACATAGATTAAATTCTTTGCAGATGTTCAGCACTGAAGTAAGGTTTAGAGGCGCATGGCAGATCCATCAGTGCGTACATCCTCTCTAGATGGTGCCGAACTGCTGGTCTTGTATTCCAAACCTATAAACAGTCACATCCGACTGTTTGGGACTTGCTTCTTTTGAAGCAAACAAGGGAAAGAGTAGAAGCTTTTGCAGCTGACTCTCTGTCAAGTTGTTTGAAGGGTTGCAGGGAATTCAACCTCTTTCTTCTTTCCCAGTGGACATCCTGCCTTCACAAAGCATGCCGATCCCCCGGTCTAATGGGAACCAGACCTGCTCTGACAAACAACCTCTGCACACACACACGAACACATACACGCTCAAAAATACATCCACAGGAACAAACACACAGGCAGGCATGCATGCAGTCACACACATGTATTGTGCTCTCCAGCTGAGGCAGGCACTCCAATTATTCCAAACAGACCTGAAACTATTTCTTTTCCCTACTTTCTCACATGGCCGAAGCAGCGGGAGTTCTCTTACAGACCAGGGGTTTTCAAACTTATAGCTGCTAGAGACCAATCTGGGGGGTAAAAACAGTGATTGTAAATGTTTACGAATACAGTCAAGCTTGTTAAATATTATGGCTGTCACATGCTTAATCAGTGTCCAAAATCAGTGTCTTGCTGCTTTTAAACATTTCATTAAAAATGCAGCGAGCTAATGTCTATCATGCACATGTTTTTACAAATGCATAAACAGAACTTGTCTCACTGTAGCCAAAAACATCTAGATAAGCCCCAAGAGTTTTGGGATAATATTCTGTGGACTGATGAATCAAAAGTGAGTTTTGTTAAATCTGGCATAAAGCTAACACAGCATTCCACCATAAGAACATTATAAATACACTAATCCACCATAACATTAAAACCACCTCCTTGTTTTCACACTCACTGTCCATTTTATCAGCTCCACTTACCATATAGAAGCACTTTGTAGTTCTACAATTACTGACTGTAGTCCATCTGTTTCTCTGCATGCTTTGTTGGCCCCCTTCATGCTGTTCTTCAATGGTCAGGACTCTCCCAGGACCACTACAGAGCAGGTATTATTTGGGTGGTGGATCATTCTCAGCACTGCAGTGACACTGACATGGTGATGGTGTGTTAGTGTGTGTTGTGCGGGTATGAGTGGATCAGTAACAGCAGTGCTGATGGAGTTTTTAAACACCTCACTGTCATTGCTGGACTGAGAATAGTCCACCAACCAAAATATCCAGCCAACAGCGCCCCGTAGGCAGCGTTCTGTAACCAGTGATGAAGGTCTAGAAGATAACCAACTCAAACAGCAGCAATAGATGAGCGATCGTCCCTGACTTTACATGTACAAGGTGGACCAACTAGGTAGGAGTGTCTAATAGAGTGGACAGTGAGTGGACATGGTATTTTAAAACTCCAGCAGCACTGCTGTGTCTGATCCACTCATACCAGCACAACACACACTAACACACCACCACCATGTCATTGTCACTGCAGTGCTGCGAATCATCCACCATCTAAATAATACCTGCTCTGTAGTGGGTCTGGGAGAGTCCTGACCATTGAAGAACAGCCTTAAAGGGGGCTAACAAAGCATGCAGAGAAACAGATGGACTACAGTCAGTAATTGTAGAACTACAAAGTGCTTCTATACGGTAAGTGGAGCAGATAAAATGGACAAGGAGTGTAGAAACCAGGTGGTTTAATGTTATGGCTAATCAGTGTATGGTATATTAAAATCCGTTGGAAGATCTGAACACTTAAAAACAGGGTGAAAAGGTCAAAATCAAATACTTCTTCACAAAACCTAATGCTTTACCACAATCTGACTTACATTCCCCTTTTATTTCCGTTTCTCGTTTCCCACGCCTGTTTTACATTTTACATTTTCTCGCCTTATCTGATATATTTTGAGTATCAGTGTGCTCATGCGTAACCTAACGTCACAGTCACTGCACAGACACTAAGTAATTAGTTACTTTAGGCCTACATAGCCTCCAACTGCAAAGCATTTTACTAAGGGGGTATGGCAGTAGAGGTTTATACTGGGTAAAGGAAGTGCTAAATGTTCTCATTGTTAGCATTCATGCCTTATCACTGAACGCTTGCCCAGTTTTAGAAATAGACTTTTGGTATTATTTCAAAGCTCTGCTTCACCACGTCGGAGAAACAGGAAAGTGAGAGAGTCCCCAGAAACAGAGTGAGTTTCAACATTTGCTGTTTGTCCTCACAAAAGAGGCTTTTCTCTATTTTTATGAACAAAGAATGTTCTTGTCTTATTCTGTCTGTTGAACATATCACTCACTGGTCAGTGTTCTTTTATATCCCAGTGGTCTTTACATTCTAAATGTTACATTTGACTCTTGACAATGTTCACAGTGTTTTTGTGATCAGTGCATGTATTTGAGCAGAGCCTTTAGTAAATACAAGGGTTTATTCAGCCATATCTCTTTTACACATGAATGAACATCACATGCTAACATCTGTATTCATATGACTAGGAAATAGACACTTGTTTGATCTGTAAATACCAACAAAAGAAGCTTCTTAAATACAACCCCAAATCAGAAAAGGTTGGGACAATATGGAAAATGCAAATAATAAAAAAAAACACAGAGTTTCTTACATTTACTTTGACTTTTATTTCAGACAAGGTGAACCTGAGATATTTCATGTTTTGTCTGGTCATCTTCATTTCATTTATTAATAAACATCCATTCCTGTATTTCAGGCCTGCAACACATTCCAAAAAATGTTGGGACAGTAAAGCATTTACCACTTTGTAATGTTGCCATTCCTTTTCACCACACTTAAAAGACGTTTTGGCACCGAGGATACCAAGCGAATTAGTGTTTCTTTATTGGGGACAGATCAGGACTGCAGGCAGGCAGGCCAGTCCAGTACCTGTACCCTCTTCTTCTGCAGCCATACCTTTGTAATGTGTGCAGCATGTGGTTTTGCATTGTCTTATTGAAAAATGCATGGACATCCCTGGAAAAGATGGAGAAAAAGGGAGAAAATGCATTAAAGACACATTTCCTTCCCGTTTTAATATTTCTAGCAGTGTATTCTCTCTGTATTCATTTTCCCATCACTCCTAAGTAAATTGCAGTTCCTTTGCCTGCTAAAAAGAATCTTCATAACATGACGCTACCGCCACCATATTTTACAATGTGTGGGGGGTGGTATTATATGTAGCTAGATACACTGAAATTCAACTTATGTGTCACAGTAATCATTTTAACGTGCGCTGTTATAGGTTCTTCACAAAGCTTAGACACGCAGTCTGACTTAAGCAGCATAGCTATAGTTTCATATTTCAAATATGTTTATTAGGAATAAACCGGGTTCAAAAGTAGGTTAGTACATCTGAGATAGTCATGTGTAATTTTT
This sequence comes from Trichomycterus rosablanca, assembly GCF_030014385.1. Classification (NCBI taxonomy): domain Eukaryota; kingdom Metazoa; phylum Chordata; class Actinopteri; order Siluriformes; family Trichomycteridae; genus Trichomycterus; species Trichomycterus rosablanca. The sequence goes on along the minus strand of NC_085989.1, from coordinate 37,983,725 downwards.
CAGATCGGGTCATGTTTGGAAGGCTTACGGAGATTCTCTTCCATGTGAGACCTCACAGATAGAAGGGTTATTTATCCATGTAAGTAATTTAAGAACAGCTGTTCCAATAATGTGTACGTAGTTGTTAACCTAAAAATATGCATTCAGTTAGAGGGGTAAACTGTTGTAGGCACTGCATGTGGTTTGTAGTAAAAACTGGCATATTTCTGCATCACACTGAGAAATATACTGTGTGTTTAGTATGTGGTTTTTGGCAATGCCTTACTTTTGTGTCATGTTTGGCAAGAGTGGTTGAATCTGAGCACCCCTGTAAAGAAAAGTAGGTGTGTGTGTGTGTGTAGTTGTGTGTGAGCGTGAGACCAAAACAAAGACAAAGACAGATTGGATTTATTTCTGTATCGTCAGCAGAATCATTGAGCCAGGCATGTCTGATGCTGTCTGTCTGTGCAGGCCAGGTGTATCAGATGCCCGCCTGGCATTCAACTCAGTTTAGTGCACATGAAATAGCTTTCAGGTGGGGAAAAAATCACCTCAGGATGATATTACTTGTTGTATAATTATGCCATCTCAGAACCGTTAATGAATCTACCGCAAAAGTCAATAAATCAAAGGGAAGACATAAACAAATAAGTGGAGAAAGAGAGTGAGTACAGGTTTAATTATTTACAACCTATAATATTTATTATGACATTATTATCGTGAGCTTTTGATGACAGAAAAGATTGCTTAACTGGCTAATATCTCACAGCAAAATAAATAAAGTGACATCAGCATTTGATTCAAAGTGATAGGCTCATCAAAGAGATATTCCTCTTGGCCAGTAACATAAATTAAAGATGCACAAGCTGACCAATACTGGACAGCACAGGACTGACTGGTTGAATAGATCTCAATTTTTTTTCAACTGAACATGTGCGTACATACTGTACATAGATCTATGTCAACAGTTGAGGTTGGTGTTTTGAGGGTGAGGATCCACACTGAGCTCCATTATATGACCTGTGTGTGGTCTGAATGTCAGCCTATCTGAGAACTGTTGCAGATCATGTGCATCACTTCTTGCCTTATAATATATTTATGCCTATTTAGGGTATTCTCATAATGGCTACCTCTTATTTCATGAGTTTAGTGTACTTCAATGGCCTCCCCAGGCACCAGATCACTTTAGGGATATGGAAAAACAGGAATGTTCAGCTGACAAATCTGCAGCAATGAATTAACAATGCAGCAAAGATGATCAGATGATCTCCAGTTTGTCAAGAAATGCATGAGAAAATGATTGAAATGTTTAAAAACAATGTACCTCAAAGAAAGATTGGAAGCGATTTGCATATTTCTCTCTCTACAGTGCATAATATCATTAAACCATTTAAGGAATCAGGAGGAATTTCAGTGCGTAAAGGCCAAGGGTGCAAGCTTAAGCTAAATGCCCATGATCTTCGATCCCTCAGACGGCACTGCATCAAGAACCACCACTCAACAATAGCTGATATAACCACATGGGTGAGGGATTAGTTTGGCAAACTTTTGTCAAGCACTACAATATAGAGTTACTGCACAAATGCCACTTAAAACTTTACTGTGCAATAAAGAAGCCTTATGTTAACCATGTCCAGAAGTGGCGTCAACTTCTCTGGGCTTGGAGGCATCTAGGATGGACCATCACACAGTGGAAACGTGTATTCTGGTCAGATGAGTCAGCATTCCAGGTCTTTTTTGGAAAAAATGTATGCTGTGTGCTCCTGACCAAAGACAAAAAGGACCATCCAGACCGTTATCAGCAACATGTCCAAAAGCCAGGGTCTGTCATGGTATGGGGTGTGTCAGTGCCCTTGGCAAAGGTCATTTACACTTCTGTGATGGCAGCATTAATGCAAAAAAATACATTGAGGTCTTAGAGCAACATATGCTGCCTTCAAGACGTCATCTTTTCCAGAGACGTCCATGCATTTTTCAACAAAACAATGCAAAACCACATGCTGCACACATTACAAAGACATGGCTGCAGAAGAAGAGGGTACAGGTACTGGACTGGCCTGCTTGCAGTCCTGACCTGTCCCCAATAGAGAATGTGTCGAGAATTTTGAATGGAAAAATGTGACAACAACAACCCCGTACTGTTGCACATCTTAAGACGTGTTTGCAGGAAGAATGGGGCAACATTTCAAAGTGGTAAATGCTTTACTGTCCCAACTTTTTTTGGAATGTGTTGCAGGCCTGAAATGCAGGAATGGATCTTTATTAATAAATGAAATGAAGTTGAGCAGACAAAACATGAAATATCTCAGGTTCATCCTGTCTGTAATCCATGCTGTCCCAACTTTTTCTGATATACATGTGTACAGTACAATGAAATTACTTTGCCGCATATCCCAGCTTGTTTGGAAGGGTTTTAATAAACCAGCATAAATCCTAAAATAAATGTCTCCTCAAAACATGCATTAGTTGTACGTTACACTAGGCCAAAAAACAAACCTGGGTTCAGGTCCAGCCCCAGAACATGAGTGGCTGTCCGCTTTCCCTGATCTGTTACTAATTAAGCTCTAGCTCTAGCTCAAAAATGTTCTTGTTAATGATTTCTTCTTAACTACTTCCCCTGAGCAACTTGGTTCTTTGTACGTATAAAATGGTCTTTGCAGGATTGTTGTGATTAATATAATGGAATGAAACATCACTGATACATTTTATGATACCGGAGCTTACATGAGTTCCTGGTAAACATTATCATTAAAGTCAAGGGGTGTGTTCAACCTTTTACAAATTAGGCTGTGTTAAATCTGCCAAAGAAGGTCCTTGGCAGGCCCCACAATTCTTTCTCTAGAAGTTTCTCACAGCTTTTATATGTGTCTGTTTGTAACAATGGTTTGATCTTTAACCAACTCTATAATAAAATGTATAAATCAGTTATTACAAGAATAACAGAGTAATAGAACAACCAACTGCACTTTTCAGGTCTTATTTGAGCAAATTGATGCATTCACAGTTTGTGATGATGTAAGTACTGCTTACACATCACCAAGTCTGGCTGTATGGACTACGAGGGGGCTAGACTAAATTATTATTGTAAATAGTGTAAATAAATAAATAAGTACTTACCTGTCTTGATGGAGATGATCCGGGGGTAGGTACTGGTCCGGGACTTTGATGGGTAGAAGGTCCCTGGAGAGAGAAAAGAACAGAATGAATAAAGCTAGCTGAATTATTGATTTAAGTTATGCATTGTGTGTTATGAATAAATGAGTATACTGAATAATATGGCCATATGTATGTTGTGTTGTTTGTGTTTAAATGTTCTCTCAAATTTTTCCTGTTTTAGGATTGCCTGCCAGGTCCTAGAGGGGAGGGACCTTTTTGTTAAAGCAGGAGGAAGTGAGGAGGAAAAGGGGGAAAGAAAGATGACGGAAGGTTTTATGTAGTTTTGGCTAGTACGGCCTTATGGTAAGACCGCTACGGTCAAAAGCTTTTCACCTGGGTAACTGCCTTTCAGTTGGCTGAAGCCGATGGGATTACTTGTTGACTGTTGAGCTTCTGTCCTCCTTGCAAGTCTCCCACACTTGGCACAACCTACCTTACTCCTTTTACACAGTTTAGGCTAGAAAAAGACTGCTGATTAACGACTTGACTCCAAAAATAAGATGTTTAGATCATGGAGATTGAGTGGAGTGTGGGTTGTAGAGGTGACCAGCCCTATAAAAAGGCAGAACCTTGTTCTGCTCAAAACAAAGTCTACAGGACCTTAAAATAAAAGATGTTAAGTTGGAGTCTCAGCATTGCCAGACTCTACAGACACAGGGTCTACAATGTGATATTAACTTGTCATCACTGCTACAGTGATTTGTATTGCCAGATGAAGATGCTGGCATGAGCAGTGAAGGACTACTTAAGTGTATTGTGTTCCTCTGCTGTGTTATAGCCCTGTTTGTGTATGTGTTTTACAGCAGACCGGGCAGGAAATCTCCTCGGATAGGTAGGCTTGTGAGAACCTTTCCTCCCTTTCACTTAATCAGGATCTAGTTGAGATACAGTAGGCTGACAGTATAGGGGGAACATCTGGTCTAAAATTGCGTCAGCATTAGCTACGTTTCCTTCCCATTCTTTGACTTGGGCAGGAAATCACAAACACAATACAATGGAGTCAATCCCTTTCTGTTTTCCTCATCATAGATCTGTTTAAACATGCCACGCCATCACAAGGATTCACTTCACACCTAGATTAATTTAGCACAGCCAGTCCACCTACCGGCAATAATTTTGGAGGTGGGAGGAAACCCATACAGACAAGAAAAAACTCCAGCAGACAGTGACCGGTGGTGAGGATCAAATCCAGGTCCAAAAAACCTTTTTTGCCACATATCTGTGGATTAGCTGTATTCAATTATTTAAAAGGAGTAAACCTTAATTGAACCAAAACATTCTGTTTTGGAACAGGCCAAAACACAGATCAATCACATTGTGCAACATTAACTGTGACTTTTCATGATGTGTGATGAATACTTGTTTACGGCACTGAATTTCTGTGCGTCCCTTTGCACCGCCACGTTTAACATTGCTGTTCCATCTGGCTCTTCAAATATTGTCTTTCCATTAACTAGTCAAACGCTGATTTTCGTTTAATGGTGGAAAATGAGCAAATTGGTTGATCCAGCTCTGATGATGTAGCACAAGTGAGAATCAAGTGAGTGAGGGGCCTCCACACCCCCGCCTCTCCCTCGCTTTCTTTGTATGAAATATTCAAGGAAGTGTGGGATTACATTTAAACGGAGAACTTGAACCCCCTCCCGACTTCCTGGCCCATGATGAGGTCACTGCTTGATGAGGTCACTCGTCTCTAAGGGAGAGTCTGTGAAATGCCAGGGCCAGGGAGGTGCTGAGAGAGGAGAAGAGATTGAAGTGGGGGTGGAGACTGATGGACGGAGGGAGGAAGGAGGCCATAGAGGGGTCAAAAAGGGAGCAGACAAGACGGGCAGATGGGGGAGAAAGCTAAAGGGGATCGCCACATTACCCCATGATGGGCATTCTGCCCAATCCCAGCATGACTTTAAGTTATAGAGACTTTATGCTGAGCAAACATATGGATGGTGGTTGGAGTGGCTAGACAAGCTATGAATATCTACTGAAATAGAGGGAATGAGATGCAGAGCTGGCTATAGTGTGCTAAAATCCTTGTTCCCCAAAGACGACCACATTAGACCACATTTCTTCTTGGGAGGATCTCTGCTGACGATGTAATAGCAGTGATAAGCAACTTTACAGCTAATGAATTAGCAGAGACAGGGATCAGAGCTGCTTCACTCCAGACAAAGTCTGCGATTATATGATTTGGATTATGAAAAGTCTTCTCCTTAAGCCAAAACTATACAAAGTCCAGTATAACTGGTGCTTAGGAACAAAGAACACTGACGCTGCTGTGAACAATTTCTCTAGTTGGCTGCCTGCAGCTGGCCTGATGTTAAAATGAGATAGATGGGCGGGCATCTGGAGTTCAGAGCCCAAGCCTGGCCCTTGCTAGAGGGTGCAGACTTGCACTCACACAAAGCAAGCTTGTTAGAGCCAGTGGCCCAGATGGAAGGAATCTGTTGCCAAATGTGCCGATCGCCACTTCCTGCCTGGGTTTGTAAAGGCCAGTGCTCAAACAAGGCTCTCGAACAAAGAGTCCCACAGAATTACAAATACTTACTGAACTTAATGAATATCTCCATCTCTTGTATACAGTACAGTCAGTGTTAGCTGAGCGGTTAAGGTACTCGACTATCAATCGGAAGGTCAACGGTACAAGCCCCACCACTGCCAAGTTGCCACTATTGTGACCCTTAGCAAAGCCCCTAACCTTTAATTGCTTGCATTGTGTTCAGTAAGAAATGCAAGTCGCTTAGGATTAAAGTTTTGGCTGAATACTGTAAATGTCACACAGCCAGTGTTTCCATGAATAGGCAGCCTGCAGACACACACTCACAGTTATAATGCACATAACATATGTGCACATGTACATCACATGCTCATGCATGAATGCCTACAGGAATGCAGGCAAACATAAAGTGTACCAAATCAATAAAGAAGCTGTATGTACCCACATAATCTTGTTTGTTTAAAATAGTTTACCCTTTGTAGCCATAGAATGTAAACAATATAGAGTTGACCTCCCTTTACCAGCTATAAGCAGCCAGCATCCATTCTTCTGGGAAGTCTTCACAAGGTTTTGGACTGTCAGTGTGAATCTGTGCTCATTTCTTAGAAGAGCATTTATAAGGTAAAGTAGTGGTGTTGGGTGAAAAGGTCGAGCTTTGAAAAATCAACATTGTAATTAACCCCAAAGGTGTTTTTGGGGCTTTCTCCACAATATATTAATTTACACTACGTTATTGTCTCACAGAGAGCCATATCATGAGCTTTTATCCAAAGTGACTAACAGTTCTGTGACAGTATATTGTCTAAGCAATTGAGGGATAAGGGCCTTGCTGCAGGGCCCACCAGTGGCAATCTGGTACTAGTGGGGTTTGAACCAGCGACCTTTCAATTACTAGTCTAGTACCTTAACCACTACGCTTCAACTGCCCTACACCATGCATGCAGGCAACTCGACCAGGCAGCAGAGGTCACATTTGTGCAACGGCAATTAAACTCCATCGACCTCCCTCACTTAGACTTGGCCAGGTTAATAGCACAGCTAAAGGTCAAACAAGCTTGAGCTCTTTGCAGTATGCCTTGGAGAAGATGAAACAGCATTTCTTGAAATAATATTTATTTCAATTACATAATTATTTTTGGCACAATGGTGAATCACTATAGCCCACTACTGCTGGGACCCAGGGTTTAAATTCCTAGCGGTGCTATTGGCTGGTCAGGCGTCTACATACAGTCATTATAGGCTATGTCTGGGGGGTACAGAAAGTTACGAGATGGATTGCTGTCCTCTCTGGGGTGTGTGACTGCATTGCGTCCAGTGATTCTAAGGAACTGGCCAGGATAAAACAGTGCTAAAACATGAACATAAATTTTTTGTTTGTTTTATTAGGATTTTAACGTCATGTTTTACACCCTTCGGTTACATCCACGACAGAAACGGTAGTTACTGGTTACACAAGATTCATCAGTTTACAAGGTTATATCAAACACAGTCATGGACAATATTGCATCTTCAATTCACCTCACCTGCATGTCTTTGGACTGTGGGAGGAAACCAGAGCACCCGGAGTAAACCCACATAGACACAGGGAGAACATGCAAACTCCACACAGAAAGAACCCACCTGGGGATCGAACCCTGGACCTTCTTGCTGTGAGGCGACAGTGCTACCCACTTAGCCACCATCCACCATCCACCATCCGCCCACATGAACATAAATAAACAGTGTGTTGATGGTGGTGCTGAGCATTGACACTTTAGTCCAAAACCTTCCATACTTTCAACCTTTCAACCTTCCTTCTATTGGGTAGTGGTCTGGTGATTTCAATCCATATAGTAGAATTAACTCCTTGAGTCATGTGGATCAATCATGATGCCAAGGTTTCAAAACAGCATTAAAAACTCACATGCTTTTGTAATTGACCACATGGGCTCTGGATTACTTAAGTAAACCTTTGTCAGTAAACACAGTTTGTGATTGCAGCTACAAATGTAAGTTATGCAACAAAAATGAAAGAATGCTATCAACAACATTTAGAAAGACAGACTTCTCCGGCCTCAAGCTCATCCAAAATAAGCTTATATAAAGTAGACATGCTGTGGTCTGACGAGTCGACTTTTCAAATTGTTTTTGGAATTTATAGACATTGACAATTCTTGGCCAGGAAGAAAAAGGACCATCCCAATGGTTACCAATGCAAAGTTAAAGAGTGTTTTTTTTAAATTAATTCCAAAGATGCTTAATGGGGGTAAGGTCACAGTTATGCAGGTTACTTACTAAGTGTTTTTGTCTTTGTGCACATGAACAGGAAAAGGCACAAATGCCAAAAAGCTTAAAATGTCTCTATATCTATTAAATTCACCTTTAATAAATGATTCCATGCTGGTTTTGCATTTTCTGCAGGCAGGTAACCAGAAACCTTGTCTCTATAGTATGCTGTGTGCCAATGCTATGTTACATTCAGGAATTTGCACTGTATTAGTATGCCATTCATAACAAAAAGGGCAATAAATATCTATTATTTAATGTGAATTATACCTTATTATCTTTATTGATAATCAGTCGTGGCATCAGGATGGTGGAAATGTTCTGGTGTCCTCACATCAGGTCACATGTGTAAATGTGTGATGCACTGAAACGGACTGACATCCTGTTCATAATGCATTTTTCATCTTGCATGCAGTGTTTTCCAGTAGGCCCACTGTGAATTTTATCAGGATTAAGTGGTTAATAATGATAAATTAATTTAATGTTTAATTTAGTTTGGAGGCACACTGCGATATTGCGAGGTTGATTTATTTTCAGCATCAAATGTATGATTCAGGTTATTTAGCAGCAGTACAATCATACAGCTGCTAGACATTCTGAAAACACTGACAAGGGATGTGATGTCCTTGCAAAAATGCACATGCATTAAACATAATGGCACTCCAGTAAACAGAGACATGGGGTAACACACACACAAACCCAGTTTCTTTCTGAACCCCGCCCCAAAACCTTCCCTTAAACCCCATGGGCAGCGACAGATTAATGTTTTCCAGATGTTGTATTCATTTGCCTAACTGTTGCTTTAACCAGACCCTAGGGCCTCCAAAGGGGAAAGACTACAGGCTGTAACCTCCTTTTCTTTTCCCCCTTTTTACCTTGTCCTCACTCACCACACTTGGTCCATGATCAGTATGACTAAAAGTCAACCCTCATTGGGTGTAGCTCACCAAATAAATGACGTCCAACTAGCAATTTCATTTGTATGTTATTCTGCAGGGCTGTATGCCCAAAAGATCGGTCCCATGGGAATGCGTGACATCTATGTGGTCCTGTTTGTTTTATTAAGGTCTGGTGAGAAAAAGCTATTCCCTAATCCACTGGGTCAGGATGAGAAGGGCATCTTAACCATGCAAGGCATTCAGTCACCAGCAGCTCAGGTTTCAGGGCTTTTAGTCCAACCGCTTGCTTTTAGTACCCCAGCTCTAGAGGTCAGAGACTAGACCTAATTGATCCATTTTGCATGCACAACTGGGTGGTTGCCTAATCACGTCACTACATGCCAGTCTGATTTGCGAGCAGAGCACAGTCCTCCTCTGGTTGAAGGCTGAAGTGCAGCTCTGGGTTTATTTCGGCTCTGCCCTCTGAGACACGACTCTCTGAGAAATGAAGTTCTCACAGGGAAAATGGAGGGTGGGCTGCAAGCTGGGAGTTACGAGAAAAAAAAACAGCCACAAAACGGTTTCAAGCTGCATTTCAGTACAGAGCTAGAGGGGGGGGGGGGGGGGAAACTCAGAGAAAGAGAATCAAATCAAGCTGAGTACTTATGACCATTTCCCATTATGTAATAATACAGTGATGTAAAAGTTGTTTTAAAATAATGAACAATATTACTCTAAAGTGTAGCCAATCCACCTTCTTCATGAATTTAGGAGGTGTAGAAACTGGAGTAAACACATGTAACTTATACAGACATACCCAGCGACCACACTCAAGGATGGAACCTATGCATCCTCACAATCATTTAAATACTATGCGTCTTATAAGGTTAGAGATGGTCCTTTTTTGGCTCTGTAGGCAAATTTTATTGCTCTAAACTAAATGCCAGACGCTATAGGCAGCCAATGGAAAGGATGCAACAGTAGGGTTATGTCTACTTCACACCACACAATTTCTGCCCTGATTTTCGCTCACCGACAGGTCGCTGCTAGATGTGGCAGCTCGGAGGCAATTTGGTGTTCGCTCGGGACTCGAAACTCAATACGTGTGAACTGTTCAACAGCTAGATCCGAGCGACTTGCTGAGCGCTTGTAGACTCAAAAAAATTTTCTAGCATGCTAAATATCTGGACATGTCAGCAAAAATCAATCATGTAGTGTGAAAAGCATTGCATGCAGTGTTGAACTACAGCCAATGAGAATGCAAGATATGGGTTGAGAAGAAACCTGGGGAAGGGGGAGGAGTTGTAAAAACGTGTAAAATCCATAATACCAACATGTATTGCAAACAGTATTTATTAACCTCCAACTCACTACAGAACCGACAATCCCTGCTGGCCGTGTATTCCAATCCACTCAGATTCATTTATTTTTCCTACTTGCTTTTACGCTGCACATCAGCGCACAAACAATTTTGATCGCTCGCTTTTTGTTGACGTGCATTTTTGGAGATAGTATCATTAAACCCCTCGTCACTTCTTGCATGTGTTTTCGTGACAAAACATAGTTTGGGAGACCAGACAGACTCATCTGTGATTCCTCCTGATGGTAGATGGTGTAGTGTGTGACCCCCTATCGCCGATCAATTGTGTAGTGTAAAATCCACAACGAATTAAAAGACTCCCGATTGCAAGAGATTCAGTGTAGTGTGAACTGTACAACGATCTGACAGCTCAGAAAGTTGTGTAGTGTGAACTTGGCATTATGTGGCTGGGCTCAGCAAGATGAAAAAATCAAAGATGTTTCAAATCAGTAGCAGAGGTCTGATGGTAGACCTGGGAAGACCTGCCAGGTGGGAGATAACAAGAGACTGGACAAGAAGCTGGTGGTTTACTTATAGAGATATGGGCATATGCCAGCCTGCAGTGGACTGGGACCCTGTGCAGTGTGTCTTTCCATCTTGGGTTAGGTATTAGGTTGCCCCCTGTTTTAATGGCTATCACAGCCCATAAAGGCTTTCTACCATATTTTAAAGTGTGTCTAAGGGAACTTAAGGCCATCAGTCAGTGGAGCATTAGTGAGGTCAGGTCAAATCATGTCACGTTGGAAGGGACTTCCCCAAACTGTTGGAATTGCTGTATAAGTGTATAATGAATTTTATGTAATTGATTTTTTTACACTTGTTTGCATTGTTAGCATCTTTTATTATTAATTTTATCAAAATATATTTATTTTTACTTGTACAAAAACCCTAATATAATTCACATTGTATAGCTACATTATATTATTTATTATAATTATAACATTATTTATATATTATATACATTATTATTATAATATTTATTTGTTTTCCAGATCTAGTTACCCCTGCATTTTTAACCCTGGAGCAGTTTGATTATTTACCTTTTTAATGTGTCAGCCAGGTGGGTAATGACAGTGATCAAAGCAAGGCAACCCCAGGATACTGGTGTGTGCACACACACACACACACACCACACCACCACCACTACCACCTCAATACACAATACCATCACAGATACAAAATTATATTACATATAGTGTCTCAGAAGGCAGGCAGTCTATGGGTGAAGAATCACAAATCCAAATCAGGAATGGAAAATGAAAACGTCCAGATAGTGGAGCGGCTCTGTGAGAATGTCCACACACTCAGGCCGGATCCAAACCAAAACAAACACTCTAAAATTATACCATGACATGTCCTCCTCCATGTTTAAAATAGAAAAGACACAGCAGACTGAGACACAACCTGTTCACCCCAATAACTTTACTGAAACTGGGGGGGCAAAACAAGAGTCAATCTTCTATATATACAGTATATACAGTATATATATGTGTGTGTGTGTGTGTGTGTGTGTGTGTGTGTGGTTTTGGAATAGGATTTTTATAGGATCTCATGGTCAGGTGCCCACATACTTTTGGCTACATTTGGGTGATTAATTAACTCTTTATTTATTACAAGTTTCTGGAAACCAAGTAAATAATATAACAACAGCACAGCGCAGCAATATGGGCACTGGTTCTAGTTTCAAGCTTCACCTCCACTCATTGTGTTTGCCAACTTTTCCTCTGGTGGCTGCTCTGAATTGCCACCAGGTTTAAGTGATTGAGTGAACAAATTGACAATTGACGCCCTCCCCAGGGTGTCTTTCTGCCTTGCAGCCAGTGTTCCTGAGTGGCAGGTTCATGAAAATAATTTAAATAACTGGAGGTTAGTGTTAGTTAAGTGAATATTTTTTATGAGATCCTGAGGAAGGCCCTGGGTATTTCAGCCTCAGTAAATACCTGAAACAATACACTTCATGGCCAAAAGCATGTAAACACCTCCTCTGATTACTGAGCTCAGGTGCTTTAGCCACACCCATTGTTAACAGGTGTACAAAATCAATTACATAAATCTTTGTATCAAAAGAATGGATGTTGCATCCATTAGGATAGGATTTGACAAGTTTGGTGTGGAAAGAGCTCAGACAGCGCAGCGAGCCATTGTATTATCCCGGGTTCGAATCTCAGCGGTGCTATTGGCTGGCCATACGTCAACATGGACGTTAGGCTATATTTTTAAGAGATATGGCAGTTTTTAAGAGATATGGCAGTTGTAGCCTAGCAGGTTAAGGTACTGGACTAGTAATCAAAAGGTTTCTTGTTCAAGCCCCACCACTGCCAGGTTGCCACTGTTGGGCCCTTGAGCAAGCCCCTTAACCCTCAATTGCTTAGACTATATACTGTAAGTCGCTTTGGATAAAAGCACTTGCTAAATGCCAATAATGTAAATGTAAACAGATGAAGCCCTGTGATGGATTGTCACCCTGCCCAGGGTATTCCTGTCATGTGCCCAGTATTTTCTGCTGGAACCAGACCTGCCGTGATCTTGACCAGGATACAGCAGTTGATGACAATGAAAAATAAAATTAAATGTAGTTTGATGTAGAGGAAATCCAGTGGCCTGCTTAGAGCCCTGACCTGAATCCACCTACACACCTTTTGGATGAATTGAAACATTAATTGCAAGCTAGGCCTACTTGTTTAACATGACTTTATCTGCCTGACTTTACAAATGCCTGGTAAAATTATAGAAATTTCTGCCAATGCAATCCAAAACTCTGTGGACAGTCTTCTTAGAAGAGAGAAGGCTGTTATAGCCACAAAAGGTGGAAGGATCCAGCTTTTTGTCAGGTGTCCACATACTTTTTGTCATATGGTTTCTGTTTTGAGAACAAACAGAAGACGTCTTAATTTAAAATGTACTTGTAAGGCAGGTTTATGAGCAGTCAGAAATCATTTAAATAATTTATAATAAGTTCATCAGTCAACTACATTTAGAAATTCTTAATGTAAATAATTTCTTCTGTGCAATGCAAATGAAAGGGAGGAATGTGGGATATTTAATTGCATAGTACTGTGCATAAGATTGCACATAATTACCACAAGACCTAACGCCGGATTTACACATACTAAACTCTTTCCTGCTTTTGGTTTTGTGCTTGTGTTAACAGGTTTAGAACTTTACATTGCAAGTGTTGTGGTGAGTGGTGAAAGCTCCCCGTGGGTGCATGATGCACAGAACATTAAGCAAAGTACTAAACTAAAATATCACAAGTTTTATTTTAAAATGCAACATATCAGACACTTTCTGGGTTTTTTGTTTGCTTGCATGACATAATACACATTTATTTAACATGTTTTAATGTATTCAAAGGGTTCAAGCCCCACCACCATCAAACTGCTAGGGTCTGATTAAATAGCCAGATAACACTAGGCAGTTTGGCCTACCTATCTACCTCTGTATGCTCACATATAAGCGTATACTTACTTTTTTATATTACTTTTATTTATTTTGATTGCCTGGAAAGAATTGTCAGATAAAATGACCTGTTTCTTTTCTGATGACTCTTATGAGCTTCCTTTTATGTGTTATGTTTTACATATATGCCCAATCTTAAATACCTTTTCAGCTCAAATAAATAAAACCGTGGAATTCCAAATGTGGAAGCCAATGAAAAAAATCAAACATTAGTGTTTTTGGGAATTGCAGATAGACAGTCAATTAATGGGTTCATTGGAAGTTTGCAAGTTCTCCCTGTGTCTGTGTGGGTTTCCTCTGGGTGCTCCGGGTTCCTCCCACAGTCCAAAGACATGCAGTCAGGTTAATTAGAGATACAAAATTTGAATGTATGAGTGTGTTTGCCCTCTGGCCTGCCGACCTGTCCAGAGTGTTTTCTACCTTTCGCCAAATGAATTGGACCCACCACAATCCTGGATTGGATTAAGTGGTGGTAAAACAATAAATGAATAAATGGTCAATTATAATTAGCTATATTTAGCCTTAATACTGTGCTGCTTAATATCCATATTTTCCATACATATTTGTAATAATGATTCTCTAGGCCTTCAAAGCCCATTTACAATTCAGAAAATTGCAGAGAGCAAACAAAAGCATGTACATAAATGTTATCAGAGCTGCTCTAGCACATTTAGCACTAGGCAGTCGTCCCCCACCTCACCCTTATTGGCAAAACCCACCAAAACCACCAAATTTAGAAACCAGTATGTGCAAAAATGCCTTTATGGTTAAAGTGTAGTTGAAACTGTACGGAAAAAATAAGAAATAAATGCCTCGAATTGCTAAATATAAGGACACTGGATAAGCAGATAAGGCATATAAATGCATGGTGGCATGAATGCACATCTGATAAAGTGGCACACAGCAACATGAGAGACCTTAGAGACCAAGGTTTAAGCCTCAGTTACAGTTAATGTCTGTTTAATAAGAACAGTATGCTCTGTGTAATTAACCAGGAAAGTGAGTATAAAGTATTGTGTTGTACCCTTAAATCTATATTAACTGTGATATAGCTACATTAATGTTGTGGGTATAGTGGGGATTAATGGCAGACCAGCTACACACAATATTACATACACAAAGAGTGTGTAGCTTAGTGACATAAACCAGTTAAGACAGCCTAAGTTTGTATTTGCAGTGTTTAATAAGTTATTCGAGATTAGTTTGACTCACACTACATAATCGCTCGTGTACGATGTTTTAGTGTGTATGCTGGGTGAATCATATCATAATTAGTCTTTCACTAATATTGTGACTGTGTTGGATGTTAATACTATTCTGTAAACATTGTTATTTGTGTTATTTCTTTGTAGTACACGGCAGGTTGAATGAAAGAATCCTCTCTATCTGTATTCTCTAATCAGAGAACAACAATTAATTACTTCACTTATTCAACCAGTGTATCTCTGGAGGTTATAACTAAGGCCTTAGCTCATTCACGGCTGCAAAAATCGTTTAGCGATTTGACATTTTTCATTTGCGTAGCGTATGAAATATGAGGCTCAATATGCAATAGTCCTAGCAATTATACGGTAATTAAGTTAGTGTAACAGATTTTTCTGTGGTGTACAGCACAGAAAGACTGGTACCGGTCCGTGGGTCATTTATTACCAGGCTGCACAGAAAGAATAAAAAATGAGAGATTGCTACATCAGCAATGAAACTACTTTTTACAGGTGTTATTGTCTCCAATCACCCCTAGGTGGGAGCAGTGTCTCGTTGCAGTGAAAAAGCTAATTTGTGAGTAGTAGTACAGTTATTCTATTTTAAATTTTCCCGCCCCTGCCGGTCCGTGAAATTATATGTTATATAAAACCGGTCCGTGGTGCAAAAAAGATTGGGGACCGCTGGTGTAGAGCACTGACAATGTTTGATGTATGTGTTTATGCATTTTGTGTCTTTTAGGATTTCATAAAGAGTGTTTCTCTACACACATGATCATCTCTCTGTAGTCTGTGCTGCGCCTCAAAAAAAACAAGACAGTAAAGTATTCTGCTCCCGATAGTTTGTCTATGACAGTTTATTTCTTACTTTACAAAGTCTAAAGAAAAAATGTGCAAGATGTCAAAGTCTAAAGCAGCTAAAAACACTACTCGGGTAACTGAGTGTGGAAAATGATTCTGTGGATGTGGGGGGTCAAAATACGGAGATGCAATTAAGCACATTTTCCTGTAAATTTAGTAGGGCCCTAGTTATAACCAACCTGTGCTGGGTCATTCCTACAATTCGGTGCCCTTTGTGTCCCCAGTACTGATCATTATATTTATTAAGTACATTTTAAACAATACAATTTCTAAATCTTACTGAAATAATTAACACTTTTAAATACTAAACAAAATGTTTTCTCCCCCCCCTCAAAAAAAATTATTGTATACATACTGTTTTTATCTCTTAGATACCAGAGGTTTTTCCATGTCCCCAGTGCTGTACATTCTGATTTAGTGATGGATATATGAGGTTTAATCATGAAAATATCTCAGTCTTTCAGCACTGTTTAAAAGGTTTTGCTTAAGTCCCTCTAAACCTTGGATTTTATTTCTTTATGAGTTTATTTTATTGCTGATTATAAGGGTTTTTCACACGTCCCTCAAGTTGCCGTCCACCCTGTTATTTCTTACTACTGTCTCTTAAAATGAAAAACTGTTTTACATACTGACATAATTTCCTGAAGCTCACATGATCTTTTTGGAGGGAAAACAACTGTGGAAGATAAGTGGCTAACTCCTCATTTTAATGTTGTTTTTTCCACATTTTATCCCAAAAGTCTTATATGGTCAACCATAACATGTCCACCCTGTTATGAGATATATGAGAAAAAGCAATACGATTTGATCATTTTAAAAATGATCACACTAAAAAGCAGAGAATTCTTTGTCTGAATTCACTTTTATGCTAGCATGGTTTTGCTCACTCGCTAGCTAATGGCTAATTTTATATCAGAATGTCCACCCTGTTATGGTCCACCCTGTTACAACGTAGTACATAACAGGGTACGCTCACTGTGTGTATGAGGTGCATGTGTAATTTAGCTTGACCAATATTAGTTTGGAAAAGTATAACATGTCCTTTTTATAATAAAACATGAAAAACAAATAAAAACAGTGTTTCATTTTCAAAAAGTTTTAAGGTCCAAAAGGCACCCAATCCCAGGAATGACCCTGCTACAAGTTGCATGCCTGGTGTCTTATGTTTTATCTGATGTAAATTTACTGTGGTGGTATGGTTTTGAGAAATGAAACTTCAGTACCAGAACTAGAACTTTTGGTACTACAGCAGAAGACAAGGCAAAAAGCACCTAAACTTTCCCCTCAGAAGAAACATCTCTTTTCTTAATTTTTTGTTTGCATGTTTGAATAATAGCCAGTGTTTCCATAAATTTGATTTTCCTGGATTCGGTTTTTAACATTTTGCATATCACTTAAGGGAATAAGTAATATCACCAGACCTCCATCATCTCAATGGTGTGCTAAAGGAGTGAAAGCCTCCACATCAAACAGCACTGCAGTAGCTCAGTTTACTTACAGCCATGTGAGCTTTACCACATGTTCACCCTCAAAACGAGTGCCTGAGGTTTCTGTGTTTTTTTTTTTTTTCCAAATCCTGAGGAAACAGGAGACTACAGGTTGCCTTAATCAGCCTGATCCTGACTGGATGGACCATCTGTCCACACTAGCCAAACATTTAAAACACAGCAGAGCTCAAGTTTCAGTACAAAAGTTGGCTGTGTGATCTGGATTTCAGTTATCAGATGAAGCCGCCATCTTGTGTTGCGAATGTAGAATTGCAAGAGAGTAACATGTCTCTTCCTATCAACAACAAAACTACTTAAAATTAGCAGCTGTCCTCACATTTCATTATTAGTCAATGCCTTTCAGATTTCTCCCTCTTTCTTCTCAGTACAAGCAATTTATTGTTCTGGTAGTTGTTGGTCATTCGGTGTACCAGGCTAGCATTACTGGTTAATCTGTGAAATATTCAGCGTGTATCCACAATTAGCACTGCTGTCTTACAAACTGTAGCATTCTGTGTGTGTATATATTTGGCTTTTTAAATTGTATTTTCAATAACTGCGTCATCATGGTCAGGATCATGATGGGTCCAGTGGCGTAACTAGGAGCTCATGGGCCCCAGTGCAAAAAAAATGTTGGGCCCCCTCAACACATT
Source organism: Trichomycterus rosablanca (assembly GCF_030014385.1). NCBI lineage: Eukaryota > Metazoa > Chordata > Actinopteri > Siluriformes > Trichomycteridae > Trichomycterus > Trichomycterus rosablanca. The sequence goes on along the minus strand of NC_085989.1, from coordinate 37,965,934 downwards.
TTTTAGACTTTTAGTTATTTTAATATTTTACTTAACGAAAATGTTGTTGTGTTTTTACTTTCGTTATCGCCGCACTTTACCGCTAGCATTAGCCACTTGCTATGGTAGAGGGTCGGCTCACCTAGCCACTGCGAGTGCTGCTCGTCCGGCGGGGATGCTACAGGTCTTTTGCTGTGTGCGGTGGTGGAGGTGTGGGAATAAAAGCACACGACAAGGTAGAGTTCACTTTAACTGTTTAGTCAGGACTTCAATGAGTGTTACAACACTGTAGACGGCTTAGCTCCAGCACCCAAACTACCTATTGGGTTCAATACTGGGGCCAAACGGCGAGTCTCATATACAAAACTAACTAACTGCAGAACGTCCCAACGCACATGTATAAACTGGGTGCTGCATTCTGATTGGCTGAGCTGAATGTCCCTCACATATCTCCGCTACAATACTGTAATATAATAATAATGACCTGGTGAGTGCAGCCAATGGGGGGAGCAATGCGGTGGGGGTTGAGTTAATGTCACCATGGGCCCCAGTACACCTGCCCCCCCTGCACCCCCAGTAGTTACGCCCCTGGATAGGGTGGCAGTTCTTCTCAGGGCATTACATGCTTGTTCACTTACTTGCTAGTTTGAAACACTCACACTTAGGGGTAGTTCCATGTCTTCTAGGCATGTCTTTCCAACCTTTGCAAAGGTGGGGAAAAAAACAGTGCAGCTTAAAGAAGAACATTCCAAACTTCAGGGACTAAAGATTGAACCCAAGTCCTCAGGACCTATGTTGCCAAGCAGGACCTACTTTAATAGTTGCTAATCCTAACCACTTTTTTTTTTTTTTCATAATACTATAATTAGTTTTTAATATGAATTTAAATATCAAAACCTTTTATCTCTTAATCCCACATTAATCATACCCTTATTTAAAACTTCACAGAAGCATACATGACAGCAGTTAAAGCTCCAGGTCTTTTTTTTTTTTTAGATTAGATTAGATTCAACTTTATTGTCATTACAAGTACAAGGCAACGAAATGCAGTTTAGCATCTAACCAGAAATGCAATAAGCAGCAAGTGCATGATAAACGATATCTACAATATACATTATTTACAGGATATGGGCAGTGGAATGAACAAGATATACAGTTGAATATATTATTGAATGTACTATAAACAAGATATATAGATTGCTAAAGACATAATATACAGATTAAGGTGCAGATTAAGATTAAGGTGCTATGCAGATTAAAGTGATACAGATTAATAGGAATGTATATATAAAACATAGTAAACAGATGTATACAGTATAGATGGAAATTATGAACAATTCTTGGATATGTCTCTGCAAGCTTTGCACACCTGGATTTGGTCGGTTTATTCCATTCCATGTCAGATCCTTTCAATCTCCTTCAGACTTCAACAGGAAGCATCTGTCAACTACCATCTTCAGTTTTCTCCACAGGTGGTTGCTGAGATTTAAGTCTGGGCTTTGGATGGGCCACTCAAGGACATCCTGAGACAAGCCCCAAAGCCACCCCAGTGTTGTTTTGGTTGTAGGCTTTGTGTCATTGTTGCACTAAAAGGTGAACTGTCACCTCATTTTAATTTACTGTAGGATTTTTTTTTCAAGCATGTTGTTGTATTTGCTGCATTTGTCTATTCTTTGACTTTTACCAGTCTTTTTGTCCCTGACACAGAGATACACCCCATTAGAATAATACATTCTTCCCCAAGTTTCACTCTATGGATTATGTAATGTGCAATGCCTGTTTTTGCATTGCACAAAGAGTTCATTTCTGGCATCATCTGATCAGAATCAGTAGCTTCTCTCTTGTCATAAAGGCCTGGTGTATAGAGGACTGCAGAGATGGTTGTCCATCCTTCAGGTTCCCCAATCTCTGCACAGGACCTTTGGGTTCTTTCTTACCACTCTAACCAAGGCCCTTCTTGCTTGGATGCCCACTTTCGGCAGGCCAACCAACAATAGGAAAGTTCAAGGTTGTGCCAGGTATAACAAGATGAGCTAAACACAGGTTTAATGAGGACGAATACAGGTATCTAATGACACAAATGACTTTGTACAATATACAGTGGTACCTTGAAACTCAACGTCAATTGGTTCTGTGAGTGGCGTTGAGTTTTGAAGGCATTGAGTTTCAAGGTATTTTTTCCCATAAGGATGTATGGGAAACCTGTTAATGTGTTTCACGGTCCTGTGAACTTGCATATATTTTAGGCTAATGTAAAATTGTGGGGTTGTTTTTGACACATATACACTGAAAATAACACAAGTATAATATAAAAAACACTTACATAAAAAGATGATTCTTACAATTTCTCAGAACGCCGAGCTGTAACAGAAGTTTAAAAGTGAAACAGTGAGAGGGAAATCCAGCTAAACGCAGATACATTTGGAGGTGTTCAGAGTGAATCTGACGGTTATTCCACACATAGTCGTCTCATATGCACACTTTGATGACATATTACCGCACTGCTCAAGCCAAGCGCTGAACAAAGTGACTGTTCAGTAGTACTTTGAAATTAAATAAATACATTTAAAAACAACAAACTAAACACGTTGAGTTTAAGGGAAATGTTGAGTTTAAAGGTACAAATGTCTTGACAAAGGGCGTTAAGCTTCAAAGATTTTGAGTTTAGGGGTTGTTGAGTTACAAGGTACCACGGTATACAAAAGCCACCACTGAAAAGCACAACAAAAGATAACCTTAGAGGTGGGCTAACATGATTAAAATAAAGAGTAAATGCTAATAAGACATATACTAGATCAGGATGACTACACTAAGCCCTATGCTAAAGCTACACTAATGCTAAATCTAAAAAGCTAACAAACAGTAAGAACTAAACTTATCTACAGACTAATTAAATACTAACCAAGATAAGCAAAAGCTAACTGCTAACTAGACAAACAAAGAACTACTAGGAAATGATATTTAAACAATAAACAATAGTGATAACCTAATTATCTCTAAACAAAGGTACACAGGTGTGAAGTCATTTGTGTAAAGCACCAGTGTCTATCTATTTCCTCGGCTGCTCCTGTTAGGGGTCGCCGGCGGATCGTGATCCGCATTATCGGTTTGGCATAATTTTTACGCCGGATGCCCTTCCTGACACAACCCTCCCTATTTATCCAAACTTGGGACTGGCACTACAATGCACTGGTCTATGCATCGTAGCGGCTAGGTACCTATAGGGCAATTCAGCGTCTCCAATTAGCCTGGTTGCATGTAGGAGGAAACCGGAGCACCCGGAGGAAACCCACGCAGACACGGGGAGAACTCAAAAAAAGTTCAAAAAAGAAGTTCAAAAAAGTTAATAAAAAGGACCCAGACTGCCCCGCCTGGGGATCAAACCCAGGACCTTCTTGCTGTGAGGCGACAGTGATACCCACTTAGCCACCGTGCCACCCAGTAAAGCACCAGTGTGACTGCTTCTAAAAAAAACTACAAGTGTCAGTAGCTCAGAAAAACCTCTTCCTTGCTATCAGCAATGAGTAGGTCAGATGAAGTGCTTTGCATCTATCAATCAACCTAACAAAACCACACTAAATACTACCTAGGAATCAAATTAATTGAAACAGAAATGTAATATAATAAAGTATATAATACTAAATAATAATACTAAATCTAATTTATAGTATTCATACTGGAATAATAAATGTTTTTACATTCTGTCTATATTTTTATAAATGCTTTAACGTTCTATCTACATTTGCTTTTGCAGCTTTGATCCACTAGGAGGAGTCCTCCAACCTTACTTTGAATTACACCAATGAACTAACAGTGCATATAAAAGTGATTTGTGGGCGGGAGGGGGCATTAGGAGCATAACTGAAAGCATGTAAGAAATTACAGAACGTAATTTCCAGTATTTATGAATATTTGCAAAGCAATGAAGCAAGAACAACACTGGAGAGTATTACTATTAGACAAATATTACTTTATGATGTGAATATATGTAGTGAATCCCTAAAGGCTCCTCCCTTATACACCACTGCTCCTCTAAGCTGGAGCCAAAAAAGACAAGGAGGGGTAATGTAGGTTTGTGCAATAACTGTCTGAACTTTTTCAAACAGAATTAACTGCTAAGTGCAGTTTTTGCACAAACTGGAACTACAGATATCTATAAAAAGCAATGAGGGTAATGAAGAAATAAACAAAGAGCATGCTACTGTGATCTAATTTTAATCCAACCAATTTTTAAATGATTTTAAATGCTTTGATTTATATAAAATCAAATCCCTCTTCCAGAAAAGTTTTCTCCATTATTGCTTGATACAATACTTCGGCTGCTCAACATTTCACTGTTGCCGTCGTCTGATTCTTCTCTTCATGCTGCACCATACATTTTCAGTAGAAAATCTTACTGCAGGCAGGCCAGTCAGGCAATCACACTCTGTGTCTACAAAGCCACGCTGTTGTAGAGCATAAAGACTAAGGGCTGGCATTGTTTTGCTGAATTAATAGTAGAGTTCTTAAGAAAAGATGTTACATTGTTGGCAGCATGTGTCTCTTTAAAGTTTATTCACATCAATGGCAGCTTCACACATATGCAAGTCACCCATACCATTAAAGATCTTGGCTTTTGCACCTTTCACTGATAACCATCTAGATGTTCCTATTCACCTTTTGCACAAAGATTTTGGTGTCTGTTATTCCCAAAAAACAAGCATAACAGTGGATTCTGACCACAGCACGTGTTTTCACTGTCTTTTGGACCGTCTGAGATGAGCCCTGGCCAAGAGAACTCAGAAGTGTTCACTATTAATGTATGGATTTCTCTTTGTGTAATTATGAGTTATAATAAAAGATTATAAAAATACAAGTGATCACTGTTTGTTTGCATTGTATACTGTATACAAATATTGTAATAAGTCAAACACTTTGCAAACGATTCACTTATACACCACAGACTGAGGTTGGGTAAGCGATGACTGGCCACACACCACATGATGCCCACAGGGATTCGTCCTCTCACCCATGCTCTACACACTGTACCCAAATGACTCTCCAATAAGCATCAAGGGGACGATGATGGAAAAGGTGAGCAGATTCAAGTTCCTCTGTGTACACATAGTCAAGGATCTCACCTGAACCCTTAACACCTCTCACATCGTCAAGAAGGCCAAACAATGCCTCCAGCTCCTCTGAAGTGTTAAACTAGTCACACCAGCCTCAACTAAAGGATCATGAATAACCTGAGTACCCAGAGTACTTAACAGATCTATATTTTCACACTGTGCTCCACCAGCTCATAGGTCTACATGCACATTGGCACTCAACTCAACAGTATATCTGAACACCTAAGGTGTTTACTCCCTATTGGCACAGCACTATATACATCAGCTTCTATATAAGCATCAGCTTCTGTTGTGTTTAGTCATAGTTTCAATTCCTCTTTCAGAACTGAGCTTATTAAAGAAGGTTTGAAAGGATGTGACATTCCTGAAAGAGTAAGATGTATACTTGAATAAATCTATTTTTTATTATTTTGTACACTTGGTGAGCTTGGTGTGAAACAATGGTTAAAACCACACTGCTAGTAAGAGCAAGGCCTGGGTTCTGGGTTTCTAGATCCTGATTTCACAAATACAGAAAGCACATGGCATTACCATTGGGGGAGGCATATCAGTGCACTTCTTGTGCCGGTCCCAAGCCCAGATAAATAGGAGGGTTGCATCTAGCAGTTAGGTAGGCCACTGTGGCAACCACTAACTAGAGCAGCCATTGTTTTTGCTCTGCTTCATCCATTATTTTGGAACACTTGACCTATTGTCAGGTTTTATTAATCCCTGGAAAGATTTCTGACAGTCTGTTGAGTGGGCCAAAAATAGAATTAAATCTACATTTACATTTACTTTTTTAGCATTTAGCAGACGCTTTTATCCAAAGCGACTTACAGTACTGTGACAGTATACAGTCTAAGCAATTGAGGGTTGAGGGCATTGCTCAAGGGCACAACAGTGGCAACCAGGAAGTGATGGGGCTTGAACCAGCAACCTTTTGATTACTAGTTCAGTACCTTAACCACTAGGCTACAATTGCCCTTATCTATAAGTAGAAAAGTTACTGTCAACACAAAACAAGCCAGGGGTTTAATCATAAAAAGCACACATCTGGAGTGAGGTACAAGACCACTTTTTCTCCCAATTTTAGCGTAGTCAATTTGTCTTCCGCTGCTGGGGGATCCCTGATTGCAGTCGAGGTGGGTATATTGCTGCTCACGCCTCCTCAGGAACCCTTTTTTACCCATGCACTCTGCAAAAGCGTCTCTCTATCTGCTAATCAGGGTCCTTACACAGCATTTGATAACCCACCCACATAGTCCGGCCATCCCACTTTAGCAAAAACGTGTCTGCTGCAGGCACTGCCAATTATGCCCGCTAGATGGTGCCCTGCCAACCGGTGGCAATGTCGAGTTCTAAACCATAGAGTTCAGAATCTTGGCGCTGGTGTACTAACGGAATATTCTGCTGCACCACCTGGTGCCTCAGGACCACTTTTATGGCACTGACCATACCTCAAATCTCAGTTCAGTCCACCATAAAGAAAATATGACACTACTTGCTGTATGTTAAGACTAACACGAAATATTTTGCTTTAGATTTTAAGCGTTATGTGTAATCTAAAATAATTGGCAGCCAGTTAATCTCATCCCAACTGTAAAAGCAGCAAAGAGTGATGATCTTATCAGGAATAACAACCTGCTTCCCTCTGGCAGAAGTCCCAAACTGTAAAGAAAAGAAAATTTGTCATTTTAGCATGACAACACCCCAAAGCTACACTGAAGGTATTTAAAATAAAGAAAGCTTGTGAGAGGACCAGTCAGTCTAATCTTTTATCTCTATAAAAACCTAAACATTGTGAACATTTCTGATGATTTTCCAGAATAAGTTATAAATGTTAAGATAAGACAAGTTACTTTTCATTAAGATATAAGTATTAAGATAAGATAAGATAATCCTTTATTAGTAGTATTCCTGCTTGTAACGCACAAAAAGTTCATAAATCCTTGACATTATTTTATTTTTGCCAGTTGTCGGCACTGAGTGCATGATTTTTAGAAGACATTTAAAATTATATAGTATGAGAGCCTACTTTACTAGTGACTTTATAAAAAAATATGTGCAGGACATCATGAAATTGAGCACACTAAAGATTATACTTACCTCGGACTGAACATTAGTTCCACAGGAAACTTTAACCCGGCAGTAAATGAACTGAGAGAAAAAGCTCGCAGGGCCTTCTACGCCATAAAACGTCAAACATTCGTAGAAATTTCTATTCGAATCTGGCTTCAAATTTTTGAATCAATAATTGAACTGATTGCTCTATATGGCAGTGAAGTTTGGGGTTCGCTTACACACCATCAATTCCATAATTGGGACAAACATCCATTAGAGACCCTGCACACAGAGTTCTGTAAAACCATCCTAAAAGTGCACAGACACACCACGAACAATGCGTGCAGGGCAGAATTAGACCGATTTCCTCTTATTATAAACATACAGAGAAGAGCAATCAACTTCTGGAAACATCTAAACGAGAGCGACCTCCAAACTTATCATTATAAAGCCCTGAAACACCAAGAGCTGAGCAAACATACCAGTCCCCTCACCCAGCTGGTCCTGAGTCACTGCACTGATACACCACTAACACACACCGATACACCACTAACACACACCGACACACTAATAACACACACAGACACTCTAACACACACAGACACGTTACTAACACACGCCGACACACCACTAACACACATTAACACAATAAAGACTCAGGAACAGGAGAAATCTGCAAACCCAATTAGAATAAACCAAATTACACAAAAAGTCAGAATTAAATATCTGAATTATTGGGAAACTGAAACTAAAGCTCAGAGTAAAATGCAGTGTTATTTGGCCCTAAACAGTACTGCACATTATCTGAGCACAGTATCTGACCCTAAATTAAGAAACACCCTGACGAGGTACAGACTGAGCGCACACGACCTGGCTGTGGATACAGGGTGACACACTCGGTCCTGGCTGCCCCGGGAGGAGAGGCTGTGCCAGCACTGCACTCTCAGTACAGTAGAGACGGAGCTGCACTTCCTCACCCAGTGTACCAGGTACCACCACATCCTCTCCCAATTCTTCCCTAAATTTAACACCATCATCCCTGACTTTACCTCCCTCCCAGACCCCGACAAACTGCCCCACCTACTGGGGGAGCACAGAGAGAGAGCTGCACTAGCAGAACACTAGCAGCACTCTATACACACACCTGCCATCAGGTGAGGGACAGTGGGTGATCATGTCCCATACACACACACACACAAACTGATCGTTATTACTACCTCATTATTGTAAATATTATAATTTTTATAATTATAAAGTTTTTCTCAGTCGATTTGGTTCATTTCTCAGATCAGAATTGAAATTCTCAAAACTGTTCATTCAATCTCCACATCTTCTTGTCACTTGTGCACATCATAATAGCATTTCTCATTGTGTTTCACATTTTGCAAATGCTTTTGTACATTCATGCAAATGGTCATGTACAATTGTCTGCTGTTTTTTTGCATTATCAATTGCTTATGTCATGTTTATCAAAATGTGTTCTACTGATTGTCTGTTGAATTGTCTTACCCTCCAAAACATTTAGGCTTTGGGTCATTGCCTAGGTCATTACATGCAAAAGTGCTGAACATGTTGTCATAATCTCTCAGGCATAATTTGTACATTTCTATGAAACTTTTTGGTAAATTTTGGTAATTTATCCTAAATTGATTGAATTGTTCTCAGTTGAATCTTGGCTTTCAGTTAAGAAGGGGAATTTGTGAAGGTTTAGCTCAACCAATGGTCAAACAGCTCTCAACCATAGGTCAGATGTGCATCTCATGAACCTTTAATTGACAAACATATATAGAAACAAAACATTGCAGTGTCACAAAGTCTCACAATGGAAAGACAAGGCCATGTACAGGGTGAACAGCCAAGAAGAGGGGTAAGGCTGCGCGGTGGAAGGTTCAGGGGACAAAACAGAGGAAGAGGTAGGAGAGTCCATGCCACTCTAACATCATCAGGCAATGGTTTGCCATTCATCAAAGAATGCTGATGGAATTCCTCCCACCCTACTCCCTATTCCTGAACCCAGTTGAGGAGTTCTTCTCAGCCTGGCGATGGAAGGTGTACGATCACCAGCCGCACACCCAGATGAACCTGCTGACTGCCATGGATGCAGCTTGTGAGGATATCACAGAAGATGTCTGCAGAGGCTGGATTAGGCACTCCAGGATTCCACACTGCATTGTAAGGGAAGATATCCAATGTGACGTGGATGAAAACATGTGGCCCGACAGAGAGGAGCATCAGGACTTATAGAAAAGAAAGCACTATAATTCCTTAAGTTGTTGTCTCAGGTTGTTTTGAATGTTTAGAGTAAGTTTCTAATTTTGTAGTTTTTCCTTTGTGTTATAGAGTGCTGCCAAACAGTTTTCTGTCTTTCCTGAATTTCTATCTGATTTTTTTTGTCAACAAATTGCAGTGCAAACAAAACAGTAAAAGAATATTACTCTATAAATTTGATTGTCAGTCTCCCACATACAGTCATGTGTAACTTTGTGTTCTGTGTAAGTTTGTATTTTGTAACACGTACCGTTTTAATTGATATGCCACAGAATGTGCAGCGTTCTTGTAATCAAAAGCTTAGCTAGTTTCCATCAGAATATACAGAGGTTGGACAAAATAACTGAAACACCTGGTTTTAGACCACAATAATTTATTAGTATGGTGTAGGGCCTCCTTTTGCGGCCAATACAGCGTCAATTCGTCTTGGAAATGACATATACAAGTCCTGCACAGTGGTCAGAGGGATTTTAAGCCATTCTTCTTGCAGGATAGTGGCCAGGTCACTACGTGATGCTGGTGGAGGAAAACGTTTCCTGACTCGCTTCTCCAAAACACCCCAAAGTGGCTCAATAATATTTAGATCTGGTGACTGTGCAGGCCATGGGAGATGTTCAACTTCACTTTCATGTTCATCAAACCAATCTTTCACCAGTCTTGCTGTGTGTATTGGTGCATTGTCATCCTGATACACGGCACCGCCTTCAGGATACAATGTTTGAACCATTGGATGCACATGGTCCTCCAGAATGGTTCGGTAGTCCTTGGCAGTGACGCGCCCATCTAGCACAAGTATTGGGCCAAGGGAATGCCATGATATGGCAGCCCAAACCATCACTGATCCACCCCCATGCTTCACTCTGGGCATGCAACAGTCTGGGTGGTACGCTTCTTTTGGGCTTCTCCACACAGTAACTCTCCCGGATGTGGGGAAAACAGTAAAGGTGGACTCATCAGAGAACAATACATGTTTCACATTGTCCACAGCCCAAGATTTGCGCTCCTTGCACCATTGAAACCGACGTTTGCCATTGGCACGAGTGACCAAAGGTTTGGCTATAGCAGCCCGGCCGTGTATATTGACCCTGTGGAGCTCCCGACGGACAGTTCTGGTGGAAACAGGAGAGTTGAGGTGCACATTTAATTCTGCCGTGATTTGGGCAGCCGTGGTTTTATGTTTTTTGGATACAATCCGGGTTAGCACCTGAACATCCCTTTCAGACAGCTTCCTCTTGCGTCCACAGTTAATCCTGTTGGATGTGGTTTGTCCTTCTTGGTGGTATGCTGACATTACCCTGGATACCGTGGCTCTTGATACATCACAAAGACTTGCTGTCTTGGTCACAGATGTGCCAGCAAGACGTGCACCAACAATTTGTCCTCTTTTGAACTCTGGTATGTCACCCATAATGTTGTGTGCATTGCAATATTTTGAGCAAAACTGTGCTCTTACCCTGCTAATTGAACCTTCACACTCTGCTCTTACTGGTGCAATGTGCAATTAATGAAGATTGGCCACCAGACTGGTCCAATTTAGCCATGAAACCTCCCACACTAAAATGACAGGTGTTTCAGTTATTTTGTCCAACCCCTGTACTTACAGTGTACACTGTTGCACTGACAACATAACTAGCATTTCCGGGTCACTGCTCGTGCGGTCGACTGGTTGGTGCATAGAGTAGCTTGTAGCTTGTATGTTGTTGTCCTTTTTTCTTTTTTTATGTTTTTCTGCTACGTGAGATAAGAGTATGCTGTGCTTAGCTTAGAGCATGAATGGATCGACTGCTGTTGTGTAGTCCAGAGTACTCTTTCGTGGCATGTTATTGTTATTGCATACACCTAGCTAGCGAGCTAACGCTAACAATGAGCTAATGCTAACAACGAGCTAACGCTAATCAGCTAAGTAGCCATAGCATCAACGTAAACGGCTTACAGTATGGACTCCACAAGTTTTTTGTGGATTTCTGTGCTTCTGTTTCTCGTGTTGGATCATTTGCTCTCCGTAACTAATGGATACAGCCTTCCGGATAGCCAACGGATTGTTTATTCCAGAGACTTTCTACTACAGCTGCAGTATTATCCTCACCAAGCAGCTGTCGCAGACAAGTTACCGGAGGAGTTACAACGCAAACACCCACCCGACGGGACGGACACCCGGTTCAACAACAAGAACAACAATAAAAAGAAGTTAACAAGACGGGGGGAAAAGAAAAGTGGAATTAAAGCAAGACTTAAGCGAGGAGAAAGTAAACAGCACCGTGTACTTCCCTCAATGATCCTTGCCAATGTGCGCTCATTGAGCAATGAAATTGATGAGCTGCAAGCTAATGTTTTTCACATGTATGAGATAACCTTCCTCCCCAGGGCAGTCCAGCTCTTAAATGCTGAACACTGACCGGTCATAAGCGCTGATGCGGCTTCATGAAGTACAACTTTTAATAATGCATGCACTTTATAATTCATCTACGAGTTTGTATATGTTCTTATTTGTGAACGCTGTTTGTTGTATTGTATTGTGTGTGCTGTTATGTGTCTTGAGAGTTGTGTGTGCTCTTAAGCTACCTTTATGCCCTTTAAATTGCCCCTCGGGGACAAATAAAGTAATCTGAATCTGAATCTGAATCTAAGTATTTTGACTGCATTGTTCATAGGCAATGACACACAGACTAGACATTCTGATGGCACTGACAAGTTGATTGACATTAATATTTGCTTTTGAGGCAAAAACAAAGAATTCTGAGTGAGGTACGTGCTTTTGCAGGTATTTCATTGAGTTTTGCTGTTTGCACTAACTGTTTTGAGAAATGCAAATCGACTGAGAAAAACTGTATTTTGCACTGTTTTTATTCATATTTTATATTTTTTGCAAATTTTTTGTATATATTTGTTCTTTCTTACTGCTATTTTTATTATTTCTCTGTAACTTGCTTTGGCAATACGAATGTCCTTATTTGTCATGCCAATAAAGCTTCTTTTGAGTTTTGAGTTGAGTTGAGTTGAGTTGAGTTGAGTTGAGTTGAGTTGAGTTGAGTTGAGTTGAGTTGAGTTGAGTTGAGTTGAGTTGAGTTGAGTTGAGTTGAGTTGATAGATAGATAGAAAGATAGATAGATAGATAGATAGATAGATAGATAGATAGATAGATAGATAGATAGATAGATACTTTACTGATCCCAAAGGAAATTAAGGTCCCAGTAGCATTATACATCAAATTGAAATTCAACATTATAAATTCGAAAAAAAAACTGCACAAACATAACCAAGATTGAAAGACCTGAGTTTTACATATATTGAATAACATATATTAAATAAATAACTACAGAGCCGTTATTAATGATAAGCATGGATTAAGTGTAAATAAACAAATGGAATGGAATTAAATAAACAAATGGAATGGAATTAAAAGTACAGGAAGGTGCAGTTCCAAGTATACAGTATATGGTACAAATTAAATATAGATTAAATATTAAATATAAAGTGATAAGTGACGAGTATTGCACATTGAATTGGGCCAATATAGCCATATCTACAGTGTATCACAAAAGTGAGTACACCCCTCACATTTCTGCAGATATTTAAGTATATCTTTTCATGGGACAACACTGACAAAATGACACTTTGACACAATGAAAAGTAGTCTGTGTGCAGCTTATATAACAGTGTAAATTTATTCTTCCCTCAAAATAACTCAATATACAGCCATTAATGTCTAAACCACCGGCAACAAAAGTGAGTACACCCCTAAGAGACTACACCCCTAAATGTCCAAATTGAGCACTACTTGTCATTTTCCCTCCAAAATGTCATGTGATTTGTTAGTGTTACTAGGTCTCAGGTGTGCATAGGGAGCAGGTGTGTTCAATTTAGTAGTACAGCTCTCACACTCTCTCATACTGGTCACTGAAAGTTCCAACATGGCACCTCATGGCAAAGAACTCTCTGAGGATCTTAAAAGACGAATTGTTGCGCTACATGAAGGATGGCCAAGGCTACAAGAAGATTGCCAACACCCTGAAACTGAGCTGCAGCACAGTGGCCAAGATCATCCAGCGTTTTAAAAGAGCAGGGTCCACTCAGAAAAGACCTCGCGTTGGTCGTCCAAAGAAGCTGAGTGCACGTGCTCAGCGTCACATCCAACTGCTGTCTTTGAAAGATAGGCGCAGGAGTGCTGTCAGCATTGCTGCAGAGATTGAAAAGGTGGGGGGTCAGCCTGTCAGTGCTCAGACCATATGCCGCACACTACATCAAATTGGTCTTCATGGCTGTCCCCCCTGAAGGAAGCCTCTTCTGAAGTCTCTACACAAGAAAGCCCGCAAACAGTTTGCTGAAGACATGTCAACAAAGGACATGGATTACTGGAACCATGTCCTATGGTTTGATGAGACCAAGATTAATTTGTTTGGTTCAGATGGTCTCAAGCATGTGTGGCGGCAATCAGGTGAGGAGTACAAAGATAAGTGTGTCATGCCTACAGTCAAGCATGGTGGTGGGAATGCCATGGTCTGGGGCTGCATGAGTGCAGCAGGTGTTGGGGAGTTACATTTCATTGAGGGACACATGAACTCCAATATGTACTGTGAAATACTGAAGCAGAGCATGATCCCCTCCCTCCGGAAACTGGGTCGCAGGGCAGTGTTCCAGCATGATAATGACCCCAAACACACCTCTAAGACGACCACTGCTTTATTGAAGAGGCTGAGGGTAAAGGTGATGGACTGGCCAAGCATGTCTCCAGACCTAAACCCAATAGAACATCTTTGGGGCATCCTCAAACGGAAGGTGGAGGAGCGCAAAGTCTCGAATATCCGCCAGCTCCGTGATGTCGTCATGGAGGAGTGGAAAAGCATTCCAGTGGCAACCTGTGAAGCTCTGGTAAACTCCATGCCCAGGAAAGTTAAGGCAGTTCTGGGAAATAATGGTGGCCACACAAAATATTGACACTTCAGGAACTTTCACTAAGGGGTGTACTCACTTTTGTTGTCGGTGGTTTAGACATTAATGGCTGTATATTGAGTTATTTTGAGGGAAGAATAAATTTACACTGTTATATAAGCTGCACACAGACTACTTTTCATTGTGTCAAAGTGTCATTTTGTCAGTGTTGTCCCATGAAAAGATATACTTAAATATCTGCAGAAATGTGAGGGGTGTACTCACTTTTGTGATACACTGTATATATACATCAACATACATATGCCTGTAAATAAATATACTTCATTTATTCATGTAATGTGGCAGCATGTAATGCAAAAATTCATAGACAGGAGTCAAAAGCTTCAGATAATGTTCAGAAAACATCAGACTGAGGAAAAATTTGATTTGGGCTACAATTATGTGGTTGTTGGTGGTTTCTAAGTTCTAACATTACCACACTACGGCAGCCCTGTGCCTTGCAAGGAAAGATACCAAAATGTGCTCAAGAAAATGTTACTTTAGGTTTATGGTTTAGCAGCATGTTCTTTTTTTGTTTATTTTTATAAATGACTTAAAGTCTATGTAGCATGAATCAGGAACCTGATGTAGTTTATGTGCATCTCTTTATAGAAAATATTTTGGATAAGTCTTCTGTTACTTATTAGCGACATCAACAATGTTGCTTCAGAGCAAAACCAAAGAAATATTGCTATACATTACAAGGGTTCTTCAAAAAGTTTCCACACTTTTTCCAACTCTATTTATTAAGAATTTCAAAAACAAATTATGCCACTTTTCTACATGGTCTCATTCCGATGCATTTTTCCCAGCGTTGTACCAACTTTTTAATGCCATCAGCAAAAACTGTTCTTGGTTGAGCGTGTAGCCACTGATGAACCTTTGCTTTCACAGCATCGTCACATGAAAATCTTCTTCCCCTTAAAGACTCTTTGAGCATCCAAACGGTGTGAATCAGATGTCGCTATATCCGGACTATAAGCTCTTTCTCAGTCTCTAAGACACGACCAATTACTGCTCCTTTCCAACGACAATATAAAAGTGCGGAAATATATATATGTAGCAGGTGTAATGCATCTCTAATTATTGCGGGGCGGAACAGGCAATTAGGTAGCCGTCCTAATAGTCTGGGGAAGGCATTTACTGGCATATACTGCCAGCTTCCAGTCCTCCTCTGTGTTCCTGGTCGGCAACCCGCAGAAGCAACCGTCCCTCTGGACTTGTCCGTAAAACACGCACCCCAACGCTGTGCTGCGTGGCTCACAACATGTGCCGTCTTCTCAAACATGCTGCTCCTAGCTCCCTTAGCTTAGCAGCCAGCCGGTACAAACACTCCATGGACCCCAAAGGCGCCCGCCTAAATGCCTTCCCCGGACCATTAGGACGGCTACCTAATTGCCTGTTCCGCCCCGCAATAATTAGAGATGCATTACACCTGCTACATACATACATATATATATATATACAGTATATATATATATATATATATACATATATATATATACAGTATATATATGTATATAAATATGTATACCTGCTTGTTCATGTTATGTGGCAGCATGTAATGCAGAAAGCCATAGATAACTGGCAAAAGCCTCAGGTAATGTTCAGAACAAACAGCAGACTGAGGTAAAATATGATCTGGCCAACAACAGTCAGCCAATGAGTGTGTGGTAAATTAAATATATGTATATATATATATATACTGTATATATACTGTATATATATATATATATCAGATGCCAAACAGTCATTGGCTGACTGCTTTTGGCATAGGTTAGAAGTTGGGTAAAAATTTTTTTTACATTATTTATTACAGTAAACCAATAAATACTGACTCTGTTACCCATTAGTTTGCTATTCACAACAAGCCGGAAAATGCTGACATCATGGAGAGCACAATAAGAGTACTGAAAATCGGAACAACACAACTCTGCAACACTGTGTAGAGCTCTTCTTCTCTTCTCTTAGCTCCACTGTTAATCATTATAAAAGGTTTGTTGTTAGCTAAAGTGATTTGAATATTTAAAAGGCCTTGTATACCAGAAGTTAAAGAGCTTGTGATAACAATGCTACATTGCTGATTCCCACCCCAGGGCCTGGTGTTTAAGTGTTGTATTGAGAAACAAAGCAAACACCACAGTATCACATGATTTCTAGTAAGATCTGCCAGATTGGACTGAAGTCATGGAAGATTTAGCTCCCCTTTCACATGATTTTGTTTCCCAATCCTGGTTCTGAATCACATTGTGTACATAGGTTTTAGTGATTACTCATTACATATTTTGAAACACCCATGTAGTCAAATTAGTAATTAAACAATTTATTGATAATTAATATAGTGATTCATTAATCAACTTACTTATTTACTAAGAGGAAGGATAATAACTTAAAACTCACTTGATTAACTGCATTTGTGTATGTAATATCTGATTTGAATATATATTTTTATCATTATTATTTTATTTCACTAAGGCTCTGTCTTACTAACGGACTGTGGGTGTAATAATGTGGAATTTGATAGATTTATCTAAGATACAAAAGAGTGTCAGTGCACTTATTGTACATTCTTTTTTATTTTATTTTTTAAATAAAAATGTCATTTTTAAAACAGCAGTTGCATTTGTATGTTAATATTTTTGGTGGGTAGGTATTAATCTAACATAGGCTTTTTTTTTACCATGGCTGCAGTCACTGTGACAAGGACAAGATTACAAGACAGGAGAATACATATTTAAAACTTCTTTTCTAAGCTATGTTACATTTAAAAATGACAGATTTTAAAATAACAAGTGTAAACCAGTTGTAAAACAGTTTTGCTGAGAGACTGAGAGAGAGCGTACAGTCCGGATTTAGCGCCATCTGATTCCCACCTTTTTGGACCACTCAAATAAGCTTTAAGGGAAAGAAGATTTTCATGTGACGATGATGTGAAAGCAGTGCTGCATCAGTGGTTACTCACTCAACCAAAAACATTTTTTTGCTGATGGCATTAAAAAGTTGGTTGCATCAGAGGTGACCATGTAGAAAAGTGATGTCATTTGTTTTTGAAATTCTCAAAAAAGTGCGGAAACATTTTGAAGAACCCTCATACATTTTATGAGTTGGAACAGGGGAATGTTGACCACTGTGTTACATCACCTTTCTTTTAAACAACATTCTGTAACCACTGGGAAATTTAGAACACCAGTAGTAGCTTAAAAAATCTTCCTTGATATAACACTTCAGCTTTTCTACAAATCAGTGTCTCCATTGTCAAATGTTGTGCGAGCCTTTGCTCCCCACATGCATCAATGAGCCTTGGCCGCCCATGACCCTGTCGCCTGTTTACCACTGTTCCTTCCTTGGACCGCTTTTGATAGATACTGACCACTGCAGGCCGGGAACACCCCACAAGAGCTTGTGCAAGTTTTGGAGATGCTCTGACCCAGTCATCTAGCCATCACAATTTGGCCCTTGTCAAACTCACTCAAATCCTTACGCTTGTCCATTTTTTCTGCTTCTAACACATCAACTTTGAGGATAAAATGTTCACTTACTGCCTAATATGTCCCACCTACTAACAAATGCAGTGATGAAAAGATAATCAGTGTTATTCACTTCATCTGTCAGTGGTCATAATGTTATGCCTAGTTGGTGTGTGTTGTTTATATATGGTTTCCACTTTGTGTAGTAGTTGATGTGTTGATGCTTCAATGGAATGTGATTACTGACAAGGGTTTTACAAGGTATTCCCAAGCCCATGTGGTTATCCTACTGAAGCATGTCAGATTTTGATACAGTGTCATATAAGGGATTAAAGGTCACAGGCATTAAATAAAAAAAATTTTTGTCCCGTCTCTTATGCACAGATTTCTAAGAGGATTCTCTGAATCTTTTGATAATGTTAAGGAATATAAATGGTGAATTTGTTTGTAACTATGTTTATAGACTATGGTGAATTTTGACTCCTTGTTCTTAAACAACTGGGCCTTTTGTTAGTATTCATTCATTGCCCATAATGACAACATTGTCTGTTTAAGGCCGCTCAAGTGGCGCAGCGGTAAAACACGCTAGCGCACCAGAGCTGACATTTCGAACTTGTTGGTTCGAATCTCAGCTCTGCCATCCGGCTGGGCTGGGCTACATGAACAACGATTGGCTTGTTGTTCATACAGGGTGGGAAGCCAGATAGGGACCTCACAACTGATGCAGTTATGGCCTCTGCTGGCTGATTGATGGTGTCTGCACATAGTCGAGGGAAAATGCGTTGATTAGGGTGTGGCTCTCTGTACACAAAGCTGATCCACATATGAACTCGCCTCGTGCAGGTGAAAAGATGCAGTCGGCAACTGCACATGTGACGGAGGGGGTGTGTCAGTCTCGCTCTCCTCGATCAGCAGTGAAGATCAGCATCAGTAGAGAGGAAGCGTAATGCAATCAGGTTTGGAGGAAAATTGGGGAAAATGTAAAAAAAATGCCTTTTTTATGTTATTTTTTGCAAAACTTTTACTGTGAAATGTCACTAAATTTGCCTTTTTTTAGTCAAATTAGAAATTATGATTTACAAAAATCTAAAAGGTTTATTAGGTAAAACATTTCAAATAAATAAACACAAATCCCTTTATTTGCAATTCTATTGTCCCAACTTTTTTGGAATTGGGTTTGTATGCCAATATAAATGACAAATGTACTTTGTAAGATTTGGAACAATAAATAAGTAAAGGGACTTTTTCTGTTGTTTCGAGAGGACACGGAATGTTTCCCATAACTCTAGTCCATTATGTGAGTTCTAACCAGAAACCATGTGACCCCTTTCCTGGCATGCAGCTTTCTCTGCCCAGTCCTCCGCAGTACCACCCCTGACCACTCAAACTGCAAATAACTAGAGTAAGTGGAATGAAAGTAGAAACAATATGTTTCACTTCTACTTCAGTTTACTTCTACGTGTTTCACTTCATTTCCAGTGAGCACAGTTGGGTTCATACGTAAAAAAAAAGAAGTGATATTGGGGAAACTGCTGCTTTCAAAAAAACCCTCATTAATCAACACATATAACAAGCTAAAGCTAAAAATAAGTACTGGTCAAATCTTAAGTGAAATTCAAGTCATCCGTGCAATCCGAGAGGTTAAAAAGTAAGTGACACATGAAGGGGGATTTTTTTTTTTTTTTTTTGCAGAGGCCAAGGGGATTTCCTGTAAACCATGCTTTCGGGAAGTGTCATATCAGCAGATTTTGACTTTTTTTGACCTTCGTCCTTGTTAAACATCAAACACAAGTTTCTTTTTTTTCCTTTGTTTCCTCATTATCTTCCAATCTAGACGTTTCTAGTTACATGTTGCTTTTGGAATCCTCTGCCACTTGCACCACCCCATTATGGCTTCAGAAGGGCTGGCTACTGTTAGGTGCCCCTTCCAACACACCGATAAAATGAGTCGGCAGCTTTGTATACACCGGCCAGCGCAGAAGCACCGCACAATGCTTTACCATGATTCTCCCCATCACTCAACTGGTGCCTCAGCCAGTCGTGTGGATAATACTGTATGCTGAGGGAGACAGGGGAATCCCTCATCCGACCTCCCTCCACAGACACTGCCAATTGTCACGTTACTAATTGATATAAATTGTTATCTCAGTGGAAGTGTGCTACCTTATTAGGCCACTGCACCGCCAGCGTACATAAACACACATTTCTATGAAAAAGAATAGACTTACCACACAAATCAAATCTTATGGTGGGACATTGGACAGACATCTCGGGACAGACACTCGTGTCAATTCAAATTTACAGCATAAAATGAACTCATGAAACATTTTTATTATAGCACTTACATAAAAAAGATATTAAACAAATATCACAGATTGCATTGACAACATGTAGCACTTTATTTGCATATAAGATTACAGTTTTTAAAAAAGACTTATTATTATTAATGATTATTTTTTAGTTTTAGGTTTCATTAACAATAAGTTTTACAGAACAGAAGGGGAAAGGGAAATTTATTATTGGCAGATTTCCCCTTTAAAACTTCATTTTGATTTAATCAAATATTTTTTTTTATTCCTTAGTAATACTAATGCCTTTAGGCTATCTGTTTTATAGAGTTAACTTATGCATTAATCTATTACTAAGTTGCCCAACTAGATATTTTAATATGCATTATGCTACAGCCCTAGACTCACCAGCCAGTTTATTATGTCCACCATCCTGTACGTACATTCATTGGTCTTTTTTCAAGAGACCTGCTACTCTGTAAATATACACCGATCAGCCATAACATTAAAACCACCTCCTTGTTTCTACACTCACTGTCCATTTTATCAGCTTCACTTACCATATAGAAGCACTTTGTAGTTCTACAATTACTGACTGTAGTCCATCTATTTCTCTCCCTTTCATGCAATTCTTCAATGGTCAGGACCCCCACAGGACCACTACAAAATAGGCATTATTTAGGTGGTGGATCATTCTCGGCACAGCAGTGACACTGACATGGTGGTGGTGTGTTTGTGTGTTGTGCTGGTATGAGTGGATCAGACACAGCAGCGCTGCTGGAGTTTTTTAAACACCTCACTGTCACTGCTGGACTGAGAATAGTCCACCAAGCAAAAATATCCAGCCAACAGCACCCTGTGGGCAGAGTCCTGTGACCACTGATGAAGGTCTTGAAGATGACCAACTCAAAACAGCAGCAATAGATGAGCGATCGTCTCTGACTTTACATCTACAAGGTGGACCAACCAGGTAGGAGTGTCTAATAGAGTGGACAGTGAGTGGACACAGTATTTATCCACTCATACTTGATCCACTCATACCAGCACACACTAACACACCACCACCATGTCAGTGTCACTGCAGTGCTGAGAATGATCCACCACCCAAATGATACCTACTCTGTAGTGGTCCTGTGGGGGTCCTGACCATTGAAGAACAGCACGAGAGCTGATAAAATGGACAGTGAGTGTAGAAACAAGGAGGTGTTATGTCTGATCAGTGTATAATTAATTTTCATTGCTATGTACATTTTATCACTCATCTTTGCACCATTTATTAAGGAAAATGGAACCCCAATACTGACCAGACGTTATTTGGGTGCACAATGAGACTAAAATGGTTATTTGTAGTACTGATATAAATGTTTCATGTTGTAAGAGTGGATTAAAGACAACATTTACAACCAAGTTTACTTATTAATTTATTTCTTTAAAATTCTTATTTTTTTAATGATAGGTTTTATGCCAGTCCACATGATATTATAAAATTATACTAAAGCAATAGAGAGTTTAGGAGGAGCATTTAAATTTAGAAACACATTGGATTAGCTGTTGATTAAATAGTCTAGCAAAACCAGAAAGGAAACATCTGAGTATGTAAGCAGTGTAACAGTATATTTGCCATACTAAAAGCCCTTGTGCAAGGTTTAACACTGAGCCATGATTTGGTCAGCTAATAAAGCTATATGGGTGAAATTTTCAGAATGTATGAGGAAAAGAAAAGCTTTGGTTGGGAACTAAAAACCAGAGGAAACTTTATCACTTCTCCACATGAAGCACACACTGTCCTTCAACTTAGTGCTTTCTCTCAGCATGGTTCTTTATCATATGGATGTCCCTGCCCAAGTCCATTATAAATGACACATTGTTTATTCTGTGGTGAAGTTTAACGCTGACATCTGTTTGATTTGGTATACCTGCCCTTGAACTGTCCTCCATGTCCAGCTGTCTCAACACATTCCGTTCTCTCCAGCTTAGACCCTCTCAGCGTGGGAGTGCAGAAACAAAAACAAAGCTTGACATACTCTGTTGTAGCTCTAGCAAAAAACTGGAGTAGCATTTAAAAGCCCATGCAGGGAAGTGTTTTTGTTGGGCTTCTCATGAGTTTTGTAATCTGATGTTTTTATCTGTGTGTATAAGACTCACATGTACAGTGATATTAAGCTCAGAAATCTCTAAGAAATCTAAAAAAAAGCCATGTGTGCAAATTAAACAACTGAAACAAAATTCCTGGTGCATTCCAGTCACACAGATTTACACTAATTTACTCTCTGTGTTTGTGTGTTTAATAAATGTGTTGTACTGCATTTCACCACCCTATTTTCTTTAAGAAAAAAATACACCATTAACAAAGCCAGAAGGGAAACATCTGAGTATGTCAGCAGTGTAACAGTCAGTACAAATCACAAACATAGACAAAACCAGGGTGTGGACCAAAGTCTTAGAAAATCAAAATCAGGCCTCAGCATGCTGAAGGAACAGTATAAAAATATACATAGACTCGATTTACATAGGGATTACATGAGAATCAGCTCACGTTTCCATTATTTTTAACATTTCCGCATTAAATTTTCTTCAAGAATTTAAATGTGAGTTCACTAGATGACAAGAGCAATAGCTTTCAGAACAAATAAGCAGGTTATATCTGAGGTCTAGGTGTACACAAGTGGAACGTGCCGTGCAAATTGTGTTCATATGTGGCAACGGCATATGCTGCAAAATGAGTGTGTAATAAACACACCATTTACAAATGAAACACATAGTGACTGGACCACCTACTAACTAAGCTCTGCTTGAGGTGCATGATTTACAATCTGGATTTATTTAACTACAAACTATTAAAAATCCTGGGACTAAAAACAGACATCTGCAACATAGAGACCCTTTTTATTTTATTTTCAATATGAAGACACATCAATACAAGTAAAACATGTGAAAGACACTGATATACACTGATCAGCCATAACATTAAAACCACCTCCTTGTTTCTACACTCACTGTCCATTTTATCAGCTCCACTTACCATATAGAAACACTTTGTAGTTCTACATTTACTGACTGTAGTCCATCTGTTTCTCTATATACTTTTTAGCTGGTCAGGACCCCCACAGAGCCACCACAGAGCAGGTATTATTTAGGTGGTGGATCATTCTCAGCACTGCAGTGACACTGACATGGTGGTGGTGTGTTAGTGTGTGTTGTGCTGGTATGAGTGGATCAGACACAGTTGCACTGCTGGAGTTTTTAAATACCGTGTCCACTCACTGTCCACTCTATTAGACACTCCTACCTAGTTGGTCCACCTTGTAGATGTAAAGTCAGAGATGATCGCTCATCTATTGCTGCTGTTTGAGTTAGACATCTTCAAGACCTTCATCAGTGGTCACAGGATGCTGTTGGCTGGATACATTTTTTAGGTTGGTGGACTATTCTCAGTCCAGCAGTGACAGTGAGGTGTTTAAAAACTCCAGCAGTGCTGCTGTGTCTGATCCACTCATACCAGCACAACACACACTAACACACCACCACCATGTCAGTGTCACTGCAGTGCTCCTGTGCTGAGAATGATTCACCACCCAAATAATACCTGCTCTGTAGTGGTCCTCTGGGGGTCCTGATCATTGAAGAACAGCATGAAAGGGGGCTAAAAAAGCATGAAGATAAACAGATGGACTACAGTCAGTAACTGTAGAACTACAAAGTGCTTCTATATGGTCAGTGAAGCCGATAAAATGGACAATATGTGTAGAAACAAGGAGGTGGTTTTAATCTTATTGCTGATCGGTGTAGGTTTTATCCATTTAAAAACATTGATACATAAATGTACATAAAAGTGCAATGCAGTTTATGAGTCTATGAAAAATTTGAAGATTAAAGCCTTGGGACATGCTGTTTTTTTAAAAATGGACGGTTTACCACTTACCTTAAGGAACTGACTCAAAGGAATCTGTAAAGCCGACAACATGCTGCTGTCAGCATTGTCCAGGATAAGACAGTAGTCCAACAAGATGTAACGTCACCAGCCTTCGCTCCCCACGTGCATCAATGAGCCTTGGCTGACCATGACCCTGTCGCTGGTTTACCACTGAATGTTAAGCCTGGACACTGAGAAAAAAGGAATAAGACGCATTCATGGTTTTAAGAACAAATGCATCAGGAAACTGCTGGAAATCTCATAGAGGAAGATGATGACTACTGAGCAAGTCTATAAGATGGCCAGAACAAAAAAGGAGCTACTGAAATGCATTTCATCCCGCTGGTTAAGTTACTTTAGGCATGTGATGAGGCACCCACATGACAACATTGAGATCAGTGGACTTGTGGAAGGACTGAGGAAGATGAGGAAGACCAAAAATAAGCTAGACTGACAACATTGCAATGTGGAATGCATTATTAGAGGCTGCAAGCAACACGAGACAGAGGGCATTGGAGAAAGCTGACCTATATGTGCAGCCAACCAATGCAAAGCAATGACGGCATAGTGACATGACATTTGTAGAGTCTCACAGAGCTTTGTGTATGGGCCAGATTTTTGAGCCTGATCCATACTGAGGAGTCTTCCTCTGTTGACTAAATACAGGAAGCTGTTATTCCCTGCAATAAAAAGTGAGATACGATTAGTCACTCACTTCTTCAATCATTATTTTACAGCCTGGAAAAAGAAAGGATGGCGCCTTATGCCGTTCTGTAAATTTCCACACCTCTTCTTTTAACTTCACAATTTAGAAGGAAAGCATTGGGTCCACCCTAATGTTCATTTTCCCTCAGTATTGTTGGAGACTTCCTGTACATATTTTAAGTGTGGGAGGTAATTTAAAAAAGGGAATTAATAACAAGGCACTTAGAGTACTTCCTGAAACACAGGAATGATTGTTTACTGTAATGACATTTGACTGACCGACTAAATAAGCAAAAGCCTGTGTGTATCAAGAGTGAATAGAGAAAAGAAGGGTACTTAAAGCATGACTGGAATCCAAATTCCTGTTGTCCCAGTTTTAAAAGGAAGAATGACTCCTCTGTGGACACTGCATTCCTTTCAGCAGGGATTCTCCAACAGATTGGACCTTTCAGTATAAAAGAAAATGTCAATGATGATCACAGTTTCATTTCATTAGTATGATCTAACTCAGTGGTTCTCAACCATTTTTTCTTTGAGACCCCTTGACATGGATTATGAAAGGTTAAGAATTGTGATCTAAGCTTTGTCATGCACCCACTGTTGGGCCCTTGAGCAAGGCCCTTAACCCTCTCTGCTTCAGGGGCGCTGTACAATGGCTGACCCTGCACTCTGACATCAGCTCCCAAACATGCTAGTATATGCGGAAAAAGTATATGCAGCCATAACATGAAAACCACACTGTCCATTTTATCAGCTCCACTTACCATATAAAATCACTTTGTAGTTCTACAATTACTAACTGTAGTCCATATGTATTTCTACATTCTTTTTTAACCTCCTTTTACTCTGTTCTTCAATGGTCAGGACCCCCACAGGACCATGACAGAGCAGGTATCATTTGGGTGGTGGATCATTCTCAGCACTGCAGTGACACTGACATGATGGTGGTGTGTTAGTGTGTTGTGCTGGTATGAGTAAATAAGACACAGCAGTGCTGATGGAGTTTTTAAACACCTCACTGTCACTGCTGGACTGAGAATAGTCCACCAACCAAATATATCCAGCCAACAGCGCTTTATGGGCAGCGTCCTGTGACCACTGATGAAGGTCTAGAAGATGACCAACTCAAACAGCAGCAATAGATGAGCGATCGTCTCTGACTTTACATCTACAAGGTGGACCAACTAGGTAGGAGTGTCTAATAGAGTGGACAGTAAGTGGACACGGTATTTAAAAACTCCAGCAGCACTGCTGTGTCTGATCCACTCGTACCAGCACAACACACACTAACACACCACCACTATGTCATTGTCACTGCAGTGCTGAAAATCATCCACCACCTAAATAATACCTGCTCTGTGGTGGTCCTGGCCATTGAAGAACAGGGGGAAAGCAAGCTAAAAAAGTATGTAGAGAAAAAGACAGACTACGGTCAGTAATTGTAGAACTAAAAGGTGCTTCTATATGGTAAGTGGAGCTGATAAAATGGACAGTGAGTGTAGAAACAAGGAGGTGGTTGTAATGTTATGGCTGATCAGTGTATATATATATTCACTTTTGAGGTGGAAAAATTTAATATTTGTTCATTCTCAAAGACCCAGTGTAGGCTATATGTAGTTTAGAATAAATTTCTATGACATCACAAGAGATTGCCCATCCCATCACATGTGATCATTTTGTACTCTGCTCAATTAAATGCAAAGGGACCCCCTCTAGGCTCACCGAGGCCCCCTAGAGAACCATGCACCACTGATCTAACTATTAAAATATGAAGTGTATAAGGTAATCACTTTACATAGTTAAAAGTATGATGATATCCACACTAATTGATAAGTTTCTGTGTTTAAGCCACATCCATTCCTAAAAGGTGCAAAAATCAATTATATCATGGAAATTACAAGCTTACAACTTCAAAGACAATAATTCAGGAAAGGCACTTTCCTTTTCCTCTTTCTTGTTCCCGCATGAATTTGTTCCTGGGCTTAAGGTGACGTGGTTTGACCAGTTTGGTGGCACAGAACCCAACCACGTGTGACTAACCCAACTAAACACCTTTGTGATGAACTGGAAAAAACATTGTGTTCCAGGCTTTCCTATCCAACATCAGAGACTGATTTCAAAATGCTTTTCTCACTGAATGGGCAGACATTTCCACAGACACATTCCAACGTCTTATGGGAAGCCATCAGAGATAATGGTGATTGTTACAATTACAAGTGGGAAACTCCATGGGTTTGAAATGTCCAACAAATTTATGGTCAGGATTTTTATATCATATTTAAATATGAGAGAATAAAACCTATTTATTCACCAGTTACAGTGTGTTTACTTGTAATTATATAAAATATAATAAATTAATACATTATGAACAATGTTCAACAGTGAAAAGGTGTTAGTTTCATTTTACAGGATACATAATTGTATCAATTCATTTACATGATTTACATAGGATGACACAGTGGAGCTGCTAGTAGAGTAAAGGACCTGAGGACCTGGGTTCAATCAGATCACTGTCTGAATGAAGTTTCACATGTTCTTACTGTGATTGGGTATTTTCCAAGTATACTGTTTTCCTTCCACCTCCAAAACCATGCAAATGTAAATCGGCTGTAAACTGGTCCTAAAAGCAATAGAGTGGATAATGGATTGGCATCTTGTCCAAAGTATATTGCTTACTTGCACCGATCAGGCATAACATTATGACCACCTCCTTGTTTCTACACTCACTGTCCATTTTATCAGCTCCACTTACCATATAGAAGCACTTTGTAGTTCTACAATTACTGACTGTAGTCCATCTGTTTCTCTGCATGCTTTGTTAGCTTCCTTTCATGCTGTTCTTCAATGGTCAGGACTCTCCCAGGACCACTACAGAGTGGGTATTATTTGGGTGGTGGATCATTCTCAGCACTGCAGTGACAGTGACATGGTGGTGGTGTGTTAGTGTGTGTTGTGCTGGTATGAGTGCATAAGACACAGCAGCTGAAGGAGTTTTTAAACACCTCACTGTCACTGCTGGACTGAGAATAGTCCACCAACCAAATATATCCAGCCAACAGCGCTTTATGGGCAGCGTCCTGTGACCACTGATGAAGGTCTAGAAGATGATCAACTCAAACAGCAGCAATAGATGGGCGATCGTCTCTGACTTTACATCTACAAGATGAACCAACTAGGTAGGAGTGTCTAATAAAGTGGACAGTGAGTGGACACGGTATTTAATAACTCCAGCAGCGCTGCTGTGTCTGATCCACTCATACTAGCACAACACACACTAACACACCACCACTATGTCATTGCTGAGAATCATCCACCACCTAAATAATACCTGCTCTGTGGGGGTCCTGACCATTGAAGAACAGGGTGAAAGCAGGTTTAAAAAGTATGTAAAGAAACAGATGGACTACAGTCAGTAATTGTGGAACTACAAAGTGCTTCTATATGGTAAGTGGAGCTGATAAAATGGACAGTGAGTGTAGAAACAAGGAGGTGGTTTTAATGTTGTGGCTGAATGGTGTATGTGTTTCTTATATGCCTTCAGTGCCTCCCAGTGTTGCTTGACCTAACCAGGATTAAGTGTTTACTAACGATGAGTGACCTTTTGGTCAAAACTAATATATACTGTTAAGTTTGGTATGCGTAGAACACAAGCTAAATATATTTCAATCAAAATAGACACTGGAGATCTCTCTCAGGTCTCTTATGTTCCTTGGTTCTAGTTTCAGAAGCCATGTCCATTCTCCCCCACAAAACTAACTTCTTCATAGTTCAGTGGGTGTTGACTGGTGTCTCCAGCCTCCTCTTGGGGTAGACAGACTAATTCAAATTCCAAACACCCTGATCACTGTTGCACTTGTTTAAGTTATGGTACCAGCTGAGTGAGCTATCCTGTGATATAAAATGGTTTGATGCTAAATTGCCTAACAGTAGTGTTGAGTTATATCTCAGGAATCTCAGGTTTACCATATTAGTCAGATGGTATTTGTAACAACTATATCCTGCTTTACTAAGCCCTGAAGCTTATTTTTTACCACACACTGCTTTCGCTTCTGCTCTGCAAATCCTAGAAGGACAGAATGAGTCACCAAAGCCATTAAATGAGAACCTGCACAAGGTGTTTTGCCAGCCAGCACTACCCTGGTATAGAAGATGATGATTTTGTTGTTCATAGCCTGTATCCTTTAGGAATAGTTTAGGAACTACCTGCCATTTTCTGTGGACCATTATAGCATGCTTGCCTCTAAAACCATTTGAATACCAAACCATAGACAACTCAACAAGTTCAGGTAATAAATGTAATGACTGACCAGCTACATGTATACTAGTGGCTCCAGAAGGACCCCTAGAGAGAAGTAAACATACTTGGTCATGCAAAACTGGCTTCTTTAAACAAGAAACCAGGTTTGAGAAAAGAGTAAAGCAATTATGTCAATGAAGATGCTAAATGTCCTAATCAGTCAGGGGTATGGTAAAAGTATGGTTAGAGTAAGGGAGCATTCACATGTGAAGCGGCAAAACCGCTTTTGTCCCAGCTGTGCCATTGTTTTCTACGAAGTGTGGCGGTGCGCACTTTTGTTGCATTGAGCTTGCCGTGGCACTCAAAGTTCACCTGATTGAACTTTGACCCAGTTTGTCGCTGACCATTTCAAAGTGCATCCAATGAGACAAACTGTTTGATACAATGCTTAAAAGTGACTCAGGTCCTACGAACATTTACATTTTCAACATTTAGCAGATGCCTTTATCCAAAGCGACTTACATTAGTGTGACAGTATACTGTCTGAGCAATTGAGGGTTGAGGGCCTTGCTCAAGGGCCCAACAGCAGCAACCCGGCAGTGGTGGGGCTTGAACCGGTGACCTTCTGATTACTAGTCCAGTACCTTAACCACTAGGCTACAACGCCCCCTACAACGAACAATGCTTAACGTGAACAAAACATAATGTGACATATTGTATTAAAACAATGAGCGAGCAAGTGGAGAGAACTTATGATTAGTAATAATTAAGAGAGGTTTAGTTTTCCTGTGTCGTTCTTTTAGTACAATAAACCACGTTAAAGCTTTTTTAATGATAAGTGTTTTAGACTCAAGTTTACACAAGTTAACACAAGTTTAAAAGTGAAACATTGAGGAAAATACAACTAAACATTGCAAAGCATATTTGTCTCATATTCGCACTTTGATGACTATTTACTGCACCGCTCAAGCCAAGAGCTGAGAAAAACGCTTCTCATGTGAATGTGCCCTAACAACCACAAAGCTAAAGAGGAAGGGGAACTTTACTATGGTGAAGTTTCGGACCTTACTAATCTCTACAGAGAGTTACTCAAAAACTTTGAGACAAAAGATGAGAACCAGAGTTCACCCTGTCCTGCTCCCCCCACTTCCTAAAGTGTACTTTTTGACTTGTTGCTTTGTGTCAGCTTTGTTACTTAATTTAGTCTCTGACCTTAAAAAGTCTTTTAAAATACACAGAGTAGGCATAACATTATGACCACTGACAGATGAAGTGAATAACACTGATTATCTCTTTATCACGACACCTGTTAGTGGGTGGGATATATTAGGCAGCAAGTGAACATTTTATCCTCAAAGTTGATGTGTTAGAAGCAGGAAAAATGGGCAAGCGTAAGGATTTGAGTGAGTCTGACAAGGGCCGAATTGTGATAGCTAGACGATCTCCAAAACTGCAGCTCTTGTGGGGTGATCTGCAGTGATCAGTATCTATCAAAAGTGGTCCAAGGAAGGAACAGTGGTAAACCGGCAACAGGGTCATGGGCGGCCAAGGCTCATTGATGCACGTGAGGAGTGAAGGCTGGCTCGTGTGGTCCGATCCAACAGACGAGCTACTGTAGCTCAAATTGCTGAAGAAGTTAATGTTGGTTCTGATAGAAAGGTGTCAGAATACACAGTATATTGCAGTTTGTTGCGTATGGGGCTGCATAGCCGCAGACCAGTCAGGGTGCCCATGCTGACCCCTGTCCACTGCCGAAAGCGCCAACAATGGGCACGTGAGCATCGGAACTGGAGCATGGAGCAATGGAAGAGGTGGCCTGGTCTGATGAATCCCATTTTCTTTTACATCACGTGGATGGCCGTGTGTGTGTGTGCGTTGCTTACCTGGGGAACACATGGCACCAGGATGCACTATGGGAGGAAGTCAAGCCGGCGGAGGCAGTTTGATGCTTTGGGCAATGTTCTGCTGGGAAACCTTGGGTCCTGCCATCCATGTGGATGTTACTTTGACACGTACCACCTACCTAAGCATTGTTGCAGACCATGTACACACTTACATGGAAACGGTATTCCCTGATGGCTGTGGCCTCTTTCAGCAGGATAATGCTCCCTGCCACGAAGCAAAATGGTTCAGGAATGGTTTGAGGAGCACAACAACAAGTTTGAGGTGTTGACTTGGCCTCCAAATTCCCCAGATCTCAATCCAATCCAGCATCTGTGGGATGTGCTGGACAAACAAGTCCGATCCATGGAGGCCCCACCTCACAACTTACAGGAGTTAAAGGATCTGCTGCTAACATCTTGGTGCCAGATACCACAGAACACCTTCGGGGGTCTAGTGGAGTCCATGCCTCAGCGGGTCAGGGCTGTTTTGGCAGGAAGGTGGTCATAATGTTATGCCTGATCGGTGTATCATGTAAAGGTAAAATATCATGCAAAACATTGTTAAAATCTACAAGTCGTGATTTCCTAATTCTTCAGCATGTGGTCAAGATTTTTTTTGTGGATTTTCCCCCTTTATCCACAAATCTAGTCATTTTCAATTCCCAGTTGTGAATCCACTGCTGTTTGCGCAAACTGCAATCTGATCAGGAGAGCCTGATCACCACACCCCCTCCAACGTGTGTCCAATCTGCATCTGCTTCCTATCACCTGCCAGTGTTGGGTTCCCACATATGGAGAGCCAAGCCAAGCTTCATGTGACTTCCAACCCCCCACCCCCCACTTTGATATCCGTCCCGGGGAATGTATATCTCAGCCGCAGCAGAAAGAAACCCTGTCTAAACTTCCCTCCCTCAAACACAGTCGAAATTCGAACTCACTAGTTCAAACACTCTGCAGTGGCCACCCGAACACCCCTCATTGGTCAAGATTACAGAAACCAGCTTTGGGTACACCACATCTCTCTTACACTATGCCACAGATAAACCCCAGTACAGTTCACAGAGGACCAAGACCCTCATTTCAAAAGTGTGCAATATGGTATCTCAAGTTTCAAGGGGCTTTATTGTCATTTTAGCTATACACTAGTATACACTGAAACAAAATAACGTAACTGTAAGGCAGCAGTGCTACCCACCACTGTGCTGCCAGCAATACCAAACAATGCAGACAAACAGTGTAAAAGTGCTAAAGACTCTACAATAAATACGATATAAAGGACACAATAAATATAAGGCTGACTTAACCAATCTGTACTCTTTCAGATCATTTCCAAGACTTGCCAAATCCAGAATGATCCTTACACATTGCAAGTGGTTGATGGATTCCCTGTGCAACTAAACATACAGGAAAATCAGACATGCTTAAAGGATGCTTAAGAATGCTTAAAAAGTTAACATTCAAAAGCAACAGTTTCTTGTTGTTATGTGTCTCCAAAACTGTCTATGCTACCAACCGGCATTCTTTGTTTATTCCCCCTTTTTCTCCCATTTTAGCGCATCCAATTTCTGCCCATCAATCATCCTCTCACTAATGATGGTCCCTGCTCCTGATTGGGGAGGACAAGGCTGCTCCACACCCCCTCCGACACATGCACAGCAATCGAACATCTTATCACCTACACTTGATGAGTGCAGTGCAGTACAGCGCTGTGTACGGAGAGCCACACCCTCTACCGCACCCCTTTCCCATCTCCGTGCAGGTGCCACCAACCAGCCAGCAGAGGTTGTAATCGCACTAGTCTGAAAGAGAGTCCCCATCCGGCTTTAATCCCGCCCCTATCTGAACAACAGGCCAATCGTTCGATACGATGTATTCGAGATCTCAGCTCTGGTGAACAGCGTATGCTTTACCGCTGCGCCACCTGAGCGGAAGATTTTTTGAATTGCCATGCACAGGTAAGGAAAGGGTGGTCAAAAATGCCAGGGATAAGTGTATTAAACAGTCCTAGGGTAAGGGCATCCTATGTTGGTGGTACCGCTACTAAACCTAATAACATTAAATCTTTAATAAAGAGATTTGTAGAGCAATATAAAGCTGTAAGGCAAGATTACATGTTATTAAAGACTCTCAGCACTGCTTCTCACTTTTGGTATGATCATGAAAACTATCCCACAATCAGATGATATACATTTATATAACAGCTTTCTCAAAGACAGGAGTGTATCCATTAGTTCTATATCTATGAAAACAGTTTAAAATGTGTTGCTTCACATTCAAACTATAGCCGCTCTGACCAAAATGCAAACACTAAAAGTGCAGACACACAACAGCCCATGAGCTAAAACAGTAGCTTAGATTTAGCTACATTTAGTTTTACTTGTTTAGAATCTAGGTGTATGGTTTATGCCTTAAAGCTTCTTTTTATGCATGTTTCAAATGTTTTAAATAACATCAAATGTTAAAGGCATAGAACCATAATGAAATGCCTCCAATAAAGAGTTGTAAGCATATATTCCTAACCGTTCTTAAGGAATATATTTCTCTTGCTAAGCACCTAGCAAATAACTTGCATCTCATATCCTTAACTGGATCTGACTACTTTCCAGTTTACCTTCTCTCTATGTACCAGAATTCTTTATTTCAATATAAATGGTAGTTTCAAAGATACTACACTTAATAATCTCAGTCTACCACACAGCAGTGTTGGAAGCTTGTCCAGGATCTGCCAACAGAACAAATGCTATTTGTCTTCATCAGTTGACAGATGGGGGTATGTAGTGTCTACAACATGGACACAAATATGGCTCTGACTTGATTTACTAAAAATCTACGAGTAGTTTAATAACCATCTTATCTTAAGCCTGTCCTCCTTTTAGGGTAGGAATTTCAACAGTCCAGAACAATCTAAGCATCCGAGTCTGAAAAAGACAAAAGAACTGTGTTAAAAGAAATACCATCTAAAACACACTTTCCTTCATACATCTAGATTTAAGAACTTTAGAGGACATTTATAAGATAATATGCTTTATAATATATCAATTGAAGGTCTAGCATATTCCATTGTTACTTACTTTCTGTTTTACTAAAATGTGTAGGAAATGTAATATGTACAGTATATAGGGCCCACAGTGGTCAATTTCTCCAACTCCTCATTTACATTTTCAGCATACGCTTATATCCAAAGCGACTCACAGTATATAGTCCAAGCAATTGAGGGTTAAGGGTCTTGCTCAAGGGCCCAACAGTGGCAACCTGGCAGTGGTTGGGGTTGAACCAGCAACCTTCTGCTTACTAGCCCAGTACCTTAACCGCTAGGCTACAACTGTCCTGCCCTGCCCTCAAGGTCTTTTCTGTCTGGAGTTTGCATGTTCTCCCTGTGTCTGTGTAAGATTCCTCCGGGTGCTCTGTTTTCCTCCAAAGTCCAAAGACTTGCAGTCAGGCCGACTGGAGCTACAAAAAATTGCCCTAAGTGTGTGTGTGTGTGTGTGTGTCTGACCCGTGATGGACTGGTAACCGGTAACCGGGGTGTTTGTTCTGGTGTTTTGCCAGATATATATATATATATATATATATATATATATATATATACAGTATATATATATATATATATATATATATATTTTTTTTTTTTTTTCTTTTTTTTTTTTTTTATATTGCCTCAATTTGCCCAGTGTAGGAAGTGTGAAAGGGGAGGAATGTAAAATTCACACCTACGATTGTAATCTGCAAGGTTTCCTGTTTTCTATTACTTATTTTTACCTGGGGTGGAATTGTGGCTCAGTGGGTAGCACAGTCTCCTCACAACAAGAAAGTCCTGGGTTTGATCCCCAGGTCGGGTGGTCCGGGTCCTTTCTGTGTGGTTTTTGTATGTTCTCATTGTGTCTGTGTTCCTCTGGGAGCTCCGGTTTCCTCCCACAGTCCAAAGATATGCAAATGAGGTGAACTTAGAAACTTAGAACTTAGATGCCCGACCATGTCCAGAGCATCTCAGGGCTGTTTTTGATGTTAAAATCCTAATAAATATTTTAACCTGCCTTAATAAAAATAATGTCTAGGCTGTCCAGTGAGAATATGCTTCTTTAAATCCTGGTTCCCTCAAGTTCTTCCTTTCTAATGACATAAAAGTTATTATTATTATTATTTACTTTCATTTCACCTATTTATCCTAGTCTAGGTCACAGGGTCAAATGGAAACACTGGGCACAAGGCAGAAATACCCTGGATGGATGCCAATCCATCTCAGGGCTTCGGCCAATGCCTTCAGACATAGCCAATCATGTCTGTGTAGATGCCCGGTCATGTCCAGGGTATTTCCAGAGCAAGAGAAAACAGCCCTGAGATCTTCCTGTACTCTGAACTGACGAATAAGGAAAACGAAACTATGAAGGAAGAAACAAGTTCTGGGAAGTGTTGGGAAATTCTGATTCCACATAGTAACCAGTGTGTGAGTGTGTCTCAATAAGTGCTGTCAGACTATGTGGAGTGAATCAGTGTGTTTCGTGAGATTTGGGGGTGGCTGTGTATTTCTTTACAGCTGATAGTATCTTTACACAGGGTGTGTAACAGATATAAAACAGCCCAGGCATTATGAGTAGGTTGCTGCTTTCTCTGCATACAAAGCTGTGGGAGGAAGTATCAACAGCTGTTAAGATAATAAACCCCCTTTGTGATTCATACGATTTATATGTCACATTCTAAAATACCAGTAAGAGGAATGTGATGCAATTGGGATGCACCTCCCTAATCCACCAAGAGGGTATAGTCGAGTGGCCAGATCCAACATCTTACCACCTACTTGTACTATATTTAAATATTTCAGACTGCTGAAATCTACAGAAGCCTTTAAAGGTCATTCATTCACATTTCTTCTACTGTGATGACGAATTCAACTTCCTGAATGGTGTGGGAGAAGATTTGAAAAAGAAAATGATCTATATTGTAACAACTATGAGCCCCATCAGTCTGAGCACACCAAGTCACCTGCAGACCAAGACAGCTGGAAACCCTCACATCACCTTATTTCCCCACATCTGCAGCTCATTCTAATGCATAAAGACTACTATAAATAACTTTCTCCAGTGCCAACTCTTGCTAGCTGCTGGTTTTAGGTACTCCTTGATTCCTTGCTCCAGTCATTTTCTCACAGTTTCTATTATCTTGTTACACACTGTGTGTATTTACACCGATCAGCCATAACATTAAAACCACCTCCTGGTTTCTACACTCACTCTCCATTTTATTAGCTCCACTTACCATATAGGAGCACTTTGTAGTTCTACAATTACTGACTGTAGTCCATCTGTTTCTCTACATACTTTTTTAACCTGCTTTCATGCTGTTCTTCAATGGTCAGGACCCCCACAGGACCACTACAGAGTAGATGTTATTTAGGTGGTGGATCATTCTCAGCACTGCAGTGACACATGGTGGTGGTGTGTTAGTGTGTGTTGTGCTGGTATGAGTGGATAAGAAACAGCAGCGCTGATGGAGTTTTTGAACACCAAACTGTCACTGCTGGATTGAGAATAGTCCACCAACCCAAAACATTCAGCCAAGTCCTATGAACACTGATGAAGGTCTAGAAGATGACCAACTCAAACAGCAGAAAAAGATGAGCGATCGTCTCTGACTTTACATCTACAAGGTGAACCAACTAGGTAGGATTGTCTAATAGAGTGGACAGTGAGTGGACACTTTATTTAAAAACTCCAGCAGTGCTGCTGTGTCTGATCCACTCATACCAGCACAACACACACTAACACACCACCACAATGTCATTGTGACTGCAGTGCTGAGAATGACCCACCACCTAAATAATACCTGCTCTGTAGTGGTCCTTGGAGAGTCCTGACCATTGAAGAACAGCATGAAAGGGGGCTAACAAAGCATGCAGAGAAACAGATGGACTACAGTCAGTAATTGTGGAACTACGAAGTGCTCCTATATGGTAAGTGGAGTTGATCAAATGGACAGTGAGTGTAGAAACAATGAGGTGGTTTTAATGTTATGGCTGATTGGTGTATATACACACACACCAAAAGCACTTTGATTCAAAAGATGTTGTCACAACTAATAGTAATGCTACTGCACAGACTGGACGTAGCCTCATCGCTGCCCTGCAGTGAGGATTTGATTGGTCTGTAACAGCAGCTAAGAGTTCAAAAAAGTTCATAGTTTTGACTGTAAAATCACTGAGCTATTTACTTCAGTCGTGTGTGTGTGTGTGTGTGTGTTGTGTCACACTTTCACCTTCAGTGGGCAGCCTCCCCTACTTAATACAACTTCCTGCACGCCTGGTGACAAGATGTGAAAACACAAAACAAAACAAACTGGCACATTCAACCTCACTACGGGAAATGCAATGACTAAGGGGAAGAACCATTACCCTGACGGTATACCCCTAACATTCTCTTGAGATTATGGGAGAATGAAAGTGTCAAGTTTCAGTGGTAGCTTAATGGGTAGGGCTTGACCTGCCAACTGAAAGGTTGAGAGTTTGAATCCCAGCTCTGCCATGCAGCCACTGTTGGGCTCTTGAGCAAGGCCCTTAACCCTCTCTGCTCCAGGAGTGCCATACAATGGCTGACCCTGCGCTCTGACCCCAGCTTCCAAACAAGCTGGGATTTGCAAAGAAAGAATTTTGATGTACTGTACGTATATGTACTGTATATATGTGAAATAAAGGTATACTATATTCCTTCTATATTCTATTCTATACATTTCCTTAATATTTTGGATTAATTTTATTTCTTATGCGATAACTCTGCCTAAAATTGTATCCAGATGAGAATTAAAGTATTGTGCAAGCAGGAAATGACTCATATACAGCATGTTCTGGGGGTGTTTAAGCTCCATTAAAATTGCTACTCTGTATGTGACGTCTACTTCTACTACTAATATCAGCATGTCTATGGAGTAATTGTGGAGAATCACATTGTTCCTTTAGTGCTTTTTTTGTGGAAAACGTTCCAGAATAATAGCTATACAGCACAGATTTTGTTTGTTTATGACTATGCTAATTGTAAACACGTTGTCAATAGATCAGACGGGGTTTTCTACATTTGTGTTCCTGCCACAACTGTTTAAATATTTTTATTATAAAATGCTCTACAGCACATGTGTCAAACTCAAGAACCAGGGGGCCAAATCCGGCCCGCCATATTATTGTAGGTGGCCCGTGAGAGCTTAAAAGACGTATGATTGTCTTAAAATATGCTGTAAAATTGTACATAAACTGCATCTCCCACAATGCATGCCGATTTTGTGACTTTCATTTAATATGATTTGTAAATGTTGAAAGGATACTACTATCCTTGTGGTGCAGTGTTAAGGCCTACAGCACTTCCACATGTGCCAAAAATGTAATAAAAATCTTCAAAATCTCGTATACATATAGTCATATTTTCTTAGAGATTATTAACTTTTAAACAATATTCATTAATTTATTGTATGCCTTACCACCACTTTATCCTATTCAAAGTCATACACAAACACACATGGGTAATTTTAGTAGCTTTAATTAACCTGACTGCATGTGTCCCTCACAAAATTGCTTGTCTTGCCAAGGCCAAGAGAAAACACCTTTTGCTGATAGAAAATTCATCCAAACAGTCAGATATAATCCAAAAAACAGATCTACCATGTATAAGAAGCTGCTTCAAAATCTAAAAATCCCAGCTAAAATCTGTTGCACATAAATAACGAAAAAGCACAAGCAGGAGATTTTCTCCAACCCCTTGGTGATGTAACGATTGCTTGACTTTGGACAGTGTCTTCCATGCCTTAGAAACTTCATTTATTATAGAACTATATATTTGGTGACCATCAGTACTAATTTCCTTTTTATAAATGAGGCAACTATTTGAGCTTGGCAAGAAAGCTCTTGTTTTAAGTTCATTTTAATGTATGCAGTCAAACATGTTCTATTTATTTAGGTCACCAGCTGTAATCAATCATAATCACTAAAAAAAAAAGACTTAGCAGGCCATACTAGATCTTCCTAAAACACTGAATTTCTAAACTATTGATGTGTATTTTATTTATAGCCTGTACAATGTGTTTAAATTCATATCTATTATTTATTTATTTATTTTTAATATATTTTATGCATTTTTCCCCCATTTTCTACCAATTTAGTGTAGTCAATTTGTCTTCCGCTGCTGGGGATCCTGATTTTTGCTGTTGAGGATATATTGCTGCTCACGCCTCCTCCTCCACAGAGTTTGAAGACCCCGCCCACATATTCCGGTCATACCTTCCTAGAGGCACTGCCAATTATGCCTGCTAGAAGGCACCCAGCCAATCAGTGGCCACGCTGAGTTTCGAACCGAGGAGGTCAGAATCTCGCCGCTGATGTGCTAGTGGAATATCCCGCTGCGCCACCTGGGAGCTGTATCTAGTATTTTAATTTTAAAATTATTTAATATTTTCCTAATCTAACAATAATAAGAGAAGACATTTTGGTACACCCACTGCGATTATGCCAACTGGCATGCCATTCAACACAATGCTGCTTGTGTCCTATTTCAGTTGGTAGTAGGTTGGTTGTAGGGTTAGTTCATTGACATGGGATGGGGCTACAGGGCTGCTGAGCCTAATGCATCATCCAAGCCTGACACATTTTCTTCAAGTTCTCATGATTTTTCCTCTGGGGTAGCACTGTCGTCTCACAGCAAGAAGGGCCTGGGTCCTTTCTGTGTGATGGGGCAATACACTTTTCAATGGCCGCAAGGCACACAGTAACACCCTGGGTGGGGCGCCAGTCCATTCCAGGGCAGACACACTCATTCACCTATAGGGCAATTCAATGTCTCTAATTAACCTGACTGCATGTTTTTGGACTGTGGGAGGAAACCGGAGCTCCCGGAGGACACTCACGCAGACACGGGGAGAACATGCAAACTCCGCACAGAAAGGACCCGGACTGCCCCGCCTGGGAATCGAATCCAGGACTTTCTTGCTGTGAGGCGACAGTGCTACCCACTTAGCCACAGTGCCGCCCAGGGGTTAATATTGAAAAAATGCGTGATGTTTTTAATAGTTTTAGAGCCCCTGTTAGGCACAGGCCCTTAGAATCGTCCTACCCGCCCCACTTCATCCTCTTACAGCGCCCCTGAGGGTGGATAATGTTCTAAATAAGACCCTCGGAACTCCCCTGTACCTCACTGTGTAGATCACATTTCAGGCAAATTGAAAACATTTGGCAACCCGGTGCTGGCTCTGACTAATGTAGCGGTATGAAGGCGAGGGGGTGTGTGGGTAGAGGCGGTCAGTAGATGTACATGTGCGGTGTAGAGAGCACAGACAGTTACTCTTCATACTGAACCGTTACTTTTGGAGGTTGGACGTGTTTTAACAGAATTGATTCTCCAGAGATTGGATATGATGTACAGAGGAGCTTTATTTCAGATTTTTCTTGCTTTCTTCTACTTTTGCGGACACATACAAGGTGAGTGGAGGATTTTCTAAACTAAAGCACAGTGAATAATGGTAAAGAATCTGAATAAGAAATGATAAGAAGTGACTGTTGCTTGCTGGTGATATTTAAATAGTTTGTAATGTTTTGTACGTTGTTTGTAAGTGTTTTCCATCTGGATGAATGTCACATGTTTTACTAGCTGACCTGTCATTGATTCTAGACCAATGGTTCTCAAACTTTATTACACCAAGTACCACCTTTGACTTTCCAAGTTCCACCATTAGTTCTAGAATTAAATTTATTATCCTATATGACTACACTGTTTAGCTAAAATATAAAATAATAAGCTATATGTGACAGCACAGTCCACTGACAGAGCAGTTCTTAATTAGGAATACTTGTGCTGCGTTCACTATAGCTGTTGTTCACCTCCCTAGGTCTGAAATATTGACCTTCTTTGTCCTGAAATATTGCAAAATTCATTAAAAATCTTACAACATAAAGTGTATATAAACTTTAACTTGAACTGTATATTATCAGGAATATCTTATTTACTGCATACAAACTATTCTGGCAAGTGCAATAATGTTTTAAATGTATTTTTATTCATCATATATGATCAACTATTTATTATGTAAACATATGTTTAAAAGGTCGGCACGGTGTCTCTGTGGATAGCATTGTTGCCTTACAGCAAGAAGGTCCTGTGTTTGATTCCCAGTTGTAGTGGTCCAGGTTTTTTCTGTGTGGAGTTTGTATGTTCTTTCCTTGTCAGTGTAGGGTTTCCTCCGGGTGCTCTGGTTCTTATCCCCTTTTTTCAATTGTTTCTGTTTGGAACCACAGTTGTAAGGTTTAGGTTATTCATTATTTTAGTTACTTCAGCTTATTCATTTGGGCTACCTCAGCTTAGAGTGAAATTCATTTTGTTTCATTGTTTAATGTACTTAATTTTGTACCATCAGTACCATCAGAGGGATCTAGACAGTTTTTGCTTGTCTTATGATAAGCTTTGAAGGTGTCTTTCAAAAT
This sequence comes from Trichomycterus rosablanca, assembly GCF_030014385.1. NCBI lineage: Eukaryota > Metazoa > Chordata > Actinopteri > Siluriformes > Trichomycteridae > Trichomycterus > Trichomycterus rosablanca. Next base: position 37,924,664 of record NC_085989.1, on the reverse strand, counting down.
ATCTGGTGGTCTTTCATTGCTACATGGTGCTCATAAACTGTGGTCCAATGATGAATCAAATAACCTCCAGTCATATTCACATCAGAGATAATCCTACATTTCATTCACTTCTGTCTGACACCAGGTACTAACCTTACCAAAGCTCTTTTGACTGAATGGGCACACATTTACACACACACACACACACACACACACACACACACACACACACACACACACACGCACACACACACACACTTCATGGTGTGTGCAAAGCCTTCTCAGAAAACCCAGCCCATTTGTATTGCCCACTGTTTGCTAATGGAATGACCAAAATGTTGATAGTCAGGTGTACAGTGTTTTATAGTGTATCTTACATAGATGTACATACATGTTTCATAAATGTGAATATACAGTTTTATATAAAGTAATGCGAAGGTTTCAACAAGGCAGAATGATTATAAGAGACTTTATTTTGTTTTAAGGAATTGAGCAGACTAGTGCTGTAAGTAGACCCACATTTTAATAGTAGTGCATTGAAATAATATAAAAGAAAACTAATCCCTTAGTTATGAGAAGACTAGTTTAGTTTACCATAACCAATGAGAAAAAATAGAATAAAAAAAATCTTCATAATTTTTAATTCCACATAAGGGCGGCTTGGTGGGTAGCACTGTCGCCTCACAGCAACAAGGTTCTGGGTTTGATTTCCAGGTAAAGCAATCTTTTCTGTGTCTAGTTTGCATGTTCTCCCCGTGTCTGTGTGGGTTTCTTCTGGGAGCTCCGGTTTCCTCCTACAGTCCAAAGACATGCAGTGGGGTGAATTGGAGATACAAAATTGTCCATGACTGTGTTTGACATTAAACTTGAACCTGTTCTGATATAAATACACTGATCAGCCATAACATTAAAACCACCTCCTTGTTGCTACACACACTGTCCATGTAATCAGCTCCACTTACCATATAGAAGCACTTTGTAGTTCTACAATTACTGAGTGTAGTCTATCGGTTTCTCTGCATGCTTTGTTAGCACCATTTCATGCTGTTCTTTAATGGTCAGGACTCTCTTAGGACCTCTACAGAGCAGGTATTATTTGAGTGGTGGATCATTCTCAGCACTGCAGTGACACTGACATGGTGGTGGTGTGTTAGTGTGTTGTGCTGATATGAGTGGATTAGACACAACAATGTTGATGGAGTTTTTAAACACCTCATTGTCACTACTGGACTAAGAATAGTCCATCAACCAAAAATATCCAGCCAACAGCGCCCTGTGGGCAGCATCCTGTGACCACTGACGAAGGTCTGACCAACTCCAATGGCAGCAATAGATGAGCGATCGTCTCTGACTTTACATCTACAAGGTGAACCAACTAGTTAGGAGTGTCTAATAGAGTTGACAGTTAGTGGACACGGTATTTAAAAACTCCAGCAGCGCTGCTGTTTCTGATCCACTCATACCAGCACAACACACACTAACACACAACCACCATGTCAGTGTCACTGCAGTGCTGAGAATGATCCACCATCTAAATAATACCTGCTCTGTGGGGGTCCTGACCATTGAAGAACAGCATGAAAGGGGGCTAACAAAGCATTCAGAGAAACAGATGGACAGTGAGTGTAGAAACAAGGAGGTGGTTTTAATGTTATGGCTCATCAGTGTATATAACCAAAGTGTGTAAAACATGACGTTATTAATCCTAATAAAATAAATAACATTCCACGTAGACACTACAAAGATTAGTCTGGTCTGGTGTAGACACCTAGGAGACTGTAATGCTGGATCTCAGTGGTGGTAAGATGTAGCATGACAGACCAGTGTGCCACCCGGGCACCTTTTTATACTTAATTTTGGATTTTAAATGTATTAAATTTAAAACTCGTTCCCGTTTGCTTTAACATTAAACAGACGGCTTAGTTTCCGGGCGGAGTATTTGAATCTGTAATAACATTTATTACATAGTATAGGCCTACTGCTTCTGCTTAGCAATAAGTTTGATGCCTTTAGTGTTTTTACATTGTCATGTGTTTGGGTGTGATGTATCAAATTAAGAATCTCTTCCTGTGTGTGTGTGTGTGTGTGTGTGTGTGTGTGTGTGTGTGTGTGTGTGTGTGTGTGATACTGCTTGCTTTACAGAGAATGTGTGTTTTCAATGTTCTCTTTAAAACAGATGTGAACACTTAAGGGTTGTTAAAATGTTTGTTCATTTTTGGTGCACTGCGTGTCAACAACATTTACAAAACAGCAATGCAAAGTCATGAAAATAAAACTGAATTATGTATTATAAGAGTTAGGCAGTATTTTAATGACCATGGCAGAATTTGTGACATATTGGCTATTTCTTGTAAAATATGACTGATCATGCATAAAACCTTTCTTTTATTTAGCAATGTGGGTCAGATAAAGTTCTTTACTGTTATGTTATTGTGTGTGGCCCTGATCAAAAGTTTGTATACCCTTCAGCCTTGCATGTTTGGCCTTATACATACACTGATCAGCCATAACATTAAAACCACCTCCTTGTTTCTACACTCACTGTCCATTTTATCAGCTCCACTTACCATATAGAAGCACTTTGTAGTTCTAATTACTGACTGTAGTCCATCTGTTTCTCTAGCCTGTTTTCACCCTGTTCTTCAATGGTCAGGACCCCCACAGGACCACTACAGAGCAGGTGTTATTTGGGTGGTGGGTCATTCTCAGCACTGTATGTTACTGGTATGAGTGGATCAGACACAGCAGTGCTGCTGGAGTTTTTAAATAGCATGTCCACTCACTGTCCACTCTATTAGACATTCCTACCTAGTTGGTCCACCTTGTAGAGATCGCTCATCTATTGCTGCTGTTTGAGTCGGTCATCTTTTAGACCTTCATCAGTGGTCACAGGACGCTGCCCACAGGGCGCTGTTGGCTGGATATTTTTGGTTGGTGGACTATTCTCAGTCCAGCGGTGACAGTGAGGTGTTTAAAAACTCCAGCAGCGCTGCTGTGTCTTATCCACTCATACCAGCACAACACACACTAACACAACACCACCATGTCAGTGTCACTGCAGTGCTGAGAATGATCCACCACCCAAATAATACCTGCTCTGTAGTGGTCCTGTGGGGGTCCTGAGCATTGAAGAACAGGGTGAAAGGGGGTCAACAATGTATGCAGAGAAACAGATGGACTACGGTCAGTAATTGTAGAACTACAAAGTGCTTCTATATGGTAAGTGGAGCTGATAAAATGGACAGTGAGTATAGAAACAAGGAGGTGGTTTTAATGTTATGGCTGATTGGTGTACATGTTGACACAGGTTTAAATGGTTTATAAGGATAAGGTTCAACAACTTTAACTTGTTTGATTATAATCAGTGTGAGTGTTTTTTTTTTTGGTCTGCATACATGACTTGGCACAGTTTTATGCTATGTGCCCCTCCTGATGCAACCCTCCTTATTTTTTATCAAGGCTTGTGACCAGTACTAAGAGCAGCTTACAAGTGCACCTCCTAATAGCTACACTGTTCAGCAGCTCATCCCCCTTCCCCAGGCATAGCCAATCATATTAGTGTAGATGTGTAGACGGACCCCAGATCCCAGTGGTAGTGTGCCAGTGGATTTTACTGCTGTACCTCCTCACCGCCAATTAGTGTCTGTGTATAAAAAGGTCAATTCCTGAGAGCTCTTGAGAGACCCCTGCACACTTCATTCAGGGCTGTACTGTCTTTGCAATATAACTGTTAAAGGTCTGCGAGAAAAGATATTTGAACTTGTGAAATGACAATCAGTATTGTTTAGACTTTGATAGTAGTGGGAAGTTAGTGGTTCTGTTAATACCAAGACATGGTCAGGTAGACCAACAGAAATTTAACATACAAGTGCAAGGAAAATGGGTTGAAATGCAAAGAAAATCCCACAAGCAGCTTCAGCTGAAGTGCCTTTTTAAGCTGCACGGTAATGAAGTACTTGAACAAAAATGGGCTGCATGGATAAGTTGCTGGAAGTAAGCTGATACTGTGCCACGGCCATAAAACAGCCTGTTTACAAGCTGCTAAACAGTTCATAGATAAGCCTTAAAATGTTGTGTTTTGTATTTATATGTAATGCACAAATATTAAAACTAAAAAACCATTGCTCACCCATCTCATAAAATAATTTCATAATCTGCCAAAAATTATTATATAAAGTTCACACTATAGTACATGTAAAAACCCAACAGTTGATTTTATGCCTACTGTCCTTGTAAAACCCTAGACTAGAACCTATATAGTCTAAAAGGTAAATCCATCCTTACATTCATTTATTAGCAATGAAGCCAATAAAGCACTTATTATTGTTTAATTTAGTTTTAATGGCTTGGTGGGTAGCACTGTCGCTCCAGTGGCGTAAGTAGGAGCTCATGGGCCCCAGTGCAAAAAAATGTTTGGGCTCCCTCAACAAATTTCATTCTATATATATATATATATATATATATATATATATATATATATATGAATTGCTCTGGTATTTTTAATGCACAGTTATTGTTATTTTAATTTTACTTAACAAAAATATTGTAATATAATAACAACAACCTGGCGAGTGGAGGTCGTGGAGCCTGTTGCGGTTGTGCGATTTTTCATCTTTTTTATTTTTTATTTTTCTGACGCTTTGGTAATATTTCAAAGCTTGAGTTGAGAACAGAAAACACTTTTTTACCAGACGAGTGCGCTATTGCTTTAATGATAAAAGTTAAAGTTTGTTTATTAGGATTGTAACGTCATGTTTTACACTTTGGTTACATTCATGACAGAAACGGTAGTTACTCATTACACAAGATTCATCAGTTCACAAGTTTAATGTCAAATTCAGTTATGGACCATTTGATCTCCAATTCACCTCTTTTGCATGTCTTTGGACTGTGGGAGGAAACCGGAGCACCCGGAGGAAACCCACACAGACACGAGGAGAACATGCAAACTCCACACAGAAAGGACCCAGACCGCGCCACCTAGGGATCTAACCCAGGACCTTCTTGCTGTGAAGATTTTTATGTCATGACAGTTTTGGATTTCAACTTTTGCATTTTTTTCGCCTGTAAATGTTTGACTGAAATGTATATCCCTTACAAATAAATACTTGTTAATATTTTGAAAGTGTATATTTTGTATATAACTGCTGGCACAAAAATATACATGACAGCAACTTGACATTGCTGGTGCAGAAGGTTTTATCATTTTTTAAAGTTTGTGGCATGGTCTCTTCATTCCTCATCAGTGAATATGATTGACCTAGATGGTGACTGTTTTGTTATGGGCTATACAATGGGGGGAAAAACTTAAGCGGATTGTATGACAGTATGACATTTGTGATTTTTAAATTATATTTAACCATCCAGACACGTTTATTCTTTTAGCAGAGTGACTGCATTTCTCCAAACCTTGTTAAGAGACTACTGTTCCATGTACGTTTTAATAGGTGTAGTCAAACTTGCCCTATTTATATCATTAATACATTTACCAGCTATAATTAATCTATAGTCACTGAGGATTAGGGAATTACGTTACGAAACTATGCTACAAGATTAAAAAACATGATTAAACTTTCTACACCACTGATTTATTCATCTGTGTGACTAAATGCTTATTTTTGTTCTGCAATATTTTTTTTTGTAAATTTAGAAACTTAGGGAAGAACTACATTATGTAAAGTTTACAGTAAAATTATTCAGTCATGGAAAAACAACAGTTGCAGAAATCATTAAAACTGTTATGACATACATGTCATATACAGGGCTAGTAAAGTTTATTTTTAATTTTGATTGAATGTTTTGTATATTAGTATCAGACTCTAGTACAGGAGTGACCCAGGCTTGTAATTAAGATGTACTTATTTAACACCCCGTGTTTAGTGATCAGCTCAAACTTTCATATGTTAAATTAAGTTTAATAGAAGAAGGAAATCACTAAGTGAAAACTGTTGCCTGTCCCTCCAGTGCTGAATGTAATAATTAAATGTTTGTGTTTTTATTACAGGGACAAATGTCTCAGTCTTACAGATCGAACCAGATAGCGTTGTGGTCGAACACGGAAGTTCAGTCTCTGTGAACTGTAGCACAAACCTCAAGCATCAGGGGATGGGCTGGGAGGCAACCCAGGGATCAGTGCCTCTAACAGAACATGTCCAGCTCATCACTTGGAAGTTGGAGAGCCTCCAGGACTGGAACATAAAACCAATTTGTTATGCAAATTTTCTTAATGATAAGCAAGTGGAATCTGAGCTTAACATTACAGTGTACAGTAAGTACATTTTGAGATAACTTATTTTTTAATATTTTAACTTGCCCACTGTAATAACATATACAGTGTGCTGAAAACATCATTTAACCCAGTGGTCAAAATAAATAAAATAGTTAAGACATATTTAAATAAAAGGTTACTGGCTGTTATGGCTGCAAATGAACCAAAGTACCAAACCAGAAGAATAAATGTTTACAAATAGTTGAAATTTCATTATTCATTAAGCATATATAGTTCTCATTGTTATTTATCTTTTCCATAAACTTAGTGTCTGATCCAAAATATAAAATTATATCAAAGTGATACATAACCAATGTTGTTACACTGATTTATTTGGCTGAACATAGGGCTGGATGATATTGCTAAAATTTATATCACGATATAACTCCTAATTTCAGTCGATACAATATAATTCCGATATCGATATGAATGATACAAATGTCAGAAAAACTGCCAAGAACACCAACATTGGATGGCTGTACCTGCAAACCCCTGAAAATTGTATTAAATAAATGACATTTTATAGAAATGAAATATCACTCTTTAAAACTACATAATATTTAATAATAATAATAATAATGGTACAAATAAATTAGCTTTCACCTTTTGTATTCAGCATTTGTATACAAACAAAAACAGAAATGACATCATTCTCAAATAAACATAAACTTTGACAATATACTGTAGATTAAAATAAGTTACTGAAGCTAATTCATAATCTGATGACTGCAACACATTCGATACCTGAAAATTACATTCACCACAAAAGCTGTCACAGAGGCAAATTAAGGCCAAGGTTTACAATTTGAGTCTTATTCATTTGTGTTTAAAGGATAATGGCCCTGATGATACTCCATGACAATCCTCAGATGGTCAGATGACACTTCACATACTTGCCTCTGAAGCTTAAGAAAACCTCTATTACACAAAGTAGAACCATCATCATCCACAAACACTGCCACATTTTCTGGGATTATCTGAGATGGTCTGGCACAAAGTGGTCAGTGTTATGGTTTTTGAAGTTGTTTATGTTAGAGATAGATGTTGTGTTTTCTGGGTTGAAGAGGAAAAGGACCCTTCTGACCATTACCACTGCAAAATTCAAACCTGTCTGCAATCCAGACCTGTTTAAATGGACTGGAAGAACAAAATGAAGCACAATATAAGATAATAGATACCTTGCTCTGTTGAACTGCTAAAGTGTTATATTAGGCAAGGATGGTAAAGAAAAACACTTTCACGACAGCAACAGCTGGTGTCCTTCACCAGGTTCACAAATGGTTACAGAACACCTACTTACTAAATCACATGGTAGCTACTAATCTGGGAGGTGTGGGCTAACATATGCTTTCTCCAAGACAGGTCAAACCAAATGCTTTTTACATGCTACTTCGGCATATTGGCAGGGCTTAAATAAAGTGTAGTTGATAAGCCATTATTTTTAGACTTTATTAGTACTTTATTATTATAGCTACATAGCTTTATAGCTTCAGTACACATCTGATAAAAGAAAACATTGTCTACCAAACACATCTTGGCTAATGTAATTATCTGTATTTGATTTATATGCTAAAACATGTTTTTTCTTCAACAGAGTTACCAGATAGTGTTACTATCAGTACTGTTGGTCACTCAGGTCCCATGAATGAAGGCCAACAGTATGAACTCCAGTGTGATGTTCAGAACGTTGCTCCTATTCACCTTCTTACAGTGAACTGGTACAAAGGAGAAACTCTGCTGGCAAATAATTCATTTACTGACCCCAACAAGAAACCAGTGAATGAGTCTGTTACACTGCAGATCACCCCCAACAGAGCAGATGATGGAGCTCAATACAGGTGTGAAGCAAAGTTACAACTGGGACCAGATGGACCTCATCCTGCTCCGACAGTAAAATCAGTTCTTCTCACCATTACTGTGTACTGTAAGTAACACTAATCTAATGTCACCTTAACATTAGTTACACACAATACTGCATGACATGGTAAATCATTTGAACCCAGAACTATTTGCACCCTGGTTGAGTACCTGTGTCTGCAGAACTAGATACATAATGAAACTGAAAATGTAACTGATTCAGAAATGAAATTGTGACACAGCTACCCAACACTGTGTAGAGTTCAAGCTTCCGAAATCTAAATCTTAGTTGTGCTACACGGCTACTCAACAGACACATTTAGCCATGTCTGAGGAAGGGTGGGTAATATGGGGTTTCACCACATTGCCTCTGCAAATTCCCCATGATGAATACTTGTGCCATTACAAGTAGTGAAGGTACACACGGGACAAGGCGTGATTCTATACTGATTCTATGAATGGCTGCGAGAATCGGAGGAATGAGAATGTGACGGAGGGATGCTAAACTGCGCCTCTCCTTGGCCAGCGTGGTGAGGGTACCAGTGGCAGAGGAATTAATTGTAACTGGAATTTGCTGGGAAAGCTGAAAAGGAAAGCTGTCATTATCAATTTCATTTACGTTACATTTACATTTGTGGCATTTAGCGGATGCTTTCATACAAAGTGACTTACAGTCATCACTGAATACAATTTGAGAAATTGAGTTGAGGGCCTTGCTCAGGGTCCCAACAGCGACCACTTGGTAAAGGTCAGACTTGAACCAGCAACCATCTGATTACTAGTCCAGTACCTTAACTGCAGAGCAACCACTGCCCTAATTTCATTTTATAACATACAAATAATATATTCACTTATATATACACTAAATAGCCATAACATTAAAACCACCTCCTTGTTTCTACACTCACTGTCCCTTTTGTCAGCTCCACTTACCATATACAAGCACTTTGTAGTTCTACAATTACTGTTTGTAGTCCATCTGTTTCTTTACATACTTTTTTAGCCTGCTTTCACCCTGTTCCTCCATGGTCAGGACCACCACAGAGCAGGTATTATTTAGGTGGTGGATCATTCTCAGCACTGCAGTGACAATGACATGGTGGTGGTGTGTTAGTGTGTGTTGTACTGGTATGAGTGGATCAGACACAGCAGCGCTGCTGGAGTTTTTAAATAGCATGTCCACTTACTGTCCACTTAGACAGTCCTACCTGATTGATCCACCTTGTAGATGTAAAGTCAGAGACGATCGCTCATCTATTGCTGCTATTTGAGTTGGTCATCTTCTAGACCTTCATCAGTGGTTACAGGTCACTGCCCACGAGCTGCTGTTGGCTGGATATATTTTCGGTTGGTGGACTATTCTCAGTCCAGCAGTGACGGTGAGGGGTTTAAAAACTCCAGCAGTGCCGCTGTGTCTGATGCACTCATACCAGCACAACACACTAACACACCACCACCATGTCAGTGTCACTGCAGTGCTGAGAATCATCCACCACCCAAATAATACCTGCTCTGTAGTGGTCCTGGGAGAGTCCTGACCATTGAAGAACAGCATGAAAGGGGGCTAACAAAGCATGCAGAGAAACAGATGGACTACAGTCAGTAATTGTAGAACTACAGAGTGCTCCTATATGGTAAGTGGAGCTGATGAAATGGACAGTGAGTGTAGAAACAAGGAGGTGGTTTTAATGTTATGGCTGATCGGTGTGTATATACATGCAGTAGTTAAAATGCATAACGTGTCAATTTAAAGTAAATTCATTCATTTATTGTCTGTTTTACCATTGGTTATTCTGATCAGGGTTGTGGTGTGTCTGATTAATTGGGCAAAAGGCAGGAAACACCCCGGACAGGTCGCCATTCCATCACAGGGGAGACATATACACACACTTACATTAAGGGCAGTTTTAGTAGCTCCCATTGGCCTGACTGCATGTCTTTGGACTTGATGGGATGAAACCGGAGCAACCAGAGAAAACCCAGGCGGACACAGAGACAACATGAAAACTTTACATAGAAAAGACCCTGGCCACCTAGGGAATCGAACCCAGGCCCTTCATGCTGTGAGGCGACAGCACTACCCACTGTGCCACAGTGGTTAAATTTATGCTCACACTGATTTCAACTAAGAATGTGATCTGATACAGGATGTACATGACTATTATTTGTTTATTAGACTTAGTCTGGTTATCCTGAGTCAGGAATATACAAGACAACTCTTTACTGCAATCAAGGTATCAGTCCAGTTATTGAGCTGCATGTAATTGTAGCACTTGTAACGGTAACAACAGCAGCAAAAATACTCCGGACAGCCGAAGTTTACTGTATTGTGTTTTTAAAAGCAACTTTAGTGGTGATAGTACTGGGGTGATTAAACTACTTTTTACTAAACCTGAAGTATATATTTAATATTCCCAAATATATGTTTAATAATGTTTAACAAATAATTACAACATTTACAGGACTGTGAAAACCCTGCTTTTATTATTTGTATTTTTCTTCCCTGTTACAGATGGCCCAGAGATTTCATGTCCAAGCAATATTACATTTTTAGAAGGTGAACCTTTTAATCACAATTGCACAGCTAAAGGTCACCCACAACCTGAAATTACATGGTGGAAAGATGACACCGCTGTAGATTTACCACAGAAGGTATTCAGACGTGATCAAGGGCAGTACACCCTATTAGCAAACAACACTAATGATATCAGTCACAAACTGGAGGTCATGGTGGTCTGTAAGTGGATGCTAATTTATGTACATATTGATAACTATAGTAAAATAAGGGGAAAGTGGAATTGACATGATATCCTTTTTTCTCAGATCCACCCTCTGAGATTTCAGAGCTAGTGAATACCCCAGTAAATCGTGGAGAAAATGTGACGCTAAAGTGCTCTTCTTCTGCCAAGCCTCGTCCAGAATACGAATGGCGCTTTTATGATGCATCTAATGTGCGGTATGAGAACACTGATGGAGTCTCGCTCCTACACATAAATGCTGCCAATGGACTCAACAATGGCAATTACACCTGCATTTCCTCCAACGACCTTGGAAAAAAAGAGCTCACTGTCAGAGTGGATGTGAAGGGTAAGAATTCAAGTGTTCATGTCAGTATATTTTTGGCACTCCTGGTAAAGATGCATAAAAAAGTCAATATACTGTACGTGTGGCTATTTTAAGCTGTAAAAATGATAACACACTGAACTTGTGAGTTAGACTCTTAGCTCTGCTACCGGCAGGCCTACACAGACAATGGGTGTGTGATCTCTAGTGATCTCTCTACATAGACAGCATTTTATATCATCCTACACACATTACAGAGAAAAGGCTGTTCACATTCTTAGATGCCTTAAAATGCTGCCTAGTAAGGCACCTTAAAATTGAATGGTATTTTGACTGAATAATGAGGGAGCATCCGATGCTTCCCTAGCGGTAAAGGCAATCCCAGCATTCAGTGCGGCACATTTTTTCTCACAAAAAAAATTACAAATATGGTGGACAAATGCGGAGCAATGAACAGAGTTATTTACAAACGTAAATAAATTATCATTGATTTTTAATTTGTATAATTATGTACAAGTGTATTTATTTGCTAATCCGGGCTTGTCAGGGACAGTTTAACCATTTTTGGCACACAGGGAAGATGTTAATTGACATGCTAGCATATTGTGCCACCTCATCCCATTGGTCCATTGGTTTGAATGGAATGAGGCTAACTGTGTTAGCTTAGTAACCGAAAACTAATGTAATGAATAATCTTTCTTACAACCCCAAATCATAAAAAGTTGGGACAGTATGGAAAATGCAAATAAAATAGAAACACAGAGTTTCTTACATTTACTTTGACTTTTATTTGATTGCAGACAGGATGAAACTGAGATATTTCATGTTTTGTCTGCTCAACTTCATTTCATTTATTAATAAACATCCATTCCTGCATTTCAGCCCTGCAACACATTAAAAAAAAAGTTGTGATGGGGAAATTTAGGGCTAGTAATGAGGTGAAAAAACTAAATGATGCAATTTTAAACAGGTGATGTCAACAGGTGATTGTAATCATGGTTTGGTACAAAAGTAGCATCCAGAAAGGGCTGAGTCTTTGATGAACAAAGATGATCAGAAGATCTCCAGTTTGTCAACAAATGTGTGAGAAAATGATTGAAATGTTTAAAAACAATGTACCTCAAAGAAAGATTGGAAGGGATTTGCATATTTCTCTTCTCTCCTTCTTTACCATCCCAACTTTTTTTGTAATGTGTTGCAGGCCTGAAATGCAGGAATGGATGTTTATTAATAAATGAAATGAAGTTGAGCAGATAAAACATGAAATATCTCAGGTTCATCCTGTCTGCAATCAAATAAAAGTCAAAGTAAATGTAAGAAACTTTTTCTGATTTGGGGTTGTAGAATCCTCTCTACCTAGGCAGCTGCCTATGTAGGCAGTAGACAGCAAGGTAGCTCACTTGGTTTTCGAACACACCCAATGATTTGCTCATTCATTGGATTGGATCTCGAAGGGGATTCCTCATAACTGATGCAATTACGACCTCTGCTGGTTAATTGTTGGTGCCTGCACAGAGACAGGAGATAATGGAGATCAGTGCGTTGACTCTCCGTGCACGAGACTGAGCCTTATATGAACTTGTCTCGTGTAGGTGAAAAGATGGGCGTGACATAATTTAAATATTTTTTTCTGGCCAGAACCAGCAGGGATATGAATAAAAACAAACACTATTATATTGATATGGGCTCAGGTACTGCTTAAATAGTGCTATCGGCATTCACTGTGTCTGAGGAGTTGATGGCCTTAGTCCTGCAATGGGTTGGTGACCTTTCAAGGGAATTTCCAGTTCAAAACAGACGTGCTGTTATCCTGACCAGGATAAAGTGATTGATGAAAATTAAATTGTTTTCATGTTAATAATGAAGTGCTGATTGATAATGCTTATCATAGCATAAATCAAAAATGTAAATGTTTAGACAGAACTGTGAACTGCATGTTTAGTGTGCAGGCTGTAGTTTGGAATGCAGAGTATTGCGGAAATGTAAATGTTACACACAGTAACAGGGTGCTGGGACCTGGCTTCGATGCTTCAGGTCAATGTCTGTAGGGAGTTTTGCACAAGTGTCCATGTGTCACATTTCAACAATCTTCAGCTCTTGAGATGAATTTAAATGTCCTTTGCTTAATTGCTAAGACAAGTATTTATCTTTTTTACTTATTTTTTGTACAGTCAAATTCTGACAGTTTGTCTTTTTCAATGCAGGTGCAGAGGCTGTGTGCCCGCTTACAATCAGCCCACCCCATGTAGTGATGGAGCATGGCCAGTCTACTGATGTGAAGTGTACTGCCTCCAGTAATCATTCTCGGTTGCACTGGAAATTTGTAGATTCCTTAACTAATAGCAGCACGTTACACATGACCTACTTACAGCTTTTGGATTGGGATGAAAAGCCATCATGTTATGGAGAATTTATAGGGCTTGACAGTTGTCGTAAACTTTTGAATGTTACTCTCTTCAGTAAGTCTGCATTCTTGGTCGTTACCATTTTATTACCTGTAACACCCATTTTATTGTTGTATAAAGTTTATGTTATCTAAATATTTCCAACATGTTATTATTTTTTATATTTCCTTTTAGAACGTCCAGATATGGTTACTATCAGTACTGTTGGTCACTCAGGACCAATGGTTGAAGGCAACCAGTATGAACTCCAGTGTGATGTTCAGAACGTTGCTCCTATTCACCTTCTTACTGTGAACTGGTACAAAGGAGAAACTCTGCTGGCAAATAATTCGTTTTCTGACACCAACAAGAAACCAGTGAGTGAGTCTGTTACACTGCAGATCTCCCCCAACAGAGCGGATGATGGAGCTCAATACAGGTGTGAAGCAAAGTTACAGCTGGGACCAGATGGACCTCATCCTGCTCCGACAGTACAATCAGAACCTCTCACCATTACTGTGCACTGTAAGTTATGATTCATACAAAATGTTCTAATACAGTAGACCCTTGAGTTAGGAACGGTTTACCATACGAACATTTTGGGTTACGAACTTTATTTTTCAACTTATTGTACAAACAAATTTCGGATTACGAACAGAAATTTGGGAAACACGTGATGTCACGAACAAGTTGACTCCAACCGTCTCTCTGTGTATATATATATATATATATATATATATATATATACAGGTCCTTCTCAAAAAATTAGCATATTGTGATAAAGTTCATTATTTTCCATAATGTAATGATAAAAATTAAACTTTCATATATTTTAGATTCATTGCACACCAACTGAAATATTTCAGGTCTTTTATTGTTTTAATACTGATGATTTTGGCATACAGCTCATGAAAACCCAAAATTCCTATCTCAAAAAATTAGCATATCATGAAAAGGTTCTCTAAACGAGCTATTAACCTAATCATCTGAATCAACGAATTAACTCTAAACACCTGCAAAAGATTCCTGAGGCTTTTAAAAACTCCCAGCCTGGTTCATTACTCAAAACTGCAATCATGGGTAAGACTGCCGACCTGACTGCTGTCCAGAAGGCCATCATTGACACCCTCAAGCAAGAGGGTAAGACACAGAAAGAAATTTCTGAACGAATAGGCTGTTCCCAGAGTGCTGTATCAAGGCACCTCAGTGGGAAGTCTGTGGGAAGGAAAAAGTGTGGCAGAAAACACTGCACAACGAGAAGAGGTGACCGGACCCTGAGGAAGATTGTGGAGAAGGGCCGATTCCAGACCTTGGGGGACCTGCGGAAGCAGTGGACTGAGTCTGGAGTAGAAACATCCAGAGCCACCGTGCACAGGCGTGTGCAGGAAATGGGCTACAGGTGCCGCATTCCCCAGGTCAAGCCACTTTTGAACCAGAAACAGCAGCACTGGACTGTTGCTCAGTGGTCCAAAGTACTGTTTTCGGATTAAAGCAAATTTTGCATGTCATTCGGAAATCAAGGTGCCAGAGTCTGGAGGAAGACTGTGGAGAAGGAAATGCCAAAATGCCTGAAGTCCAGTGTCAAGTACCCACAGTCAGTGATGGTCTGGGGTGCCATGTCAGCTGCTGGTGTTGGTCCACTGTGTTTTATCAAGGGCAGGGTCAATGCAGCTAGCTATCAGGAGATTTTGGAGCACTTCATGCTTCCATCTGCTGAAAAGCTTTATGGAGATGAAGATTTCATTTTTCAGCACGACCTGGCACCTGCTCACAGTGCCAAAACCACTGGTGAATGGTTTACTGACCATGGTATTACTGTGCTCAATTGGCCTGCCAACTCTCCTGACCTGAACCCCATAGAGAATCTGTGGGATATTGTGAAGAGAAAGTTGAGAGACACAAGACCCAACACTCTGGATGAGCTTAAGGCCGCTATCGAAGCATCCTGGGCCTCCATAACACCTCAGCAGTGCCACAGGCTGATTGCCTCCATGCCACGCCGCATTGAAGCAGTCATTTCTGCAAAAGGATTCCCGACCAAGTATTGAGTGCATAACTGAACATAATTATTTGAAGGTTGACTTTTTTTGTATTAAAAACACTTTTCTTTTATTGGTCGGATGAAATATGCTAATTTTTTGAGATAGGAATTTTGGGTTTTCATGAGCTGTATGCCAAAATCATCAGTATTAAAACAATAAAAGACCTGAAATATTTCAGTTGGTGTGCAATGAATCTAAAATATATGAAAGTTTAATTTTTATCATTACATTATGGAAAATAATGAACTTTATCACAATATGCTAATTTTTTGAGAAGGACCTGTATATATATATATACAGTGTATCACAAAAGTGAGTACACCCCTCACATTTCTGCAGATATTTAAGTATATCTTTTCATGGGACAACACTGACAAAATGACACTTTGACACAATGAAAAGTAGTCTGTGTGCAGCTTATATAACAGTGTAAATTTATTCTTCCCTCAAAATAACTCAATATACAGCCATTAATGTCTAAACCACCGGCAACAAAAGTGAGTACACCCCTTAGTGAAAGTTCCTGAAGTGTCAATATTTTGTGTGGCCACCATTATTTCCCAGAACTGCCTTAACTCTCCTGGGCATGGAGTTTACCAGAGCTTCACAGGTTGCCACTGGAATGCTTTTCCACTCCTCCATGACAACATCACGGAGCTGGCAGACATTCGAGACTTTGCGCTCCTCCACCTTCCGCTTGAGGATGCCCCAAAGATGTTCTATTGGGTTTAGGTCTGGAGACATGCTTGGCAAGTCCATCACCTTTACCCTCAGCCTCTTCAATAAAGCAGTGGTCGTCTTAGAGGTGTGTTTGGGGTCATTATCATGCTGGAACACTGCCCTGCGACCCAGTTTCCGGAGGGAGGGGATCATGCTCTGCTTCAGTATTTTACAGTACATATTGGAGTTCATGTGTCCCTCAATGAAATGTAACTCCCCAACACCTGCTGCACTCATGCAGCCCCAGACCATGGCATTCCCACCACCATGCTTGACTGTAGGCATGACACACTTATCTTTGTACTCCTCACCTGATTGCCGCCACACATGCTTGAGACCATCTGAACCGAACAAATAAATCTTGGTCTCATCAGACCATAGGACATGGTTCCAGTAATCCATGTCCTTTGTTGACATGTCTTCAGCAAACTGTTTGCGGGCTTTCTTGTGTAGAGACTTCAGAAGAGGCTTCCTTCTGGGGTGACAGCCATGCAGACCAATTTGATGTAGTGTGCGGCGTATGGTCTGAGCACTGACAGGCTGACCCCCCACCTTTTCAATCTCTGCAGCAATGCTGACAGCACTCCTGCGCCTATCTTTCAAAGACAGCAGTTGGATGTGACGCTGAGCACGTGCACTCAGCTTCTTTGGACGACCAACGCGAGGTCTGTTCTGAAGTGGACCCTGCTCTTTTAAAACGCTGGATGATCTTGGCCACTGTGCTGCAGCTCAGTTTCAGGGTGTTGGCAATCTTCTTGTAGCCTTGGCCATCTTCATGTAGCGCAACAATTCGTCTTTTAAGATCCTCAGAGAGTTCTTTGCCATGAGGTGCCATGTTGGAACTTTCAGTGACCAGTATGAGAGAGTGTGAGAGCTGTACTACTAAATTGATCACACCTGCTCCCTATGCACACCTGAGACCTAGTAACACGAACAAATCACATGACATTTTGGAGGGAAAATGACAAGCAGTGCTCAATTTGGAAATTTAGGGGTGTAGTCTCTTAGGGGTGTACTCACTTTTGTTGCCGGTGGTTTAGACATTAATGGCTGTATATTGAGTTATTTTGAGGGAAGAATAAATTTACACTGTTATATAAGCTGCACACAGACTACTTTTCATTGTGTCAAAGTGTCATTTTGTCAGTGTTGTCCCATGAAAAGATATACTTAAATATCTGCAGAAATGTGAGGGGTGTACTCACTTTTGTGATACACTGTATATATACAGGGGTTGGACAAAATAACTGAAACACCTGTCATTTTAGTGTGGGAGGTTTCATGGCTAAATTGGACCAGTCTGGTGGCCAATCTTCATTAATTGCACATTGCACCAGTAAGAGCAGAGTGTGAAGGTTCAATTAGCAGGGTAAGAGCACAGTTTTGCTCAAAATATTGCAATGCACACAACATTATGGGTGACATACCAGAGTTCAAAAGAGGACAAATTGTTGGTGCACGTCTTGCTGGCGCATCTGTGACCAAGACAGCAAGTCTTTGTGATGTATCAAGAGCCACGGTATCCAGGGTAATGTCAGCATACCACCAAGAAGGACAAACCACATCCAACAGGATTAACTGTGGACGCAAGAGGAAGCTGTCTGAAAGGGATGTTCGGGTGCTAACCCGGATTGTATCCAAAAAACATAAAACCACGGCTGCCCAAATCACGGCAGAATTAAATGTGCACCTCAACTCTCCTGTTTCCACCAGAACTGTCCGTCGGGAGCTCCACAGGGTCAATAAACACGGCCGGGCTGCTATAGCCAAACCTTTGGTCACTCGTGCCAATGCCAAACGTCGGTTTCAATGGTGCAAGGAGCGCAAATCTTGGGCTGTGGACAATGTGAAACATGTATTGTTCTCTGATGAGTCCACCTTTACTGTTTTCCCCACATCCGGGAGAGTTACGGTGTGGAGAAGCCCCAAAGAAGCGTACCACCCAGACTGTTGCAATACTTGTGCTAGATGGGCGCGTCACTGCCAAGGACTACCGAACCATTCTGGAGGACCATGTGCATCCAATGGCGGTGCCGTGTATCAGGATGACAATGCACCAATACACACAGCAAGACTGGTGAAAGATTGGTTTGATGAACATGAAAGTGAAGTTGAACATCTCCCATGGCCTGCACAGTCACCAGATCTAAATATTATTGAGCCACTTTGGGGTGTTTTGGAAAAGCGAGTCAGGAAACGTTTTCCTCCACCAGCATCACGTAGTGACCTGGCCACTATCCTGCAAGAAGAATGGCTTAAAATCCCTCTGACCACTGTGCAGGACTTGTATATGTCATTTCCAAGACGAATTGACGCTGTATTGGCCGCAAAAGGAGGCCCTACACCATACTAATAAATTATTGTGGTCTAAAACCAGGTGTTTCAGTTATTTTGTCCAACCCCTGTATATATATGTACTGTATATATATATATATATATATATATATACTGTATATATATATATATATATATATATATATACATATATATATATATATATACAGTATATATACTGTATATACACACACACACACACATCTTTGCAGACAGTCTGAACCCAAGTTATTTAGTCCATTTTTGTTGTCTGGTCATTTCATTTGTTACTACATATCCATTCCTGCATTTTAGGCCTTCAACATATTCCAAAAACAGTTGGACAGTTTTGCATGCATTATTTATTTAGATTTTATTAATATTATTATTATTATTATTATTAAACACGTCAGTTACATGAGCAGTAGGAAGAAAAGTAGTAGGAAGAGTTGCTTAGAGTTGCTTTAAGAAGATCTTACTCAGTAAAGTTGCTGCTCATCTACAGTATATATATATATATATATACAGTGAGCGAACTTTCGGACAGCGGACGGTGTTTTCTTTATATTTTGTAAAATTCAATATTAAAATATCCCCAAAGAAGGTGCAGAGGAAGTGCAGTGGTGAGAAAATGAAAAATTCACTATTTGTTGTTGTATAATTACTCCTGCCAGTAGCTGTCACTGTGTATCAGACAACGGGGGCAGTGAGTGAGAGAGAAAAAAAGAATTCACTGAGTAAAGTATTCTTTATTTCGTGCAATTACACCTACAAAATACAACACTATTGAAATAAAGAAGGAAATAATAGAGAAATATGAGAGTTATTGTTGTTTCTGGTAGATACATTTTATATAAAAAGGACATTTATTATGGTGTATAGTACAGCACACGTACTGTACTAAAATGTGATGTGTGTTTTATGTACAGTACTACTGTGTATTGTTGTTTATTATTGTTTATTACAGGAGTGTCTATTCTATCATTTAAAATTTAAGGGAAAATATACTTGTATTTATAACAAAAAAGACCATTTAAGAAATTTGAAAAATTAGGTAGGGGGGTGGTTTAGGAGGTCTGGCACACATCTTACATTATTTCTTATGGGAAAAATAGGTTTAACCAGCAAACATTTTGACTTAAGAACAACCCTTCAGAACCAATTAATGTATATTAATCATATAACTACTGTATATGATTTGTATCCACAAAGAGAAGTAAAAAAAAAAACTAATGAAAATGTTTGGCAAATTATTCAGATTAAGAAACTTAGATGATGACTTTAAAACAAGCACTTGCATGAAAAAAATATGAGGGATTTATATAATTATTATTTCTTCATTTTTTTTGTAACCAGCCTAATTGTTGTAGGTATTTCTATTAAATCAACCAACATATTAACAGGCATGCTTGTTGTTTGTTGCTAAATGTAAAGTCCAACACATCCTTTTTGTAAGAACACATCCCCTACTGGTGTGTAACTCTTTATAATGTGGCAAAATTAGTCCCAGGTGGATGTGCTTTACAGCTGCTGTAACTCTAATACACCTACAGCTGCTACACCATCATAAAATAATCAGACTTTTATTCTGTTTATTAGGTTTAGATCAATAGTCCAGTACTTTCACCACTGAGCTCTTTAGTGCCATTAAGTGTCATTTCTTAATTTTACTGTGGGTTTTTGTCACAGTGGTGATAAACTGAACTCAGTGAGTATTTACTAGACCTAAAAGTAGTGAGGTGGATATATGAAAAACAACACACTTAAACTGTATGTTGTGAATAAGGATGTTTACTCAACCAGACAAACAAGTCATTGTTTGATTAACTTTGTTAGCTACAAGGTTAATCAAAATTTATTTCCAACAATTGACCATTTGAGCTGAGAGCAGAGGTACGGAGGTCACACTGAGTAGTGTGCATGCACCAGTTTTATTCAGAGACAGTGCTAGTGTTCTAATAGCAGATAGAATGTTTCATGCAGTTAAATTATCCTAATCTTAAAGGACAGAACTATTGTGCATTTGAATCACAAACTGAAGCTGTTTTTGTCTGATTGTTTTTGTCAGGGGCGGCACGGTGACTCGGTGGGTAGCACTGTCACCTCACAGCAAGAGGGTCCTGGGTTCGATCCCCAGGCGGGGTGGTTTGGGTCCTTTCTGTCCGTAGTTCTGGTTTTTCTCCCACAGTCCAAAAACATGCAGTCAGGTTAATAGGAGACACTGAATTGCCCTATAGGTGAACGGTTGTGTATGTGTGTGTGTCTGCCCTGCGATGGACTGGTGCCTCGTCCAGGTTGTTACTGTGTGCCTTGCGCCCATTGAAAAGCTGAGATAGCCCCCCCACAACCATAACTGGATAAGCGGTTAAGAAAGTGAATGAGAGTTTTTGTCACTATGGACTCTTAGTGGGCTATGGGCTGCTTGTTAATCTCTGCACAAGTGGACCTATGTTTTTTTTTTTTTTTTTCATTTCAATCTTACATTGTGTTATGTTTCTCCTTTCCTTCACTGCAGACAAACCTGTAATATATGGAGATAAACTACCAGCAACTGTACCAGTGTTTGATGGCTATCCAAAGATGCTTGCATGTAAGGCTGATGGGAATCCAAAACCCACTATTAAATGGCTCTCTGGCTCTGAGATCATATCTGAAAATGAAAACTTGACCATAACGGACAGTGATGGCATCTTCATTTGCTCTGCAACTAACGTTATAGGTACTGACTTCAGAGAAGTCCAGGTGATTGTGAATGGTAAGAATATTTTTTTAATTCCTGTTATTTTAACTCTTCATTATGAGACATCAAATCTTCCTTTAAGAGCATAACTTTAAAAATTCAGTGTTGATGAACTTAAAGCCAGTCTTTTGATGAAAGGGATGTCAGGCTCTGTATTTAATAATAAAGTTTATTATCCAGATGAGATTTTTATTATAATGTTTATTACCAGCTAAAACATTATTCAGGTGTGTGAATGTAAATGATATTAGAGGGGAATATGCATGTTTGGGTATTTTGAATGGGAAATGTTGTAATGCATTATCTTTTCTTTAAACAAAAGGGTTTTTTAATACATTTAAAACATGTTCTTCCTAAACTTTATACATATGTGAGTAAAACCCAAAATGTGACTAAGCCAACATTTATACTAATGTGGGAAAAAGCACACTTTTTTCTTTTTTTAATGTATAATTTAAACGGTTAATTAATTTGTATCAAGCAGTCCATTATCAGCCTCCTGCACAGTGTATAACACAGTCAGATCCTAGTAAAGGGAAAGCCTGGTTTTATTGAACCTACTGACACTGGTAATTGATACCGGAGATGGGGGTAAATTCTTAAACTCATGGTTGCCAGTGTTTGTATTTTTAATCACACCGTGCTTGGTAGAGCGTTGCTATCGTAAGTTTTAGTTTAGGTCAACGCGGAATTTTAATTTTACAGTGACACTTGGGGGAGTTAACTTAACGACCCCCCCCCCCCTCGCCTAACCCTCCTTCGCCGTAATTCGCACTATGGGTTAATGCCTAAAAACGGTCGGAACAGAGGGGAAACACGTTCAACCTGGCAACCATGTTAACTGCTCTGTAGCGGTGCTGTTCAGAGTAAGACAGTGTACTTCTGTTTTACTAAAGCTAGCGGACTGGGTTACATTCGGTAAACCAGTTCATCCCAGCAGTGGAAAGCGAATTCAGTTACAACATTTGAGAGGAACTCGGACAGTAAAGTTACAGTTAGAGAAGAGGAGTAGGAAACAGAAATGGCTTATCGGTGCAGTGAGCGGATATTTTCCACATTGCTCATTCTGGATCTGCTGTCTCTGCTGCGCTGCCAACCTACTGGTGTGGTTTTATTTTCTTTTTCGACTTTTTCTGAATGTAGTTTTTGTCAAACGTGGCTGTCCAAATATTGTTTGCTTTGTGGGAAGGTAAAAAAGTTGTTGCTGGATGTGCGGAGTTTTCCTTTACACAGGACATAAACTCAGAGATCTGATTAATGGCTGGAAATAGAGGTAGTTAACAGAACAGTTACCTACGCAATTGATTTTAAGTATGTGGGTTTTCCAAGCTGTATGGACTTCAGAGGGAAAAAGGACATCATTTTCCCATTTTCAGCATTTAGCAGACGCTTTTATCCAAAGCGACTTACAGTACAGTTACAGTATACAATCTGAGCAGTTAAGGGTTAAGGGCCTTGCTCAAGGGCCCAACAGCAGCAACCTGGCAGTGGTGAGGCTTGAACCAGCGACCTTCTGGTTACTAGTCCAGTACCTACTAGTCCAGTACCTTCAAAAGCAGACACTTTTTATCCAATGCGACTTACAGTACTGTGACAGTATATTGTCTAAGCAATTGAGGGTTAAGGGCCTTGCTCAAGGGCCCAACTGTGGCAACCTGGCAGTGGTGGGGCTTGAACCAGCGACCTTTCAATTACTAATCCAGTAACTTTTTTAGAAGATATACTTTATTTGTCATATATACATATACAGTACAATGAAATTCTTTCTTTGCATATCCCAGCTTGTTTGGAAGCTGGGGTCAGAGCGCAGGGTCAGCCATCTCAGCTCAGGGACCCAAACGTACATGGCTTTTCCTATCTTTATGACAAATAGTGTTGGGGGTATGCCAAAGACTTGCTAAAAAATTAAAGGAACACCTAATCATCACAGTATAACACCAAGTCAGTAAAACTTCAGAGATATCAGTCTATCCAGTTAGAAAGAGTGAGCGATTGTGAATTAAATTCACATGCTTTGGTGCAAATTAAAATGACAACAGCAGCTATGGAGAGACAACAGCAAGACAACCCCCAAAAGGGAATTGTTTTGCAGGTGGTGGCCACATACAGTTACTCTCTCCATATCCTTCCTGACTGATTCTTCTTTAGTTTAACATGTGAAGTATTTCTTTCGATATGCAGTGTGCTTTTGATAGTTAGATTTGCTCAAGTCTTTGTTCGCAACTCAGCAGTGTCACATTTCTCCTCCCAATAAAACACATGTATTGTGGAACTGGTAGGGGAAATCAAACAAATGTGAATGATAATGTGATACATATATTAATGTTAATAAATAACCAAACATACTAGTTAATGTACGTACGATTGTCTATACCAGAGATTTTAGTGGAAAGTCTGTGCTAACTAACACTATCATGGCGTCACTTTGCCCAGAGATTAGGTTGGGTTGCCACAGGAAGGAAACCATGCTAATCTTTCTATTTCTGAAGTGGAATGTGAAGCATGCCTAACAGCTCCATAAACATTACCCAGTCTTATTATATTATGAACCATTGGAATTCAGTGCACAGGGTCAACTAAGTGTGTTTTAAGGTTTGTCAGTCAAGCAGTGATTTACATGCAACTAAAGATTTCTGCAGTTTACTTGTTATAATGTCCGAGCTTTTCTTTTTGCATCTAACAAGCCTAGTGTCCGAGTACCAGGAGTGTTGATGCAGAATCCCTTATCCATACATAGTAAATTCCATAATCGCTTTTTACTTTCTGAATCCATAATTTAGTCCATGTTTTCCGTTTTGTGGAACAGCCCTACAAAACAAGTAGAATGAAAGTTAATATTTTTTTTCTGTCTACACATGCCATGTACTTTCACCTCAGCTAACACTTAAGCATGTACATGTTACATTTTCTACACCACCAAATGAATAATCTCTGTGGCTAAATACTTATTTTTCTTCCACGTTATTTTAATACATATAGAAACTTATGAAAGAACATTTGCAGAAATCATTACAAGACTATGTAAAGTTTTTATTTCAGTTGAATGTTTCATGTATTAGTATCAGACTCTAATACAGGAGTGACCCAGACTTGTGAATAAGTTGTACTTTTTTAACACCCCAGGTTTATTGATTAGCTTAGTAGCAAACATTCATATGCTAAATTTAGTGTAATAGAAGAAGGAAATCACTAAGTGAAAACTGTTGCCCTCCAGTGCTGAATGTAATAATTAAATGTTTGTTTTTTACACATGTCTCAGTCTTACAGATCAATCCGAATAGCGTTGTGGTCGAACACGGAAGTTCAGTCTCTGTGAACTGTAGCACAAACCTCAAGCATCAGGGGATGGGCTGGGAGGCAACGCAGGGATCAGTGCCTCTAACAGAACATGTCCAGCTCATCACTTGGAAGTTGGAGAGCCTCCAGCACTGGGACATAAAACCAATTTGTTATGCAAATTTTCCTGATGATAAGCAAGTGGAATCTGAGCTTAACATTACAGTGTACAGTAAGTACATTTTGAGATAACTTATTTTTTATATTTATACTTCCCCACTGTAATGACATGTACAACACCCTGAAAAATCATTTAACCCATTGGTCAAAATTTGTATTTTGTAATCATATAATTCTCATTTTTGTTGGTCTTTCCCATGAACTTTGTTTCTGATCTACAACTGTAAGTCAAATTAATATAAAACCAATGTTCTGACATGTGACATTACAAATGTGACATTACAAATACCAATTTAAGGCCATTTAGGCATATATAGATGGTAAAATAAGTTACCAAAATGTCTGAACAAATTCTCTAATGTATCCCAATATACAGACCAAATTCCCAAAATGTTTAACAGTAAAATAAAAACAAAAAAATAGAGGTTGTGATTTGTGCAATTCAAAATTATTTTTCACCTCATTTACTTCCACCAATAATTTTTCACCATGTAGAGGGGATAAAGCTGAAACGGGTAATTCTGACATTAATGGGTGTGAAAGGACTCAGTCATTTACAGGCAAGAAAGGAAAAATACTTTCATGACAGCAACAGCTGGTTACAGAACACCTACTTACTAAATCACATGGTAGCTACTAATCTGGGAGGTGTGGGCTAACATATGCTTTCTCCAAGACAGGTCAAACCAAATGCTTTTTTATGCTACCTCAGCTTATTGGCAGGGCTTAAATAGCATGGCAAACATCAAATGTACAACATTTCTCCCTTATTCATTATTGTTGGGGCTACAAGGCTAACAGGCTAGCACACTTTTTCATGTTACCTAAACAAACTGATAGAGTAGACTTTATTACTTGTCAGCTACATAAGCTTTATAGCTCCAGTACACATCTGATAAAAGAAAACAATGGCTACCAAACACAAAATCTTGGCTAATGTAATTATCTGTATTTGATTTATATGCTAAAACATGTTTTTTCTTCAACAGAGTTACCAGATAGTGTTACTATCAGTACTGTTGGTCACACAGGTGCCATGAAAGAAGGCCAACAGTATGAACTCCAATGTGACGTTCAGAACGTTGCTCCTATTCACCTTCTTACAGTGAACTGGTACAAAGGAGAAACTCTGCTGGCAAATAATTCATTTACTGACCCCAACAAGAAACCAGTGAGTGAGTCTGTTACACTGCAGATCTCCCCCAACAGAGCAGATGATGGAGCTCAATACAGGTGTGAAGCAAAGTTACAACTGGGACCAGATGGACCTCATCCTGCTCCGACAGTACAATCAGATCCTCTCACCATTACTGTGCACTGTAAGTAATGATTCATACAAAATATCTCGAAATATGGTTTGGGTCCACAAAGAGAAGCTTAAAAGAAACTTAAATGAAAATGTTTGGCAAGATATTCATTTTCATAGTTTCAGTATATGCTTTTGTTGTTTTTGGATGGCCCATTCACATTAGGAAACATTAGGATCTGACTCGAAAACAATCACTTCCCTGAAAAAACATCACATTTAATAGTTTATTTGTATTTAAACAGCTTAATCGTAGAAGGTATGTATAAAAGTACAACTGAATGCTAAATCACCAATCAATTAATTTTGATATCAAGCAAACATGCTTGTTTAAAGAGATAAAATACTTTTTGAAAGCTTTTTTTTTTTTTGTCCAACACATCCATTTAAAAACATTTGTGTGGTTGAGCTTTACAGCTACAGCTACACCGATCAGGCATAACATTATGACCACCTTCCTAATATTGTGTTGGTCCCCCTTTTGCTGCCAAAACAGCCCTGCAACTGTGATGCACTGTGTATTCTGAGACCTTTCTATCAGAACCAGCATTAACTTCTTCAGCAGTTTGAGCTACAGTAGCTCATCTGTTGGATCGGACCACACGAGCCAGCCTTCGCTCCCCACATGCATCAGTGAGCATTGGCCGCCCATGACCCTGTCACCGGGTTTACCACTGTTCCTTTTTTGGAGCACTTTTGATAGATACTGATCACTGCAGACCGGGAACACCCCACAAGAGCTGCAGTTTTGGAGATGCTCTGACCCAGTCGTCCAGCCATCACAGTTTGGCCCTTGTCAAACTCACTCAAATCCTTACACTAGCCCATTTTTCCTGCTTCTAACACATCAACTTTGAGGATAAAATGTTCACTTGCTGTCGAATATATCCCACCCACTAACGGGTGCCGTGATGAAGAGATAATCAATGTTATTCACTTCACCTGGTCATAATGTTATGCCTTGTTGGTGTAAAATTTTGAACAAATCTTATACAACATATATTTTTTTTTATATCAGTGTAGACATGTTTTTTTCTTAGTTGTAAACATATTTTAAATATTCTTGAAAATGTAAAACCAAATGTGGAATAAATAGAAGGTACTGCATTGTATTACATAAACAACTCTACCACAAGTCCATAGCATGGAGAGAGTGGCTGCTTTCATAATCACATACTTCCATACTAAACTGCATGCACAGCCATTTTTGAGTATGCAAACAATGCACACTTGCAGTCCGATAATCTATCCCATAATGCAACTGGAGCTGCGAAGGTGTTCGTAGCGAAGAAAGATGGCGGAATGGCATTATGATTAAGTACAACCCTAAATAACGTAATGAGTAGCTTTGTGGAGAGCGACAGAGTTAATTTGGTCTGATTCTAAAATTGGTATAACTGTGGCAATGTGACGTCATACATCACTTGGCGTTGGTAAGATGGCGGATGTAGTACGTACGAGGTTGCGTGCATACTGCACACTTGTGTACTGAAAGAGTGTACTGCTTTACCGGCCAAGCTCAAATTTAGTACATACTGTTAAATATGCGATTTTGGACGCAGCCAGTGTGTTATTTATTCGGGAAGTTGACTCAGCTGAATTTGGTGTCATTGAAATTCCAGTCTTACATGGTGTTTTGTTTCTCCTTTCTTTCACTGTAGACAAACCTGTAATATATGGAGATAAACTACCAGCAACTGTACCAGTGTTTGATGGCTATCCAGAGATGCTTGTATGTAAGGCTGGTGGTAATCCAAAACCCACTATTAAATGGCTCTCTGGCTCTGAGATCATATCTGAAAATGAAAACTTGACCATAACGAACAGTCATGGCATCTTCAACTGCACTGCAACTAATGTTATGGGTACTGACTTCAGAGAAGTCCAGGTGATCATGAAAGGTAACAATATTCTTTTTATTATCTCGTCATTTTAACTCTTTGCGACATAAGATTTGTATAACTTTACCAATTAGAATCACCAATTAGGTTCCTAATTCAGTGTTGAAGAACTCAAAGCCAGTCTGTTAATGAGGGATGTCAGGCCCCCCTATCCATAAGCTTTCAAATCAGACTTCCTTCTGTTGCACTATTAATTAATAAAGTTTATCAACCAGATGAGATTATTAGTTCCTCTTGATTACAGATTAAAGGTGTTTTAGCTATACCTTAACATCACATAGTTAAAAAAAATGGATGATTGATTTAGCAAGAAGGTCAAATTTGACATTACCGAACACTAATTAAGACGCCAACAAAGCAAACAGCAAAACAGCAGTGCTGGATTACCTTGGAATTAGTCTAATGACATTTCATAAAACATTCTAATGTCTGTAAAAAGTGAATGATTTGTTACTGCCAGTTATTACTGACAATGCCCACCATACTGCATAGTCTGCATATGACAAAGCCCACCCACATAAGCATATTCTCATATTGAATCTCAGCTCTGCCATCTGGCCGGCTACATAGGGTTTATAGGGTGGGATAAGCCAGACCAGTGTTCCTCATAACTGGTGCAATTACGACCTCTGCTGGCTGATTGATGGCGCCTGCACAGAGTTGAGGAATAATGCTGATCAGGGTGTGGCTCTCCGTGCACAAGGCTGATCCGCACATGAACTTGCCTCGTGCAGGTAAAAAGATGCAGTCGTTACTGCACACGTGTCGGAGTCTCGCTCTCCTCAATCAGGGCGGGGATTGGCATCAGTAGAGAGGAAGCATAATGCAATTGGGCAATTGGATACACTAAAAGGGCTTGGATGAGGTGTGTTAAATCAAGTTGGGTAGATCTACTTAAGCAATAATACAGCTTTATTACAGCTTTACTACAACTCCCGCCTCTGCTACACAGCTTTCACGTTCTGGCCTGCTTTCTAAATACATTACATCATGTGTATTCTACGCTTATAAATTACCAGACTAAGATGTTCAACGCGGTTGTTAAAGTCTATTTGTGGTTCGCTTGCACCTCTCTGTTCTACAGGCTTTGCCAGAAATGTTACACTTGCCAGAAGGCCTGCTGTAAATACAAATTTCAGAGATAGGGATGTGCCAATGCTATTTATATCAAACCTCGACCCATGTTCATCTGTTATCACAAGATTTGATTCTGTTTATGCACTTACAGGGACATTAGAAGAAAAAACAATGTGTTGTGTTTTTCTTTTTTTGCTGTAGACATGTTAATGGCCAGACAACACTGGGAATGTCACAACTCAAACCACATACAACACACAGCACTTAAACACTAAATACACAAAAGTGTCTAGACTGAGAGGTGGTGGACTGATTTGTAATTGACTGTGTTTATTATGATATCATTTGGATATGGTGCAGATGGATGATATTAGAAAGCTACCAGAATTCATACATGGCTAGATACAAACAACGAAACCATGTTCATAATAACAAAATTAACAGAATAAAACAAACAATTTGGACGACTAATAGCTAGCTTTTTTTTATCTCTATTCCTTTATGTGAACCACTAAAACTCCTGAGTGGCTGATGCTTGATTACGCTGAGATGCACTGTTACCCAAGTTCCAACAGTTTGTAAATTATGGCAGGAGTGATAACTTAATTGCTTATACACTGATCAGCCATGACATTAAAACCACCTCCTTGTTTCTACACTCACTGTCCATTTTATCAGCTCCACTTACCATATAGAAGCACTTTGTAGTTCTACAATTACTGACTGTAGTCCATCTATTTTTCTACATACTTTTTAAGCCTGCTTTTACCCTGTTCTTCAATAGTCAGGACAACCCCAGGACCACCACAGAGCAGGTATTATTTAGGTGGTGGATGATTCTCAGCACTGCAGCGACACTGACATGGTGGTGGTGTGTTAGTGTGTGTTGTGCTGGTATGAGTGGATCAGACACAGTTGCACTGCTGGAGTTTTTAAATACCGTGGTTCACTCACTGTCCACTCTATTAGACACTCCTACCTAGTTGGTTCACCTTGTAGATGTAAAGTCAGAGACGATCGTTCATCTATTGCTGCTGTTTGAGTTGGTCATCTTCTAGACCTTCATCAGTGGACACAGGATGCTGCCCACAGGGCGCTGTTCTCAGTCCAGCAGCCAGCAGTGACCATACCAGCACAACACACACTTACACACCACCACCATGTCAGTGTCACTGCAGTATGATACAGGCTTTAACTTAGCCATTCCAGAACTCCGTTTTTTGAGCCATATTCAGGGTCATTGTCATGTTGTGTGGTTCACCCCGACTTCAGCTTCAGTTATTGGACATATGGTCTCACATTTTCCTTTAGCACCGTCAGATATAATAAAGAAAGGCTTATGACCAGTTCTCCTCTTAATTGTTAAATTAGTTTAGTTGAATTGCTGATTCATAATTTGAAGACCTCTTTAAATCCCTATGCAGACTCAAATGCATCTACAGATTTAAGGCCTCGGAGAGCTCTCTGGAAATGCCAGGGGTTTAAATAAGAAAGGCTATTTCAAAATCCTCTCCGACAATGTTCTAATCATTTGATCACCTGAGTTTTAAGCTTTTTGACTAGTAATAAATGTGGGGGTGTTTTAAAAGACTTTTATTTAGTTTATTTGTTTAGTTATATTACCTCATTTCTCAAAATTGATCAAATTTCTATATTTTTAATTATGTTAAGGGTTTTATAGGTCCTAAGGTTTTTTTACATGGCTTGTTAAAATAAAGGTTTAGAATGAAAAAAAAATTGTCCACCAAATTCTTTAATTGTGGGCATATTTGCATTCATATTTAAAATCAGCTTTTTTTATCTTTCAAATTCGTAATTCTGTGTTTCCAGTTTTGCACGTTTCATAGGGCCCTGCAAAAACCTCATAGTTGATGCATGTTGAAATAGTTTTTGCCTGCAGGATGTTAAAGTGGTGTTTGGATACGATTGCACAAATGCACATCACTCACCTTTCAATATAAACCTAAATGTCATCAGAAACCATTTTTATTTTTTGCTTTATAGCAGTTTGAGGTTTTTACTGAGTGTAACAGAGGAGCTTATGCAGCACATGCACTAATTATTTATACATAAATAGACAATCAAGTGCATTTGCCCTGATGGTCTGCAAGCGTGACAAGGTTAACAGGAGGCTGGTAATTATGAACACAACTGTCAGACTTTAAATGCAGCTGTGTTATGACTGGAAATTCTATTTCATTATTATTTGGCTTTTTGTTTCATGTTTAAGCGCCAGCTTCAGCCTGGTACTCTGCTTCTGCGTGCTGTTTATTTAATGCAGTCCCTCTCCGTGTCCTGTGTTCAAATTGATGACCCATTTTGTTTTAATCAGCATCAAATGTATTTACAGTAGAAAATATATGGCGTCAAAATAGGGCCAAAAGTATTGAGAACTAAAAAGCAGATTTGAAGAACCCAAAAAGCAGATTTTGATATTCAAAAAGCAGAATTTGAGTCCACTTTGTATTTTACATTTATAAATAGTCTGTTTTTCGCTGTGCTTTTTCTCAATCACGCATCTCGTCATTCATTGGCTGCTGAAAACAAGCCCCGCCAAAACCCTATTGTGACGGGTGGGCGGGATCTCGTCGGTCATTGGCTGCTGGAGATAAGCCTCGCTCACCGAGTACATCCCACAGACATCCTTCATCTCCATAATCCAGCCTAAAATAGTTCCAATTCCTCTGAAGGAGATGGGCTGTTGTCTGAATTTTTATTTAGCAAGCAGAAGTTACAAGAAAAGGGTTTTGACAACTTTGTGATCTTGCAAACTTTAGAGGCAACTGTAAATCGCCGCTTGCCAGCTACTCTCTGCCTCTGGAAGAGAGATGGAAATGACCAACATGAAAAAGGAGACCAATAAGGAATGATAACAAACCAAAAATGTATATCAAGTTTTTGCTTTGGAATAACATAGACAGTTGTCAGGCATTCAAGATTTAAGGTACTCGGTGAGCGGGGCTTATCTCCAGCAGTCAATGACTGACGAGATCCCGCCCACCCGTCAAAATAGGGTTCTGGCGGGGCTCTGTCAGGGCTTATGTCCAGCAGCCAATGAGTGACGAGATCCCGCCCACCCGTCAATATAGGGTTCTGGTGGGGCTATGGCAGGGCTTATTTCCAGCAGCCAATGAGCCCTATTTTGATGAGTGGGTGGGATCTCGTCAGTCATTGACTTCTGGAGATAAGCCGAGTACTTTAAATCTTGAATCCCTGACTACATAGTGTCTGTGTCCGAGAAAATCGTAAATGAGCGGAGTACAAAAAAAAGCATAAGTGAGAAACGTTTTAAACTGAAAGCGAGACTGAGAGAAGTGTGATTGAGAAAAAGTGCAGCCAAAAGCGAAAAACAGACTATTTAAAAATTTAAAATACAAAGTGGACTCAAATTCTGCTTTTTGAATATGAAAATCTGCTTTTTGGGTTCTACATCAGCAGATCAGTTTGTAAAGAAAATATTACGTCTGATCTGATACCAATCCACTGTTTTAGGTCAGTAATTATAGGATTGGTGCATCCCTAATCACAATATTTAATTTGAGGGTGGTATATTTGATTTTGCGCTTGGATTTGTTCTGCTGATGCTGCTTATTAATGTTTTCCCTTTTCTTCCACCTGCTTTATTTTCACCCATGATGATTTTTATCAAACAATAAAAAACTAAAGTGTCAAAATCAGACTCATGTTGGTTTATATTAGACAAACAATATCTAAAGTATCTGTAACCTAAATTGGGAATTTTTTGTTGTGTTTTTTTTTTTTTGGTTTGTTTCCTGACACAGTGGACTACCTGCCCGTGATCGCAGGTATTGTTGCATTTGTGGTGGTGATCATCTCTATCTTCTTCGTCTTCATCTACTCCATCTACTACAAAAACAACAAGATGGGACGCTACAGCCTACAAGACGCCAAGCCTAATCCCCAAAATGGCGATGTGGCACAGAATGGCAAGGACAGCTCACTTCCCATGAAGAAAATTCCAATGAACCATGTGTAGGATGTGCTTATCTGATTTTTTATTTTTTTTACTCTACACCTTTATTTCACTTAGCACGAGCTTTTCTTGGCTCGGTGAGTGGAGTTTTAATAATTAATTTATTACTTTTTTCCTTATTTGTTTTTGTGCTATATCACTGGAGCCCAGTTTAATTAAACGGATGCATTCTTTTAGCATCAAAGAACAACTGAAAGTTTAAATTTCAGCAGTACTGCCCATCCAGCCCAGCATACAAAATTGGCCATGTCTGAGGGATGAAAGGTCGGGGGAAAGGGATGGGGGAGGGGGTTCACATCATTACTGCTGCAATAGCATCTCTGCTGACGGGTCAAGGTGTCAGCATTAGTGGTGGGCTCACTATATGCTGGTGTAAAGAGGCAGCTGACAACTGCATACATGTCAGAAGGGTCGGGCGCTAGTCTGTTGCATTCCTCGGCCAGTCTGAAGCTGGTGCTAGAGGCAGAAACTACTGTGGATATTGTTACCAGTATCTGAAAGACTGTTCAGATGTTTTTAAAGACTGTATGGTCTTTTTTTTCACTTTGATCTGTGTTTGGTTCTTACTGGTGTCCCTAAGCTGAACCACCAGATGATAACACTGATAATAACTGCATTGTGTGTAAAAGTTAAGGCAATGTTAAATGTGTTTTTTTTTATTTTATTTTTTTAGATTTTTACTGTGCCTTAAAAATCAAACTCATAGTTGTGGATATTTATTTAAATGTTTTGTACATATAAAGTATGAATTATACATTTTTAAATGTTTATAAATATGTAAAAATGTCCTTTTAGAAGTCAGAATGTTTGGGTCAGTTTGAAAACTTAGTGAGCTCTCTACATCGACAGCTTTTTAAGTCATCCTGCGTGTGAGCTGAGAAGAAGCAGGCTGTCTAGACACCTTAAAATGCTGTCTACTAAGGTGCCTTATTCTGAGTGATATTCTGACTAAATAACGAGGAAGCATCCAGTGCTTCCTCAGCAGTGAAGACAATCCCAGCATTCAGTGCAACACAACTTTTCTTACAAAAACTTTAATTATGGGGTGGGGGTGGGGGCATAAACAAATTCTTATTAAATTTAATTTGTATAAAGGTGTTCAGGTAGTTGCCCAGGTAGCAAGGCAGGTCACTAGGTTTTCAGACCCCCATTATGTGTTTCAACCTGATCTCTATCACAGCATCTAAAGCAGATCCAGAGGTTTGTGGACAGGAGCAGGCAATCAAACTGATGCAGAAGCAAACCATTGCAACTAAAGAGCCTCGAACCTTGTTATGCTTGCAGGCTAATTAAAGTGTGTGCACTGCTTTAAAGTATGAGGTTATTTGCACAATACGACCCAAAGTATACAGTGTTTCTGATTTTAATACTCAGCCTATGACTCTTAATTAGGACCATTTTTTTTATTTTAATACTTAGCCTTGACTCTAAAGTTGGACCATTTCTGATTTTAATACTCAGCCTTGATTCTAAATTAGAACCACAATCGAACACAAAAAATGTGAGAGCTGGAATTTCGAATACATCGCATCAAATCTCAGCTTTGCCATCCGGTTGGGCTGGGCGCCTACATGAACAATGATTGGTTCCTTATTTACATTTTCATTTACATTTTCAGCATTTAGCAGACGCTTTTATCCAAAGCGACTTACACAATGAGCGGAACACGATAAGCAATTGAGGGTTAAGGGCCTTGCTCAGGGACCCAACAGTGGCAACTTGGTGGTGGTGGGGCTTGAACCAGCAACCTTCTGTTTACTAGTCCAGTACCTTAACCACTGAGCTATCACTGGCCCTTATAACTGGTGCAATTACGACCTCTGCTGGCTGATTGATGGTGCCTGCACAGAGTTGCGGAATAATGCTGATCAGGGTGTGGCGCTTCATGCACAGTGCCTCGTGCAGGTGAAAAGATGCAGTCGATAATGCTCACGTGTTGGGGGGGGGGGGGGTGTCAGTTGCGAAGGTCCTCAGTCAGCAGTGGAGGGTTGTATTGGATGAGGGGAAGTGTAATGCAATCAGGGTAATTGAATACTGCATATTGTCTCTTTTATTTATCAAAAATAAGAAATCTTTATCGAGATTCTGAACTCCTCAGTTCGAAACCCGGTGTTGCCACCGGTCAGCTGGGCGCCATCTGGCGGGCATAATTGGCAGGGCCTGCAGCAGATACTAATAGGCCTCCGTATCTGCTAGGGCGGGACGACGGGACTATGTGTTGGTAGGATCTTCATAGTCTGTGTAACGACCCTGATTGGCAGAAGAGACACCTGTGCAGAATGCAGGGGCGAGAACAGGAGGGCTGTGCACGTGTCGGAAGAGGCGTGGTCAGCGACATGCTCTCCTCGGATGCAATCGGGTACCCCTCAGCAGCGGAAGACAAATTAACTGCGCTAATTTGGGAGGAAAAATGGGAAGAAAATGCTTTTTTTTTTTTTTAAAGATAACTGGCCATTTTTGCACTCATCTTGAATTACAAAGGTCACAAAGAAGAAAATTGTCAATAGAAATAGAGTGGATTTACAGCAGGATTTCTTAGTGCTCTGTTAATGCAGAGATTGAAGCACAATCCTGGGATTGTAAGCAAGTGTCAAATCGAGTGGTAGTTGGAAAAAGTGGAAGACCACCATTGTGTATTGTTGAATTTCATTGAATTATAGTTATAGTATTGAATTGTAAAGTGCCTTAACAGCC
This sequence comes from Trichomycterus rosablanca, assembly GCF_030014385.1. NCBI lineage: Eukaryota > Metazoa > Chordata > Actinopteri > Siluriformes > Trichomycteridae > Trichomycterus > Trichomycterus rosablanca. The sequence continues at coordinate 37,888,870 of NC_085989.1, read as the reverse complement.
CCATTGTCCCTCATACACTGCAGATGTGGTGACTAGAATTTGGGTTGAAACATGCTGAAGTTGATGGTGTTAAAAGTCCTAGTAAAGAACCTTGGTTGGAAGTATTGAAAGTGGGAAACTGTGCCTGTCTCCATGGGAGTGGTCCTACCCCATTACTGACTGTGTAAACAAAAGTGAGGAAGTGTGACATGTAAGAGCTTTTCCTGCCGGTTTATTAGTGATTGTCTTGAATGTAGATTATGCATTGTTGATTGTAATCATGTATGGAATTTCCTCTGCAACAAGTCTTCCTCTGTAGGAGTTGTTATATATTTTTATTTTTGCTATTTGTAAATGCTGTTGTTGAGACCTGAAACATAAACTTTAAACTTTTTCTATAAGAATAGCAGCAATGCTCTTTTTTTATTACTGTTTGCATGAGTGAAAAGGATACTATGATAAAAGAGTTAGATGGCCTTACCCTTACCCCTATTCTCACCGGATGCATCAGGTATGTGTTGGGTCAAGTGCTGTACTGAAATCAAAAATGTATCCACATTGACACCCAGGCGCTCAAGTGGTGTGAGAGTCTAATATGCTAGCCCACCACCTTGAAGATTCAAGCTGCTTGCCTGACCTGTCACTCAACAAACACAGTTGGGTGTGTCTGGTGAAGAAAAGGTTTGATGAGGTTTTTCCTCATTGCCTTTGCAACGGAGAATCCTGCTGTGTAGTTGAGATACCAGCAAAGGGATGAAAGAATACAGAGACAGAAGCATGCTCCTCCATAAGAACCCACTGCTGGCAGATTTTTTTTTTTTTAAGTGGCCAGGGCTATGACTTGTGTCGGAGGAGGCATATATATCAAATCTATTTTTTGTATTTTATAAAATACACATTATTAGGGTAGTGAACAGCATTTACAAACCCCATTTCTAAAAAAGTTGGGATGTTTTGTAAAACACTAAAAAAGAATCTGTGATTCATTAAATCTCTTGAATTTTTTACTTAACTGATAGATGTAGAAGAATAAACTGATGAAAATAATCACATTTAAAATTTGATTCTTATGACAAACTCAAAAAACAGACGGGGCAAACTAAGAGTGAAATGTTTATAGAATATTCAAGTGAACATTTTCCACAATAAGCAGGTGAATTGGTAATAGACGGAATCATAATTAAGTATTAAAGGAGAATCCACCAAAGGATCAAATGTCTTTATAAGCAATGATGGGTCACGGCTCACTGCCAATCAGTTCAAAAAGAACATTTTTTAGTGAAAGATTGCAATTAATGCTATTTTTCCCATCTACCCTTCATAACATAATACTGTAAAAAGATTTAGGGAATCTTGTGAAAGCTCAATTTGTGTAGGGCAATTGCTAAATGCGTGTGACCTTTGAGCTCTCAGATGGCATTACATGAGAAACCATCATGCAACTGTGATAAATATAGCCACATGGATTTAGGAGTACTTCAGAAAACCACTGTCAAATAACACATGGAGGCATATATTGTGATTGTGATTTTTAAAAAGACATATGCTGACATTAGGGATGTAACGATACACTCTACTCATGATGCGATACGATTCACGATACTGGGTTCACGATACGATTTTTTCCAGATTTTTTTAATTTGCTTTTATTATTTCTCTTTAAATAAAATAAAATACTGTATTTGTGCTTATCTTTTATTTATCTAAATAACGAATGCCCTTTTATTTCTGAGGTAGGTACAAACTATGCTAAATAATGCTTATTGTGTAAAAAAACTGAAATGAAATTTTAAAACAAACCCAACATTATATACTGTAACTAAATGAAAAATACAAATAAATATCCTCACATAAATAAATTTGGCTGGAAAATCTCCTACCTGGCAACTTTGTGGAGTGCCGTCAACCAGGCGAGGTGAATAGCGCCAGTGCCCTCTGCTGTTTAAAGTGAATATCAATTCATCTTAAATGAACAACCGATTCGAATCGTGGCACATGTGCACCGATTTTTTAACTGTCTTGTGGTGTCATTAAGTCCCTAGCTGCCATCAGGGCAACCTCTTTTCCTGGGAAGTCCATGATTATTTTAGCAAGACGATGCCATGCCTTATTCTGTATGCACTACAGTCATAGACTCAGAGTGCGTGTGCTTGACTGGCCTGTTTTTAGTCCAGATCTGTGTCATGAAATGTATGGTGCAGCATAAAGAGGAGAATCAGATAGCGGTGACGAGTCTTAAGCAGCTGAAGTCTTGTATCAATCAAGAATGGAGAACATTTCCACTTGCAAAACTGCAACAATTAGCGTCCTCAGTTTCCAAACCATTAAAAAGTCTCATTAATAAGAAAGCTGATGGAACACAGGGGTGAACAAATTTGTGTCCCAACATTTTTTGAAGTGTGTTGCAGGTATCAAATTCTAAATGTCATTTAAAATAAATAATACAGTGAAAAAATTGGAAATCTTTTCTATCCATGTTCATCTATTAAATAGAAATAATCTTAATATTCTTATTTTTATTGAAGTTTACAAAACGTGTCAGCTTTTTTTGGAAATGGGGTTTGTAGTACAGAGCAGTGAGTTGAGCGATTAACCAAAAACTTCACTGCATTAAACATGAACACACAAATTGGAGACATTAAGGTTGTTGATATATTTTGCTGGTGTTAACCGAAGCACTTTTAGCATAGCTGTTGTGTTTCATTAGGACCACCTGTCTAATGTGCTGTCAAAACAACTTTGACCTGCAGATACATCCTGGTCATCTTTTTAACAGGTAAACAATGAACAAGTGTTGTAAAATAGGCATTGACATACATTTAAGAGGTAGTCCTAATGTTTTGGCTCATCGGTGTAGGTTAAAAACAAAAAGAATTATAGTGAAGTTGTTTGTACAAGTGGGGTGTAATAATAAATCAGAGTTACAAATGTGTACAAAGTATATTATCACATGGTCAGGTGTCATTGTTACTGTATCAAGTAAGATTAGACAGTACAATCTTTTTGACTTCTCTGTGCTCATATACAAAGTGCTAGTTTTACTGCACCCATTTAGTAGAGCCACAGCCATTACAATTATAAAGCTGATTGTGAATTTTCTATCAGATCACTAAATTATAATTGTCATTTTGTATTTTTGTATTTTTAAGCATTTCTTAGTTTACTCTGGGTTAGAGCCTCAGCTAAATGCTGTAAATGTGAGGTTTAGGTTCTATGCTTATCTATACATACCCAAGTCCAAGAAATTGCACATCTGAGTGGGCATCATCTAGACATCTATACGTTTTATTTTTCTGAGACATTTTCTCAACATCAACAAATGAATTGGTGTCCTCAGTTCCCAAATAATTACATAACATTGTTATACAACTTTTTGGAACATACTGCAGTCATCAATTTTAAATGAGAATATATATTTACAAATAACAATAAAGTGTATTATTTTGTTTTTGTACTATTTCTAATGACTACAAGTCAAAAAGGCTTTACAAACTATTGCTGTCAGTTTTTAATACATTAAGGTCACATCTGTCTGGAAACTGTGTTGTGTTTGGAACTGTAGTCTCTTTGCCATGGTCAGGTAAAAAACCCAACATGTCACCTTAAACCTTTAATGGTCTGTTAAACCATTTGGTTGAGCTCACTATGAGTCTAAATACTTGAGTAAAAATAAACTGTATGTAAATAATCTTGTTTGGGCTGTATCTTCTACTTTGTTGGCAGCTGAAAAACCATCCATGAAAGTTGCCTCATTTTTGTGATCATCTCAACTCTTAAACACTGCCATCAAGAAAAAAGCATATCAAGCATAGAGGTGGTAGTATTACCAGATTCATTTTATGAACAATGGTTTGGGGTTACTTGACCATAAGATTGCAAGACATCTTGATCTAAAATGTGCATTACTATGGAGTACGCTTTGTGACTGTAACAGCCTCCACTCCTCTGGGAAAGCTTTCCACAGGTCTTCAGAGTGGGGCTTTGAAATTTTTAAGAGAACAGTGATTTCAAATGTGGTTAATGAAATTGAAACTCACACAGTCCTGCTGAAAAGCATAAGCAATTTATTATATGTTTATTTTTACACGTTAGCTGTGAGTGTGGCTAAAATCCCCTAAACTCACTTACAAAGAAAGGTTTCCACATACTATTGGCCAAACGTGTATTAGGTGTACAGTATTTATATTTTTGACCCAGCAGATTTTGCCATAATTCTAGAAAAGCCATAATAACTAAATGAAAGAACTGTGTTAGTTCTTCAGTCACAAATCTGTGGGATCCAAATACTGCCATGACGTAGATCATATAGCCAAACATATGTGGACACCTGATTTAATTATTAAGTTCAGGTGTTTCAGCCTCTCCACTGCTACAAGTTCTATAAAAACAACTTATAAAAAATTAAACACTTTGTGGTGACAGTTTGGATAAAGCCATTTCTAGTTCTATCATGACTGCCCTTGTGAGCAAATCAGGGTCCATACATTCATGGTTTGATAAGTTTGATAAAAATGGCACTTCACATTTTTTTTGGGATGAATTGGAATGATAATTGTGAGCCAGGCCTTCTGTGTCCTAAGAAATGCTCCTTCAACAAAATGGGCACAAATTCACCACAGACACACCTTAAAATCCTGTAGAAAGCTTTTTCTGAAGGCATGTTATTGGCTATGGTTATAGAGTAAGAGTTCCAGCCTGCTTATGGTCAGGTGTCCACATACAGTTGATCACATGTCTCTTCCAAGCTCATGTGAACTGTTGACTTAAGTGAATAATGGTTGATGGCAGCACTGTTGCCTCACAGCAAGTGGAGCGATCCGGGTCATTTCTGTGAGGAGTTTGCATGATCCTACAACACTTCAAAGACGTTTTGGCACCAAAGACACCAAGCAATGAAGTGTTTCAGGTGTTACAGTGGCTTGCAAAAGTATTCATACCCCTTGAACTTTTCCATATTTTGTCACATTACAACCACAAACATAAATATATTTCACTGGAATTTAATGTGAAAGACCAACACAAAGTGGTATACAATTGTGAAGTGGAACGAAAGTTATACATGATTCAAAACATTTTTTACAAATAAAAAACTGAAAAGTGCGGTGTGCAAAAGTATCCAGCCCCCCTGAGTCAATACTTTGTGGAACCACCTTTTGCTGCAATTACAGCTGCAAGTCTTTTAGGGTATGTCTCCACCAGCTTTGCACATCTAGTGACTGACATTTTTGCCCATTCTTCTTTGCAAAACAGCTCAAGCTCAGTCAGATTAGATGGAGAGCGTTTGTGAACAGCAGTTTTCAGATCTTGCCACAAATTCTCGATTGGGTTTAGGTCTGGACTTTGACTGGGCCATTCTAACACATGAATATGTTTTGTTTTAAACCATTCCATTGTAGCCCTGGCTTTATGTTTAGGGTCGTTGTCCTGCTGGAAGGTGAACCTCCGCCCCAGTCTCAAGTCTTTTGCACACTCCAACAGGTTTTCTTCCAAGATTGCCCTGTATTTGGCTCCATCCATCTTCCCATCAACTTTGACCAACTTCCCTGTCCCTGCTGAAGAGAAGCAGCCCCAGAGCATGATGCTACCACCACCATATTTGACAGTGGGGATGGTGTGTTCAGAGTGATGTGCAGTGTTAATTCTCCGCCTCACATAGCGTTTTGCATTTAGGCCAAAAAGTTCAATTTTGGTCTCATCTGACCAAAGCACCTTGTTCCACATGTTTTCTGTGTCCCCAACATGGCTTCTGGCAAACTGCAAACGGGACTTTTTATGGTTTTCTTTTAACAAAGGCTTTCTTCTTGCCACTCTTCCATAAAGACCACATTTGTGCAGTGCACGACTAATAGTTGTCCTGTGGACAGATTCCCCCACCTGAGCTGTGGATCTCTGCATTTCGTCGAGAGTCACCATGGGCCTCTTGGCTGCATCTCTGATCAGTGCTCTCCTTGTTCGGCCTGTAAGTTTAGGTGGACGGCCTTGTCTTGGTAGGTTTACAGTTGTGCCATATTCTTTCCATTTCCGGATAATGGATTGAACAGTGCTCCGTGAGATGTTCAAAGCTTGGGAAATCTTTTTATAGTTTAAGCCTGCTTTAAACTTCTTCACAACCTTATTCCTGACCTGTCTGGTGTGTTCTTTGGACTTCATAATGATGTTTACTCCCCAATATTCTCTTAACCAACCTCTGAGGCCGTCACGGAGCAGCTGTATTTGTACTGAGATTAGATTACACACAGGTGGACTCTTTTTAGTCATTAGCAGTCATCAGGCAACTTCTGAATGCAATTGGTTGCACTCAGAGAAAAGGGGGCTGGATACTTTTGCACACCGCACTTTTCAGTTTTTAATTTGTAAAAATTTTTTTGAATCATGTATAATTTTCCTTCCACTTCACAATTGTATACCACTTTGTGTTGGTCTTTCACATTAAATTCCAGTGAAATATATTTATGTTTGTGGTTGTAATGTGACAAAATATGGAAAAGTTCAAGGGGTATGAATACTTTTGCAAGCCACTGTATTTTGTCCCATTCTTCCTGCTGTAGAGGGAGAGATATGCAAATCCCTTCCAATTTTCTTACATATTTGTTGACAAACTAAAGATCCTCTGCCCATCTCAAAAAATAATTTGCTTTTTGTGGATACTGCTTCCTTTTTTTTACGAAATAATAATTACAATCATATGTTGACATCACCTGTATGAAATCTCATCATTTAGTTTTTTTTACCTTATTATTAGCTCTAAAAGGCTCCTGTCCCAACTTTTTGGAATGTTTTGTGCAGGAATGGAGGTATATTAACAAATAAAATGACGTTGAACAGACAGAACATGAAATATTTTGGGTTCATTCGATCTGCAGTGACATAAAAGTCAAAGTAAATGTCAGAAACACTGGTTTTTCCATTGCATTTTGCATACTGTCCCAACTTTTTCTGATCTGTGGGTGCATTATTACTTTTATTATTAGTATTGCCATGAAAGCTCATTGTGCCTAGGTGGTCTATCACGCTAGCTTACCACCTCTGAGATCAGGGTTCGAATTTCAGCAATGCTATCAACCAGGTAAGTGCCTACATGTACATGATTGGCTGACTTGCCGTAACCCTGACTTGGATAATGTGGTTGATTAAAATGAAAAATGAAAGCTCATAAAAACTTTACCACTTAAACCATTGGTGAAATTGCTGCTGTTTTGTATTTTTCTGTTGAATTTAATACAGTATTGTTTATTACAAAGCTTTTGATCAGCATTACAAGTTAAGTTTGTTTAATATTTTGTATTTCATCTGATTCTCTTTTTATTAGGCAGGTGTCCGCTTGAGCTCAGACCTCCTGAAGTGGTGGTGGAGTATGGATCTTCATTTTCGGCAGACTGTTTCACTACCAGCGGTGAGGGAATAGGTTGGACAGTGTCTCAGGGAGCAGTGGAAATAATGGATAGTGTCCAGTCCGTTACTTGGACAGTGAAGAGCCTCGTGCAGTGGGACATAAAGCCATTTTGCTTTACTTCTGTGATGGAAAGGTTGTGCTCGCTCAGCCTCCCAGTCACTGTTTACAGTAAGTTGTTCTTTATTAGTAGTTTATATGGCTTGATTAGGTAATGACCGTCCAGACACAAATTGCCTAGTATTATTGTGCACTGCCAGTGTGTTGTAAGCCATTTTTTCTGTTTGTAATTGTAAGTTTACTTCTGGATTCAAAGCTAGGCTTACCTGCATGATATGCCTATAAAAAAATTCTGCTTTTAATTTTTTAAGCTTTCCATTGTCTGGCCCTGGCTTATGTTTGAGAGTTCTTACACCCTTATTTTCCCTCTTGCTCCCTTGTTTTCTGGTGGCAGGTTCGTCTCTACGCCTCTCACTAAACTGTCCTCATTTCTTACAGTGCTATAGCTCCTGAGCTCTTAAACAATTATTAATTGTTAGATGATTTTAACATGCAAATCAGAAATAGGTCAGTGTGTTAATAGACCTACACTAAAACCGCACATTTCTGTCCATCCATTAAAAAGCACATGGCAGCATCCAAGCTCTAAACTAGAAATCACATTTTTTGTGTGTTTTTTGTGACAGAGCTTCTGGAGTTTTGTTGGTTATGGAGTACTAGTGCTGGCCGGTAGCACAGCATAGTTAAAAAAAACAGCTTTAGTAGGCAGCAAATCATATAATAATGCTGTTAACAAGTTAACCAGGCAGTGTTAGAAAATGAGAGAGGCTTCTGTGATATGTTGAACAAAATAAACAAAAGCAGATGGTGGATGAAGGAGGAAGACCAAATATTCACCGGAACATGGAGGATGAAGAGTGGGAGACCAAATATGCACCAGAAGAACCTGCCAAAGAAAGGAGGCATGTCGGCAGTTTAGAACAGACTATAACCCTATACACTGCACGGTTTGTCGAGCCACAGCTGTTGCAAACAACAGCATTATGAACGCAGTAACAATCCACATACGCAAGGACACGACTCCTCTATAGACAGTCGAAAAGAAGCGTTCAGAGCAATAATTAAAACAGTGGATTCCAGGTATGTCTCACGGGGTGAAAATATTTCAGGCTAGTTTCTAAATCAAGGTTATAAGTGAACTGGAAACATAGATATTTAAAGTCATTCATTTTTCTACAACAGACCTTTGGTCAAGTTGTTCAGTGGAGTTTGAAGGGTAATTGTACAATATTTAATTACTTATGACAGTAGAATAAGCCACAGACATATAAAAAGTCATATCGTGAAATACTGAGAAACTGCCAGAATCTTAAAAAATACAGTGAATCAAATTTTTTGTCATATCGCCCAGCCGTATGGAGTACTATATCAGAATATCACAAATCCATGAAGAGAAAGGCTATAAAATCTCAGCACCACACTAAGATGAAAGTGCCAGTTCTTTGTCAAGGTTATAATGATTCAGTTAATGTCAGTAGGCCAAGAAACTGACTTTTTTTGGTAGCCATAAGCAATTACAAAAAACCCAAAATAAATAATCAGGCAAAATAAGAATATATCAGATGAAGCTACAAATACAGAAGGATATAAAAAAAAAAAAGATAATCGGTAAGGCCAGAAGTATATGGATGCCTGACCATGAGCTTGTTAGACACCCCAATCCAAAAATATAGTCATTAGTATGGAGTTTGCGGATATAAAGGCCTCCACTCATCTATAATTTGTTGTCATTTGATTAAAATACTATTTGTAAGGTCAGGAACTGGCACTGGCATTGTTTTGTCATGCAAGCAATAGGTTCCCTGCAGGTAATTGTACTTCTCTTAAACAAAAGCATGTCTATGCACATCTGAAGGTTTTATTTCCCAACAGAAACTCCAGACAAGGTGTCCATCAGCACCGTGAGTCACATAGGGCCGATGACTGAAAGCTTGCAGTACGAGCTCCAGTGTGACGTTCAGAATGTGGCTCCTGTTCACCTCCTCACCGTGAACTGGTACAAAGGTCATCATCTAGTGGCAAAAACCTCCTTCTCTGATTCCACCAAGACCCCAGTGAACCAATCTACGATATTCCACATCACTGTGAACAGAGTCGACGACGGAGCTCAGTACAGGTGTGAAGCTGAGCTGCAAGTGAGCAGGAATAGACCTGGAGCTCAGCCTACTTTCAAAGTGTCATCGCAGGTTCTTGGACTTACTGTACATTGTACGTTTTTGAACTAAACACCTACTAAAGGATTATTTAAATGATAATGGTATGTTTTGGTGTTGTGTGCATGTTATAAAGCATTCTCTGTTTACCCCAGACAGTCCACTGGTTTCCAATCTTGTCGAGGTTGTTAATGAGACGGCTGAAGACGACACATTGAACTGCACGGTTATTGCGAATCCTCCTCCATGGTATGTGTGGCGCTCGACCAATCTGGAGAAGGAAATAAACGCGGGATTACCTGTCCTCGTCGTATCGTCTCTGAGTTCAGGGAACTACACTTGCACGGCCACAAACAGGCTCGGCAGTGTCAGCAAGCTCTTCATTGTTCAAACCAAACCTAAAGGTAAGTACTTTTGATTTGAGGCTTATATGTTAGTTTGTCAAACCCAATTTCCCAACTTTTTTCAATTTGTTCCCAATTTAGTCATATCCAGGTCCCAAATGCTTTTCTATTTCTTTCTTTACTGCTGCTGACCTCCACTCCTAAGGACGGCCATAACTAACACATGTCCCCTCCGACAAGTGTGCAGTAGCCAGCGGCTTTTTTTCACCTGAATGGTGAGAGTCATGCTCCGATCTCCATTCCCACCCCTTCACCACCCAACCACTGCTGGCTGAACAATGCAGGTTCCGTCAATCAGCCAGCAGAGGTCATAATTACAACAGCCATGAGGAATCCCCTCCAGCATTCCCACCCTCAGACGAGTCAATCATTGTCCGTATAGGCGAACACCCTGCCAGTAGCAGAGCTGAGACTCAAACCTGTGATCTTGAGATTCCAGCTCTGGTTTGCTAGCATGTTTTACCACTGCGCCATACTTACCGAATTTTTACAGAATCATATGAAGGATCATTCTATGCATTCTGTATTTTCTGTTCTTTATTGTTATTCACAACTACACTACAAAATGCCCAGGCGGCACAGCGGGATATTCCGCCAGCACACCAGCGCTGAGATTCTGAACCTCCCGGTTCGAATCTCAGCTCTGCTACCGGTTGGCTGGGTGCCATCTAGCGGGCACAATTGGCAGTGCTTGCAGCAGACAAAATTGGCCATCGAGTTTGCTGGGTGGGACCGGACTAATAAAGTGGATGGAGGCTTTATACGCTGGTTATCACCCTGGTTAGCAGACCGAGGTGCCTGTGCAGAAGTGCAGGATCTTCAAAGAGAAAGAAGGGGTTGAGGGACTGCATACATGACGGAGGGAGCGTAGGGCAGGCAAATATACCCTTCTCAGAAGACGCTAAATCAGGAGATAAAGGGTGTAAGGCATAAATCAATAGAAAGCACCATATAAAAGGCACATCCTATTTAGATAGATAGATAGATAGATAGATAGATAGATAGATAGATAGATAGATAGATAGATAGATAGATAGATAGATAGAGTGTATCACAAAAGTGAGTACACCCCTCACATTTCTGCAGATATTTAAGTATATCTTTTCATGGGACAACACTGACAAAATGACACTTTGACACAATGAAAAGTAGTCTGTGTGCAGCTTATATAACAGTGTAAATTTATTCTTCCCTCAAAATAACTCAATATACAGCCATTAATGTCTAAACCACCGGCAACAAAAGTGAGTACACCCCTTAGTGAAAGTTCCTGAAGTGTCAATATTTTGTGTGGCCACCATTATTTCCCAGAACTGCCTTAACTCTCCTGGGCATGGAGTTTACCAGAGCTTCACAGGTTGCCACTGGAATGCTTTTCCACTCCTCCATGACGTCATCACGGAGCTGGCGGATATTCGAGACTTTGCGCTCCTCCACCTTCCGCTTGAGGATGCCCCAAAGATGTTCTATTGGGTTTAGGTCTGGAGACATGCTTGGCCAGTCCATCACCTTTACCCTCAGCCTCTTCAATAAAGCAGTGGTCGTCTTAGAGGTGTGTTTGGGGTCATTATCATGCTGGAACACTGCCCTGCGACCCAGTTTCCGGAGGGAGGGGATCATGCTCTGCTTCAGTATTTCACAGTACATATTGGAGTTCATGTGTCCCTCAATGAAATGTAACTCCCCAACACCTGCTGCACTCATGCAGCCCCAGACCATGGCATTCCCACCACCATGCTTGACTGTAGGCATGACACACTTATCTTTGTACTCCTCACCTGATTGCCGCCACACATGCTTGAGACCATCTGAACCAAACAAATTAATCTTGGTCTCATCAGACCATAGGACATGGTTCCAGTAATCCATGTCCTTTGTTGACATGTCTTCAGCAAACTGTTTGCGGGCTTTCTTGTGTAGAGACTTCAGAAGAGGCTTCCTTCTGGGGTGACAGCCATGCAGACCAATTTGATGTAGTGTGCGGCGTATGGTCTGAGCACTGACAGGCTGACCCCCCACCTTTTCAATCTCTGCAGCAATGCTGACAGCACTCCTGCGCCTATCTTTCAAAGACAGCAGTTGGATGTGACGCTGAGCACGTGCACTCAGCTTCTTTGGACGACCAACGCGAGGTCTGTTCTGAGTGGACCCTGCTCTTTTAAAACGCTGGATGATCTTGGCCACTGTGCTGCAGCTCAGTTTCAGGGTGTTGGCAATCTTCTTGTAGCCTTGGCCATCTTCATGTAGCACAACAATTCGTCTTTTAAGATCCTCAGAGAGTTCTTTGCCATGAGGTGCCATGTTGGAACTTTCAGTGACCAGTATGAGAGAGTGTGAGAGCTGTACTACTAAATTGAACACACCTGCTCCCTATGCACACCTGAGACCTAGTAACACTAACAAATCACATGACATTTTGGAGGGAAAATGACAAGCAGTGCTCAATTTGGACATTTAGGGGTGTAGTCTCTTAGGGGTGTACTCACTTTTGTTGCCGGTGGTTTAGACATTAATGGCTGTATTTTGAGTTATTTTGAGGGAAGAATAAATTTACACTGTTATATAAGCTGCACACAGACTACTTTTCATTGTGTCAAAGTGTCATTTTGTCAGTGTTGTCCCATGAAAAGATATACTTAAATATCTGCAGAAATGTGAGGGGTGTACTCAGTTTTGTGATACACTGTAGATAGATAGATAGATAGATAGATAGATAGATAGATAGATAGATAGATAGATAGATAGATAGATAGATAGATAGATAGATAGATAGATACTTCATTAATCCCGAAGGAAATTAAGACCTCAAGTTACATAAATCAAAAGTCAAAAGTAATAGTACACACTACAGAGATTCACATTATACAAACAAGTATCTGTATAATCACAACAACACTCAGACAACACACTACAACAACAGGACCTGAGGGTACATATGGAGGTGTTATTTTGGTTAACATTGTAAGGCTGCTATAGATTAGGGCTGGTTATCGCCACTAATTTCCTGGATCGATTCGATTCCGATTCACAAGGTCCCGATTCGATTCGATCTTCGATTTTCGATTCGATTTTCGATTCAACACAGTTAGGCATATTTGAGTTACATTAACAGGTTTTGTTTAAATATGTACAGATGTACAGAGAACGAATGTGATAATTGTACAAAGAACACTCATTATTAAAAATATTTGTTTTTACATAAATAAGTAATCCACAACAAAAAACAGTAACATTAATTTTTTTTATTAATATTATTTTATATGTCTGACACACTACAATAGTGTATGTGTAATGTAAACATACACCTGGCTGTTGCACAGCTTATGCCAAGTTCACACTACACAACCTTCTGATTTGCCGGGTCGCTGTACAGTTCACACTGCATGACTGATGGGCATACCTGTCAAGTTTTGGATTTAAAAATAAGGGAAATTTTCCGCCACAAGAAATCTAAAATAACCACCTGTGAACCACTTACAAACTGCAATTAGATGATCAGAATCTGATAGGCCTACCTTTGTTGACACTGAAATGCTGTGGACATTCCTACATATGTAATTCTTATAATACAGCCTAAATGAAAACACAGTTACAAACCTTACAGAATGCATAACTCTGCCCCATCCTGCTCCTCTTTAGAAAGGTAAATTCGATGTCCCATTTCTCTAGATATTTACATGCAGTCTTTACTTTTTTGGCAGGAATGCCCTCTCCCTGCCCTCTCCCTCCTTGCATCCATCCATCTCTCCCTGTTCCAGGTTTGTTCCCGCTGTCCGCACTAACCTCGTGAGAACTGCCACTTGCAGCAGCCTGGGTGGCAGTTCTCACGAGGTTAGTGACATTTCAGTTTGGAGAGGCACAGGAATGTTTTTTAAAATTATAATTAGTGATGGGAATTCCGGCTCTTTTTAGAGAGCCGGTTCTTTTGGCTCGGCTCACTGAAAAGAGCCGGCTCTTTCGGCTCCCAAGTGGCTCCTTAGATTTTTTTGTTCCTTAAATTAAATTATTACCAAATTACATTGTCAAACCTTATCAAGTTTTCTCTCTCTCTCTCTCTCTCTCTCTCTCTCGCTCTCTCTCTCTCTCTCTCCTCTGTTCGTGTGCACACCGCTACGCATCTTGACCAATCATGTGCGGCTTTAACAGAAAAAAAACCCGGAAAAAAAAAACGAATCGTATCCCGTCGTTCACTTTAAAGAGCCGACTCTTAGAGCCGGATCGTTCGCGACCGACCCTTCACTAATTATAATATAATACGGGAAATGTACGGGAAAATACTAATACGGGAGGACGGCGGGAAAGAGGGGTAAAATACGGTAGTTTCCCGGCCAAAACGGGAGACTTGACAGCAGCCCCGGTTCTGGACTGCTTTGCTTGGGGGGGCAGTAAAACCTAATGAGGGGGCATGTTGATAGTCATGTTTTTGAAGCCAGAAATATATTCAAGGCTTGATTTGTGCATGAATGATGACAGCCAAGCTATTGATACTGGCTTAAAGTGATGTATGAGGTAAAGAAATAAAAATGCATGTTTTCGAACTTAAACTTAAAACCCAATGATTAAAAAATACATGTTGATTATGTAAATGGAGAAAAAAGATTATCTAATTGTATTTCATTTTAATACGCCCCTTAATTAAATTGCCATTAGTTCATTAGCCTAACCGCTAACGGCTAATAAAATAATTTAAGCAACACCTATGTAAGAGGTAAGTAACATTAAAGCAACGAAAAACCACAGTTAAGCAAATATTACCATGTGGAAGTCAGTTTAAACTCAGAAGAGTGTTTACCAGTATACCTGCCTCTCGCTCACACTAACAGAACATATACTGCCGAACTGAACTGTTTGGGGCAGTCTGCCGATTTTTATATGACTCAAAGAGCCAATCAGGAATAAGCAAGGAAATATCTTCACACTGTAAAACAAAATGCATTTTTGTGATTGGTTCAGAGATAATTTTAAAAATAGCCGTTGCTTGCATTGTGCTTGGGGGGGCAAAGACACAATTTGGGGGGGGGGGGGGGGGGGGGGGCAATGCCCCCCTCAGCCCCCCCCTAGCGCCGGCCCTGCTTGACAGGTATGCTGATGGGTGATGAGGGGGTTTCACATCTACACCATCTATCACCAGGAGGAATCTCAGATGAGTCTGTCTGGTCTCCCAAACCACGTTTTGTCACAAAAACACACGTGAGAAGTGACGAGGGGTTTAATGAAACCACGTCCTAAAATACACTCCAACAAGTAGCGAGCGATCAAAGTTTGTGCGCTGATGAGCAGCGTAATATCAAAGAGAAAAAAATAAAGGAATCTGAGTGGATTTGGCAACACGACTAATGCCAAGTTCACACTACACGACTTTCCCAGTCGTCAGGTCGCTGTACAGTTCACACTACACGACTGAATCTCTTGCACTCGGGAGTCTTTCAGTCAGTGTATATTTCACACTACACGACTGATCGGCGATCGGGGGTTTCACACTACACGATTCATCACCAACTGGAATCGCAGGTGAACTTCTCTACGTTTAGTCACGAGAACAAACGCGAGAAGTGACCAATGGTTTAATGATACCACGTCCAAAAATGCACGTCAACAAGTAGCGAGTGATCAAAGTTTGTGAGCTGATGTGCAGCGTAAAATCAAAGAGGAAAATAAATGAATCTGAGTGGATTTGGCAACACAAACAGTATAGATGGTTCTGTAGTAAGTTGGAGGTTAAGTAATAATTTTGTAATGCAGCGTGGGTGTTATGTTTTGTAGAGGATCAAATCAGAAATACTGTAAAACGTGTGTGTGCCGGTGTATCCTGATATAAACTATATCCTCTCCTGCATTTCCCCTCACGCTGTATCCTGCGTTCTCATTGGCTGTTCGACATGTCACTCATTTCCAGTCGTACATCTGAGATCAGATATCTGGCTTGCTAGAAAACTCGATCCAGTCGCCGAGCGCTCGGCGAGCCGGTCGGGTCGAGTTGTTGGATAGTTCACACTTAGCGACTGAGAGCCGAGTTTTGATCGCCGAGCGAACGCTGAGTTGCTCCCGACCCGGAAAATCAATCGCCGACCAGTCGCCGAGCGAAATCTGGCCAAAAATCGTGTAGTGTGAACTAGGCAGCTGTTTCACATTGATTAAGAGCCGAGTTGCTCCCGAGCCGGCAAATCTAGCGCAGACCAGTCGCCGAAAATCAGGGCAGAAATCATGTAGTGGGAACCAGGCATAACTTGAGCTTCTGCCATGCTGAACTGATGTGCAGGTCAGATCTCGTTGCACGAAAAAACAGCGGCTGGTCACGCGAGATTAAAGAAGGTAACAGATTTCCGTGTACACCGTAAAAAGGGGCTCATTTAAAAGATCGATCTCGCGTTTATATGAATCGATATCGGATCATTCAAATAAAGATCGATTCGAATCGAAAAATCGATTTTATAAACCCACTCCTAGTATAGATTATAAATTAAAAGTTAGAACTGTGAAATATAACTTATAACCTAAATTATAAAGTGAACCACAGTGCAAATATAAGAAAATGTGCAGATTAATGTACAAAGGTGCGGATGTGCCTGTCTGCAGTGCCCACAAATGTGAACACACACTTTCATATTGTTTCATATTTCTTTCATATTGTCTTTTTGATTGTTCCTCATTCCTGTCCAGCTGTGAATTATAAAGCCCATACTCTTTCAGAAAATCAAGATTTTAAAGAATGCTTGTCAAAATTGTTCTTCATTTAGTCAATTCAGCATTCATGAGGTCAGGTTTTTTTGGAGAGGAAGACCTGTCTTTGCAATCAACACTTTACTTCATCCTTCATTCATTTTGTCCACTGGGGTTGAGGTTGAGGCGCTAGTGCACAGCTGTGCTGGAAAAGTTACCACAATCTTGGAAGCATATCGTTGGTTTTATATAATTTATCTACCTGTTAGCAATTTCAGGGACTAAAACACTTGAACTTAATCATTTGGAGGGTGTCCACATATTTAATACATATAATGTATTAGTCTAGCCACTAGGGCTGCCCCCTTTGTTTAAAGTACCTTTTGGTGGGTTTATGTTTAGGTTGAAAACCACTGCAGTAAAACACGGATGCTGCAGCTTGTGCATTACAAAAATCCAGCTTGTACATGTAACTCAAGCTAAAACACCCACATTGTCTGACTCACTGCTTGTTTTCCAAGTTTTTTCACTTGTGACTATGCTTCACTTATATTTTTAGCCTTGTATTGTAATCATGTGAATGTCAGCAGATAGCAGAATGTGGACGACAAAAAGACATTTCTGTTTTACACTGATCAGCCATAACATTAAAATCACCTCCTTCTTTCCACATTTACTGTCTATTTTATCAGCTCCACTTGCCATATAGAAGCACTTTGTAGTTCTACAATTACTGACTGTAGTCCATCTGTTTCTCCGCATGCTTTTTTTAACCTGCTTTCACTCTGTTCTTCAATGGTCAGGACCTCCACAGGACCACCACAGAGCAGGTATTATTTAGGTGGTGGATGATTCTCAGCACTGCAGCGACACTGACATGGTGGTGGTGTGTTAGTGTGTGTTGTGCTGGTATGAACGGATAAGACACAGCAATGCTGATGGAGTTTTTAAATACTGTGTCCACTCACTGTCCACTCTATTAAACACTTCTACCTAGTTGGTTCACCTTGTAGATGTAAAGTCAGAGACGATCGCTCATCTATTACTGCTGTTTGAGTTGGTCATTTTCTAGACCATCAGTGGTCACAGGACGCTGCCCACAGGGTACTGTTGGCTGGATGTTTTTGGTTAATGGACTATTCTCAGTCCAGCAGTGGCAGTGAGGTGTTTCAAAACTCCATCAGCATTGCTGTGTCTTATCCACTCATACCAGCACAACACACAAACACACCACCACCATGTCATTGTCACTGCAGTGCTGAAAATGATCCACCACCTAAATAATACCTGCTCTGTAGTGTTCCTCTGAGAGTCCTGACCATTGAAGAACAGCATGGAAGGGGGCTAACAAAGCATGCAGAGAAACAGATAGACTACAGTCAGTAATTGTAGAATTACAAAGTGCTCCTATCTGGTAAGTGGAGCTGATAAAATGGGAGTGTAGAAACAAGGAGGTGGTTTTAATGTTATTGTTCCTCCTGAGCTAAAACAATGTGGATAAAATACTGTTTCTAAATATTATTATCACTGTTTTTTTGATAGGTGGAAACCGCACCATTTTCTGGGCTGTCGTTGGACCGTTTGTTGGTTTGGCTCTGGTGATGATTGTTGGCTACGCATTCAGAAAGAGGACTGAAAAGAACTGAGCCATCATGAAGCCATGTCAGACATTTTTACAAAACTGTGAGTGTACATACAGGACGATCACCTGTTCTTAAAGAGATCAGCTATGTTTACTACTTCAGAGACAATCAACTGAATCAGGCCTTTGGGTTCAGCTCAAACCTCGTGATTTAATCACGCGTGAATTAGCACCACTGTTCCATGTATTTTTTTTTAATGTATCTAACCTTGGTACGTCAGTCTTTATCAGATCTGGAGCTCCATGTTTTCTACTGTGAATATATGAATGTGCCTTAGCAGGCCAGATAAACGGCAGCAGGTGACAATATTCTGTCTTGAATTCTTTATTTTATTTATCTCATATTGAAGTTGTTTTATTTATTAAACATACTTATTATCTGTGATGTCAAAGTCTGGTTGTAAACTGGTTTATTCAGTGGGCAGGGTCGGGTTGACTCAGTGGTTGATCTGTAGGTTGGGGGTTTGGTTCCCAGCTCTGTTCAGCTGCCACAGTTGGACCACTAAAAGAAACTTGACTTTTTTTATTTCATTATTTGTTTTATTTTATTTTCTTTAAACTGTAAGTTGTTTTGATTAAAAACTCCTGCCAAATGCTAAAAGTTGCCAAATTGTTCTTCAGCATAAACCTAGGAAAGAGTTTTTACATTTTATGTCAGGCTCAAGTATCTATTTTTATGTATAATTATATGAATATGTAACCCCTGTCTTTAATTATATCAAGTCTTTAACCTTCAAAGCTGCCTTTAAACTGAACCTTCTATGATTGTTTAAAGCAGTGGTCCCCAACCACCAGGCCGCGGACCGATACCGGTCCGTGGGTCATTTATTACCGGGCCGCACAGAAAGAATGAATAATTAGAGTTTTCACTGCTTCTATTTCAGGTGCTATTGTCACCCCTAGATGGAACCAGTGTCTCATTGCAGCGAAAAAAGCTCATTTTACATAGTTTGTGAGCAATATTATTAAATTCTCCCTTCCCTGCCGATCTGTGAAATTATATCTTATATGAAACCGGTCCATGGTGCAAAAAAGGTTGGGAAACGCTGCATTACTATAAGTAGTCCATCCTCAGTGAATCACTCCTGTCCTGTTTTTACAGTTGCATTTGTTAATTATTGTGAACTTTCTTTGTTTATATATATTTTTGTTTATGCATTTTTAGCGCATCCAATTGCCCGATTGCGTCATGCTTCCTCTCCACTAATGCTGACCCCACTCTGATTTGAGGAGAACGAAGCTAACCCACGTCCCCTCCGACACATGCATACGGGCAGCAGCCGTATGCATTTTGTCACCCACAATAGGCGAGTGCAATGCGAATCAGCCTTGTGTACAGAGAGACACACCCTGATCCCCACTCTTTCCCTGCCTCTGTGCAGGCGCCATCAATCAGCCAGCAGAGGTCGTAGTGCATCAGTTACAAGGAGTCTCTATCCGGCTTAATAACCCACCCCTATATGAACAACAGGCCAATCGTTGTTCATGTAGCCACTCAGCCCAGTTGGATGGCAGAGCTGAGATCGGATACGATATATTCTAAATCCCAGCGCTAGCGTGTGTTTTTACCACTGCGCCACCTGAGTGGCCATTGTGAACTTTCTAATAGATAATTTAATCGTTGGCACCCGGGTGATGCATTGTTAAATTGCGCTAGCTCACTACCACTGGGATTCAGAGTTCCACTCCCCAGTGGTGCTATTGGACAGTTGTGTGTGTACATACAGACATTAAAAATTTATTACTCATACAGTAAAGTGTCATGCTCTGTTAAAATGTACTCATTTGTTGTAGCTTAGTAACTTTTCGCATTTCTGAGCCTGTTCATAGTGCCTTACTTAGTGTAATTATTAATAAATGTAATAGTGGATGTATCTGGTTCATGAAGTGTAATGACTGGGTGAGTATGCAGGACACAAGTGTACAGATGTCCTGAATACAAATCAAGAAACACTAGACCAATAACAAAGACAAAATTTTATGCTGAGATACAATAACTGCTAATGCTACACACTTAGCAAATAATCCCTATGCTAAGCTAAGTGCTAAACTAGGAAAGACCATAGACATTTATGTTTATAGACTGCTAGAGCTATCCACTAATGCTAAACATTTAGGAACAAATAAACTACTCCCTACACTAAACTAACCACTAATGCTAATTATTAATGCTAAACATTGAGAACATTGGAACTAATCCCTAAGCTAAGCTAATCATCTCCTAGTAAAGAAAAGAGCTAACTGTGACTCAAGATTTTAAATCAAGATGTTAAAGAATGCCTATAAAAATGTGGCTTTATTTAGTTAAACCAGCATTTGTGAGGTCAGCTTTTGCTGGAATGGTTAAACTAGGAACAAACATGAGCTACCCTATGCTAATGCTGACAATCTAATCTAAACCTAACTAAACCACAGACTGTGAAAAACACAAGACTACAGAGGAACACTAGGAAACCACAAGAGAGACAAGGAACATGGGAGAAAGGAGCGCAAACTGAATAAAGTCAGAACACGAGGAATCATTAATACCAGAGAAGGGAACAGAACTGAGAGAGTGATATATACACAAACCAACCAGGGGAGAAATGTGGAACAGATGGTCATAATGGACCAAAGAATGAATCAGAGGAAAAGGGTGGTAGCGAGTGAGTGAGGGGTGAAAAAAACAGTCCATACACATGCCACAGGGAGGACTGGGACTGGAACATTAACCATGTTAGCAATACAGACAGGTCCACAGCCCTGAAAGTAGTTGAAGGACTAGCTAATGGCAACAAGCCTTCCTAAAACAAATCACTGCTTACTGTGAGAAACACAATTTTTGACTAGTACAGCCTAAACAAGCCTAAGCCATCTTCCTTGGTTAAACCACCTTTATCTTTCTTTTTTTCCTCTTTTTCTCCAATTTTCTCCCCTAATCTAGTCGTATCCAATTACTCTGATTGTGTTACACATCACCTCTACCAATACAACCCTCACTGCTGACTGAGGAGCCTTGCAACTGACACACGCCCCCTCCGACATGTGTGCAGTACCGACTGCATCTTTTTACCTGCACAAGGAGAGTTCATATGCAGATCAGCCTTGTGCACGGAGAGCCACACCCTGATCAGTATTATTCCTCAACCCTGTGCAGGCGCCATCAATCAGCCAGCAGAGGTCGCAATTGCACCCGTTATTAGGAACCCGGTTGGGCTTTTCCCACCCTGTGAACAACAGCCAATCATTGTTTTTGTAGGAGGCGGATGGCAGAGCTGAAATTCGATACGATGTATTCGAAGTCCCAGCTCTGGTGTGCTAGCGTATTTTACCCTTATCTTTCTGGTAGAAACATTTTACAATGACAATTATAAATTTCTGGAAAAGTTGGGACGTTTTGTAGAACGCAATAAAAAGAATCTGTGATTTGTTCACTCTATTGAATCTTTATTTAACTGACAAAAATATGAAGAAAAGATTATCAATATTTTCACTGATAACTGTATTTTGTAAATGTAAACACACTCAGAATTTGATGCCTGCATCTCACTCCAAAAAGATGGGACAGAGGCAAAATAATAGTAAAAAGTTTAAAGACGTTTATTTTATTTAAACTTACAGTGTTCCACAATAAGCAGGTGAACTGGTAACACGTGAGGGAATCATGATTGGGTGGAAAAAGAGAATCCACCGAAGGATCAGTCTTTAAAAGCAGCAATGGGTCATAGCTCAACACTTTATACCAAACTTCAGAAGAGAAGTGCCAATCAGTTTAAAATTAATTTTATGATGGGAGGGATCTTCAAAAAGTTTCAGCACTTTAATATTTTGGTTGGAAACGGTGAGTGCAGGAGGAGGAGTAATTGTTCGGGTCTGAGAGACTGAGAGAGCGATTATAGTCAGGATTTTGCGCAATTTGATTTGGACCACTCAAAGAAGCTTTAAGGGGAAGAAGATTTTCATGTGATGATAATGTGAAAGCAGCAGTGCATCAGTGGCCACACGCTCAACCAAAAACATTGTTGCTGATGGCATTAAAAAGTTGGTACAATGCATTGGAAGGTGACTATGTAGAAAAGTGATGTCATTTGTTTTTGAAATTCTTATTAAATAGTTTTTCAAAGTGCGGAAACTTTTTGAAGAACCTTCGTACTTTGTTCACCACTGTTTGGCGTCACTCTATACGTCCACAGTTTTTTTTCAATAGTTTTAATGTCCTCATTATAATTTAATATTTTTATGGGGTAATGTTTAAACTGTGCAAATATTGTTTTATCCTTCTTTTAGTTTGTATTTTATGATTAATGAGATTTTTGTTAACTGCCAAAGGTTTTTTTTTTAAATAGCCCTAATTTACTTGGAATGTTGTACACTTCATTGATGGCTCTGTGATGAGTGTTTCAGTTAGCAGTGGCACTTGCTACAGCTCTAATGTTTAGCTCTTTTTGCACTGCAGTTGTTTGGTTCTTGTTTCTACCTAGAGAAAATGTAAAATCATATTATACTCTAGGATTTTTATTATTTTTATTTTTTCTTGTTTTTTGAGTTTTCAGTAAGGAAATCTTAAATGACACTGTATGTGTTATTTCCCTTGGTGAAAATGAGTAAAATGGATTATAGGAATTTTAATGTGGTTAATTAGATTTACAGTACACTCACAATATAAGAAAAAGTTACTTTTAAAGTTTTTTACTTAATAAAGCCAAATGTACAATTATTATGGACAAAATGTATCTGTATCATGTTTTTATTACTATTTTACCTCAGGTTTTAGGAACACTTATACAGGACACTTGACTAAGGTAACACAGCGGATAAATTTGTAATTTGTATAAATTAAAATGTCAATTTCCACTCATAGTTATTAAGAATTAACCTGCTAGAAATTAAGGCAAAATCTTCCCTAGGGATCACATTTATATAAATGTTATTATTATTATTATTTATTAGGATTTTAACGTCACGTTTTACACACTTTGGTTACATATATGACAGAAACGGTACAGCCTTCTCTCATACATTCTTAAATGTTCTTTTTAGTGCACCTGCCAATGGTAAAAAGAAGTCTGGATCTGACATTATTTTAATTTAATGTTTTACCACCTTTTTTATCCTGGTCAGCATTGCAGCGAGTCCAGGTCTCGCCTAAATCACTGGGCACAATGCAGTAATACAACGTCCGGACAGGACGCCAATTCATTGCAGGGACTTGGTCATCTTTACCCTCAGACATAGCCAGTCATGTCTGTATGTTGATGCACGCCAGCCGATATTAATGCTGGGAGAATACGAACCTTGGATCCAAGGGGTAGTGGTCTAGTGTAATTGACTGGTGCGCCACTTAAAATAAGCAATCTTCATTTAATCTTTTGTAACATTTTATGTATTTGTAAAGAATGTCAGATTAAAAACATTGTTGCAGCACATTGCAGCATATTTCAGAAAGCTAGTGAAGTCTCATGTTGTGCTGTGCCTATGAAGTGTAGTATACACTAGTGTTCTCTACAACACACATCATGTCCTCCTACTAGCTCTTATCTGATGCACTTTGACTTTCAGGGGCCAGCTGCAACTCTTCACCATTCCCCTGTCTCCCAGTTCATCTTTTGCTTTACCTATGCTATAAACAAACATGACAAACTTGTTTATATAAGATATTCATCATATATATAGCATTGACTTATTTTGCTATGGAGAAAATTTCTATAGCATTTAAACTATATACTATACCATTCATAACATGGTAATATATGAATTAATACAGATTTAGATTCAGTGCATATATTCTTTATGGGGGTGCTGGATAGAAAGGTAGACTATTACAGTGTTTAGGCAATCATACAACAACATCGTTCAAGCAACAATTGTTCTTTTGTATGTGTCTGAAATTAAATTGATTATATATTAAATATTATTAAAGCGGTTATGGTCCATAAAAAAGCAGATAGTCGTAGTGGAAAGGTATACTGTAAATATCATAGACCAGTTGTGTTGTGGATTTAATATAAAACTGCCTTTTTACACAGTAATTGACTCCTAATTACCCATATAGACAAGTGAGAACATGTTTTAGTTTTTTTTTTTTTATTTATTAAAAACTGAAATCTCTTAATTATGAGGGTTCTTCAAAAAGTTTCCGCACTTTTTAAAAGAATTAAAAAAACAAATGATATCACTTTTCTACAGTCACTTTCCGAAGCATTTCCCCCAGCGTCGTACCAACTTTTTAATGCCATCAGCAAAAAACGTTTTTGGTTGAGCATTTGGCCACTGATGCAATGTTGCTTTAACATCATCATCACATTAAAATCCTCTTCCCCATAAAGCTTCTTTGAGCGTCCAAAAAGGTGGAAGTCAGATGGAGCTAAATCCGAACTATAAGCGCTCTCTTATTCTCTCAGACACGACAAATTACTACTCCTCCCACCCTCTTCGTTTCCAAAGAAAATATAAAAGTGCGGAAACTGTTTGAAGATCTCTCGTACAAAGCATTCAGGTCCTTTGCTGGGGCATTTAAAATTGGTGCCGGCCGCCCAATGGCGCAGCGGTAAAACACGCTAGCACACCAGAGCTAGGATTTCGAAAACCTCATATCAAATCTCAGCTGGGTTGCCTACATTGGCTGTTGTTTACAGAGTGGGACAAGCCGGACCAGGGTTCCTCATAACTGGTGCAATTACGTCCTCTGCTGACTGATTGATGGTGCCTAGAACGACTAGGAAAAAAAATTGGTGCCAGCTGACAGGTTAGTTGAAGTTATTAAGATTTTGTTTCAACTGTTGCAATTTGAATTGATTGGGCAGAGTTTTGAAAGGCAGACAATTTACACTGCATTTTCAAGACAAAACACTTACATATACAGCATTTAGCATATGCTTTTATCTAAAGCGACTTCTAATTGTGACTCTAATACAATGCAAGTAATTGAGAGTTAAGAGGCGACTTGTGGGTTGTTGGCTTGAACCAGCAACCTTTGGATTACTAGTCCATTCCCCTAAAAGCCAAACTATAAACTCCAAAGAACTGTCTGTAGATATCTGCGATCAAATTGTGGCAAGGGATTGATCAGGACAAGGATATTAAACGTAATCTAAGGCTTTCAATGTTTCCAGGACGAGAACTGACTTAAGAATCTTGAAATGGAGGAAGCTTGTCTTAACCTTAAACTTCCTACAGATGGCCTTCCTGCAGTTGCGTGGTAGAAAGACCTTGGTCAGGGAAGTAAGAGAAAAACAATGGTCACTCTAAAAGAGCCCCAAATGTCCGGTTGGTTGGTTGGAAATCCTGTTGGATGGAAACCATATTTGCAGCTGTCCATAAATCAGGTCACACAAGTAATAGGAATATACCAGCCTGTAAAGGACTATGGCAACATGAGGAAAAGGCTGATGGGATAAATACTGAACTCTTTGGGCAGAAAAGGAAGCAGGTCTGACCTTTTGCAGTGGGGAAGAGGTACATTAACATTCTTGAAGTAAACCTTAATGAATCTCCTTGAGTGTGTAACTGACTTGTTTACAAAAAGTAATTGTGTGTAATTAGTTTAGCTGGATGAAATTCAGACCACATATTTTAAGTAATTCATGCACAAATTCAGGTATTCCAAAGGGTTTACTATGGTTCTTTAAGAGTTCTTGTCAGCACCACTCAGGTGGCGCAGCGGTAAAAATACACTCTGGAACCAGAGCTGGGATCTCGAATACGTCGTACCATATCTCAGCTCTGCCTGCCGGGTAAGGATGAGCGGTCACATGAACAATGATTGGCCTGTTGTTCAGATATGGGCGGGACTAAGCAGGATGGGGTCTCTCTCCCATGACTGGTGCAATTTCGACCTCTACTGGCTGATGGCGCCTGCACAGAGATGAAAAAAGAGTGCTGTCAGGGTGTGTCTCTCCGTACACAACGCTGAGCTGCACTGCACTCGTCAAAGTGTAGGTGATAAGATGCATACGGCATGCTGTCCACGTGTCAGAGGGGGCGTGGGTTAGCTTCGTTCTCCTCAATCAGAACAGGGATCGGCATTGGTGGAGAGGAAGCATGATGCAATCGAGTAATTGGACGTGCTAAAACTGAGAAAAAGAAAAAAAAGAGTTCTTGTCAGCTAAATTACATTTAGCTTTAGTAAAGAAGAAAAAATAACAAGCCAGTTAACAACTAGCCGAGGCTTATCTATAACACAATACCCACCCATCTGAGAGGGTGGGGACTAGCACATGCTTCCTCTGAGACATGTAAAGCCAGTCACTGCATCTTTTCAACAGTCCCTTTATGTACACATAACATTCAAATGCTTCAGATTGTCTAGTGTTGTTCTGATTGACAGTGAGAGTGGGCAGCGACAGTTTTGTTGTCCTGAATTTAAGAAAATGGATGGTTCTCTGGGTGAACGGAAGAACATCTGCTTGTTGTGCCATTGCAATTTGGTCTAACTGTTGCTTTAAAAATGCTTCTAAAGGAACATTTACGAGCAGAAATGCTTTGAGCTTTGTGTTTGATCCTTTGCCCCGAATGCGATGTTGTGCTGACATGCGTAGGAGAGGTTAAAATATTTCACTTAACAGCTTGCTTTTTAAACAGACACTGCTGTTTTACTGCAGACACAAGTTGCAATCTCCAGATAATACATTTCTATATCCATTAAAATAATCTGTAAAAAATACAGTTTTAAACTCTTTTCAGTTTACTAGGCTTTAGGTTTATTTACATTCACA
Organism: Trichomycterus rosablanca; assembly: GCF_030014385.1. NCBI lineage: Eukaryota > Metazoa > Chordata > Actinopteri > Siluriformes > Trichomycteridae > Trichomycterus > Trichomycterus rosablanca. The sequence continues at coordinate 37,861,889 of NC_085989.1, read as the reverse complement.
TTTGAACAATGTCCCAAGAGAAGAAAAAGAAGTTTAATGCTTTTTAAATTATTTATAGAAAAAACTAGACCAATTTTAGCACTGGTCTGTTGCAATGTAGTGGCAAAAATAAGGGGGTCCGTGCTATATTAGTAAAATGAAAAAGCCATAACATTAAAACCACCTCATTGTTTCTACACTAACTGTCCATTTTATCGGCTCCACTTACCATATAGAAGCACTTTGTAGTTCTACAATTACTGACTGTTGTCCATCTGTTTCTCTGCATGCTTTATTATCTTCCTTTCATGCTGTTCTTTAATGGTCAGGACTCTTCCAGGTCCACCACAGAACAGGTATTATTTAGGTGGTGTATCATTCTCAGCACTGCAGTGACACTGACATGGTGGTGGTGTGTTAGTGTGTGGTATGAGTGGATCAGACACAGCAGTGCTGCTGGAGTTTTTAAACACAGTGTCCACTCACTGTCCACTCTATTAGACACTCCTAGCTAGTTGGTCCACATTGTAGATGTAAAGTCAGAGACGATCGCTCATCTACTGCTACTGTTTGAGTTGGTCATCTTCTAGACCTTCATCAGTGGTCACAGGACGCTGCCCCTGTTGGCTGGATATTTTTAGTTGGTGGACTATTCTCAGTCCAGCAGTGACAGTGAGGTGTTTAAAAACTCCAGCAGCACTGCTGTGTCTGATCCACTCTTACCAGCACAACACACACCAAAACACCAGCAACATGTCAGTATCACTGCAGTGCTGAGAATGATCCACCACCCAAATAATACATGCTGCGTAGTGGTCCTGTGGGGGTCCTGACCATTAAAGAACAGCATGAAAGAGGGCCAACAAAGCATGCAGAGAAACAGATGGACAGTAATTGTAGAGCTACAAAGTGCTTCTGTATGGTAAGTGGAGCTGATCAAATGGACAGTGAGTGTGGAAACAAGGAGGCGGTTTTAATGTTTTGGCTGATCGGTGTATAATTGACTAGTACTCTATCCTTTTCCAGACTAATAGTTGTTTTTTAGGTGTCGCCAAAGCAGATCTGGTCTGCATACCAGACTTGCCACAGTTTTACACAGGATGCCCTCCTATTTTTATCTGGGCTTGGGGCTGGCACTGACAGCACACTGACAAGTGCAGATCCCACTGTTCAGACTGTTTTGGTCATTCCATCCCATCATTCGAACATAATGTCTGTGCAGACGCCTGATCGACTGATAGCACTGCTGAGATTCAAAATGCTGTATCCTCAGATGTTAGTGATAGAGGACTTGTGTGGTTACCCTGGATTTTTAGATGTTAGTGATAGAGGGCTTGTGTGGTTACCCTGGATTTTTAGATGTTAGTGATAGAGGGCTTGTGTGGTTACCCTGGATTTTTAGATGTTAGTGATAGAGGGCTTGTGTGGTTACCCTGGATTTTTGTGGTTACCCTGGATTTTTAGATGTTAGTGATAGAGGACTTGTGTGGTTACCCTGGATTTTTAGATGTTAGTGATAGAGGGCTTGTGTGGTTACCCTGGATTTTTAGATGTTAGTGATAGAGGGCTTGTGTGGTTACCCTGGATTTTTAGATGTTAGTGATAGAGGGCTTGTGTGGTTACCCTGGATTTTTAGATGTTAGTGATAGAGGACTTGTGTGGTTACCCTGGATTTTTAGATGTTAGTGATAGAGGACTTGTGTGGTTACCCTGGATTTTTAGATGTTAGTGATAGAGGGCTTGTGTGGTTACCCTGGATTTTTAGATGTTAGTGATAGAGGACTTGTGTGGTTACCCTGGATTTTTAGATGTTAGTGATAGAGGGCTTGTGTGGTTACCCTGGATTTTTAGATGTTAGTGATAGAGGACTTGTGTGGTTACCCTGGATTTTTAGATGTTAGTGATAGAGGACTTGTGTGGTTACCCTGGATTTTTAGATGTTAGTGATAGAGGGCTTGTGTGGTTACCCTGGATTTTTAGATGTTAGTGATAGAGGGCTTGTGTGGTTACCCTGGATTTTTAGATGTTAGTGATAGAGGACTTGTGTGGTTACCCTGGATTTTTAGATGTTAGTGATAGAGGGCTTGTGTGGGTACCCTGGATTTTTAGATGTTAGTGATAGAGGGCTTGTGTGGTTACCCTGGATTTTTAGATGTTAGTGATAGAGGGCTTGTGTGGTTACCCTGGATTTTTAGATGTTAGTGATAGAGGACTTTTGTGGTTACCCTGGATTTTTAGATGTTAGTGATAGAGGGCTTGTGTGGTTACCCTGGATTTTTAGATGTTAGTGATAGAGGACTTGTGTGGTTACCCTGGATTTTTAGATGTTAGTGATAGAGGACTTGTGTGGTTACCCTGGATTTTTAAATGTTAGTGATAAAGGGCTTGTGTGGTTACCCTGGATTTTTAGATGTTAGTGATAGAGGACTTGTGTGGTTACCCTGGATTTTCAGATGTTAGTGATAGAGGGCTTGTGTGGTTACCCTGGATTTTTAGATGTTAGTGATAGAGGACTTGTGTGGTTACCCTGGATTTTTAGATGTTAGTGATAGAGGACTTGTGTGGTTACCCTGGATTTTCAGATGTTAGTGATAAAGGGCTTGTGTGGTTACCCTGGATTTTTTGATGTTAGTGATAGAGGACTTGTGTGGTTACCCTGGATTTTTAGATGTTAGTGATAGAGGGCTTGTGTGGTTACCCTGGATTTTTAGATGTTAGTGATAGAGGACTTTTGTGGTTACCCTGGATTTTTAGATGTTAGTGATAGAGGACTTGTGTGGTTACCCTGGATTTTCAGATGTTAGTGATAGAGGGCTTGTGTGGTTACCCTGGATTTTTAGATGTTAGTGATAGAGGGCTTGTGTGGTTACCCTGGATTTTTAGATGTTAGTGATAGAGGGCTTGTGTGGTTACCCTGGATTTTTAGATGTTAGTGATAGAGGACTTGTGTGGTTACCCTGGATTTTTAGATGTTAGTGATAGAGGGCTTGTGTGGTTACCCTGGATTTTTAGATGTTAGTGATAGAGGACTTTTGTGGTTACCCTGGATTTTTAGATGTTAGTGATAGAGGGCTTGTGTGGGTACCCTGGATTTTTAGATGTTAGTGATAGAGGACTTGTGTGGTTACCCTGGATTTTCAGATGTTAGTGATAGAGGACTTGTGTGGTTACCCTGGATTTTTAGATGTTAGTGATAGAGGACTTGAGTGGTTACCCTGGATTTTTAGATGTTAGTGATAGAGGGCTTGTGTGGTTACCCTGGATTTTTAGATGTTAGTGATAGAGGGCTTGTGTGGTTACCCTGGATTTTTAGATGTTAGTGATAGAGGGCTTGTGTGGTTACCCTGGATTTTTAGATGTTAGTGATAGAGGACTTGTGTGGTTACCCTGGATTTTTAGATGTTAGTGATAGAGGACTTTTGTGGTTACCCTGGATTTTTAGATGTTAGTGATAGAGGGCTTGTGTGGGTACCCTGGATTTTTAGATGTTAGTGATAGAGGACTTGTGTGGTTACCCTGGATTTTCAGATGTTAGTGATAGAGGACTTGTGTGGTTACCCTGGATTTTTAGATGTTAGTGATAGAGGACTTGTGTGGTTACCCTGGATTTTTAGATGTTAGTGATAGAGGGCTTGTGTGGTTACCCTGGATTTTTAGATGTTAGTGATAGAGGACTTGTGTGGTTACCCTGGATTTTTAGATGTTAGTGATAGAGGACTTGTGTGGTTACCCTGGATTTTTAGATGTTAGTGATAGAGGGCTTGTGTGGTTACCCTGGATTTTTAGATGTTAGTGATAGAGGACTTGTGTGGTTACCCTGGATTTTTAGATGTTAGTGATAGAGGACTTGTGTGGTTACCCTGGATTTTTAGATGTTAGTGATAGAGGGCTTGTGTGGTTACCCTGGATTTTTAGATGTTAGTGATAGAGGGCTTGTGTGGTTACCCTGGATTTTTAGATGTTAGTGATAGAGGACTTGTGTGGTTACCCTGGATTTTTAGATGTTAGTGATAGAGGGCTTGTGTGGGTACCCTGGATTTTTAGATGTTAGTGATAGAGGGCTTGTGTGGTTACCCTGGATTTTTAGATGTTAGTGATAGAGGGCTTGTGTGGTTACCCTGGATTTTTAGATGTTAGTGATAGAGGACTTTTGTGGTTACCCTGGATTTTTAGATGTTAGTGATAGAGGGCTTGTGTGGTTACCCTGGATTTTTAGATGTTAGTGATAGAGGACTTGTGTGGTTACCCTGGATTTTTAGATGTTAGTGATAGAGGACTTGTGTGGTTACCCTGGATTTTTAAATGTTAGTGATAAAGGGCTTGTGTGGTTACCCTGGATTTTTAGATGTTAGTGATAGAGGACTTGTGTGGTTACCCTGGATTTTCAGATGTTAGTGATAGAGGGCTTGTGTGGTTACCCTGGATTTTTAGATGTTAGTGATAGAGGACTTGTGTGGTTACCCTGGATTTTTAGATGTTAGTGATAGAGGACTTGTGTGGTTACCCTGGATTTTCAGATGTTAGTGATAAAGGGCTTGTGTGGTTACCCTGGATTTTTTGATGTTAGTGATAGAGGACTTGTGTGGTTACCCTGGATTTTTAGATGTTAGTGATAGAGGGCTTGTGTGGTTACCCTGGATTTTTAGATGTTAGTGATAGAGGACTTTTGTGGTTACCCTGGATTTTTAGATGTTAGTGATAGAGGACTTGTGTGGTTACCCTGGATTTTCAGATGTTAGTGATAGAGGGCTTGTGTGGTTACCCTGGATTTTTAGATGTTAGTGATAGAGGGCTTGTGTGGTTACCCTGGATTTTTAGATGTTAGTGATAGAGGGCTTGTGTGGTTACCCTGGATTTTTAGATGTTAGTGATAGAGGACTTGTGTGGTTACCCTGGATTTTTAGATGTTAGTGATAGAGGGCTTGTGTGGTTACCCTGGATTTTTAGATGTTAGTGATAGAGGACTTTTGTGGTTACCCTGGATTTTTAGATGTTAGTGATAGAGGGCTTGTGTGGGTACCCTGGATTTTTAGATGTTAGTGATAGAGGACTTGTGTGGTTACCCTGGATTTTCAGATGTTAGTGATAGAGGACTTGTGTGGTTACCCTGGATTTTTAGATGTTAGTGATAGAGGACTTGAGTGGTTACCCTGGATTTTTAGATGTTAGTGATAGAGGGCTTGTGTGGTTACCCTGGATTTTTAGATGTTAGTGATAGAGGGCTTGTGTGGTTACCCTGGATTTTTAGATGTTAGTGATAGAGGGCTTGTGTGGTTACCCTGGATTTTTAGATGTTAGTGATAGAGGACTTGTGTGGTTACCCTGGATTTTTAGATGTTAGTGATAGAGGACTTTTGTGGTTACCCTGGATTTTTAGATGTTAGTGATAGAGGGCTTGTGTGGGTACCCTGGATTTTTAGATGTTAGTGATAGAGGACTTGTGTGGTTACCCTGGATTTTCAGATGTTAGTGATAGAGGACTTGTGTGGTTACCCTGGATTTTTAGATGTTAGTGATAGAGGACTTGTGTGGTTACCCTGGATTTTTAGATGTTAGTGATAGAGGGCTTGTGTGGTTACCAAGCACCCTTTTACCAACTTATTAATTATGGCATGGTTATTCTGTTTAAAATTCAAAGTGAATGCTTGATTTATGGTCATGTTTAAGCAAGGGGGGTGGGGTATATTCCACGGGGCTGTTTAAAATCAAGACTGTGTTTAATTAGTTACATATGGGTAACTGAATGTTGAGAAATGATGGATAACTTTGAAAGGCTTAGTTACTTAAACATGCGAAAATATGTTTTACAAAATGTTTTCTTTGTATTATGTTTCGTTTAATGTTTAATGATGCGAAATAGCTTTTCATTCTTGCATTAATAATACTGCAGCAGTTTGGCAGTAGTAAAATAGCAAGTAGGATGTTGTTTATGACCAGCAAGGATTGTAAACCACCCTGGCATTCACGATTAAGGAAACTAAAAGAACCAACATGTGGAAAACATGATGCATTTCGTCATCCATAGCTCTGCCTTTTCTCCATCGACTCTGCTTATGCACAGCATCGCAAGAATTGCAAAGCACCTCCATATGACATATAGACAAAAAACAGCTGGCAGAGTGTATTAACACAGGCATGAAACTGCAGTGCATTTGTGTATATATGTGTATAATATTACACATATATATCAATTCCATTGCAGTTACCACCTCAAACTTATAAAGCTTGCACAAATTACTCCTGCAAAAGAGAACAAAACAAACATCTCTCCATGTGAGCAAAGTGTGCTGTCATGGCAACCTAGCGAATGTGAGGACTTTTGGCAGGCTTACTAAATAAAAACACATTGCAGGGGTCAAAGCTTAAAACGCTACAGCCCAGGGGGGTTAAACAATAGAAGTGAAATAATTAAAAAAATACCAGTTACAGAATAACTTTAGTTTACAGACAGAACCTCTGTAGATGAAACCTTTAGTTAAAAGTACACTACATGGTCATTTTTTAAAACCTAACATCCAGACATCACTTTCAAGACATTAATATGAGCTGGTCTTTCTTTTTCTTCACCATTCTGCCAGCAGATTTTGAAACATGATATTTTGAGTTCAGCCACAAGAGCCATAGTAAGGCTGAGCACTGATGTTGGCAGATAGCCACCAATCAGTCATAACATTAAAACCACCTCCTTGTTTCTACACTCACTGTCCTTTTTATCAGCTCCACTTACCACATAGGAGCACTTTGTAGTTCAACAATTACTTACTGTGGTCCATCTGTTTCTCTGCATGCTTTGTTAGCCCCCTTTCATGCTGTTCTTCAATGGTCAGGACTCTATCAGGCCATTATTTAGGTGGTGGATCATTCTCAGCACTGCAGTGACACTGACATGGTGGTGGTGTGTTAGTGTGTGTTGTGCTTGTATAAGTGGATAAGACACAGCAATGCTGATGGAGTTTTTAAACACCTCACTGTCACTGCTGGACTGAGAATAGTCCACCAACCAAAAACATCCAGCCAACAGCGCCCTGTGGGCAGCGTCCTGTGACCACTGATTAAGGTCTAGAAGATAAGCGATTGTCTCTGACTTTACATCTACAAGGTGGACTAACTAGGTAGGAGTGTCTAATAGAGTGGACAGTGAGTGGACACAGTATTTAAAAAATCCATCAGCATTGCTGTGTCTGATCCACTCATACCAGCACAACACACACAAACACACCACCACCATGTCAGTGTCACTGCAGTGCTGAGAATGATCCACCACCTAAATAACACCTACTCTGTAGTGGTTCTGGGAGAGTCCTGACCATTGAAGAACAGCATGAAAGGGGGCTAACAAAGCATGCAAAGAAACAGATGAACTACAGTTAGTAATTGTAGAACTACAAAGTGCTTCTATATGGTAAGTGGAGCTGATAACATGGACAGTGAGTGTAAAAACAAGGAGGTGGTTATAATGTTATGGCTGATTAGTGTATATGGCATAATATAGCATGACCATCAATCTAGAGAATATCTAGCTTGTACTTTACAGCACTTCAGTTCATGCTTGGAATTGCACATAGTGATCATAGCCTCACAAGTACAATCCATTCTAGTGCCAGCATTTGAATGTGTTGATTACATGGTTGTGTGATATTGAAATGTTAATTATAAGTATGAAATGCTGGATGACTCATTGATGCGTTTGTGGTGAAATATTGGTAGGCCGGCCACTCCTGGGAAGGTTCACCACTGTTTCTAGTTTTCAACGTTTGTGAATTATGGCTCTCGGTGTGGTTTACTGAAGTCCCAGAGCCTTAGCATGTCTTTGTAACCCTCTTCAGATTTGACTGACTTTGTAACCCTTTCCAGATTTGACTGACTTTGTTTTGTAACTGTATTTGAATCTCTTTAGTATGTGGCACCATATGCTAATTTTTGAGTCTTTGGTGTTTGGTTAAAACTTGTTTGGAAATAATTGGGGATTGAATGAGACCTGTAAACATATACAGTATGTGTCTTGTTGGGCAGTTTTTGTTTATAAGAATAAAGAGACAAACAGAGGTAGACAAAAACTAGAAACATGTACCAATATGTTACTTTCACTGACCATAGAATACTAGGGTCAGATTTTGGCTTCAAAACAGTTGCAAAGTCCTTAATGATTAATAGTGTGATGCTAAAGCATTCTTTCATAAATTCTCCCAGGCATGAAGGAGGAAGAGATACACTTTACAGTAAGTGCTTCTGAATTTCCCTTAAATGACAAGCAGTTTTTAAATCAGGTGACTGTGAGGGTCATGTGAGGGTCACATCCTTTTTTTCTCCCAACATAGAATTATTCAGAAGTGAAGTGTCTCATAAGTGACTCATCAGCCTACATTACTTTCATTGCTCAGGAGTCAAGGCTTGTGCTCCTTACACCAAGTTATGTGTCTTTGTACTTTGGCTTTTCATTCAAAAGGCTTCTGAAATAATAGATAGATAGATAGATAGATAGATAGATAGATAGATAGATAGATAGATAGATAGATAGATAGATAGATAGATAGATAGATAGATAGATAGATAGATAGATAGACAGACAGACAGACAGACAGACAGATCAATGTATTAATCCCAAAGGAAAAGTCAGTTATTACAGCAGCTCAAGGTACATTAAAATCAAAACTATTAAAGTACTACTGTACAATACTATGTAACTGAATACATACGTATAATAAAGAAATGTAAAATGTAATATAATAAACTATCATGAAAGTGTCCTCTGTAGTAAGCATTAACAGATGTTTAATGTACAGTACTGTGTGGGTGAATAAATAGAATAAAGAAATGTAATATGTAATATAATAAACTATTGTGAAAATGTTCTTTGTAGTAAGTATTAACAGATGTGCAAATCTAGCTTTGTAAAAGTTTTGGTTATTATTCTTGCGGCTTTAATAACCAAACGATCATGATAAGTGCAATATATTCTCAGTCATTGAGTACTGGCATGCAATTATGTTCACTTAGTTACATTAACTTACTTTCAAGTCAAGCTGTTTCAGTTAACAATATGACATGGTTGTTGCACCATGGTCCTCTGCGTTGTCAAACTTGAGGCTGTTTTAGTATAAATTACTGTGATCAGCATTTCTCCTGTAAGAACACTGTACCAAGGTACTTTTTTTTTAAAGATATCCTTCATTTCAAGGCCACTGCCCAGCTTCTACCTTCAGCTGTCCTGGCCTGCCACCAGGAGGTTAAAACATAGATGAGCAGCAACTTTACTGAGTAAGAAAAGCAACTCTAAGCAACTCTTCCTACTACTTTTCTTCCTACTGCTCATGTAACTGACGTGTTTAATAATAATAATAATAATAATAATAATAATAATAATAATAATAATAATAATAATAATAAAATCTAAATAAATAATGTATGCAATATTCATGGTTTACCAACACATCATCCTGGTCCGTGAGGAGATCAGTGAAATAATAATAATAATAATAATAATAATAATAATAATAAAATCAAAATAAATAATGCATGTAATATTCATGTTTTACCAACACATGATCCTGCTCAGTGATGCAGTCAGTGAAATAATAATAGTAATAATAATAATAATAATAATAATAAAATCAAAATAAATAATGCATGTAATATTCATGTTTTACCAACACATGATCCTGCTCAGTGATGCAGTCAGTGAAATAATAATAGTAATAATAATAATAATAATAATAATAATAATAATAAAATCAAAATAAATAATGCATGTAATATTCATGTTTTACCAACACATGATCCTGCTCAGTGATGCAGTCAGTGAAATAATAATAGTAATAATAATAATAATAATAATAATAATAATAATAAAATCAAAATAAATAATGCATGTAATATTCATGTTTTACCAACACATGATCCTGCTCAGTGATGCAGTCAGTGAAATAATAATAGTAATAATAATAATAATAATAATAATAATAATAATAATAAAATCAAAATAAATAATGCATGTAATATTCATGTTTTACCAACACATGATCCTGCTCAGTGATGTGGTCAGTGGAAAAAAAAAAAAAAAAAAAAAAAAAATAAATAAATAATAATAATAATAATAATATCAAAATAATTAATGAAATCAAAATTAATAACCCCAAACACCCCGAACAGGACGCCAATCCATTGTAGGGCCAGAAACAGCCAGTCATGTCTGCATGTTAGACCCCCAACCGGCTGAAAGCACAGCTGGGGATTCGAACCATGGGTTCTGTGTTGGTGGGTTAGCGCAATTCACCTCTGTATAAGCAAAGCTCAGTTTGCAATACTTTTATAAAAACTGTAATAGTGGCAACACAGTGATTTAATAGGTATTGTGGCTGCCTTGTAGGTCAAGGGTTTTAGGGCTTGGGTTTAAACTTGGCATCTGCTCACATTTCTTATATAATTTATATTTGTATTCGGAAGATTATTTGATGCCCTGTAATTTTTGAAAGTGTACAACGTGCTCTGTATGAAGCGGTTAGTGTATAAATCAATGAAGGAAGGAATGCAAATAACAGAATTTTGCTTCATTTATGCCTCAGGTTTAGACTTTTATTTTGACATGGATTAGTACGTTTGTAAATTTTCGGGTTCCGTCCTAAACCACATACTATTCTACTAAATAGGCACTATACTAGATTGCTAGTCTGTAGAAGGCGAAGTATTTTGGCATAGTGTAGTAAGGAGGTTTGGGACGGAAGCACTGGATTATTTTCACGTTAACAGAGGTAAGTAGTTGATTTATCCTATGTAAGAAGGTACCAGTGCAGCTGATACAGTGTGACCTGTGGATATTCGTACCCTGTTAAATGTACCCAACATACCAACTGTATAAAGCTTAAACCTTAGAGCATTCATGTACACTCGCTAATTAAGTCATCCATTAAAACTGACCACCACCGCAACACTGACCAGCTATTACTTGGGGATGGACTGTAGGTGTAGAATTAAAGAGCATAGCTAAACTGTTGTAATTCAGTTTTTATGTTTGTGTTGGTCAACCTGACATAAGATGCTAGAGTGGCTGACTTAGAGCTCCATGGTTCTTGGGTTCCAGGGTTCCAGGTCCTGGGTTTACTGGGTTTACTCATGGTTTACTCATTTAATCATGAGTAAAATGAAGTAAAGCTTGTACATGCATGACATATGAGTTTGTTCTCTTACATGCACCTTCTGTTACCGTTCCAAATACTGTATTAGATATGAATTTCATTGATGTATTATGTGGTGGGTCTGTCAGTAAACTAGTCAATAAATTCCTTTAACTGATACAATATCTATCTGTCTGTCTGTCTGTCTGTTTATATATAAGTTTACAGTTGTAGCTAACTGAGGGTTAGGGGCCTTGCTCAGGGACAAAACAGCCACCAACAGGCAACCTTTTGGTGGTGGGGCTTGAACCAGTGACCTTCTGATTACTTGTCCTACACCTTAACCACTGCGCTTACCACTATTTGATTGACTATGTGCTATATGTTTAATGTTGGGCAGGGGAGACACGGTTGCTCAGTGGGTAGCACTGACGCCTCACAGCAAGAAGGTCTGGCTTCTTTCTATTTGGAGTTTGCATGTTCTCCCCATGTCTGTGTGGGTTTCCTCCGGGTGCTCCGGTTTCATCCCACAGTCCAAAGACGTGCAAGTGAGGTAAATTGGAGATACAAAATTGGCCATGTCTGTGTTTGACATTTAACTTGTGAACTGATGAACCTTGTGTAATGAGTAACTACCGTTTCTGTCATGAATGTAACCAAAGTGTAAAACATATGAATAATGTTAGGCTGTTTTAGGCTGAAAAATTGACCATGTACAAATGCATGTTTATTTTTTTAGTAAATGAAGTTTTTTTTTTGTTTTTCTTAACTTCAAGGTTTGCCAGGCTTGGCACTGGTCCCATTTGAACCTGCTGAATTGCCTTTGCCAAAAACAATAAGGAACAGGGTTACCAGGACATTCTAAATGTTTTCCTAATGTATCCTGATTTTAATCGGATGCATTACCGAATACATTCCAAACTTTATATTCTGTATTCAGCCATAAATATTAAGTATAAGTAAAATATAAGTTTTCTGAAGTTTGCTGAAAATGGTCCACCACCCACATATCTGGTTAGCTGAGTTCCTACGGTGGCCCATAAGAGTTCGAGTTCAAGAGAGGCTTCACTGTCATTTCAGCTATATACAAGTACATATTGAAATGAAACAACATTCCTCCAGGACCAGGATGCAACACAGAACAAAAATTGCAAGACAACACAATACATAGTGTAGATAAACAACAGTACAATAAATACAAAATACATTATTTCTCATCTAAAACAGTAGACGAGTAGACTAGAGACAAGTGTAGTGATGTCAGTACATGGTACTGAGTAAATGATAGGTGAGGGGGGAAAAAATCAGATATACAAATAGCAGCAGAGATATAAAATAATAAGGTGCAATAGAAATATTGTGCAAAGATGCAGGTAATATAGTCACTAAGTAGTTGTATGTGTTGAAGTTGTCAGAGTCCAGGGAACAGACTGTGTTGGTTGTGTGTGTGGTCGTGTGTGAATTGTGAAGGTTATTAATATGCTTTAAATTTGTTTATGTATTTCTTTATTTCAGTTACAATTTCCAGGATCACAGTGGGGAGAAATGTTTTTGCCATGTTGGCAGAGATTGCCAGTGAGGCAGCATGGCAGATTTATTTTCTACACTCGGACCTTCAGCAGTGTAGGATCTGAGAGGGATAACACAAACTCTAGCATTAGTAACCTTAGAAGAGTTGTCATCACTGGAATTGGACTTGTTTCACCACTCGGGACAGGGACTTCTTTACCCTGGAAGCGTCTGATTGCAGGAGAGAGTGGTTTAGTGGCACTGGACCCGGATGAATACAAATCAGTGCCGTGTAAAGTAGCAGCTCGAGTTCCGAGAGGAGATGCTGAAGGTGAGTTCCAAGAAGAAGCATTTGCTTCACGGGGAGAGATCAACAGCATGTCACAAGCCACAGTTATGGCCCTTGGTGCTGCTCAGCTGGCCCTGCAGGATTGTGGGTGGCATCCCAGTGGTCATGAAGAGCAGCTAAGCACAGGTGTGGCTGTAGGTATGGGCATGGTGCCTTTGGAGGAGATCGCTAGTACTGCTGCTGCCTTTCATACGCGTGGCTACAGCAAAGTGAGCCCATTCTTCGTCCCACGCATTTTGGTCAATATGGCTGCTGGACACATTAGCATCAAGCACAAGTTGAAGGGCCCCAACCATGCTGTTTCCACAGCCTGCACCACAGGGGCACACGCTATTGGAGATGCCAGCCGTTTTATTGCTCATGGAGATGCCATAGCAATGGTTGCTGGTGGCACTGAGGCTTGCATCAGCCCTCTCTCTATAGCAGGCTTTGCTCGAGCCCGGGCACTTAGTACCAACTGGAACCAGCAGCCCAAGTTGGCGTCTCGCCCCTTTCACCCGGAGAGGGAGGGCTTTGTGATGGGTGAAGGGGCAGCTGTGCTCGTTCTGGAGGAGTATAGCCATGCTGTTGAAAGAGGAGCGCGGATCTACGCTGAGGTGCTGGGCTACGGACTTTCAGGGGATGGCACTCACATCACAGCACCCTCTACGGATGGAGATGGTGCTTTCAGGTACTGGGCATCAAAAAATTGTATTTCTTTACTTTATAAAAGTATAAATATAATATGTATCGGTCTTGTCTTTGACTGCTACAGGTGCATGTCTGCTGCTCTCAGAAATGCTGGCGTAGCTCCATCAGATGTGACATACGTGAATGCCCATGCCACCTCCACACCACTTGGAGATGCTGCAGAGAATGCAGCCATAAAAAGACTTTTCCAGCAGCACTCACAATCCATCGCAGTTTCCTCAACTAAGGGGTCAACAGGGCACCTTCTTGGAGCAGCCGGGGCTCTTGAGGCAGCATTTACAGCGCTGGCTTGCTACCATGCTGTCCTACCCCCGACTCTGAACCTGGATCACACAGAGCCCGAGTTTGACCTAAACTATCTGCCCTGTGTTGCTCAGTCTTGGAGGACTCAAGCCAGAAGAATAGCCCTTACTAACTCATTTGGGTTTGGAGGCACAAATGCTTCTCTGTGTTTGGCCAGTGTTTAAAAAATGTTTTGACATGACTATTTTATTGCACTACAGTAGTTCTGAAGATGTATTTGTATGAGATAGGGGTGAATGCTTACGACTCTCCAAATTTCTTAATGATGTCACATTTGAGACAAAGTTTGCATGGAATAATTATTAATATTATATACAGCGTGCCCAGTAGAGAGGAACTTAATAGCTCAATGAATACCCATCTGCTTTTCATATAAACTACAATTCCAAAGTCAGGACAGTATGTGAAATGCTAATAAAAATATAAATTTTCTGTTGGCTTGTATCTATCTACAAACTGTACAAAAACATAATATTTGATGATTTTCTTCATTACATTGTTGGCTCTTGTAAATATATGTTAAATTCAAGTTTTATACCTGCAACATATTCAAAGAAAGTTGAGAAAGGGGGGTTTTACATTGTCTTTATTTTACCACAGTATTTTTAGAGGACAACAATTGATCCCATTTTCTGGGTAGCACTGTCGCCTCACAGCAAGAAGGTCCAGGGTTTGATCCCCAGACGGGGTGGTCCGGGTCCTTTCTGTGTGGAGTTTGCATGTTCTCCCCGTGTCTGCGTGGGTTTCCTCCGGGAGCTCCGGTTTTCTCCCACAGTCAGGGCTGGACTGGGAACAAAATTCAGCCCTGGACTTTTTTCTTGGCCAGCCCACTACAAGCACATCGCTCCACACATATCACTGCCCTATGTAGTGCACTATGTTGGACATGACATAATACAACTTTCACAAAAATAGTCCTTAAAACGGCTGGTTTAAAGCCCCCGGTATCCAACAGTAGCTTAGATAACTACTTATTAATCATTCAGTGACTTAAAAGAAATGTTTTGTACTGTTAGAAAGTACCCTAAGTAGGGCATAAGCGACATTTGAGATGGGCCCACAGTCTCTTCTTAAACGGCATTACTAATGAAGCAGAGGCGCTGGACTCTAACTACTGTATACCTTTTCTGCTCTTTGGCTATGCTGTAGTTCCTCACTGCCAAACAGGTTGTCCAGTTTCCTGCACTTTTCTGCATCTGCTTGCAGCTCTCTGAAGTTAGGGTGCCAGTACGACTGCAGTGAAGATTCACTTGGGTGGCCAGTTACAGCCATAATTCCCCTCGCCTCCAACCCTGCATCAGAAAGTTTCTGCACTGACAGTGGCATATTAATATGGAATAATGTGAGGTGGTCATAGGTGTGCGTATATCTGGGATTTTACAACGAATTCGAACGCGGCTCAGCCAATCAGATTTTACGACCGGACTTATCTTTTTATAATAAATATTTTTTTTTATTACGGTTTATCCTGGGGGAGGGACATTTCTGTGATTGACCAATGGACATGCAGTGAGGATACTGTGGCGGGCCAATGCACACTTCAGGATTATTAAGGAATATTTCAAACAGAATTTCTCTCTCAGCGGCCCACATACAGAGCGGCCCACCGGGAAAACTCCCGACCTGTGTGCCTTGCACGCATTGAAAAGCTGGAATAGGCTCCAGCACCAACAGCCCCCTTCCTGGTACCCTAATTGGATAAGCGGTTAGGAAAGTGAGTGAGTGGTCAACAATGCAGGGATTTGCCATCATATTTTGCCATTCATTTATTTATTCATTCATTGTCTATTTTACCACATCTTTATCCTATTCAGGGTCGTAGTGAGTCCAATTCACTGAGCGAAAGGTAGGAAACACCCCGGACAGGTTGCCAGTCCGTCACAGGGCAAACCAACACACACAGGGTGATTTTATAGCTTCAATTAACCCCACTGCATGTCTTTGGACTGGGGTGGAAACTGGAGCACAGCCACAGGAAAAACGTGGAAACTTCACATAGAAAAAACCCAGACTGTTCCCTTTGGGAATGTTGTAACGTATAAAATGTAGATTGTCATGTAGTCTGGAGGCACAAATGCCACTCTCTGTTGACAAAACAGATGGATTGATAAGTGTGGTTCAGAGAAGTGCACTTTTTATGCTTGGTGAGAGGAAACCAGAATACCCATAGGAAACCCACTCTCACATCATGCAAAATTCCTCACTAGCAAAGGCATACTAGTGTTTGGCACTGACTCTACTAGCTGTGTTAAGATGCTACCCTGAAATTAAATAGATACTTAAGATATGATAGCCTTTTATTATCCCACTGGGAGAAATGTGCCGTGTTACAGCAGCTTTTAGGAATAAAGAGATACTGTATGAAAAATGTTTATACATATATTTAAAAAAATAGAAATGTTATATAAAAATTACAAAAAATAAACAGTCCTTACAGGCTTTACTGATACTTAAAATGTAAAGTACCTAAATTATTCATTTAACTTAACTAATGAAATGAAACTAATACAGATTTCTAAAACAAAGACAGGTCTTGGGTTCGATCCCCAGGTGGGGCGGTCCGGGTCCTTTCTGTGTGGAGTTTGCATGTTCTCCCCGTGTCTGCGTGGGTTTACTCCGGGAGCTCCGGTTTTCTCCCACAGCACAGTCCAAAGACATGCAAGTGAGGTGAATTGAAGATACTAAATTGTCCATGACTGTGTTCGACATAACCTTGTGAACTGATGAGTAACTACCCTTTTTGTCATGAATGTAACCAAATAGTGTAAAACATGACGTTAAAATCCTAATAAACCATCAGACAAAACGAAGACATTACTTAGAAAACAAATCGCCCTAACTAGTGCACTACGCATTACACAGTACGTGATTTGGGACGTACTAGCCTAGGGACGTGACGTGATGCATCATGTTGCTATGCCAACCGGTGTGTCAACAATCAGGTCCGACGGGATAAAGCTTCGCGTTTTGTAGCTAAGCAGGTATAAATAACAAAGGCAGAGCATCGTGTGAGCTCTGTGTGCGGTGTTTTATTAGATATCTGTTGCAACATATACACGAATTAGCTTTAAATAACTTTAATACACGACGTTTTACTTATGAATGGTACTAAATGCGACATTTAAAAACGTGGAGACGCTTTTGATATAACTGAAACGAGAAAACGGACAGCCATCTAGTTCAGTCATCTGTTTCCAAACTGTACAGTTGAAAATAAACAATACGGTGGTTTTAAAGGAGATTTTATGTTATACATTTGCGTAGGTCGTGTTGTGGAACGATTGATCAGGACCGCTGTGAGTTTGTTGCTACACGGAAAGGTTTTTAGCACTGACCGCAGAGACTGAAGGCGGTGTAAACATATTTACACGCGTGTTTAGAATATAATCATCTAGTTATGTTCAAGAATACATTTCAAAGCGGATTCCTCTCCATTCTGTACAGTATCGGCAGCAAACCTCTTCAAATATGGGATAAAAAGGTAAGCACTAGATTTTACTGTAACTGATGAGTTTTAGTATGTCCTAATGGTACAGATTAGCCTAGAAGACGTCTTTTGACACACACACACACACACAGATATAAATAATAATATAAAATGAATAAAATATTTCTGCCTAGTTTATAGTGATTGGCTGTTTAAAATGAGCAGCAGGACAGAAGCTCTTCCTTCATCCCTCTGCAGCTATATTTATATCACACGTTTCCATGGAAACACGCAGCTGATGCAGTTATTTGTTAGTGTTTGATCAGGTTTAATATCAGTGCTATAATTTAAACACTATTAAAGCTTGTTTAGGTTGCCTGAGGGAGGAGGATGAGAGTCTAAAACGTTTAACGTGGCTTAATGTACTAAAACAACGACTTAGCAACACCAAACTTATTAATTTTATTGCAATTATTACTTATAGTAATAGTACTTATTACTGGTCATCAGTACTCTCTACTGCTGAAATGACAAACCTGTGTTTTGTTTTTAAGAAACATAAATGGACATATGATCTCAAATGCATCAACAAATGTGTGGGAAACATTTTTGAAACGTTTAACGACAATGTTCCTCAAAGAAAGATTGGAAGGGATTTGCATATTTCTCCTTCTACAGTGCATAATATCATTAAACGATTCAAGGAATTTCAGTGCATAGTTACATATTTCTGTCACTAGGGGGCCATTAGGATTAATGGACCACTGACCATAAAATACAAACGTCTATAGTGTTTGTTAGCACAGCATTATTTTTAGAACTGTTGTGATGTTGTGGGAGATGTAAAATACTACTTGTAGTTGTTACACTTTTTTTTGCAGGTGAGAAATGGACATATAAAGCGAATTACAGACAATGACATCCAATCTCTGGTGCTTGAGGTAGAGGGGACCAATGTCAGGTAACCATCACATTGAAGCATGTACAACTTCTCACTCACTCACTTTCTTAACCGCTTATCCAATTAGGGTCGTGGGTGCTGGAGCCTATCCCAGCTTTTCAATGGGCGCAAGGCACACAGTAACACCATGGACGGGACGCCAGTCCACCACAGGGCAGACACACATATGCACGCACCCATTCACCTATAGGGCAATTCAGTGTCTCCAGTTAACCTGACTGCATGTTTTTGGACTGTGGGAGGAAACCGGAGCTCCCGGATGAAACCCATGCAGACACAGTGAGAACATGCAGACTCCACACAGAAAGGACCCAGACCGCCCCGCCTGGGGATCGAACCCAGGAGCTTCTTGCTGTGAGGCGGCAGTGCTACCCACCGAGCCATCGTGCCGCCCATGTACAACTTCTTTGTAAAAAAAACAAAAAAGTTTTTTGTGCACTGTTAGCTAGAAATGGAAGCTAATTTTAATGACTTTACTCAAGTTTTATTGCGGTGTCTAAGATTTGTTTTAATCTTCCTTTCACAGCACAACCTACATCACATGCCCTGCAGACCCGAAGAAAACCCTTGGCATTAAACTTCCCTTCCTGGTGATGATCATTAAGAATCTCAAAAAGTATTTCACATTTGAAGTGCAGGTAGGAACATCTGGTGTTTTCTTGCAAATGTGTTTAGAAGAACATTTTATATAAGGACAAGTCATTTGTTTTTTTAGTTACACAAAAAGCAAACATAACTAAGCAGCATATTCTACACACCTATCCCTGGGAAACGAGTGTCCCATGCTGTACATTCTCATACACTAACATTATAAGCTGTAATATTTCATGACACTAACTAATCCACCTAATTTTTACTGTGTCTCAGGTGTTAGATGATAAAAATGTGCGACGGAGATTCAGAGCCAGTAACTACCAGAGCACCACACGTGTGAAGCCTTTCATCTGCACTATGCCCATGCGACTGGATGACGGCTGGAACCAGATCCAGTTCAACCTGTCAGACTTCACTCGAAGAGCTTATGGCACCAACTACATCGAAACACTCAGAGTACAGGTGCAAAGAAAAAACAGAACCAAAACATAGTTGCATGATGCAATGCATTCGTCATTTTATTTTTATGAACCGCTTGGTCAGGGTCACAATAAGTCAGGCTCCACCGATTAAAACTGAGCACTGACAAAAGAATACCATGGGCAGAAGGGAAATAAGAGTGCCCAGCATGCTCAATGTAAATAAATTCTAATTTAATTTATACAAGATGTACAAGGGGCCGACCCAAATGCAAAAGGGGGCGTTTGTGTACAAGTCATTTAATTATTTTTACCACCTAAAGGTCACGACCCAGGGTTTGAAAAACTCTGTCTTAAAGGAAGTAGCCATCTTGATATTGGGAAGGCTTAGTTAGTAAGTGAAAAAATATACAGTATTTTTAGTGCTTTTTGGAATTTATATACATGTTATACCAGCTGATTTAACAGCAATGTGGCACGTTATTTAGCAAAAATAATAATTGTCTTTATGATTTTCAGATCCATGCAAACTGTCGCATTAGGAGAGTGTATTTTTCTGACCGACTGTACTCAGAGGATGAGCTCCCAGCAGAGTTTAAACTGTATTTGCCGGTACAAAAAGCAAAGGTGAGTCCATGTAGAAGTGCATCACTAATACAAATCATTTTACTGGCAATTTCCCAGAAAGTAACTCACTTGTGGGTCAACACATACTGTACTGAACACTTTGTGTAACATGCTTAAACGCTGAAATGTAACCAAATACAAACCTTATTCTAAAAAAGTTGGGACAGTTTAGAAAAGGAAAAATGATCATTGTAATTGTAATAAATTATAATAATTTGCAAATCTTTAAAAACTGAAAGCAGTGCAAAGACAAGATATTTCATGTTTTATCTAGTCAACTTTATCACAGGGGCAAGGTGGCTTAGTGGGTAGCACTGTCGCCTCACAGCAAGAAGGTCCTAGGTTCGATCCCCAGGTGGGGCGGTCCGGGTCCTTTCTGTGTGGAGTTTGCATGTTCTCCCCGTGTCTGCGTGGGTTTCCTCCGGGTGCTCTGGTTTCCTCCCACAGTCCAAAGACATGCAAGTGAGGTGAATTGAAGATACTAAATTGTCCATGACTGTGTTCGATATAACCTTGTGAACTGATGAATCTTGTGTAATGAGTAACTACCGTTCCTGTCATGAATGTAACCAAAGGTGTAGAGCATGATGTTAAAATCCTAATAAACAAACAAACAGTGGCTAAGGTACTGAACTAGTGATCCTTACTTACATAAGTAGTCACATCCACAAACCTTTCAGTCTTACACTGCACTGCCCCTTTCCCAACTTTGAATGTCTTGCATGCATTGATTCAAGAATTAGCACATTTACAAAACATCATTACAGTACATCATTGTACTGTTTTTAATTAGCTGTAAAAGACATTTTACAAATCACTGCTTACTGGTTTTATTTGCATTTTATCTACTGTCGCACCGTTTTTGGATCTCAAGTCCAGCCTTGGCTTTGATGGGCATGAAATTAACCTTCAATCAGGAAAAAATCATTAAAAAATATAAATGATGAAGAAATAAAAGAGCTTTTAGTTTCAGTATCCAGTCTGTAATGTAGAATCATTCTTCGAGTGAATCAGTGATATTATTATTATTATTATTAGTATTAGCATAATTTGTTAAGCAAAGTAAAGTGAGGCCTTAATAAAAACAAATTTGAGCAGTGTTGGTCATGTATAAAAGGGAACAATCTGGTAAATTGCCCAGAAAAGCACAAAATTATCATTAAAGCTAACCAAGCTGTTCTGTATGTTTATCATGAACAACAATCACTTAAACTGGAACTGCAGTACAATATTAGGTTTGCCAGAGTTGATACAACTGATTCTTGATTTCGTCTTATTCTGCTTTTGTCTCTTTACAGCAGTGATGTGGCACCTCTGAACCATTCCTTCATTCCTTCAAACTGTTTTACCACCACATTAAATTTATTTTCAGGAACCTAGCATTGCTTTGTATATTTAACCTTATTTTGAAACAGTGTGATTAGTTTCTGTTTGTGTTCTCTGATGAATAAATGTTTTTATGCACCGTGAGTGAATTCAAAATTTAAAACTCTTGGTGACAGTTTAGCCAAAATTACAAATCATAGCCATTTGAAACTAGGTAATCCTGGCTAATGAACATACTCAGTGCAGATTGATTCAAGTGTGTTATAACATTTAACATAAAGCTATGAGCTTCTCTTTATGTACTGTGACTTTAAAAAAAATACTTTTTTGAATGTAAACAATTTTTTCACTTTTATTGGAAACACTTTACAGCTGTATGTTAAAGACAATCTATACGACTGAGGGCATTGTTATGAAAAGTGTTTCTCCTACATATCCCCCTATTCATATCTAGTTTAATTGTTAAGACTAGCTTTAATTTGTTTTACCACCTTTCCTGACAACTTTATTTGTTGGTCAACAAATATGAAGTATATGAAATTTGTGGATTAGCTTTAGTTTTCTGTTGCTTAAAAAGAATAAATGGGCCATTTTCTTGGTGTATGATTGAAGTGGAGAATTTCCACAAAACAAATCAGATCTAGTAAGCGCAAATCAAAGCACTTAACATAGATGACAGCTTAGTTCAGTTAATCATATAGAAGTGGAGACAATATAAAACTACAGCCACTCTGCCTATGTCAGGTCACGCTTTAACTATATTTTACAAACTTGTTGGAATAACTACTATGATTGCGGCGTTGACTGAAGGTGATGGGTAACCACAGAAGAAATATGAAACAATACGGTCCTCTGTTCATGCTGAGGCCCTTCATAAGAATGCACCACTGGCTATTGTAGTATGAAATGAACTGGTCCAACACAGTGTGCAGTATTAAATGGGGCTTTTCTCAAAATTCTACTGACTGTATAAGATAAATACTTTATTTAATAAATACTACATTTAAATAGATACATGTTTCTTCATTGGTCTTTACTCATGACAGATTGAAAACTTACATTTACAAAATTTAGCTGCCACTTTAATTCAGAGTACCTTTCAGAATAGTAATGTGCTTCTCTCAGTAAACATTTCTTTATTCTAGTACAAACAGTTGCAAATCTAAAAGGGTGGCTAAGTGGGTAGCACTGTCGCCTCACAGCAAGAAGGTCCTGGGTTCGATCCCCAGGTGGGGCAGTCTGGGTCCTTTCCGTGTGGAGTCTGCATGTTTTCCCCATGTCTGTGTGGGTTTACTCCGGGTGCTCTGGTTTCCTCCCACAGTCCAAAGACATGTAAGTGAGGTGAATTGGAGATGCTAAACTGTCCAAGACTGTGTTTGATATAATCTTGTGAACTGATGAATCTTGTGTGATGAGTAACTACTGTTCCTGTCATGAATGTAACCAAAGGGCAGTTGTAGCCTAGTGGTTAAGGTACTGGACTAGTAATCGAAAGGTTGATACTAGGTACTGCCAGGTTGCCACTGTTGGGCCCTTGAGTAAGGCCCTTAACACTGAATTGCTTAGATTGTAGACTGTCACAGTACTGTAAGTCGCTTTGGATAAAAGCGTCTGCTAAATGCTGAAAATGTAAAGTGTAAAACATGACGTTAAAACCCTAATAAAAGAAACAAACGAATCTAAAAACAAACATCTGCTGAAACCCAAGAAAGTACAAGAAGAATTATTTTAAATAGAGTATAGACATCCAGACTATTTGTGTGGCCAAAAACTAAGGGGATGAATAATTTATAAGGCAAGTGACTTTAAACATGAAAGAAATGTCATTGGTTTGACCGGATTTATTTATTTGAAACATCAGCTACCACATTGCAGGCTCAGTGCAGCAACAGTAATCAAACACTGAAATTCTTAAGTGAGTATATTAAGCAAACCCATCCATTTCACCATGAGGTCAAAAGTATATGGACACCTCGTCATGATCAACATTAATAACAACCTTAATTCTACTGGAATGCATTTTCACCTTCAGCCAGAAGAGTATTATTGAGGTCAGACACTGATTTTGACAAGAAAACTTAATTGATAATCGATGTTCAAATTAATCCCAAGGCTGTTTAGAAGGGTTGGGATCAGGACTGTTTAGGAAACTATAGTTCATCCACCCTTCCTCCAAACTTGTCTTTATGGACCTCACTTGGAAAACCATAATACTGGAACAGAAAAGCTGGACGCCTGTAATAAGGAGGGGTGTCCACATATTTTTGACCATAAAATGTATATTCTTAAGTAATTTGTTAACAGCAGAGCATTAATGAAACATTCTGTATCAAAATACAATTCACTGAAAAAGTGTCCAATAGAAATATACATTTAAACATGGAAATACTTTGTATTTCATTTCATTTACTTAAATATATTTTATTTAATTGTCTTATAAAGTAATTAATAGTGTCTCTGTGTATGAAGTTCTGGAATTATCACAATACTGTTCTAGTCCCTGGAGAAGAATTTGTCATTCACAATAAAATCAGAGCATGTAGGAAACTGCAAGCAGAACGAGTCAAAACGATTGGATCTAGTTGCTCCCAGTGAATTTTGAATGTTATACTTTTGGTACAAGTAGCGTAAAAACCAGCAAGGACCTCGATTTGTTCTTACTTTAGTTGTTGCTTATTCACTAAAGCTTGCTAGACCTCTTTAGCTGGTACATAGTGCATGTTGCGTTTTATGAAAAAAAAACGACAATGTAGAAATTGTACAGGCTTGAATTGATTATCTTAGTGTGTAAATTTTAAGTTGAACACGGTAGAAAGGCATTCCAATGCAGTGCCACTTTGGCTGGGCAGTGATAAAGGATCATTGCACATAACCCAATCTCTCACTCTCACTCTGCATTGAAAAAGTGCAACATAGTCTAAAATTTCCCTTTAAAATAGATTTGGCTTTTACATTTAGTATATTGCTTATTTAGGACACATCAGGCCGGATGAGCCGCAGTCACGTCTCCATAATGAAGTACGTAGTAGTCATGGACATACATAAGCACAGCGATGGGCTGACCGATGATCAGCGAGATCCACACCGCAGCATTGCCATAGTTCCCTTTTAAAAAGCGTCCAACAAACATGGCCAGGGGGATCTGAAACCAAAAAACTATTAGTGACTGTGAACACTTGGTTTATCAGTAATGCGTAGAGTGGTAATTATGTTAAACCAACCTGTGCCATCATTCCCATGAACGCCCACAGCCGGAACATCTTCAGAGGAATGCTTACCAGGTACTGAAAAAAATCAAATAAATTCAACGATTACAAACATGGACATTTTTCCAATCTAAGTCATTTCAATTTAAAGTTTTATGCCCTATGAATTATCTAACAAATAAAAAAGCATGTTCTGGTGCTTATACCAACTGCATAAACAGTTGCAAACAGAACTAATTAATTAACCGTCCTCACCTTAAAAGGTTTTGTAGTGATGTACAGTATATACAATTTAATGAAAATATACAACACAAAGTCTCATACAAGCAATTTTAAACATAAGCTGACAATTTTAGGTTGAAATGAAAAACAAATGTACATGTGCACTATTATTCAACCCCCCAGTCTCAGTACTTGGTGGAACATCATTTTGCCTTAATAACCTCAAATTTTAGTTTTTCTCCCAATTTACTGTAGTCAATTTGTCTTCCGCTGCTGGGGGATCCCCGATATTTTGCAGTCTGGGTGGGTATACTGCTGCTCACGCCTCCTCCGACCCACGTGCAGTCTTTAACGGAACCCTTTTCCACCCATGCACTTTGCACAGGTGCCTCTATCCGCCAGTCAGAGTCCTTACACAGCGTTTTAACCCCCTCCCACATATTCCGGTTGTCCATCCCTGCAGGCACTGCCAATTATGTCCGTCAGATGTCACCCAGCTGACCGGTGGCAACGGCGAGTTTCAAACAGGGGAGTTCAGAATCTCGGTGCTGGTGTGCTAGTGGAATATCCCGCTGCGCCACCTGTGCGCCAAATCAACCATTTTTATTAGTGCTAATGCCATGAACTGTGGCTATACCCCCCACCCCATGTTTGAAAAAAAACAAAAAAAAACAATACAGCCTAGTGTACTTAGTCCTACAACAGAATTTTAGGACCACTGTTTTTGTTTTTAAATATTTGACTTTAAGATGAGGTCGTAATATTTTGAAAAACAGTTTAAATAGCTTTTCAAGACACTTAGCTTCCCAACAGAAGAGCTGAGATTGGAACTCACGAGTTGTGCTAGAGTGTTTTAATGCTGCTTCACCTGAGCATCCCCACCAGTACCTGAGTTTAATGTCTTCTTAGAAACATGCACTAACATTTTTAATGGAGCCATAATGATCCTTTCTTACCTCATGGAAGAAAGCAGAGAGCAGAAACACAGCGATCTGAGCTAGCAGCTTGTTCACACCTTTTCTTAACATGGGCTTATAAAAGTGTCTGTGGGAGGTAAATAAAAAACAGCTTAACTTGACGCAAGTGTAGTGCTGTCACACTCCTGCCACAAAGCAAGTTTAGAAATGTAATTGTAAAAACAGAGCAGGATCTCAGACTCACCGAAGACACCATTTGTGGACAGGGATGTTCCAGTTTGACCAGAAATATGGCACAGTTTCTGAGTTCCTACAAATACAAATGAATTATGATGCAGTTAACATTATGTTATTATATGTTGATCAACCTTTCATAATCATTTGATAACAATGCAAAATAAGAGCATATGTAGCTCATAGAATAATATAACGGGTTTCACATGTAACATGTATCCTAAAGAGAATGTTTATTTGTTGTCCATGTAGGTTTTCTCTTGGTAGTTTGTTCTCTTTTCACCACTGTGGTGGTAGACAGACAGTGATAGCCCAGTGATTAATGTACTGGATTAGTAATCAGTGGGTTGCAGATTCAAGCCTTAACACCATCAAGTTGCCATTGTTGGGCCCCTGAGAAAAGTCCTAAACCCCCAATTGCTCAAACTGTATTGTCACAATTGTTAGTCGCTTTGGATAAAAGCATCTGCTAAATGCTGTAGATGTAAAACCATGCTAGTCTACTCAGGTGTAAGCACCCTATCTAGGGTGTATTCCTGGTATATCACCAAGGCATCCTGGTACTACCAAACCTACCATGACCAGAAGGAAGAGGTTAATGAAAATAAACAAATCGGAGGCTTCTGAGGCTTTAGATATTTTTTCTCATCTGATTAAAAATGCTTTTCTTTAAACGAAATAGATCTGCTGCTTTGAGGAACTTTTGCCTTAAAGCACAGTGAGGTTCTGTAGACTTTCTTTCTAATTATTAAGTTCACATGTTTCAGACACACCCAACGGTGTGTCTACAAAATGAAATATATTGAATAAATTATGTTTCCAAGAATGGCCAAAGCCCTGTGATGGATTGGCACCCTGCCTCGCGAGCACTGCCCCTTGCATGACACCCTTGCTGGCTGAGGAGGGCCAGAGGCTAGCACACGCCTCTGCCAGCCACTTCATCACACTGGCCATTGGTAGATTCTAACAGAGAGTATTAACACATGGAGCATCACACTATTCTCTCTGTATTCCTTTACCACTCATTCCAGCATCTCGGACCCTAACCCTAACCCTATTGTCTCTACCTGCCTTTGACACACCCAAGGCTAGTGGCCAGGCTAGTGGCAACGCAGTATTGGCTGACCATAAGGCAATCATTTTAAGCTTTATTACAAACATACAAAATCCCTTTTCGGATCAACAGCACATAAAATGAACTCACCACCAGTCTCTATAAAACTCTCTGTCTCCAAACTGCATCAGCTCGGCGACAAAGTTCATGGAGGAATGAAAATACCAGTAGAAAAAGATGAGCCAGATCAAATGATTTGGCACCTGTGGAAGAACAGGGACCGATAAGATTGCTAAAAGTATAAGAAGGCAATAAATTGGTTAAACAAGAGCCGAGTGTCTTTTCCTCTAACTGTACTCACAGCCAGCTTCAGGAGGCGCTCCACCATTCGTGACAAGTCCATGTCCTGTCACAAAACAAAAAAAAGTTTTAAATCAATTATACAGTGTAATGTGGCTAAGCTGCTAAATCAGTTCAACAGTGAGCAACGTTTAAGCTGTGTCCTTCTGCATTGCCATTTTTGGCCAGCAGAGAGGGCACAGATGCAAAGTCTGATGGTGGAATTGTGTTTTAACACAGCACCAACAGAAGAAACTGGGTAAGGGGCAAATCTTTTTACAATATTGAAGAGGTCTGTGCTTAGTTTGAATTCAGTCTTGCTTGTAATTCTTGCTTTGTAATATCTAAAAATGAACACATGTAAGAATCTAAGTGTTTTACCTGAAAAGGCTTCATGGAATTCTGAACAGTTGGAACCATCCACTGAAAAAGTCAAAGCTACACATTACCAAACAAACCCATATCACCCAGTGAAAATAAACAAGGCAAATAAAACTTAGTGAAGTTCATTACCTGCTGTATTAGACCAACTTGTAACTGCATCAGAAAGAGCTGTTATAAATAAAAATATTTATATTATATAATGCATGTTGGAGACAAATTATGTTATATTAATTAATGTAAATATGACAATATATTCCTAAAATATTAATACAACTTTAACATGCAGTACAATCAGCTACATGTTTCTAAATGTTCAACAGACCTTAATTCCAAAATGTTTGGAACAGTATATAAAATGCTTCATTATAGAAAGCAGTATGTATTAACCAGCACGGTGGCTCGATTGGTAGCACTGTCGGCTTTGATTCCCAGGTGTAGTGGTCTGGGTCCTTTCTGTGTGGAGTTTGCATGTTCTCCTTCATTTCTGTGTGGGTTTCCTTCACAATTCCAGTTTCCTTCCACAGTCCAAAGACATGCAGTCAGGTTTACTGGAGATACTAAGTGAAAATATGTGTGTGGGTGTGTGTGTGTGTGCGCGTTTGCCCGAATTGTACCCACCACAACCAAAAATCGGATAAAACCCTGAGGAGTGGGCTGCATTAAAAAACACAAGTGGATTTAAAAACACTTTGTTTAAATACCATTTACATACTGTTCAAATTTTTCTGTAATTAAGTTTTGTTTCACATTAAAATCTTAATTATTATAGCAATACATAAAGAAGAAATAAGCAACTTTTAGATTTGATTAGATTTGGTACTAAGATCCTCACCATCTCCAAAAGCCTCCTCAGCAGGAATCGCTTCCGTATTCTTGCCGATCGGGGAAAGTTCAGCTCGTAGCACAGTGTTGGAGCAAATATGAAATAATACATATCTGTACAGAAAAATGAACACACATGAACATCAGTTAGGGATGCACTGATCTGACAACAAGCATTATGCTTGTGCCAAAGTGGAATAAATCTCCTCTGTCTGTCTGTACAGCTGACTTTTTTAAATGCAGATTCAACTGTTCAAAGATCCAGCGCATTACCATTATGAATGAACCTGGCTTATGTTACCTACATACAAACATGTGACCAATAAAAGGAAAGATTTAAGTGAAAAAAACATAACAAGAGCAAATGCTTTCAGACTGGTGTGCTGCATGATAGGATTTAGCCATTAACATCCTGTCATGTTCTGTGACATATCAATATGCTGGCCATGTGCAACTGACCTTTTTGGGATTAAAATTATAAGAGAACAAGACGACATTAAATAAGCCTTCTTAACAATTTATTTAATTTAAATTTATTTGATTTTACCAGTGCTTTATTCTGGTCAGGGTCATGATGTGTATGGGCACAATGCAGCAACACACTTTGGACAGGATCCCAATCCATCATGCTCCACCCCCCAATCTCCCAACATTACCAATCATGTCTATGTAGATGCCCAACCAGGATTTAAACCTTTCCTAAATACTAAATAAGCACAAATTTTCACAGACACACTTCAAAGTCTTGAGAGAAGTCTTCTTAGAAGTCACTCTATTTTAATACCATTTGTTTTTAAAAGATTATGTCAAACAAGAGTAGGTCAGTGATCCAAATGTGTTTCATTACTACAATTGGTAAAATTCTAATGTCAAAAAAGGAGCAATTACTATAATTGTGTCTTTATTAGGCTTACAGGTTTTTAGAATCTGTGATCATGCAGTGTAGCAAGGTATAGTGGTAGTAGTACCTCTGTGAGTAAGATTTCCAGGGTAGGTCACTTGGCTGTGGACTGCATTCCCATTGGCTCTCTGCACAGACGGACCTACAGTGGAGCACATACATCAGAAAGTCAACACAACACATCATTTATTAATGAATTCAGAAAAGTCAGAATTTATTTTAAACCCTGCTGTTTGTGGGAACCAGGGTGGGGAGTTGCAGCTCACTTTGCACACAGGTGTTTTGACCAAGTACTCTGTTTACCCCCTAATGATGTGCTTGTAAAGACCCACCTAAAGGGGTCAGTGAATAGTTTAATAAGTATTATAAAAGTGATGTATATGTATTAGGGCTGTCAAACGATTAAAATTTTTAATCGCGATTAATCTCAGAATTTCATATAGTTAATCGCGATTAATCGCATTAAAAAAAATCTGTGTAAATGTTATAGAAAACAAGGATTTTTATGTGAAATGTTACAATTAAAATGGTGAACATATTTTATGCTAAATGTACTGATGTTAAAAACTGCTGGGACAAGAGAAAACTGTAAGGGAGTTTTATTCACTCACATATTAGGCAGTAAATGTCAGATTGTAGGTTAGAATTTCTCCATCAGCAAACACTGTAGATCAGCGGTGCTTTAGATGGGATAAGGCGTAGTTATTGTATCAGACTTTTCTGTGGTTGTATCGTGACAATGGTTTGATGGACGTTTCTACACGAAGTGAGTGTGTTTTGACCCTTTGGGGCTTCCATAGTTCATGAACTAACGTGCTTGACTCAGCTTTCTGGTATTCGGTACAGAAGAAGAAGTTAATTAAGTGTAATAAAGTGTTCTGCTCCCGACAACTTGTGAATATAGCGTGTATTTATTTCTTTATTATGCAAGTGCATCACTACCACGATCGGTTACATTATGTTAACAAACCGCAAATGAAAAACGGTGGCAAGTCCGACATTAAAATGTTTGTTCTACCAGTCAAGTCTCAACATGAACTAGAATCTGCGTTAACGGCACTATTTTTTAAAATCGCGTTAAATTGAGGTCGCGTTAATGCGTTATTATCGCGTTAACTTCGACAGCCCTAATATGTATACAAGCAGTTCACCACCATCATCAAAATTGCAACTGAGGGAATATCTTCAGAAGGAAATACACTTTCAGATAATTGCAGAATCTATGCCGATGTGCACTGAAGCTGTTATAGTCACTCATGATGACGGAACACCTCATAAAGACTTTATTTTGATTTTATTTGTCTCCCATCTGTAACTGTGAAACAACATCACTTGGCTTTGCCATTTGTGTGCAGTTAGTTAGATTTTAAAGCAACATGAATTGAGTTCAGCAGGTGGAAGCATTGCAAAGGTTGGCAGATCAAGTTCCTCATTAGCAGAACAACAAATGGCAATAGAGGAATAAACGTGGCGTCTTCGTTCAGTTTACTGTGGTATGAGCTTTCAAATAATCAAACACTAAACGCCCTTTAAGAGTCAACAAATGCACAGGGAACACACACACACACACACACACACATTAAACATGGTAGAAGGTATGCAGGGGCACTGCCAGATATTTTAGGCCCCATGAAAATATATCACTGTGGGCTCACTATCCCAAATGTATGTTAACATAGTGCGTACATTGGAATTTACTATTATAAGCTAAAGTCAGTCCACATGTACAAGCCCTGTTTCCAAAAAAGTTGGGACACTGAGTAAAATGCAGTAAAAAGAAGAACTGTAATATTTTAATTCTCTTGAATCTTTATTTAACTGATTAACATGTATTTTGTAAATATAAAGACGTTC
Organism: Trichomycterus rosablanca; assembly: GCF_030014385.1. Lineage (NCBI taxonomy): Eukaryota > Metazoa > Chordata > Actinopteri > Siluriformes > Trichomycteridae > Trichomycterus > Trichomycterus rosablanca. The sequence goes on along the minus strand of NC_085989.1, from coordinate 37,830,661 downwards.
CGAATTTGATGCCCACAACACACTACAAAAAAAGTTGGGACGGGTCAAAGTAAGAGGGAAAAGTTTATAGAATATTCAAGTTACAGTGCTCCACAATGAGCAGGTGAATCGCTAACAGGTGAGGGAATCATGATTGGGTATAAAAGGAGGATCCACCAAAGGATCAGACTGTACAAGCAATGATGGGCTGTAGCTCACCACTTTGTGCCAAACTTTGTGAGAGAATTATCAGTTCAAAAAGAACATTTCTCAATGCAAGATTGCAAATAATTTCATCTTTTACCATCTACTGAACATAATATTGTAAAAAGATTAGGAAATCTCTTAAGATCTGCAGAGATGATTGATAAAGATACGTTTCTGATTGTACTTACAAGAGTTGGAGCGTAATAGTTTTCGTGCTTGTATCTGTCTGATCTCCCTGCACCATTTATTCACATCCTTATAGGAGTAGAGCTTTAGTAAGAGGACAGTGTACACCGATAGTGCAAAGACGCCACCCACTGCAAACACACACAACAAAAAAAAGTTTTATTTCCATTCACCACACACTATACATGGAGCATTATGCACTGAAATTTTTTAATCTGAACTTTTTTGATAGACAGTAAATATCTGAGATTCTTAGTGATCTGTATCTATCATTCTCTTATTTGGGACAGTGACTATAGTCTAGTGGGTAAAGCTTTGGGCTATCAATTGAAAGGTTGAGTGTTCAAATCCAAGTTCTGCGATTTAGTCACTGTTGGGCTCTTGAGCAAGGCCCTTAACCGTCTCTGCTCCAGGGGCGCCGTACAATTGTTGACCCTGTGCTCTTACCCCAGCATTCAAACGAGCTGGGATATGCAAAAAGAATTTTTCTGTATTGTGTTTTGTATGTGTATATATGACAAATAAAGGCATTCTTATCTATATTTAATCTGATGATATCTTTAATCATGGCTTAATTGTATACAGTCACAATCATAAGTCGCTGTGGATAAATGCCATCATTTCCATCTTATCTGGAATGAATAGGTGCAGAGGCAGTAAAATACACCTTGGACAAGGTGACAATCTAAATCATTCAATAACTCAATTACAAGAGGAAATTTAGACAAGCCAGTTTACTTAGCCAGTTTAAAAACCCAGTCGACATGAATACATGAATATCATGTGTGTGATATCATATTTGCTTAATGACCATTCAGTGGGACTAAGATGCACTACCACAGGCAATAAGAAGTGGGGCAATTCCTTTTCAACCCCACTGCATATTAACATTTCCTAAAATGGCTTGGAAACAAACTAAATATTCTTTATTTAATACTGACAGTTTAATATTCATGTTAATATACAATATTAACACACACTCCCTATATAAATTATATGTTATTTTGAAAGAGCAATGGTACCTGGGGTCATGGATGTTACAAAAAGAACGGTGCCTGACGGAAAGCACAAAACTGTGGCAAGATTGGCACAATAAAGGAATGTTCCAGTATTCTCTGAGATTCTGCCCTGAAAACAAAGCCAAGCAACACAAACATTTAGAGACTTGATCAGTCCAAAATTATTTATCAGACTGTATACTTGGTGTATATCTTATGAACTATACACCTGTCTTGTACATTTACTTATTGGCCATTTTTTATTTTACTTCTTACTACCCCCAATTTTTAACCATTTTCTTCCAACCAAAATCTTCCACTGATGAATGGGTTAGAAAGGCTAAAAGTATAATGCCCAGTAAGAGATGTGCTACAGTCATACCACGTGCACCTTTGTGGAAGGCTAAACCAGCATGATAAAACAGCCAATACGTCAAGGTACAAGGCAACTATGTGTAACCCTGTATGCAAAATATTACACATTTGTCAGCTTTACAAAAGCCTCTGTTGGGTTTTCAACTATAATATGACACTCACCATAGCCAGCTGTCTCTCTGTGTACAAAGCTGCCAGTATAAACACATTGGACACTGAAAAAACATATGCACAAATCAAACTGGCTTAACCTCAGCTTGACAGCATGAAACAAGCAATAATAAATTCCAGTATGAGAGTTGCATGATGAAAACGCAATACTGAGTGATTACAGAGTTCAACCAGACAGTTGCACCTGTTCGAAAACGGGTTCCTAAATATAGACATGATAACCTATATCTGTCTGTTGAGAAAATTATAAAATCACAATATATGCAGGTTTTGTGCATTGATAGATGCACACAATTTATAATGCAAAAACATACTGAGAGGCTTGGAGCTAAGCTAGGCAAATTTGGTGCCACAGGCAAAATGTTTCCCCCTAAACCTGGCCAAGAGGGCAATACCAACTGAAGTACTGTAGGTTAGTACTGAAAGAATGATGCTCCCATCTGGATGACACTCTAGGCCTATGTCAAAATCACTAACACTAAGAATCCTGCAGGATTACCAATGATAAGGCATGGAGCAGGCCAACTGTATGGGTCCTTTAGAAAAAGTGATACCACTTGGATGGGGTCCACCAGTATCCCATATCTGTAGAGATAGAGGAGATAACAAAATAACAAACATTTTATTGTCATTTCTTAACAACATTCATTTTTATAATAGATGATGTGTAGTGGATGTGAGTACTTTCTTTGAACCGATGATTCACATGCTGCCCTTTTCACCCCGGTATATTTTTGCTAATTATTTGACATTGAACCAGCCCAGTTTAAGATGGTCTGCTGATCTTTGCTGTTCAGGCTGGTCTAGCTAGTTCTTTAACTGGGCTTCCAACCTGGTCAACTTTTAAAACCCCTCTAAACCATCGAAGGTCAATCTGACCTGCTGAGACTACAGTACTGCTGGGCTACTGGATACTACAGTAATGTAACTCAAGATTAGTTATTTGGGGATAATATCCAAGACCTGCATGCAGAAAACTCGACACACAATATACACTGATCAGCCACAACATTAAAACCACCTCCTTGTTTCTACACGCACTGTCCATTTTATCAGCTCCACTTACAATATAGAAGCACTTTGTAGTTCTACAATTACTGACTGTAGTCCATCTGTTTCTCTGCATGCTTTGTTAGCCCCCTTTCATGCTGTTCTTCGATGATCAGGTCCCCCACAGGACCACTACAGAGTAGGTAATATAGCAAGGGCAGTGATAGCTCAGTGGTTAAGGTACTGGACTAGTAATCAGAAGGTTGCCGGTTCAAAACCCTGCCGCCACCAGGTGGCCACTGTTGGGTCCCTGAGCAAGGCCCTTAACTCTCAATTGCTCAAAATTGTGTTCAGTCATAATTGTAAGTCGCTTTGGATAAAAGCGTCTGCTAAATGCTGAAAATGTAAAAACTGTAAAATGTAAAATGTAATATTTGGGTGGTGGATAATTCTCAGCACTGCAGTGACACTGACATGGTGGTGGTGTGTTAGTGTGTGTTGTGCTGGTATGAGTGGATCAGACACAGCAGCGCTGATGGAGTTTTTAAACACCTCACTGTCACTACTGGACTGAGAATAGTCCACCAACCAAGATGATGGTTGTACCTGATGACCAACTGAAACAGCAGCAATAGATGAGCGATCGCCTCTGACTTTACATCTACAAGGTGGACCAACTAGGTAGGAGTGTCTAATAGAGTGGACAGTGAGTGGACACGGTATTTAAAAACTCCAGCAGCGCTGCTGTGTCTGACCCACTCATACCAGCACAACACACACTAACACACCACCTTTACCTTTATACACCTTTTAGTAATGAAAAACACCTAAAGTCCATAAATAGTAGGAGTCTCCACAAACTCATGCCTATGGTGTATGTGACTAATTGTTATCCTTGTGAATGTTTGGATAAGCTGGCTAATATCAGTGATCAAAATTGTAAACAGTTATAAGCATACAACAATTATAGACATACAACATAAACTGTATGTGAGTTTACAATGCACTTACTTTATAAGGTTCTCCAGGAAAAGGCGTGCATTGGACAACACCTTAAACAAAGAAAAAAGGAATTTTGTCAATAGTCAGTAGATAACAATCTGATATGGTAAATGTTTATTTCTGATTGATTACATCAATTTACCACATGCCCTAGTGTTGTAAAACTATTATCTATCACAGTGATCAAAGTCTACAGCTATAAGATACTAAGGTGCAGTCGTTTGATCAATGAATTACTCCACACGTTGATAAAGATGTAGTAAAAGAGTGCACTTCAAACAACAAGAAAAAATATACAGTGAGTAGAAAAAAATACACGTTTGTTTGTGTTATTAAATATATTTTCAGTGTATTTATTCTCTTTGGTGGCATGATGGCTTGGTGGGTAGTACTTTCGCCTCACAGCAAGAAGGTTCTGGGTTTAATTCGTAGATGGAGATTCCGGGTGCTTTCTGTGAGGACTTTGCATGTTCTCCCCAGGTCTGCGTGGGTTTCCTCAGGGTGCTCCTACCTTTCACCCAGTGAGATGTACCTAGCACGACCCTGACAAACTCACACTCCCAGGGCAATGTATATCTCCAGTTAGCCTGACTGCATGTCTTTGGACTGTGGGAGGAAACCGTAGCACCCGTAGAAAACCCACACAAGCATGGTGAGGACATGCAAACTCCACACAGAAAAGACCCAAACCGCTCTACCTGGAGCCCACGACCTTCTTGCTGGGAGCGACTGTGCTACCCACAGAGCCACCGTTTCATCTGCAGCAATTAAACAGGACTTTTTAAAGTGGAAATCTAAACAATAATGGCTAATCTAGCTGTGTTAGATTTGATAAACAATATATACAGTGGGGTCAAAAAGTATTTAGTCAGCCACTGATTGTGCAGGTTCTCCTACTTAGAAAGATGAGAGAGATCTGTAATTTTCATCATAGGTACACTTCAACTATGAGAGACAAAATTAGAAAAAAAAATCCAGGAAATCACATTGTAGGATTTTTAAAGAATTTATTTGTAAATTATGGTGGAAAATAAGAATTTGGTCAATAACAAAAGTTCAACTCAATACTTTGTAACATAACCTTTGTTGGCAATGATAGAGGTCAAACGTTTCCTGTAAGTCTTCACCAGGTTTGCACACACTGTAGCTGGTATTTTGGCCCATTCCTCCATGCAGATCTCCTCTAGAGCAGTGATGTTTTGGGGCTGTCGCTGGGCAACACGGACTCCACAAATTTTCTATGGGGTTGAGGTCTGGAGACTGGCTAGGCCACTCCAGGACCTTGAAGTGCTTTTTACGGAGCCAATCCTTCATTGCCCGAGCGGTGTGTTTGGGATCATTGTCATGCTGGAAGACCCAGCCACGTTCCATCTTCAATGCTCTCACTGATGGAAGGAGGTTTTGGCTTAAAATCTCACGATACATGGCCCCGTTCATTCTTCCCTTAACACGGATCAGTCGTCCTGTCCCCTTTGCAGAAAAACAGCCCCAAAGCATGATGTTTTCACCCCCATGCTTCACAGTAGGTATGGTGTTCTTGGATTCTTCTTCTTCCTCCAAACACGACGAGTTGAGTTTTTACCAAAAAGTTCCATTTTGGTTTCATCTGACCACATGATATTCTCCCAATCCTCTTCTGGATCATCCATATGCTCTCTGGCAAACTTCAGATGGGCCTGGACATGTACTGGCTTAAGCAGGGGGACACGCCTGGCACTGCAGGACTTGAGTCCCTCTCGGCGTAGTGTGTTACTGATGGTAGCCTTTGTTACTTTGGTCCCAGCTCTCTGCAGGTCATTCATCAGGTCCCTCCGTGTAGTTCTGGGATTTTTGCTCACCGTTCTCATGATCATTTTGACCCCACGGGATGAGATCTTGACCCCAAGGGAGATTATCAATGGCCTTGTATGTCTTCCATTTTCTTACAATTGCTCCCACAGTTGATTTATTCACACCAACCTGCTTGCCTATTGTAGATTTACTCTTCCCAGCCTGGTGCAGGTCTACAATTTTCTTCCTGGTGTCATTCGACAGCTCTTTGGTCTTGGCCATGGTTGAGTTTGGAGTCTGACTGTTTGAGGCTGTGGACAGGTGTCTTTTATACAGATAACGAGGTCAAACAGGTGCCATTAATACAGGTAACGAGTGGAGGACAGAAGAGCTTCTTAAAGAAGAAGTTACAGGTCTGTGAGAGCCAGAAATCTTGCTTGTTTGTTATTGACCAAATACTTATTTTCCACCATAATTTACAAATAAATTCTTTAAAAATCCTACAATGTGATTTCCTGGATTTTTTTTCCCTCATTTTGTTTCTCATAGTTGAAGTGTACCTATGATGAAAATTACAGACCTCTCTCATCTTTCTAGGTAGGAGAACTTGCACAATCAGTGGCTGACTAAATACTTTTTGACCCCACTGTATATATACACACTGCCTGGCCAAAAAAAAGATCACACACTCTAATATTTGGTTGGACCGCCTTTAGCTTTGATTACGGCACGCATTCGCTGTGGCATCGTTTCCACAAGCTTCTGCAATGTCACAACATTTATTTCTGTCCAGAGTTGCATTAATTTTTCCCCAAGATCTTGTATTGATGATGGGAGATTTGGACCACTGCACAAAGTCTTCTCCAGCACATGCCAAAGATTCTCAATGGGGTTCAGGTCTGGACTCTGTGGTGGCCAATCCATGTGTGAAAATTATGTCTCATGCTCCCTGAACCACTCTTTCACTATTTGAGCACGATGAATCCTGGCATTGTCATCTTGGAATATGCCCATGCCATCAGGGAAGAAAATATCCATTGATGGAATAACCTGGTCGTTCAGTATATTCAGGTAGTCAGCTGACCTCATTCTTTGGGCACATAACATTGCTGAACCTAGACCTGACCAACTGCAGCAACCCCAGACCATAGTACTGCCCCCACAGGCTTGTACGGTAGGCACTAGGCATGATGAGTGCATCACTTCAGCCGCCTCTCTTCTTACCCTGATGCGCCCATCACTCTGGAACAGGGTAAATCTGGACTCATCAGACCACATGACCTTCGTCCAATCTTTATGCTCCCTAGCAAATTGAAGCTGTTTTTGCCGGTTAGCCTCACTGACAAGTGGTTTTCTTAAGGCTACACAGCTGTTTAGTCCCAACCCCTTGAGTTCCCTTCGCATTGTGCGTGTGGAAATGCTCTTACTTTCACTATTAAACATGTCCCTGAGTGCTACTGTAGTTTTTCTACCATTTGATTTCACCAAACGTTTAAGTGATCGCAGATCACGATCATTCCAGGTTTTTTTCTGACCACATTCCTTCCTCGAAGATGATGTTTCCCCCACTGTCCTACCACTTTTTAATAATGCGTTGGACAGTTCTTAACCCGATTTTAGTAGTTTCATCTCCTTAGATGTTTTCTCTGCTTGATGCATGCCAATAATTTGACCCTTCTGAAACAGATTAACATTTTTTCCACGACCACAGGATGTGTCTTTCGACATGGTTGTTTAACAAATGAGAAGCTACTCACTGCATCAGTTAGGGTTAAATAACTTGTTGCCAGCTGAAACATAATCACCCATGCAGTAATATCCAATGGGAGGCTCTTACCTATTTGCTTAGTTAAATCCAGGTGGTGACCTTTTTTTGGTCATATATAAAATGTTAATCAATCAGTGTTTTTACTAATGGGTTTATTTTGTTTATAGTTGTGCTGGGGTCAGTGCCATCTACAAAACACCAGCTGGTAATCCATCCTGGACAGGGTACCAATCCATAGCAGTTTCCTTATTCAATTAAAATTTGAGCTGTGTCAAAATGAGTTATTAGGTTCAAATAAAAGTATTTCATCAATTAGGGACCAGGTTTCCCCTTAAAAAAATAACTGGGAAAAAAGCTTGAGTTATGTCATCCAGGTTCATCATTTATAGCCTTTTATTCATTATTCGTAAGTAGACATGAAGCATTCTGGGACACTCAAGGGGCAAAAATGGGACAGTGAGAATTCCAGAGAGGATGTTAATGTAACCTCATTAAACCACAGGCATGATAATGGCACTGAAATTGTCATTTACTCCCAGTGACCCTCTGCAGAGGAAGTGGTTGTTTATTTTTAGTGCACACCCAGTGCTTGAAATATAAAAAGAACTCTGGTGACTCTTGAAATGGATTTAGTATTAATTAAAGTAACAATGTCAATGTCTTTTTTCATACTTGTATAATAATAATAATAGCTACCTCCACCATAGACAAACTGGCACACACAGCAAGCTGATTCCATTCAAGCATGAGCCAGCCAAGATGCCTGCCATGTTTTTGAAGAGTCAGGGGTTACTGGGTGAGAAATTGGGGTAAAGGGTAACTGGGTTGTGTGAAGACACTGGCAAAGCTAATTTGTAAATCATTAAGTCCCAGAAGAGTCTTAACACATCAAGTCACCAAGGGGGTAAAGGTCCCAGGATGTAAACGCCATATATTAATACAGTCTGAAATTGGTACTAATGTGCTACATTTACTTTAATATATTGACTAAAGTAACTTTTTACTACTAAGTCAAATTTTAAGAGGACACATGAAGGAAACAGCAGTTATAGGACTGCAAACATTCGTTTTTATAGATGAATGACTGGTGAAATGCATACACCAACTTTGACTAGGTTTTCCTTGGGAAGTTCTTAAAGCGTACAGAAATGACACCCCACTACTATGGGGCGCTTGGGTGGCACAGTGGTAATACACGCTAGCCAACCACTTTGCTATAAGCCAGCCGGGTGCCCACACAGATGCACCAACTGAAATATCTTACAGAAGTATTCAGACCTGTTTAGTACTTTGGTAGCAATTATTGCACACCTGGATTCTTTTTTTTTTCTTTCTCCCCCTTTAGCGCATCCAATGCCAAACCCTGCCCTGACAGAGGAGATTGAAGCTAATCCATATCCCCTCCGAAACATGAGCTGCAGCCGGATGCATCTTTGCCACCCACACATTGATGAGTTTGGCGCCACCTAGGTTTTCTCTGAGAATGTCATTCTTACCTCCCTGACCCTAAGAAGCACCTCCATAGCATGATTTTTCCACCAACACGTATCTTTGTAGGAACAGTATTAGTCAGTTTATGTGTAGAACCTAATAAGCTGCTTGCTATTCTCCCCAAAGAGTTCAATTTTCACCTCATCAGAGCAAGACGTTTACACGCCGTTCAGCAAACTCCAAGCAAGCTGTCATCTGCCTTTCCCTCAACTGTGGTTTAAGATTTGTCACTTTGCCATGAAGCCCAGAGGTCGCTGTCTATCCAACAGGTTTCCCCACATGACTTTTGGAGCTCTTTTCAAATGACAGTTGGGTTCTTTCTCATTTCCTTGAACAAGGCCATTATTTCCTAGATGCTTGATTTGGCCAGACAAACAACTATAATAAGGTTTAAGGTTGTGCCAATGTGATCCTGGGAATACTCAAAGCTTTGGATGTTGTTATACATCACTGGCATTTCCATAATGCATATGTACACATACTTAGATCTCATGGCTGTGTTTTGTTGTGACAATGAATACTGGTGGACTCTGAGTTGTAAACATATTTCTTATACTTTCTGAATTTACTATACATGTACTGGTGTACATATGTAAATTTCAGCTGTAGTTTATAAGCAAAGGATTATGTTTAATGGCATCTATGCTTTGCTTGTGGTATCAAACTGGTAATGCGAATTGTTTGAATATCCTATATTATGTAATTTGAATATACAGTGGTACCTTGAAACTCAAAATCTTTTAAACTCAATGCCCTTGGTCGAGAAATTTGTTTGTTTTAAAAAAAATTTATTTATTTAAAATAAAATTAAAAAAAAGCTTATTAAAAGCCTGATGCTTTACAATGTAATTTTATCTTGACATAGATAGGTCAGCATTTACAATAGTAATGTAATGCAAGTCAGAAGTGATCGACATGTACCACTCTAAAAACAGTACCGTTATGAGTACATGGAGTACAGTACAGCTATTGGGGAAGAACGTTATTTGTTTTACCCAGTTATATGTGGTAAGCAGGGTTACAGAGCAAAGTTACTTCAGTTTCATTCAAGTCATCATTTCACAACCAAGCTCATACCGTTCTTACACAGTCATGCCAATCATTGTTGTGCCAACTTTGATTCATTTTACTTAGAGGGCACACTGAGAGTTACATTTAAGTGTTGTCTTATGAAAGAAAGGATCTAAGAAAAATGTTCTCTGCATTTAGAAGATGCTACAATGACCAAACGTTTAACATGTAAAAGATGCTGCCGTAAAAGCAGTGGCAACTCTGATAAATTTACAAGTTCCTACTTTTGAATTTTAAAAACAGACCCAGGGCTAGAAGTACAAACCTTCTGTAGTCTAGTTTCAGGTGCCATTAGACCTTATTCTGCCCAAGAACTTTTTGTTTTATAATTTAATGAAACTGCAACAAATGCGTTAACATGCCGTTCATGAATTATGTGCAAACACAATTCCAAAAATGTTGGGACAATAGTACAAAAATAAAATTAGACAGCAATGATAGGCAAAGACAGATCACGTTTACCACTGTGTTATGTCACCTTTTCACAGCTTTATGTAATAGCCTGAAAAGTAAGACCACCAATGATTACAGGAATTTGGTTCCATTCCTGCTTAATATAACACTGCTTACTGGTCTGGGGTCTCGGTTGTCGTGTATTTTGCTTCATTATGCAGGTCTGGAAAGCAGGCAGCCCAATCTAGCACCTGCTCTTTCACTAAGAAGTGATTCTTCTATAACATATCTATGGAAAACAAGTCATCAAGACGGCTGCATATGTTGCTCCAAAATGTGTATGTATCCCTTAACATTAATAAGTCACCTATGCTACAATTAAATATGGTTAAACATTTTCATTATTTTATAGCAGCTTCTTAATCCTGCACTGCACTGAGCTTAAAAAGTAGACCGTTCCAGGTGCAGTTTATAGAATTAGCTACAGTTTGAGTAAATTGGGCTTTTGATTTAAAGTTGAATTTTGAGCAGACATTGCAGCTGCATTAGTTGTATTTTACCTTCTCAATTATGCCAAGCTAGCCCTCTGTCCCAACAGTGTTCCACTAAAATTCTAGAGCCATTTAAAGACTTTTTTTGAGACTCATGTTTTGTTTTTTTACAGCAGGGCATTGAGCAGCATGTAAAACAGTGTGACCAGTATGTAAAATAAGTGAAACAAAGTATGCACAGCAAAAGTACAGCAACATAACAAAACATAAGGTTGGTTCATATTGGAGATGTTGGGCAGCTGTGGATACAGCACCACTGAAAAATATTAGGTGAATAATATATAGGTAAATAATTCTGAACAGATAAACACACACACTCATACCTAGGGACATATTAAAGCAGCCAATTCATACTTTATTTGTTGCATAACATGAGGACGCAACCATGAGCTGGGATAGAGGAAACCTAGGTTCAGGTTCAAATCTTGCCTCTGATCACTATCTGTGAGGACAAAAGCACGCTTTGGTTGCCTAATCTAAATTGTCCTTTTTAGTGAGTGTTAGTGAGTAAATGTGTGGGGAGATACCACCTTTACCCTGACCCACCTGTAATTCCATGCTTAAAGTCTACTGATTGCAATGTCAAGTATACAATACTGCCAAACGCATGTAAACACGTGACCATGAGCTTGGTGGATGTCTACACCAAGCTTGTCAAACTATTTCTTTACAAGCCTCATATTCTGCACAGGAACTCATTTACATTGGAACAAGTAAGGAACTTTTCAAAATTGTTGCCACAAAGTTGAAAGCATAAAAACACCCAAAGTCAATTAGAAAATTGGTGTCTACAAATTTTTGGCCACTCAGTGTACCTAGTTTAAAGCAGGAATGAAAAAGTTTAATAGAAATATGTCCAGGAAACCAATTTTTATCCTCATTTCTGTGTGGAGAAACTTTGATTTTTGTTTTTTGATGTTTTAACACAATATTTCATGTTAATTTATTGTATGCAATCTATAAAACAGCCCTTATTATATAAGGATTTGATTTTGATTACATTGTTGTTCAATCATACCTTCACACCTCAGCCCTGATCATTTTATATTAAATAGTTTGTTAATGTATCCTCTCTACGTCTCCCAAACATCTATATAAAAACATTTATTTTACTTTATTTTACACTGCATTAATCCTTGATGATTGCTTTTTATAATCGGCAGATTTTTAAAAAATATTAATTAACTAAATTATTTGTTGAGAAAATATTAAATTTTTTTATTTTACCACTTTATCCAGTGGTAAATCCAGTGGTATCCACTTTATCAGCGTTTTCAGTAATGCACCCTGGACAAGACGTCCACCCAGACATAGCCAGTCATGCCTGTATGTAGACGTCTGGCTGACTGGATCCCAGTGTTACGCTTGAGCTAGCGTATTTTACTGCTGCGCCACCCGAGCATGAACTTATATCATGTAAACAGTATATTGGTCAAGCCTACAATTTCTTAAGAGCCTTGCGAAATTTTTGACAATGTTGCATCCACAACCTAGACTCTGCTGCACTTTTTACAGATGTTCAGACGACGACTTGTCATGCACCATGACATTCTGTTGTAGAAGTTTAAGGCAACCCCCCTTGATCCAAAAAAAAAAAAAAAACCCTGACCTTGTCTCTTTGTCTTATTAGCAAATGTAAAATTGCTGTTAGAACAGGTAAACCCAAAATCTTTGCAGAGGTTCAGAAGATAAAGCAACATCTAAAACATCTATTACTGACAAAGCAATTGTTCACAACCTGATCCTGCTGTATGTGTTTATCTATAAAGCACATAGCTCTAGCATGCAGGCTTGACAGAGTTCACCAAGGTAGAAAACACTATTAATAGCAGATATTCTGGATGTAGATCCCAGGTCAGCAGGTTTAATGCATGGCATTTCTGTGTTCTATATATACATATCAAATTACAAAATGTAGCATGAGTTGTGACTCTCAAATCTTTATATATTGTTTCTGTATGGGTGGCACTGTCGCCGCATAGCAAGAAGGTCCTGGGTTCGATCCCCAGGTGGAGCGGTCCGGGCCCTTTCTGTGTGGAGTTTGCATGTTCTCCCTGTGTCTGCGTGGGTTTCCTCTGGGAGCTCCGGTTTCCTCCCACAGTCCAAAGATGTGCAAGTGAGGTGAATTGGAGATACTAAATTGTCCATGACTGTGTTTGACATTAAAGACTTAAACTGATGAATCTTGTGTAATGAGTAACCTGTTCTGTCATAAATGTAACCAAAGTGTGTAAAAATGTTAAAATCCCAATAAATTAATAGTTTCTGTACAATGTTTGAAGAACTTTCTGAACAATGTTTGATTTCTATTGTAGAAATAATTCCTTTCATGCTCAGCTGACATCAATAATTATATTAAATTGTTTTTTCTATGCCTTAATTGCTTTAATCTTATATACCAGCACAATAAGACATTAATCTTTACAAATATTAACACAAATTTGAAAATTGTGGTGTTCTAAAAGCTTTGATTGGCAGTGTACAATTTCATTTTTTTTCTGGTCCAGATATTCTGGGTCTGGCTTTTCCAGAATCACTGGGTGCAATGCAGTAACACACCCCAGACAAGAACCCAATCCATCGTAGAGGTATATATAATAAAAATTAATTTCCTGTTTGATGATATTAGGTTTTGCCTATTTAAAACAGTCTTAAAAATAAGTATGCCTAAATAATAAAATGATGTTTTAAACAGAACATAACTGTTATCCACAGTTATAATTCCAATTCCAAAGCTAAATGCATGTCTTATCACACTTAAACTGTGTTTAGGTGTTTCATGTTATGTTTCATTTTAATTAAGGATTCAACACCCCTACTCCTTTATAGTCTATACAGCTCTTACCAGCATGACCACACACCAGTTAAGAATTCCTCTGTAATTACTGTAGCCACTTTCTGAGCTAAGCAGCGACTCCTGTAGCCGATGACAACTGTTGAAACAACAAATTGAGACAGATGAGTTTAATATGAAACTTTAAGCACCAGAGACATTTGCTTTACACAGTTCTGGACATTTCTCTTAACCATAATTAGTTATTCAAACACCAGAGCTATGTTTGCTGCAGAAACAAACATAGTCATTCAGAAAAGTACTTTATTCCTACCGTGAAGCATGGTGGTGGATGTGTAATGTTGACAGGATTACATGGATTCCATCAAGTGCCAACAGATATTAGATCAAAAACAGACTCTGATCTGTTATCTTAGCAAAGGAAGGTGACAGAAAGTAATAAATAAAGGGGTGCCAATTTAAAACATGTGCTTTTCATTTATATTTTGAATTAAATAATTGTTTTCTACAGTATTGTGTCCCAGGGGTGCCAATACGTATTTGTAAGGGCACTGTGCAGATTATATGCAGATTAGTTTGTTTGTTTGTTTATTGGGATTTTAACATGTTTTACACTTTGGTTACATTCATGACAGGAACAGTAATTACTCATTACACAAGGATCATCAGTTCACAAGGTTATATCGAACACGTTCATGGACAATTTAGTATCCCCAATTCACCTCACTTGCATGTCTTTGGACTGTGGGAGGAAACCGGAGCTCCCGGAGGAAACCCACACGGACATGGGAGAACATGCAAACTCAACACAGAAAGGACCCAGACCGAACGCAGGGGATCGAACTCAGGACCTTCTTGCTGTGAGGCGACAGTGCTACCCACTTAGCCACCAATATGCAGATTAGTAAAACTTATGTGGGACCTGGGGACCAGGGTTTAACACTTAGCTTTGATCACTGTATGCAGGTTTTCACCTTCCTTGTTCTAAATTGCTTCAGTGTGAGTGAGTGAGCGTTCGAATGAGTGTATGGTGTCCTGTGATGGACTGAAGGGTGCATTTCAGCTCTGCGCTTACTCTTTCCAGTTTGGATCTGGAACTACCTAATCATTTTCATTACTGTTAAATTAAGTAATTAAACTATTTTAATGACCAAATTAAAATACAAACTTAAAAATATAAAATTTTTATCCATTACGTTGATGTTTTCATCTCAACATTGTTAGCGTTTAATAAGTCCATGCACAACATGCTTTGGTGTCTACACATTTGCTTAATCAATCAATTATACAACAGTATTTATAAAATTATTTAAATACCACTGATAGGCATCAGTTTTTGTTCACATCAAACACCAAAGTTAGGGGGAAGATTTGACTGACTGAGGCATGTTTTTGGTGCCACACATGCATATTGTAGGGTGATAATTTGGTGAAAACAGCATAAATCCTTTGACTTAACCTTTCTTGTCTCAACAAAGCTAATGGTGGTGCATCCCAGTGAAAAGTTGGCCATTTACCATCTAATAATGGCTATTTTCAGCATGATAATGATTGCATGATAAGTGAGTTCTATTTACTTCAATAGTCTCTCCAGTCACCAGATCTAAATCTAATGAAGCACCTTTTGAATGTAGGAGAAAGTGAGATTTGCAGCATGAGTGTGCAGCTGACAAATATGCAGCAATATATACAGCAGAGCATCTATCTATCTATCTATCTATCTATCTATCTATCTATCTATCTATCTATCTATCTATCTATCTATCTATCCTGCTTGCTTATTTATGCAATTGCCTAATCAATCAATTATAAGACGGTATTTATAAAATTATTTAAATACCACTTGTAGGCATCAGTTTTTGTTCACATCAAACACCAACGTTAGGGGGAAAATTTGACTGACTGAGGCATGTTTTCGGTGCCAGACATGCATATTGTAGGGTGATAATTTAGTGAAAACAGCATAAATCCATGGACTTAACCTTTCTTGTCTCAACAAAGCTGATGGTGGTGCATCTCAGTTTTTGGCACAATATACCATCTTATAATGGCTTTCAGCATGTTATTGATCACGTGATAGCATTATATGTCACAAACATATCATTTCAAACTGTTTTCAATACCACAACAGTAAGTTCTGTTTAGTTCAATAGTCTCTCCAGTCACCGGATCTAAATCTAATGAAGCACATTTTGCATGTAGGAGAAAGTGAGATTTGCAGCATGAATGTGCAGCTGACAAATATGCAGCAATATACAGTATATACAGCAGAGCATCCTGGCACCCATGTAATATGGTCAAGAACTTGCGCACATTTATACAGCATCAAACCAATGAATGTGTTTAATTCGCATCTGCCTAGGACCCTAGAATAAAGTCTTTTAAATGTAAACCCATGAGTAATATTACCTGATCCTGTCATGAGTGCCATCCTCTTTGGTGCTGCTGTGCTGATCGCAGCTCTGTGCAGTGGTTCGGGTGGAATTACAGATGCTGTGCTTTCTGCTCGCTCCCGCTGCTGCTTCTCCACTGATGGTGGCGGTTCTCCGTCTCCGCGTCACCGCGCCTTTCTCCTTTTTGTCACCCATAATTCCATTTAGCACAGAACGATGTAATACATATCATTGGATCAAGACTCATCCATGCTCTTCTGTGCGCTGTCAGTGAGATCGACTCATTTGACAGCCGTAAAAGAAGGTTTGTTCACTACAGTCCAATGCTGCGCAGATTGTGCGCACGTAAAGATCTTTTCTCTTTCACAATCACATAAACAAAACAAGGAGGAGAAAAGGGAAGTAATGATTGACAATTATTATGTATTATAATGATTTTAGATATAATTATATATTACAGCCTTGTAATAGTACAAAAAATAGTACTTTGTTAAGATAACTTATAAACTAAATAAACTATAATTATTTACATGGCTGTAAAGTAGACATTTTAGGCTTTTAAATGGTTCTTTATTTACCAGCAAGGGATATGTTGTCGATGTCTAACTTACAGATATTAATTCTCGTTCATTTTTGGGCCTGAATACGGGCCTGCAACAGCCATGGGGTTAAAAATCAGCAGCAACTTCCCCCCTTTACCCCCCAGTATAGTCATCTACAGTTGTATTGTGAACTCCCAATCTGATCAAGGACAGTCTGGTCACCACACGCCCCCTTCAGTAGGTCTTCAATATGTATATTTAATATATCATCAATGTATCACAAAAGTGAGTACACCCCTCACATTTCTGCAAATATTTTATTATATCTTTTCATGGGACAACACTATAGACATGAAACTTGGATATAATTTAGAGTAGTCAGTGTACAACTTGTATAGCAGTGTAGATTTACTGTCTTCTGAAAATAACTCAACACACAGCCATTAATGTCTAAATGGCTGGCAACATAAGTGAGTACACCCCACAGTGAACATGTCCAAATTGTGCTTAAAGTGTCAATATTTTGTGTGACCACCATTATTATCCAGCACTGCCTTAACCCTCCTGGGCATGGAATTCACCAGACCTGCACAGGTTGCTACTGGAATCCTCTTCCACTCCTCCATGATGACATCACAGAGCTGGTGGATGTTAGACACCTTGAACTCCTCCACCTTCCACTTGAGGATGCGCCACAGGTGCTCAATTGGGTTTAGTCCATCACCTTTACCTTCAGCTTCCTCAGCAAGGCAGTTGTCATCTTGGAGGTTGTGTTTGGGGTCGTTATCCTGTTGGAAAACTGCCATGAGGCCCAGTTTTCGAAGGGAGGGGATCATGCTCTGTTTCAGAATGTCACAGTACATGTTGGAAATCATGCTTCCCTCAATGAACTGCAGCTCCCCAGTGCCAGCAACACTCATGCAGCCCAAGACCATGATGCTACCACCACCATGCTTGACTGTAGGCAAGATACAGTTGTCTTGGTACTTCTCACCAGGGCGCCGCCACACATGCTGGACACCATCTGAGCCAAACAAGTTTATCTTGGTCTCGTCAGACCACAGGGCATTCCAGTAATCCATGTTCTTGGACTGCTTGTCTTCAGCAAACTGTTTGCGGGCTTTCTTGTGCGTCAGCTTCCTTCTGGGATGACGACCATGCAGACCGAGTTGATGCAGTGTGCGGCGTATGGTCTGAGCACTGACAGGCTGACCTCCCACGTCTTCAACCTCTGCAGCAATGCTGGCAGCACTCATGTGTCTATTTTTTAAAGCCAACCTCTTGATATGACGCCGAACACGTGGACTCAACTTCTTTGGTCGACCCTGGCGAAGCCTGTTCCGAGTGGAACCTGTGCTGGAAAACCGCTGTATGACCTTGGCCACCATGCTGTAGCTCAGTTTCAGGGTGTTAGCAATCTTCTTATAGCTCAGGCCATCTTTGTGGAGAGCAACAATTCTATTTCTCACATCCTCAGAGAGTTCTTTGCCATGAGGTGCCATGTTGAATATCCAGTGGTCAGTATGAGAGAATTGTACCCAAAACACCAAATTTAACAGCCCTGCTCCCCATTTACACCTGGGACCTTGACACATGACACCAGGGAGGGACAACGACACATTTGGGCACAATTTGGACATGTTCACTGTGGGGTGTACTCACTTATGTTGCCAGCTATTTAGACATTAATGGCTGTGTGTTGAGTTATTTTCAGAAGACAGTAAATCTACACTGCTATACAAGCTGTACACTGACTACTCTAAGTTATATCCAAGTTTCATGTCTATAGTGTTGTCCCATGAAAAGATATAATAAAATATTTGCAGAAATGTGAGGGGTGTACTCACTTTTGTGATACACTGTATTTAAAATTCAGCAGCAATTTTCCACCTTTAACCCCCCCCCCAATTTAGTCATCTACAATTGTATTGTGAACTCTGATCTGATCAATGACTTTTTATCACCTGCTTGTGTGAGTTATATCACATACAGAGAGTCACACTAAGCTCTATGTGACTCCCCCACCACTCGTGCAGGGTATATTGCAGCAGTAGCAGGAAGAAACTCCATCTGCTAGTTATACCAAGTTCACACTACACGACTTTCCAAGTCGTCAGGTCGCTGTACACTTATACACAACTGGATCTCTTGTAATCGGGAGTCTTTCAAGTCGGTGTTGCTTTCAAACTACATGACTGATTGGTGATAGGGGGGTTTCACACTACAAGATCTATCACCAACTGGAATCACAGACGAGCTTCTCTGGTCTCCCAAACTACGTTTTGTCATGAAAACACACGCAAAAAGTGTGATACCACGTCCAAAAATGCACATCAACAAGTAGCGAGCGATCAAAGTTTGCATGCTGATGTGCAGCGTGAAAACAAGGAGAAAAAATAAATGAATAAATGAAAGATTAATGAATATGGAAGATTGTGCTTTTAAAGACACTAGGATTGACAAGATATTGTATGTCTGTTTCATCTAATATCAATTGTCATGAGCCCAAGTCTCAACCCAAACAAACTTCATTCACTACAGTTTTACAAACCATACTAGTAAAAGAGACTGTTCATTACTTTGCTGGTCACAAACATGAGTGGGTTATGTTTCTAAATGAAAACCATACAATTGATTATGATATACAGTGGATCAGATACTTGGTCTTGATGTTTTTAACCACTGCCTGGTAACAGAAAGAATGAGGTGCAAAGCATAAGACAAGATGACTGGACAAGGTATTGTTTTTATTCAAGGTGTCTTAAATTAAAGGCCAAAGGCCCTTTCTGATGTGACCCTGATGTTTCTATCCAGGCTTGGGACCAGCATTAAGAGCACACAGACAAGTGCGTCCGTCTCCCAATGGCTAAGCTTTTACCGCCATCCCCTCTGAACATTAGCCAATCATGTCCCTCCAGACAATAGCAAAACTGAAATTTGAACCCTGTATCCCCAGATCTTAGAAATAGTGGGCTAGCGTATTTTACTGTTATACCACCCAAGGATATAAAGAAATAATTAAGAACATAAAAATAAATAAATTAAAATAAAATGTGAGAGGCGCTCAGGTAGCACAGTGGTAAAACACGCTAGCACACCAGAGCTGACATCTTTCAACAAAATAAACCCGTTTTTAAAATGCGTTTTTAAAAAAATATATTTTCTTTATGCATTTTCTCCCCTTTTTCTCCCTTTTAGCGCGTCCAATTGCCCCATTGCATCATGCTTCCTCTCCACCAATGCCGATCCCAGCTCTGATTGAGGAGAACAAAGCTAACCCACGCCTCCGACACGTGGGCAGCATGCATCTTATCACCTACACTTTACGATGTATTCGAGATCCCAGCTCTGGTTCCAGCGTGTGTTTTTACCGCTGCGCCACCTGAGCGGCCTTTAAAATGCGTTTTAAATGTTTCTGAGTGATAATATATCCATGAAGAATAAATGTTGTCTTTATATTTGAGACCTAGCTGAAAATAAAGTTCAATAAACTCGCCAATATCCATTCAGATACAGTATAACTGCAAGATGGTTCTGACCCGAGTGCAAGAAAGTGCTGGTTTGATCTGTTGCTCACCACATAGTATCAGGTGTGCACCACATAGTAAATGGTGCTCACCAATAAAAAAAAAAAGTACACCATGTCCATTCAGGGGTTCTGTACAATTGTGTTAAATAGCAAATAACATAATAATTATTGTTGTTCTCTGTATAAACAAAATTCAACACGCCAACTACACAAAACCATAAAATACAGCTTAGATTATGATAAACTTATTTAAAAATCACAAGGTTACAAAAGCTGAATGAACCTGACAGCCTGATCTACGTTTCTACACTAGCTGGTACTTTTGAACACACCTAACTAGCAGCCACCCTGTCCTCTAGACTGCACCCTGTCAGACTGGATGAATACTTCTTGATTTGTTTTAACAGATTAAAAATCAAGATTATATTATTTGTATAAAACTAAACAGCAGTCAAAACAGAACGTATGCAGATTTTACAGTAAATCATGACAGATTAAATCAAAACCATTGTGATCAAGCCTCGTCCGAAATGGCATATTAACCCCTATTCCCTACAAACTTCACTAGTGCACTAGAGTAGTCTGGCATAACTACACTCTTTCATGAATTTTTTTTTGAGAAGTTACAGGAGACGCTGAATTTCTACCTAATTATTAAATAAATTATTTATAAAACGGTAAAAGTTAGCACCTAGTGCACTACTGTGAATATATGATGTGATTTCGGACGCAAGCCGAGTACACGCAAACTATTTCTTACGCTTCGCGCGGGAATTTGGACAGGAAACGGACCAATAATATTCTGTTTATTGATGGCTGCCAACCAATGGAGTAAAAGTGTACAAGAAACGTTTATAATCAGGGTTGGTTGCCACGCCGGCTTTTGCAATGATAGGTGCGTTCGATTTCAGAAATGACTGAGTCGACTCAGATTCAGGTTCCAGATTCAGAGTCGATTCGAGAAAATTATCTAGCCGACTCCGGAAACTTAAAACGGAGCAGGTGAAAGATTTTATAAAACAAATACTGCAAATCTAAATAAATATATAAAACATTATTAAAATTATTATTAATATATAATTAATATATACATTATATATATTATACATATTAATATATATTTTAATAATGCTTTATATATTTACTTAGATTTGCAGTATTTGTTTTATAAAATCTTTCATAAAATCTTTCACCTGCTCTGTTTTTAAGTTTTATATATATTAATATATATTTATATATAAAATAATTATTAAATTAAATTATGTTTGTTTGTTTTGTCGATTGTGTTTATTTTTCTTTTCATGACATTAAAGTTAAGCTTTATTTAATCCTTTAATTTCATTTTGTTTCATTTTTATTTTTACCACATCATCGCAATGGATTCTGTTTCTCTGGAAACACTGGGCATAAGTTAAAAATTCATCCTGGACAGGGTGTCAATCTACTGCAGGGTTTCAGCCATCCCCCACCAGCCAATCATGTCTGTATAGGTGCCCACCTGATAGCCCTTGCTAACATTTGAACCCAGATCCCAGCAGTGGTGGGCTATAGAAATATATATGTTTTTCCTTTCAGCTGCTCCCATATATTGGGGTTGCCATAGCGGGTCTGGTCTGCATACCAGACTTGGCACTGTTTTACACTGGAAGCCCTTTCTGATGCGACAATCCTGTTTCTATCCAGGCTTGGGACCAGCATTAAGAGCACACAGACAAGTGCGTCCGTCTCCCAATGGCTAGGCTTTTACCGCCATCCCCTGTGAACATTAGCCAATCATGTCCCTCCAGACAATAGCAAAACTGAAATTTGAACCCTGTATCCCCAGATCTCAGAAATAGTGGGCTAGCGTATTTTATTGCTCCACCACCCAAATATAAAAAGAAATTATTAAGAACATAAAAATAAATACATTAAAATAAAATGTTACCGTGCAGCGGTAAAACACGCTAGCACACCAGAGCTGACATTTCAAACTCGTTGGTCTGAAACTCGGCTCTGCCATCCGGCTGGGCTGGGCGCCTACATAAGCAATGATTGGCTGTTGTTCATACAGCGTGGGAGCCGGATAGGGACTCTGTCATAACTGAGGCAATTACGACCTCTGCTGGCTGATTGATGGTGCCTGCACAGAGTCGAGAGATCCCTGTACACAAAGCTGATCTGCATATGAACTTGCCTTGGCTACTGCACACGTGTTGGAGGGGGCGTGTGTCAGTCTCGCTCTCCTCAATCAGAGGGGGAT
The DNA here is from genome assembly GCF_030014385.1 of Trichomycterus rosablanca. NCBI lineage: Eukaryota > Metazoa > Chordata > Actinopteri > Siluriformes > Trichomycteridae > Trichomycterus > Trichomycterus rosablanca. The sequence continues at coordinate 37,808,209 of NC_085989.1, read as the reverse complement.
CCACATCAGTAGAGTTGAAGCTTAATGCAATTGGGTAATTGGATACGCTAAAAATTGGGAGATAAAGGCGAGCAAATGCATAAGCAAAAATAAAAAAAATAATAAAATGTGAGTTATAGTTCAAAATAATGCCAGAGATCAGACAGAAATAAACAAACACACTGCGGCATAACTGACAAAGTGTGCATGTGTGTAATAAATAAATAGTAAAAATAAGTAAATAAATAAATAGAAAGTGATCTAAACATAGACAAACATTACATTTGTGAACAACATTTAAATCAATAAATTGCTCTTTTCTACATGTAATTCTGACTTCGGGCGGCACGGTGGCTAAGTGGGTAGCACTGTCGCCTCACAGCAAGAAGGTCTTGGGTTCAATCCCCAGATGGGGCAGTCTGGGTCCTTTCTGTGTGGAGTTTGTATGTTCTCCCTGTGTCCGAGTTGGTTTACTCCGGGTGCTCCGGTTTCCTCCCACAGTCCAAAGACATGCAAGTGAGGTGAATTGGAGATACAAAATTGTCCATGACTGTGTTCGATATAATCTTGTATAATGAGTAACTACCGTTTCTGTAATAAATGTAACCAAAATGTGTAAAACATGACGTTAAAATGCTAATAATGAACAAAATTCTCACTGCGCTGAACCGACTGAATCAGTTTTACTACGGCAAATCGACTCTACAGCTTTGGAGTCGACTCATTCATAAGCCAGTGAATTAGAGAATCAACTCTTACTGTGATTCACTTCCAGCTGTAGGAACACATTGGTGAAATACTGAATGTCGTAAACGAAAGCCAGTACGTTTTAGTTGAAATGTGGCATTATTATTTGTTTTGTTGGTGTTTTCACCTTCAGTAAAGAAGAAATTCATGAATTAAAAGATGAAAAAGTTGAAAAAACGCCACGAGCCGAATGGCTCCCGTACAGAAACAGTCAGTGAGAAACATAAAGGTAGGTGTGCTCTGAAAACGGGTGTTATATATTATCATTTACAGCTTGGTTATGTTATTACTGGTTATAAAGTTTAGTGTTTTATTGATGTTAGCTTGCCGGGTTACTAAACTAACTTTCTCGCTGTAACGAGAAAATATCAGTACAATTGAAAATAGTAGAGTAAATTTAAGCTTATTTAAAACTCTTATTTTGTAGAGCACTTGTGTTTAAGACGATACACACTCACCGAGCACTTTATTAGGTACACCTTGACAGAAGTACAGTCATTGGTTATTACATGCTACACCTACCATACAAATGAACCTTGTATGTACACAGTTCTATATCCACTGACCAACTGTTGTTTTCTTGTGGTGGGTCATTCTCATCCCTGCACTGACACTTCCATTCATAATGACCTGGTTGTGTGTGGTTTACTGGTGCGGTGCATTAGGTGCAGCAGTGTTGTTGGTCTCTGTTAGGAACACATACCCTGTTGGCACTGGTTGTGGGTGGGCAGTTACAGACTAGACATTTATGTTTGTCGTTATATCACAGCTCGGAATGATCCACCACCCAAATAACATCTGGTCAGTGAGGGTCCTTTTGATTAATGAATAGGGTACAGGGGGGGGGAGGGGGTGTACAGAAGTGTGTAGAGTAACAGATGGACTACAGTCAGTAATTGCATACCTACAAAGCTTATCCGTACACTACGTGTAGCTTGTAAAATAGTCAGTGAATTCTTGGTCCAACTATGCTTGTTGTTACCCTCATTTTATCACTGCACTGACAAGTGCACATCCCACTGGCTACACTTTTGGCCACCTTCCCTTCCTCAGACACTTCCATCAGCTCTGTGTAGACACCCAACCGGTCAATAGCTCTACTCACCTCTGTGCCCAATTGATGAAATGGCTTTAATGGTTTATTATTATTAGGACATTTTAAAATACTTTTCATCCATACAGAAAATGTTTCAAATAATTGTGGTAATTGTGCAATACAGATGCTACGGATGCCAATTAAAAATGTTATCAATTTTTTCCTTTTATATATATATATTCCCTCCAAATCGTTTGACCATGTGCCAAAGTGCTGACCTAACATGCCTAAAATTTTCTATTTAACTTATTTCTTTTTTTTCCCCAAAAACGTGGATTGTACATATTTGTTTTATTCCATGACATAAAATATATAGACACACACAGTAAACCACTCGGCAGCATGTTGATGCAGCAGTTGTGACAGGTGTTGGTTATTTACAGCTTCTGGGTTTAATCCTGAGTTCTAGTTACTGCTAGAAAAGCTTTGATGTGGGGTTTTCCAGCAACTTTTCTCATGCTTCTCAAAAACTTTTCAAATGATGTGAAACTGATGGTAGGTATAAGGAACTGGGACTAAAAAGTGTGTAATTAGTGGCAATGGACCAGTTCCCTGTTCGTGCTTGCTTCTATTGCTACCGGATCCACCCTGCCGCTGATCACAATAAAGCAGTCCAATAAACTGAAATTAAAATACTCCACTTGTTGTGAAAAATACAGAAATTACAATACAGTACTTCCCCTTTCCTATTAAGTGCATTATTTATGTGTAATTTTTTGTCTTTTTTGACAGATACGTCCTGGAAAAAGCAAAAGTTTGCGGACATTCAACGGGCCTTAAACAGCGACCCTGTGGACATCGAGGTCCTGCGCTGTGCAGCTCTAAGCGAGGGAGGCTTATTAACGGACGATGTGCGAAGGAAAGTCTGGCCAAAGCTTCTTAGTGTCAATGTGTTTGACCTTCCTGCCAAACCTTGTAAGTATATGTTGAAAAAGTCACATTTCTTTTGACATTGTTTAGTGTCATTAAAATGTCTCAAATATTATTTTTTGTCCTACTGTTTACTAGCTAAAAATATCAGGGAGAACCACAAAGACTACAACCAGGTGCTTCTGGATGTAAGGCGCTCAATGCGACGTTTCCCAAAAGGTAAAGTTCTCCTGCTGATGAGACGCTTTCACACCTCACCCCTCTCATGATTGCATGTGATAACTTTAGCAAAGCTTCTGACATGTTGTAGGCTGTGCATCTAAAATTGGCACATTTGGGAACAGCATTGGGTCGAATTCTAGGTCTGAATAAAATAAGTTATACAGAGGAACCTCGATTTAACGGATCTCCATGTAACGAATTTTTGGATTTCACAGACAAATTCTGAAAAGCCGAATGTCCGAAAGCCTGTGCAAAGTGATAGGCTTTGTTTTGCCAGGAGCCTCGCTTTGTTCTCGCATTTTTCTCTGTTTTATGCTTCATTTTTGCATGTTTTAGTGCCTAGTTATGGCTTCAAAAGACAAGGGAAGTAGTAAGCAAAAGAGGGTGCATCTAAGTATTGCTGAAAAGTTTGAACTTTAAAAAAGTGAAAAGCAGTGTTTCTGTAGCTCAAGTATGTGAGGAATATGATGTGAAACAGACAGTGAAACAGACAGTGAGTGATCTACGTAGGTCTAAAGAAAAACTAAAGGCGTATGCAGTGAAATGTAGTAGTTTTACATTACATATTTACATTGTTCATTTTACTGTTTATCACAAATTGCAGGGCTTCAGCCATCTCTCCCGTAGACATAGCCAATCATGTCTGTGCAAACTCCCGGCCAGCTGTTAGCACTGCTGAGATTTAAACCCGGATCTCACCAGCAGTGCGCTAGCGTAATAGACCACCGCACCAGCTGACTGCTTCTTAGTGTTTTTTTTTCTTTCTTAAAATTTGAGTCAGTCCTGCAATTTACTAAGCTTTGTATTTCTCTAAGGAATGCGAGTAGACGAGAGAGAAGTGTTACAGGAGCAGCTGATCGACATCATTCTGGATGTTTTGAGAAGGAACCCACAGCTCCATTACTACCAGGGCTACCATGACATAGTGGTTACTTTCCTGCTGGTGGTGGGTGAGCGGATGGCTACAGCAATGGTCGAGAAGCTGTCCAATCACCATCTCAGGTTTGAAAATAAAAAGTCCTCCTTTTTCAGTATGTCATTTTTTATTCTTGAATTATCTGAACAGTGTTTGCAAATTGTTATACAAAGTATAACTCCTGTTTTTTTCTTCATTAGCATTTTTATTTTGTACCTACAGTGGGGTCAAAAAGTATTTAGTCAGCCACTGATTGTGCAAGTTCTCCTACTTAGAAAGATGAGAGAGGTCTGTAATTTTCATCATAGGTACACTTCAACTATGAGAGACAAAATGAGAAAAAAAAATCCAGGAAATCACATTGTAGGATTTTTAAAGAATTTATCTGTAAATTATGGTGGAAAATAAGTATTTGATCAATAACAAACAAGCAAGATTTCTGGCTCTCACAGACCTGTAACTTCTTCTTTATGAAGCTCTTCTGTCCTCCACTCGTTACCTGTATTAATGGCACCGGTTTGACCTCGTTATCTGTATAAAAGACACCTGTCCACAGCCTCAAACAATCAGACTCCAAACTCAACCATGGCCAAGACCAAAGAGCTGTCGAAGGACACCAGGAAGAAAATTGTAGACCTGCACCAGGCTGGGAAGAGTAAATCTACAATAGGCAAGCAGGTTGGTGTGAATAAATCAACCGTGGGAGCAATTGTAAGAAAATGGAAGACATACAAGACCATTGATAATCTCCCTTGGGGTCAAGATCTCATCCCGTGTGGTCAAAATGATTATGAGAACGGTGAGCAAAAATCCCAGGACTACACGGAGGGACCTGATGAATGACCTGCAGAGAGCTGGGACCAAAGTAACAAAGGCTACCATCAGTAACACACTACACCGAGAGGGACTCAAATCCTGCAGTGCCAGGCGTGTCCCCCTGCTTAAGCCAGTACATGTCCAGGCCCGTCTGAAGTTTGCCAGAGAGCATATGGATGATCCAGAAGAGGATTGGGAGAATATCATGTGGTCAGATGAAACCAAAACCTATCCAGGGATAAAAAATGTTGTACGACAGTGTTCACAAGGCTACTTTCAGCATTTGTCAAAGATACACTGATTCCTTTCTTTTAAATGAGAATCATGTGCTAACAGAAGCCACGCACACATACCATTCTGGAACAGGACTTCAGTCATTTTATTTTTTTCATCATGTTAAAAAAAGAAGATAAAGAAGCAACTGATCACAGCTGTCTGCTCTTATCCAAAATGGCTTAATCCAGCAGTTTGGAATCTGTTTTCCTTGTACATCTTATCATTCTAAACAAATGGGGTTTGGGAAGGGATGTCACAACATGCTGCAAATTAGCCATGTTTGCAGCACGAGTGTGTTTGTTTACATTAAGTAAGGCAACAGGGAAAGTAAAGTTGTTTACAGTTTTTGGAATTTTCGGCTCGAATGGTACAAGAAGAGTTGTTCTGTACATCTGAAACATTTTCCTTTTGCACCACTACAGGTGTGGTTACTGTTGCCATGTGCTTTTAGATAAAAAAGTAGTTCATCTGTTGGATCGGACCACACAGGCCAGCCTTCGCTCCCCACGTGCATCAATGAGCCTTGGCCGCCCATGACCCTGTCATGGTTTACCACTGTGCCAGTTTACCACTGTTCCTTCCTTGGACCACTTTTGATAGATACTGACCACTGCAGACCGGGAACACCCCACAAGAGCTGCAGTTTTGGAGATGCTCTGACCCAGTCGTCTAGCCACCACAATTTGGCCCTTGTCAAACTCACTCAAATCCTTACGCTCGCCCATTTTTCCTGCTTCTAACACATCAACTTTGAGTATAAAATGTTTACTTGCTGCCTAGTATATCCCACCCACTAACAGGTGCTGTGATGAAGAGATAATCGGTGTTATTCACGTCACCTGTCTGTCAGTGGTCATAATGTTATGTCTGGTCGGTGTATATAGGCCCCACTCTTTGTCTTTGTTTCCACCACATGATTTTTTTAGAATCTTTACTTTGTGAGTTTTCACAAGAAGAAACAGAGCTGATTTTACTTTTGAGCTGCAGTGCCAAAAACCTTTTAGTTCCTGCAGTGAGATATACTGTACATGTTCTATGCTGTTCCTACAGTGTGGTGAAAACACAAACCAGACTCATTTAGGAAATGTATTCTTCATTCACATTCTTTCTAGAAGCTCAGTAGAAACACACATCAGTAAGAGCACACAGAAAGTCCGTGCAGAGGAAATACATCAGATTTGCAAGGCCAGTAGAAACACCACACACACTAGAAGTAGTTGAGTACAGAGACCTGACTCACGTTGTCTTCCAGACTGGACCTGGGACGAGGCCGCAGTGCAGCCAGGTCACCAAATGAGCGACTGCGTCTGAGTTTCTCTAACAGTGTGTCTCTGAGTGTGTGAAGGAAAGAGAGGTGCTGGCCCTGATGATGCTGAGACTGCCATGTCTGTGCACCCACCTTAGCATACACATCAACACATACACAGCAGAGGGGAGGGATGTTAACACAGAAGACCAGAGGAGGGAAGGGTTGTAACTGGTGATAAGTAAGCATGGTGACATGGGACCAGCACAAACACCAACACATAGACAGCAGTGAGCTAGCAAGAATCAGGAGAGTGTTTGACTTGTTTTTTTTATCATTATGAGATCTAACAAGACTTGACTTAAATATGTGTATTACATTGATAGGAATAGGCACTGCCACCTGTAGATCAACAAAACAAACAAGCAGAAAAACGGTGGAAAAATCACCAGCCACACCTCTGTGTGTTTTGTGTTTGATGCCAAATATTCCTCGTGAACGCAGCAGTGTTTGTATATAGTAACCCTAGCATGGTTTGTTTGGCTAAGGCAATACACTGATCAGCCATATCATTAAAACCACCTCCTTGTTTCTACACTCCATGTCCATTTTATCTGCTCCACTTGCCATGTAGAAGCACTTTGTAGTTCTACAATTACTGACTGTAGTCCATCTGTTTCTCTGCATGCTTTTTTTTGCCTGTTTTCACCCTGTTCTTCAATGGTCAGGACCCCCACAGGACCACTACAGGGCAGGTATTATTTGGGTGATGGATCATTCTCAGCACTGCAGTGACAGTGACATGGTGGTGGTGTGTTAGTGTGTTGTGCTGGTATGAGTGGATCAGACACAGCAGCGCTGCTGGAGTTTTTAAATGTAGTGTCCACACACTGTCCACTCTGTTAGACACTCCTACCTAGTTGGTCCACCTTGTAGATGTAATGTCATGATGTAATGAGACGATCGCTCATCTATTGCTGCTGTTTGAGTTGGTCATCTTCTAGACCTTCATCAGTGGTCACAGGACGCTGCCCACGGGGAGCTGTTATTTTTGGTTAGTGGACTATTCTCAGTCCAGCAGTGACAGTGAGGTGTTTAAAAACTCCAGCAGCACTGCTGTGTCTTATCCACTCATACCAGCACAACACACACTAACACACCACCACCATGTCAGTGTCACTGCAGTGCTAAGAATGATCCACCATCTAAATTATACCTGCTCTGTAGGGGTCCTGGGAGAGTCCTGACCATTGAAGAACAGCATGAAAGGGGGCTAACAAAGCATGCAGAGAAACAGATGGACTACAGTCAGTAATTGTAGAACTACAAAGTGCTTCTATATTGTAAGTGGAGCTGATAATGGACAGTGAGTGTAGAAACAAGGAGGTGGTTTTAAAGTTATGGCTGATCGGTGTATATGTGCATTTAGATCGCCATCTCTTCTTATTTTGTTAAGCTTTAGCTTAGCTTGGCACTTACAGCTATTACAGCATTAGGAATCGAGTACGGGTCCTATCAATAGAAACACGAATGTGGTTGGGACAAACGATTGATTGGGACAGTGGTAGTCCAGGCTCTGCTTTGCAGCCACTGTTGAGCTATTGAGCAAGACCTTTAACCCTGTCTGCTCCAGGGGCTCCGTACAATGGCTGACCCTGTGCTCTGACCCCAGCTTCCAGAAACGCAAGCTTGGATATTAGAATTTCATTGTACTGTATTTGTGTATAGGTATAAATGACAAATACAGGCATTATTCTGTTTCTTATACTTGCAAGTGCAAAGGTTCTGTAATATGGGCCAGTATTATAGACACAATGCTACTTAAATAATAGGCATAAATCATCTACATAATAACGTTTGTTTTTTGGGGGGGATTGTTGTGCAATTTTTGATGAGATATGACTATTTTGTCAAGCCCCCTGTTGGTAGAAAAACTAATTATAATAATTACACTCTAAGCTGCTGTGAATAGTTTCCTGTGTATTTATCTCTAAATAGCAGTGTTAATTATTTGCTCTGTGTGTGTGTGTGTGTGTGTGTGTGTGTGTGTGTGTGTGTGTGTTTACAGGGATTTTATGGATCCAACTATGGACAGCACCAAACATATCCTGAACTACCTGATGCCCATCCTGGAGCGGGTCGACCCTGAGCTCCACGACTTCATGCTTAGGTAAGCCTGTTTTAGCGGTATTGAGATGTGATTTAGGTTTGTGTTAAAACAACTAAAAGTCTTAAAAGTCTCCACCCACCCCTGATTGCTATGATTGTAAATCCACATTTAGCTCCAACCTTTATAGAATAATTTTTCTTTGGTAGGATTGTCAAAATTATGACTTTATCCACTAATCGTTTTCATCATTTAATTTAATTTTCATGTTTTTTTCCTTTACCACTTCTTTTAACCTGGTCAAGGTTCTGGTGGGTCCATTTCCCCGTCAATCACTGGGCGCAATGCAGCAACACAACCTGGGTAGGATGCCAATAAATCATGGCCCCTAGCCACCCTCTCCCCCCATCATTATATCGAATCATTAAGCGCAATTGTACGTAGCCATCACTATCCCATAGCTAACTAGATGCCTAATTAGCTTAGACCACATTAATCATGTGTAGACAACTCAGAGGCTCTTGTCATCCTGTAATAATATGCATAATGTATGTGATTTGCAAGGCGCTTGAGTGGCGTAGCACACCACTATTGTGCTAGCCCTGCACTGCTGAGATCCGGATTCGAATCTGTCGGATGGATGGTCATCTATACAGTCGTGATTGGCTGTGTCTGAAGGTAGGGGAAAAGCCGAAACTTTGCAATGGATTTAGTGGAACCTGACCTGCCGCAACCTTGATAAAGCAGTCAATGAAAATCGAATAAGAAATAAAAAAATATGTGACTAGCTGGAGTGCATTTCTGAAGTGCATTATTACTTTTAGCTAAGATGTCATCATGCTGTTAAAGTTTTGCTGTAAGTACTCTGTGATCAGCTTGTTCGCATGGGTTTCCTCCAGGTGCTCCGGTTTCCTCCCACAGTCCAAAGACATGCAAGTGAGGTGAATTGGCGACACTAAATTGTCCAGGACTGTGTTTGATATAACCTTGTGAACTGATGAATCTTGTGTAATGAGTAACTACCGTTCCTGTCATGAATGTAACCAAAGTGTAAAACATGACGTTAAAATCCTAATAAAACAAACAAATGTGCACTGTAGCTAAAAGTCCCCCAAGCACTAAAAGTCCCCCCAGTAGCTAAGTTCATGCGCCTTCTGTATTTGTGAGCCCCGCCTGTAATTTGAACCTCCTGAACACTGGCACTGCTGTTACCAAAAGCGTGGCTTTTAGCATTATGACACACAAGCCGTACAATTGCTAGGACCGCCTCATAGTGCAAATTAACCAGTATATGTAAGGCACTTGAATGCTAAACGAATGAAAAACGGTAAATCGCTGAACACAAACCTAAAATTTTGAATTTCACAGAACATTGCATATTACATGGGAAACGGTTCATTTCACTGTCCGTGACGCGATTTTCACGGCTGTGAATTAGGTAGGGCCTTAAGCATGACCAATATTCCATGCTACTGCTGCAAAATCAGTTGAAGGTTTTAGTTGAACAGTAACTAGGGCTAATACACCTAAGCTTATTAATCAGTAGTGGGGTGTCCACATAGTTTTGTCCATTTAGTGTTAGTTTGAGGAAATCTTCAGGAAATCCCATGATATCTGTAATCACAATGATTTGTGAAACAATTAATGTGTGACAGGTTTATTCTTCGGCACACCTTTTATTGAACAGGCTGGTTCTTCCACCTGTGTATTTGCAGCGATGTACCCTGGCTTCGAAAATAAAACACACAGCAATTCTCAGTTGAATTAGACTAATATTGTGTTTGTGCCTAATCTAGCAGAAAGTAAAAAATGCTGACAAATCTTGACCTCAAGGGCCCTTAAAAGTGACTAGCGGGCAGATTCCAGCTTGTGAATTGCAGTTTGGCAAAATCTAGCGCAGTGTGGAAACTCTCCTCCTGGGGGCAGCAGAATGTTACTTTTGTTTTAGTCTTACAGCGAACTTCTCCTGTTCTGTTCTGCAACCTCCACCATCACACAGACTGTCTCAGCCAGCACTATTGATCAGGTTTGAACCAGAGAAGCTGGAAGTGGCCAGATGAGCAATAGATTTCCTGTTTTCTGTGTCATCTGGTGGATGCATGACTAGCAAAGAAATAAGAAACATCTCATACTCTGTTAGTTAAACAACTGTCAGTTTCGTGGTCAGTCTCATCTGTATTATAGAACGTTTAACTGGTTTCTAAAGTGTTATTTATGGTTTTGCCTGTGTGTTTGTCTAGAAAACACAGTCATGGTTTTTTTAGATAATGGGCTGTACATGTGCATCAATAGCAGTATTTACATGCAGTCTGATAATCCATTAACAATTAGACTAGTAGTTTAATCGAAGAGAATAAATCCATGTGTACACCTCAGCCGGAGTAGACTAGTCCTACTGAGGCCATTTCGAATACTGTTTCTATCCGATTAAACAAGGTGGGTAATCGTTTAAATAGTTTGTTTGTTAGAATAATATCCATGTAAACTCCTTATATATTCACATAGTTCCTACAGACCTTGTACATTGTGGCACTTCTTTCATTTCGCACCAGCAATGCAAAAAACAGTTGTTTTTTTTCCATTCACATTATCATCAGATGAAAATCTTTTTTTTCCTTAAAGCTTCTTCGAGCGGCCCAAAAAGGTGGAAATCAGATGCCGCTAATTCTGGACTATAAGCTCTCTCATAGTCTCTCAGCACTTCAAATCTGTGCAAAAGCGATGAAGCAATGATGCTCTGTATCGCTTTGAAGCTTGGCATTACACACCTTGAACATCCACTTTAAATTGCAGTCATACGGCCATGCACCTCTCAATCTGAAAGTCATTCTTTTACTTTGAGCACTTGAGCATCAAGGGTTTTAAAGCAGTGTGCAAGCTAGCCATGTTTTGCTGAAAATGGGACGCCCACTGAAGTTTGACTGGATTTACTGACTACTGGTAGCCAGTAGGTAGTGTGGCTGCTATAATGGGTCCTAGGTGTCAGTGAAGGGATTGCGCTGTCCCGGTCTAGTGCCTTGCCCAGGGTGCATTTTTGTCTGACTTGCACCTATAGTTTTAAAGTTTTTAGAGGCCCAGGATTGACCAGTTGGTAAAAATAAATTATTATTATTTATTATTAGGGTGGGACAGAGACACACAGGGACATTTGGTAGAATGTTACACAGGGACAGTAGTAACCTAGTGGGCCATACTGCCACTCTTGGGCCCTTGAACAAGGCCCTTAACCCTGTCTGCTCCAGGAATGCTGTACAATGGCTGACCCTGTGCTCTGACCCCAGCTTGTTTGTTTTATGCAGAAAAAGAATTTTATTGTACTGTACATATAGAACAAGTCGTTCTATTATAATGTTCATTGTTAATTATTATTTGTATGAATTAACCACCATGCAAATTTCCCTACCAGGCCTAGTATCAAAATTCTTATTTGCTTCATCATAGTCAGTGTAGATTTTAAACCACTGGGCTGTATATGATGCAGTCCTACTGGTTGATTTCTTATACATAATGCAGCATGTTTTGTGGAGCCTGTGTGTCTGTGTGTATCTGCTCAAGCATAAACCTGAGGTCAGACTCAGCTGAAAGAGGACTCGTGTGCTTGTTTTCCAGCTCCATATATAAAGGGATGTTCTTTTTAATGGCGTGTCTCTTAAAACGGAGCGAATAAGGACTCGATAAATATTGTATGCGTGCATCCTGGGAGCTCGGTCTAGGAACTGCTGTTCCACAGGTTTAATGGCGGACTATGTACAGGTACTGTTGCTGTGGGCTCTTTTCAACCTAACAGGTTTAAATTAGACAAAATCTTCAACTAAAGCTTGGAAGTCTTCTGTTTCAAGTATTGATCTTCATTCCTGTCAATGCATTCACAAGTCAGACATTGTGTGGTAGCTAATGTACTAAAATGTTGAACTAAATCTAGACAAAGAGGTATCATGATATGAATACACCGACCAGGTATAGCATTATGACCAGCCCCGGTTCTGGACTGCTTTGCTTGGGGGGGCAGTAAAACCTAATGAGGGGGCATGTTGATAGTCATGTTTTTGAAGCCAGAAATATATTCAAGGCTTGATTTGTGCATGAATGATGACAGCCAAGCTATTGATACTGGCTTAAAGTGATGTATGAGGTAAAGAAATAAAAATGCATGTTTTCGAACTTAAACTTAAAACCCAATGATTAAAAAATACATGTTGATTATGTAAATGGAGAAAAAAGATTATCTAATTGTATTTCATTTTAATACGCCCCCTTAATTAAATTGCCATTACTAATAGAACAACTCTATTTCTTGAAAGGCTTTAATACAAATTTAAGTCAAAGCTGACAAATGTACCTACACACAGACTGAGAATATTCAAACGTGGAAATAGAAATGAGTGAGAATATTTATATTATTGGGAAATTAAAATATAAAGAAAACAAAAGAATACTAATTCTGTAAAAAAAAAGGGTTTACCAGTATACCTGCCTCTCGCTCACACTAACAGAACATAAACTGCCGAACTGAACTGTTTGGGGCAGTCTGCCGATTTTTATATGACTCAAAGAGCCAATCAGGAATAAGCAAGGAAATATCTTCACACTGTAAAACAAAATGCATTTTTGTGATTGGTTCAGAGATAATTTTAAAAATAGCCGTTGCTTGCATTGTGCTTGGGGGGACAAAGACACAATTTGGGGGGGCAATGCCCCCCTCAGCCCCCCCCTAGCGCTGGCCCTGATTATGACCATTAACAGGTGAAGTGAATAACACTGATTATTACTTTATCACGGCACATGTTAGTGGGTGGGATATATTAGGCAGCAAGTGAACATTTTATCCTCAAACTTGATGTGTTAGAAGCAGGAAAAATGGACAAGCGTAAGGATTTGAGCGAGTTTGACAAGGGCCAAATTGTGATGGATAGATGACTGGGTCAGAGCATCTTTAAAACTGCAGCTCTTGTGGGGTGTTCCTGGTCTGCAGTGGTCAGTATCTGTCAAAAGTGGTCCAAGGAAGGAACAGTGGTAAACCGGCGACAGGGTCATGGGTGGCCGAGGCTCATTTATGAACGTGGGGAGCGAAGGCTGGCCTGTGTGGTTCAGTCCAACAGACGAGGTACTGTAGCTCAAATTGCTGAAGAGTTTAATGCTGCTTCTGATAGAAAGGTGTCAGAATACACAGTGTATTGCAGTTTGTTGCATATGGGGCTGCATAGCCGCAGACCAGTGAGTTAGGAAGGTGGTCATAATGCTATGCCTGATCGGTGTGTATAAATGTATAAACAATATGTTATGTGGGTGTGTTTTATATACATTTATATGGAGGATGATTTTAGTTACTTTATTAAAAAAATTACATACAAATACTACATTTTTAAATTTTAGTCAAAATTGAATCACAGTGCTGCAAAAAGCATATAAACTTGTTTTGTAAATGTCTGTTGTAATTGCCAACAAAATGCTAAGATTATAATTTGTGGTTTTTAAATACATTTTTTGTTGTTGATTTGTTTTTTTTAAATCTTTTTTTTAAATCTTTAGATGATATTTTTACAAAATGTACAAAATGAGGAGACAAATTTGAAGTGGATATATGCAATTTAAGTTAAATGCATGATGAAACATTTGTTCTTTTTTTGCATTTTTCATTTTGCTGCTCCTGTATTTGGAGGTTGCCTCAGCAGGTAAAAATAAGCCCAGATAAAAATAAGGAGGGTAGCTTCAGACCAGAATGCATCCCTGACTTGGCACAGTTTTTACACCTGATGCCCTTTCTGAAGCTACCCTCCTTATTTTTATCTGGGCTTGGGACCTACACTAATAACGTGCTGACATACAAGCCTCCCAGCGGCTAGACTGTTCAACCCCCCAAACGTTGTGCTTACTTTTTTCCTCATTGGAGTTTAGTTTTTAGCCAAGAATTTCTGCAGTGCATGACGTAGAGACACTCTCAGTCCACTCTCAACAGGCATTCGACTGAAAAAGCTTTCTCTTGTCAGCTTTCCTTTGATTTGGTAAAAGCAGCTCTCATGTTTCCACTTCACTGTGTAACAGTAAAATTTGATTGAAGCTCTTTTTGGGCTTTCATGCTTACACCCTTCTCGTTTAATTTGGGGACTGGTTTACAGCTACCCCATAGGAAATGCTCTCTGTAAACGGTCGTGCCTACTAACTGCATAGACGTTTGGGCAGCTGCAGGCCGGAGTGCTGAACCATGAATAAGCAGGAGTGCTTACACTTAGAGATGCCGTTTCTGTTACATCAGTCACATTGCTGTTGCCATGCATGTTGAGAGCAATGAACAATTTTCATGCACACTGGTCATGCTTACATGCGTCCTTAGCTACATGCAGTGTAGTAGTCAAGTATTGTAAATCAAAAACACAACAGAAATGTACTGCTCCACACATCAGATTCAAATTTATTTGGACACAATTGCAGAAGTTTTTTTTTTAACAGTGTATTCAGAAAGTATTCAAACTTCTTGACTATTTAGCACACTTTAATGTTGTGTGGGTTTGATCTTGAATGAACATAATGAATCTGCTTTTTAAAGGTTTTTAGAAGATTTCTTGAAAATTCCTTGTAAATCAAATCCAGCCTCTGCTATGTAGCCACTGTTGGGCCCTTGAGTAAGGCTCTTAACCCTGTCTGCTCCAGGGGCGCCTTACAATGGCTGACACTGCACTCTGACCTCAGCTTCCAGACAAACTGGGATATGCAGAAAAAATGTGTGTATCTGTGTATATGACAAATAAAGGCACTCTTCTTCTAATTGCTTAATATAATATGTGAGTCAGTGAATGTTTGTATATTTACCTCCTATTTTCTGTATGTGCTTCAGGGCTGAGGTTGGTACGATCTTTGCACTTAGTTGGTTGATCACCTGGTACGGGCACGTCCTGTCAGACTTTCGGCATGTCCTGCGGCTATACGATTTCTTCCTGGCTTCCCACCCGCTCATGGCCATTTACTTTGCTGCTGTGGTAAGAACTGTTTCTGGTTTGGTTTCTTCTCTTTTTTGGTTCTAGTCTCTGCATGTTGAACAAGATGCATGTGATTTGCTGATTGCTTTAACTGATGAGGTCATTGAAGCATTTTCTAGACATAATGAACAGAAATAGTGTTGCTCCATTAGGTTGTGTAAAATGACTGACAAAACAGTGTGCTGATTAAGTATTTATCCCACTTGAATGTTTCTACATTTGTATTGATAAAACTTGGAATTTAAATAGACTTAACAAACACTATTGTGCAAACTTGTTTTTTATTGTAACAATGGTTTAAAAAGCCTTGTTTAATTTCTTGTGTTTCAGCCAGCTATTGTATATAAAGTCCGTATGAGGTGTGCAGTATTAATTATAAAAAAATAGATACTTCCAATTTTGTAGCAACAGTTTGGGGAAAGCTATTTGCTATTTCTGCACAAAGCAAGGTCCATAAAGCTATGGTTTGACGAATTTGGTCAGGAGAAACTACTGAAAGTGGTGTAAAGTACCACTAGTTAGGTTTGTCCACCTAACTAATGAAAACCGTCTTAGATCATTTATTCACTAAACTGTCACTTATACATCTACAACCAATAAAGAGAGAGATTGAAATTCCACCCAAAATCTGAATTCGGAAGCTCTGATTGGTTTACAGCTATTTTTTAAAGGCCTGGACTACGAATGAATCTCTTTAACAAATGAACTGATTCATGAAGTTGTTTACACACGACATCATAATAAAATAGAGTGAGCATAACGAATGAATCTTTACCATAGATAAGAGCACAGCTCCCTGATTCAATTCCCTGATTCGTTTGAAAAGAGTAGTTTCTGACTCGTTTTAGTGATTCAGTTTGCATGTTGGTGTGTAGAAGACTGAAGAAGTCATTCGGATTGACTGACGAAACGTATCTCTACAACAAACTTGTGTCCAGATGAACTGATTCAACTTTTTGGATTTGTGTACCTGGATTATTGAGCATGCATCAACAGATGTTGGTGTGTGCACACCCACTCGCTCATGGGCAAAAGAAAGCGTGCTGAACACTGCTTTTGTGCTCTGTTTTAAATGTTCTCAAACGGTAACCTGTGTATCCTATGCATACTCGATATATTTTCAACATTGTGTAAAAAATAATGTCCAATATATCGATATTTGTGATATACCGCCCAGCCCTAAACCAAACCCTGATTAGTTGTTTTCCAAGACTCTGCTCTGGATAGCTTCTTTATCTTCATGATAATGTCAGGTGTATCAAGATCTTGTGTTCAACTAATTATCTGACTAAAGAGGGCAACTGGTTGAACCAGGACTTTTTATTAGTTGTTTTTTAATTGTTAATAATTTTCTTATGTATTGATTCCTTCCAGCACTGTGGTAGCACAACTGAATATATCCACTGAATGTAAGATTGAGTGCTGTCTTAAAATCACAAGATCTAAGTCCCCTCCCCCTAAAAAGATTTCGTTTTTTCAGTTGAATTGTATAGATTATAAAGGTGTTTATCAGTGGTGTACAGAGTCTTTTTATTCATTGTAAGTAACATTAAGTAAAGAAAACTGTCAGCCAAGTGCATCAATGTGAATACATGTTCTTGCATCTTTGTATTGTTTGTTTGCGTTTGTATTTTTTCCGTGGCCAGCTGTCTTCTTGAAACACAAATAAGAAGAACGATGGCTAGCATGTGCATGTGTGTGTTCATTTTCTTCTGCTTGAATCCAGGGCACTTTGTTGTTGCGAGATGAGTTAATTAAACATCTCTAATGAACTCACCAGAGGTTTGTGGGAAGCGGCTGGCTGTGTTTCTGCTCGATTGCTTCAGCTGGCCCTCTTTCTTGTCTCTATAAGCCTCTCCCTTGCCAGGGAGCAGAATAAGAGCCAAAAGGGGGCCAGGGCCTTTTGAAGTGTGGATAACAAAGCGAGCAGGAAATGTAGTTCATCCTGCCTTTTCAGGTTGCTTTAACTCCCTTTGGGCCGTCGGCAAAACCGGCCCGTCTTCGGCGGGAGCCTCTCTGACTAGACCGCGCAGACTAAGTGCACTCTCCATTGACCTCCACTGCGGACCGGAGACGGCTGTTGAGCCACTGACCAAGCAATTTCATAAATGAGGATGAAAATCTATAACAAATGGATTTAAATGTGTATGGTGGTAACAGATAATGCACCTGTTTATATATGTGTAGGTTTAACTAGTGTGTGTGTGTGTGTGTGTGTGTGTGTGTGTGTGTGTGTGTGTGTGTGTGTGTGTGTGTGTGTGTGTGTGTGTGTGTAGAACTCACTCATGATAGCCAAATGTGCTGAAGGCAGCAGCAGATATATAATGGTCTGTTTTGAGTCGAGTCAAATGTCTCTGTATAGCACTTTTTAAGACTAACACTGTCTCAAAGCAATTTTATACAATCCCCTGAGCTGAGGGCAACTGGGGCAAGGAAGAACTTACTAAATATCACAAGAAATAAACTTTGAGAGAAACCAGACTCAACAGGGGCTCATCCTGATACATTACAATTGGATTAAATAAAAAGATTCTATGGAGGCAAAAATACAATTCAAATAAAGAGCATTATTAAAGTAATAAGAGTACATCATCCTTAAGTTCAGTGAGAAAATAAAGTCTTATATTAAGTTTCTGGATATTCTGAGTGCAGTCAGTGTCGAATGTGAGAGGCAGAACGGCAGCAACCCAACTTTTCTAATCACCACAAATTTCTATGACCATGAACCCCCCTAGGGATGACCCAACATATCACATTAATCCAAGGCCTATAATCTCATAACATGAGAGCACCAGACTAATCAAAAGCTTGAGTAAATACACGGATCAGTCACAACATTAAAACCACCTCCTTGTTTCTACACTTACTGTCCATTTTATCAGCTCCACTTACAATATAGAAGCACTTTGTAGCTCTACAATTACTGATTGTAGTCCATCTGTTTCCCTACATACTTTTTAAACCTCCTTTCACCCTGTTCGTCAATGGTCAGGACCACCACAGAGCAGGTATTATTTAGGTGGTGGATCATTCTCAGCACTGCAGTGACACTGACATGGTGGTGGTATGTTAGTGTGTGTTGTGCTGGTATGAGTGGATCAGACACGGCAGCGCTGCTGGAGTTTTTAAATACCGTGTCCACTTACTGTCCACTCTATTAGACACTCCTACCTAGTTTGTCCACCTTGTAGATGTAAAGTCAGAGACGATCGCTCATCTATTGCTGCTGTTTGAGTTGGTCATCTTCTAGATCTTCATCAGTGGTCACAGGACGCTGCTCAGGGGGGCTGTTGGCTGGATATATTTTGGTTGGTGGACTATTCTCAATCCAGGGGGACAGTGAGGTGTTTAAAAACTCCAGCAGCACTGCTGTCTCTGATCCACTCATACCAGCACAACACTCACTAACACATCACCACCATGTCAGTGTCACTGCAGTGACAATAAATAATACCTGCTCTGTAGTTGTCCTGTGGGGGTCCTTCTATGGGGGGAAGTTCTATGGTCCTGTGGGGGGGAAGTTCTCCTATATGGTAAGTGAAGCTGATAAAATGGACAGTGTGAGCCGCTCAGGTGGCGCAGCGGTAAAGTACGCTAGGGCACCAGAGTTGGGATTTCGAATACATTGTATCGAATCTCAGCTCTGCCTTTCCGACTTGGCTGGGCGGCTGCATGAACAATGATTGGCTGTTGTTCAGGGTTAGAGGGTAAAAAGTCGGATCATAGGTCCTCATAACTGGTGCAACTGCGCCGCCTGGACTCGCTTTTCCCTAATATTCAACAAAGTTAATGCTGGAACAATACTCAAACTCTTCATGAATGTAAAACTGAAAATACACATATAAAGATAAAATACTGAAGACTTTGACTTGATCTTTTATTCATTAAAAAAAAAAAAGAAAATATTCAATCTTCCTGCCATGAATGTAACCAGTGTGTTTACATGACGTTAAACCAAGAAACAAACTGTACTTAATGGTCAGATCTGGTTCTCAGACCACCAGTTAGCCTTTGTTTGAATTATATTTCAGGATTTCTTTCTTTCACACGTTCATCTTTCTGCCCTCACTGGTTTAGATTGTGCTGCATCGGGAACGGGAGGTGAAGAGCACAGAGTGCGACATGGCCAGTGTGCATCATCTGCTTTCTCAGATTCCTCAGAACTTGCCATATGAGCAGCTGATCACTTGCGCACAGAACCTCTTCACAGAGTACCCACCTTCTCAGCTTGCCTGCTCTGCCACACTACAGTCTAGCACCAGGTAAGTCCTGTTAGACTGGCTGTTAATCAGCTCTGTAAGTGCTCTGACAGTTAGCATAAGACAAGATTGAACAAAACTGACAGAATTCCAAAGAGATCTAAAAGACCTGTGTATAAAATTCCCCAGAGCACGAAATCTGGAACCAGAAAAGTCAACAATTTAATTTAATAAACAGTATGTATGTAATGTGAGCTATATGTGTATAGCTCATTTACAATTCCATGCCTATTGTTTTTATGGGAGGTTTTATAGGTGTTTATAGTTGTTATAACAAAAAAGGTGGGTGGCATGGTGGCCCAGTGGCTAGCACTGTCACCTCACAGCAAGAAGGTCCTGGGTTCAATCCCCAGGTGGAGCGATCTGGGTTCTTTCTGTGTGGAGTTTGCATGTTTTCCCCGTGTCTGTGTGGGTTTTCCCAAAACTCCGGTTTCCTCCCACAGTCCAAAGACATGCAAGTGAGGTGAATTGGAGATACCAAATTGTCCATGACTGTGTTTTACATTAAAATATTTGAACTGATGAATCTTGTGTAACCAGTAATTACCTGTCCTGTCATGAATGTAACCAAATTGTGTAAAACATGACGTTAAAATACTAATAAATTAATAAATAAATATATAACAAAAGAAGTCGAACATGTCATTTGGTGCAGTTCATCCTGTATGTTAGCCTTACAATCCCTAAAAAGATATTTTTCTAGAAACATACATAATTTTATTTTAGGAATAGCTGCAAATCTAAGATTATTAATTCTAAAACAAGATAAATCTTCACTTTATCTACAAATTAATGTGGCTGATTTCGGTAGTGCTTCAGCTTTCTTATATATAGAACTATATGTGGGACTGGATAGAAAATCATATGGGAATAGTCATAACTTTATATTTTATAATATGCCTTGTGCCATTCTTAGAACAGCTCTGTTCTCTTTTTTTTGCTTTACCTATATTAATTTGTGCATAAAGACAGAAAAGTGAGACATTTAATAAAAACTATTTATTCCCAAACATTAATATAAAAGACAGACCTCATGTTTTTTTCCATTACTCAAACGGACTTACATCGATGAGGCATAACATTATGACCACCTTCCTAATATTGTGTTGGTCCCCTTTTTGCTGCCCCATACGTAACACACTGTGATGCACTGTGTATTCTGACACCTTTTTATCAGAACCAGCATTAACCTCTTCAGCAATTTGAGCTACAGTAGCTCGCCTGTTGGATCGCCTTCGCTCCCCACGTGCATCAATGAGCCTTGGCCGCCCATGACCCTGTTGCCAGTTCACCACTGTTCCTTCCTTGGACCACTTTTGATAGATACTGACCACTGCAGATCGGGAACACCCCACAAGAGCTGCAGTTTTGGAGATGCTCTGACCCAGTCGTCTAGCCATCACAATTTGGCCCTGTCAAACTCACTCAAATCCTTACGCTCGCCCATTTTTCCTGCTTCTAACACATCAACTTTGAGGATAAAATGTTCACTTGCTGTCAAATATATCCCCCCACTAACATGTGCCATGATGAAGAGATAATCAGTGTTATTCACGTCACCTGTCATAATGTTATACCTGGTCGGTGTATAATTGAGTACAATGGTCTTATTTAAGGCAAACAATGGCAATTTAGTGTTGGTGTAAACCAGTGACGTTCTGTTTACTCGTAAAGTACATTAACCATCGGGCAACCTCTGCCCATTTAAGTTTAGAGGGGCAATTAATTTTTACATGAGTACTATGTGTTGGCATGTTTTTTTTTTTTTTTTTTTTTTTTTTATAACAACTCATGATTATTTAAAAACTGGTTAATTTTTCCTTTCTCTTATTTTTTGTTTTATTGCAAAAATACTTGAGTACTTGAGACCATTCAGTGTGTCAGATATACAGGTTTTTTAATTTTTTCTGTTTCAATATATCAGACATTAATATGTTCCAGTAAAATAAGCTAAATTCTCATCAGAGATTCCAAAAAGCATTCTCAATCAGGGGTTCTCAACCTGTGGCTTGTTAGATGTATTGAAAAGTGCAACATGTCCAGCAGGTGGAGCTATGAAGTGTAAAATGACATTAGCACTCTCTGTAAAGCACATTAGGGATGGTTAACGCAGTGCTGTCTGCACCTCAGTCTTCCTCTTGTCAGTTCTGGCTGATTATGTACTGTGTTATGTAGCTGATGCCTCTCACAGGTGGAGCCAGTGTGTGATGCTATCATTGTCTATGGTAGAAGGTAACTGATACTTCTATGGTTCTAGCTAACAAGCTTTTACCAAGCGGAAATGTGCCTGGATTAATGTCAACTAGTGTTGGCTCCGGTGGTTTCAATGAAGAGAAAAAGAGGAAGAAAGCAACACACTGTGTGTGTATTTTTATTATATTTTTATTTTTGCAGAATACAGGGCAGCCCCCCATACATAAACCCCAGTCTGGGCATAATTACGTTCTCGTCTTGTTTTTCAGAACCCCACCCCATCTAGCATCTGTGGCCTTTCTGGAAAGTGGGGGAGCTGTGTGCAGCTGCATGTTTTTTTTTTTTTTAAGGTGTCGAAATGAGCACAATCCCAGGCTGTGCCCCCTAGCCCCCGCTCTGTATTGTGCCGGTTGACCCTGCAGTTTGTAGTAATGAGCTGTGTAGTACATCGCTCCCAATGGCATGACCCCTAAATGTTCTTTGCTAATCCCCCTTCCCCCTTTGTGTTACACTCATTCACAAATGTGTGAGGACCCCATTACACAGTGCTTTGTTCAGGCAATGTGATTTGTATTCAGTCGTAAATTCTTTAAGCCATCGTACAAAGTGCAAGAAGGACCTTGGACTTCTTAATCTTGCATGAGGTGCCACAGCCTGTTGCAGAACCTAAAACATGGAGGGGAATGAGGTTAATAGGAAAGGCACTTTTAACTGGTCATAGGGCAAAAATGATCTAGATAACCCTCTTAATTATTCAGATTTTCCATGATCTGGTCCATAACTAAGCACTAGAACTTGCAAATATTAAGCATAAAACACAGAGAAGAAAGGAAGAAAAAGATGAGAACAAGGGCAGTTGTAGTCTAGCGTTAAGGTACAAGACTAGTAATTGAAAGGTTGCTGGTTCAAGCCCTACCACTGCCAGATTGCCACTGTTGGACCCTTGAGCAAGTCCCTTAACCCTCAATTGCTCAGACAGTATAATGTCGCAGTACTGTAAGTTGCTTTGGATAAAAGCGTCTGCTAAATGCTGAAAATGTAAATGTAATGAGAACAAAGCGAGCCTCCCGGCAAAACACAGCCTATCATTGATGTAAACAGAGAGACGTGCGCCGGCTGGCGGACAATTACTGTACCACTGGTTTTGATATGCTTCTTGTAGGAATTTTTAATGATCAGACCAGACATTTGGTTTTCCAGATTTTGTTTGTTAAATCCAAAATCCGTTAAATGGAGGTCCGTTAAATCGAGGTTATATTATCGAGGTTATAATATTTTCAAATTGGGTATTGTATTTTTGCAGGTGTTTGGGGATCTGCCTCACGCTCTCAGCAGCGAGGTCCATTCCAGCCTAGTCACACTTCTACTACATGCAGTTTCACATGAAATGTATCTTAGTTTAAAACAAGAAAGCTCTGCCAGCGCTCGTCGTTTGGAGACGTGAGAAGATAAAAAAGGGAAAATTGGTTCATGAAACTTTATTGCTTCAATCAAAGGGCGCATTCAATCTTATTAAAGAGCCACGAGGACACAACAAGCGATTTCAGGATTACTAAATGCAGGATTGCTATCTAAAATGCAAACCCGGTCTCCCTATTTCACAGCTCACTAGTCGCCAGGCTGTATTTTTCTCACAATGTCATGGTTCTAATTGAAGTGAAATTGAACAGTTTAGGGCTTTTGTGGAACAGCGGGAATCAGTTTCTGCCCGCCATGTCTGTGTTTCGCATCTGTTTAATTCATATAAACAATTTGTCAAATTGGCTGCAAAAGGTCAGCGGCAAGTCTGATTGAACTTTTAGCGCAGCGCAAAGCGGCAAACCTGCATTATGCCCAACGCTCAAGGTAGCACAGCAACAAGGCAAACTACACCGCCTCGCTTCATAGGAAACAAGTACACAGCTGTGCAAAAGCAATGAAACTGCAAGTTTAGAATAATAATACACAAAAGTGTGCAGCCGCCGCTCAAGTACGCTAGCACATCAGAGTTGGGGTTTTGAATACATCGAATCGAATCGAATCTCAGCTCTGCCTTCCGACTGGGCTGGGAGGCTGCATGAACAACGATTGGCTGTTGTTTATAGGGTTAGGGGTAGAAAGTCGGATCATAGGTCCTCATAACTGGTGCAACTGCGGCCCCTGCTGGCTGACTGATGGCACCTGCACAGGGCTGAGGAATAATGCTGATGAGGGTGTGACCCTCCGTACACAGTGCCTGTCGGTGTATGAACTCGACTTGTGCAGGTGAAAAATGCAGTCCGTACTGTCTGTACGTGCCGGAGGGGGCGTATGTCAGTTGAGAGGCGTCCTCAGTCAGCGGTGAAGGGTCGAATCAGTATAGAGGACGCAATCAGGGTAATTGGACACGACTAGATTAGGAGAGAAAATTGGGGGGAAAAAGTAGGAAAAATTATTAATTGTGCAGCCCGTAATAAACTTTTCAGGCTTTGTTTTCTACAACCCCTGGCAAAAATTATGGAATCACCACTCTTGGAAGATGTTCTTTCAATTGTTTAATTTTGTAGAAAAAAAATAAATCACAGACATGCCACAAAACTATCATTTCTCAAACTGTCAACCCTCTGGCATTAAGAAACAATAAAATCTTTAGATAAGATCTTTTTTTTAGATCAAGTAGAGGAAAAAAATATGGAATCACTCAAATCTGAGGAAAAAATTGTGGAATCATCAGAAAACACTGCACCATTATTACTTTGTTGCACCACCTCTGTCTTTTATAATGGTTTAAACTCTCTGAGGCATGGAGTTAACTAATGACAAACTGTATTCTTCATCAATCTGCCTTCAACTGTCTCTTATTGCTGTTGCCAGATCAGCTTTGCAGGTTGGAACCTTGTCATTGACCATTTTCTTCAATTTCCACCAGAGATTTTCAAATGGATTGAGATCCGGACTATTTGCAGGCCATGCCATTGACATTATATGTTTTCTTGAAGGAAAGTTTTCACGTCCTTTGCCCTATGGCAAGATGCATTATCATCTTGAAAAATGAAGTCATCATCACCAAACATCCTTTCAACTGATGGAATAAGAAAAGCGTCCAAAATTTCAATGTGGACTTTGGCATTTATTGAAGACCATCTCCCCTGTGCATTTACCCGACATGCAGGCCCATATCATCAACAACTGTGGAAATTAACATGTTTTCTTTAGGCAGTTATCTTCATAAATTTCATTGGACAGACACCAAACAAAAGTTCCAGCATCATCACCTTGCCCAATGCAGATTCGCGATTCATCACTGAAGATCACTTTTATCCAGTCACCCACAGTCCACGATTGCTTTTCTTTAGACTACTTTAACCTTGTTCTTTTCTTTTTAGGTGTTAATGATGGATTTTGTTTGGCTTTTCTGTATGTAAATCCCATTTCTTTTAGGTGATTTCTTACAGTTCAGTCACAGACATTGACTCCACTTTCCGGCCACTTGTTTCTCATTTGTTTTGTTGTGCATTTTCTGTTTTCAAGACATATTGCTTTAAGTTTTCTATCTTGATGCTTTGATGTCTTACTTGGTCTACCAGTATGCTTCCCTTTTACAACCTTCCCATTTTGTTTGTACTTGGTCCAGATTTTAAACACAGCTTACTGGGAACAACCAACATCTTTTGCGACATTCCACAATGATTTATCTTCTTGAAGGAGTTTTATAATCCTCTCATTTGTTTCAACTGACATATCTTGTGTTGGAACCATGATTCATGACAATCTGCTTTGTGCAACAGCTCTCCGAGGTGTAAGCACTCTTTTTAAACTGAAGAATAATTAGCAAATCTAATCTGCTGCAGATGTTTTGTTTTTAAACTGCAAATTACAGAGTGATTCCATAATTTTTTCCTCAGATTTGAGTGATTCCATATTTTTTTCCTCTACTTGATCTAAAAAAAGCAATTGTGACTGACCACAACTATTATATTTGTTTCTTTTTTTTATTGTTTCTTAATGCCAGATGGTTGACATTTTGAAAAATGATAGTTTTGTGGCATGTCTGTGATTTTTTTTTTTTCTACAAAATTAAACAATTGACAGAACATCTTCCAAGAGTGGTGATTCCATAATTTTTGCCAGGGGTTGTAGACTTTCTAGTTTTTGATTTCTATCTTTATATTGCATATCTAGCGGATGCATTGTGCCTAACCTTGGTCCCTGTGCCTCGCCAAACTAATAACGTCTGCTAAATGCCGAAAATGTAAATGTATTTGCCCATGTTAATGTTTAGGCTTGCTTTAAAGTAGTTCGTATTTTAAAGTACACACAATGTCTGTGTAACCAGTTGTGTTAGAAGAGTGTGTGTATGTGTGTGTGAGAGTGTTTGAGTGTGTGTGTGAGAGAGAGATATAGAGATAGAGGGAGAGTATATACCCCAGTTCTGTTGCTGTAGTGATGCTACAGTGTCTGAGTATAGTGTCACCTCAGGCACTTCTTTAATCCAACAGCGGGGGCTCTAATGTCTCTCTCACTTTCTGTACTTGGGGTGGTTTTTAAAAGTGCGGTGCCTGACATTATTGAAGTGTTTACCGTTTAGTAAACTCAGCACTAAGCCGTCGTGCCGTTAGAATGCACCCAATCATGTAAAACACTTCACGCCATGCCACCATGACTTTGTTTTGAACCTCTCACCTTTGTTACCTACTTTCAAATGCCAAAAATTACACAGTGAGTTTATGGAATTTATGAAGGAAAAAACCCTACACTGTGTATAAATAAACATTCTAGAAAACGACCAGGTAAAGGCAAACGGAGAGGAGCATCTGTTCCTTCTGCACAGGTGATTACCATGTACACTGATCAGCCATAACATTAAAACCACCTCCTTGTTTTTACACTCACTGTCCATTTTATCAGCTCCACTTACCATATGGAAGCTCTTTGTAGTTCTACAATTACTGACTGTAGTCCTTCTGTTTCTCTGCATGCTTTTTTTTTAGCCGGTATCATCCTGTTCTTCAATGGTCAGGAGGACTTTTACAGGACCACTACAGAGCAGGTATTATTTGGGTGGTGGATCATTCTCAGCACTGCAGTGACACTGACATGGTGGTGGTGTGTTAGTGTGTGTTGTGCTGGTATTAGTGGATAAGACACAGCAGCGCTGATGGAGTTTTTAAACACCTCACTGTCACTGCTGGACTGACAATAGTCCACCAACCAAAAATATTCAGCCAACAGCTCCACATGGGCAGCGTCCTGTGACCACTAATGAAGGTCTAGAAGATGACCAACTCAAACAGCAGCAATAGATGAGCGATCATCTCTGACTTTACATCTACAAGGTGGACCAACTAGGTAGGAGTGTCTAATAGGGTGGACACGGTATTTAAAAACTCCAGCACCAGTGCTGTGTCTGATCCACTCATACCAGCACAACACACACTAACACACCACCACCATGTCATTGTCACTGCAGTGCTAAGAATCATCCACCACCTAAATAATACCTGCTCTGTGGGGGTCCTGACAATTAAAGAACAGGGTGAAGGCAGGCTAAAAAAAAGCATGCAGAGAAATAGATGGACTACAGTCAGTAATTGTAGAACTACAAAGTGCTTCTATATGGTAAGTGGAGCTGATAAAGTGGACAGTGAGTGTAGAAACAAGGAGGTGGTTTTAATGTTGTGGCTGATTAGTGTATGTATTACTTCTGTTCATGCATTGCTATTACATGTACCAACAAGGGCAGTTGTAGCAGTTGTAGTGGTTAATGTACCGGACTAGTGATCAAAAGGTTGCTGGTTTAAGCCCTACCACTGCCAGGTTTTCACTGTTGTGCCCTTGACCTCAATTGCTTAGACACAGTACTGTAAATCGCTTTGGATAAAAGCGTCTGCTAAATGCCATAAACGTAAATGTAACAATAGTCTGAAAATGTTGCATATTGATTGTGCAGACGCACATGGGGTGGGACTAACTTGAGGTACTTGGTGAAGTGATGAAATAATGCTTTTCCAAACCCTGTAGCCCTTTCCCATTACAAGATGCTTCCCTTGAACTGTTCCATGATTTTTTCACCGCAGTAGAGTTGGTTCGTTTTAGGCATCATTTAGAACCAGAAACCAGTAACATCAATACCTTTGGGCCAGTGCCATTTCATTGCCATGACAACTCCAGAGATTCAGTCTCTCCATCGCATTTATCCACACACTGAAAGAAAAGGAACGAGTGCTGTGAGGCTGCTGGATCAACATATGCACTCGCATTAATCTCACAAATACAAAGATTAAATCGAGCTTTACATACAAACAAAGCTGTGCTCATATTGTGTTCTATGTGATTAAAGGGGCGTTAAGTTGAGTTTAGTTCTTATATAGAAGAGAATGGTGCTGAGGATGGAGCCACCAGGAGGAGGTTTATGGATGCGGTAAGTTGGTTGGTGGGACAGAGCAGATGTTCAGGACAGGGCAAGATAGAGAAGAATGATGCGTTGTGGTGACCCCTAACGGTTGCAGCTGAAAAAAGAAGACAAAGTCATATTTAGCTTTTTTTTTTTTTTTTTTTTTTTTAAAGCAGTGTAATGCAAGAGCCTAATTTTTCTATATTTGAAAAAAAGAAAACTATTATTTTTGTAGTGTATCTTCTATGAACCAGGAGTTACATTAATGTCACTTATGTGTATCTGTAGGATACTTCATCTTTGTACAGGGTGGCACTTTGGCACCGTGGATAGCACTGTCGCCTCACAGCAAGAAGGTCCTGGGTTTGATTCCCAGGCTCAGCAGTCCAGGTCCTTTCTGTGTGTAGTTTGCATGTTCTCTCCATGTCCGTGTGGGTTTCCTCTGGAAGGTCCGGTTTTCTCAGACAGTCCAAAGACATGCAAGTGAGGTAAATTAGAGATACAAAATTGTCCATGACTGTGTTTGACATTAAAACTTGAACTGATGCCCAGGTGGCGCAGCAGGACATTCCACTAGCACACCGGCGGTTCAAAACTCGGTTGCCACTGGTCGGCTGGGCGCCATCTAGCGGGCATAATTAGCAGTGCCTGCAGCTGACACTAATTGGCTATCGTGTCGGCTGGGGCAGCACGTTAATATGACGTTAAAATCCTAATAAATAAATAGTCACATTTAGCTGTTTTATTAACAAAAAGCAGTGCAATGCGTGCAAATTTCTGTTTTTATATACAGTGGGGAAAATAATTATTTGATCCTCTGCTGATTTTGTAAGTTTACCCCCTTACAAAGACTTGAACAGTCTATAATTTTTATGGAAGGTTTATTTTAACAGAGAGAGACAGAATATCAACAAAAAATCCATCCAGAAAAAAACATTAAATAAAGGTTATAAATTAATTTGTATTTGATTAGGTGAAATAAGTATTTTCCAGCAAGAATTCTGACCTCCACAGACCGGTTATGTGCCCATGAGGCACACAAATTAGTCCTGTCCCTGTATAAAAGACTCAGTTTCTCAGTGTCACAGAATCAGTTTCTTCCATTCAAATCTCTCGACCACCATGGGCAAGACCAAAGAGCTATCAAAGGACGTCAGGGACAAGATTGTAGACCTGCACAAGGCTGGAATGGGCTACAAGACCATCAGCAAGAAGCTTGGTGAGAAAGAGACCACTGTTGGTGCGATCATTCGAAAATGGAAGAAATACAAGATCACAGTCAATCGCCCTCACTCTGGAGCTCCATGCAAGATCTCACCTGGTGGGGTAAGAATGATTCTGAGAAAGGTGAGGTCAGTCCAGAATTACACGGGAGGAGCTTGTCAATGATCTCAAGGGAGCTGGGAGCACAGTCACCAAGAAAACCTTTAGTAACACACTTCGCCGTAATGGATTGAGATCCTGCAGTGCCCGCAAAGTCCCTTTGCTCAAGAAGGCTCATGTACAGGCCCGTCTGAAGTTTGCCAATGAACACCTGAATGATTCAGAGAAAGCTTGGGAGAATGTGATATGGTCAGATGAGACCAAAATTGAGCTCTTTGGCATCAACTCCACTCGCCGTGTTTGGAGGCAGAGAAATGCTGGATATGACCCCAAGAACACCATCCCCACTGTCAAACATGGAGGTGGAAACATTCTGCTTTGGGGCTGTTTCTCTGCTAAGGGTACAGGAAGACTTCACCGCATTGAGGGGCTGATGAACGGGGCCATGTACCATAGAATCTTGAATGAGAACCTCCTGGCCTCAGCCAGAACACTGAAGATGGGTCGTGGATGGGTCTTCCAGCATGACAATGACCCAAAACATACGGCCAAGGCAACAAAGGACTGGCTTAAGAAGAAGCACATTAAGATCCTAGAGTGGCCTAGCCAGTCTCCAGACCTTAATCCCCTAGAAAATCTGTGGAGGGAGCTCAAACTTCGAGTTTCCAAGCGACAGCCTCGAAACCTTCAGGATTTGGAGAGATTCTGTAAAGTGTAGTGGGCCAAAATCCCCCCTGAGATGTGCACAAACCTGGTGACCAACTACAAGAAACGTCTGACCTCTGTGCTTGCCAACAAGGGTTTCTCCACCAAGTCACGTTTTGCTAGGGGATCAAATACTTATTTCACCTAATCAAATACAAATTAATTTATAACCTTTATTTAATGTTTTTTTTCTGGATTTTTTGTTGATATTCTGTCTCTCTCTGTTAAAATAAACCTTCCATAAAAATTATAGACTGTTCAAGTCTTTGTAAGGGGGTAAACTTACAAAATCAGCAGGGGATCAAATAATTATTTTCCCCACTGTATATAAAAAGAACTGTCTAATATTTTTATAGTGTACCTTATATTAACTAGGATTCACTTCATCTTGGTAGAAGACAGTAACATCACTAGTTCTTTTTTTGGCTGTTTTCCCCCAGAAAATCCTTTAAAAATAACTTTAACAAACTATAATGATAGGAAGCTGGTCTGTAGAACTGGGATTTGTAGCATGTCAGGCAGCAGCTCACTCTAACACACAAAAAGCAATATGGGTCACAAGGACAGCAGGACAGTGGAGCTGCTGATTCATACTGGCCTTCGAGCCACATGCGCCCTGACTTTCTGGTGTACATGTGAGCTAAACGATTTCATACTCCATTTATTGGGCATTCCTGTAGCAAGAATAAAAGTACTGTTTTTTAAAAAGAAAAAAAAGAAAAAAAAAATTTGAAATGTTAAAATACAGTTAAGAATAACAGTTGTGAGCTACCTGTGTGACATGTCAGTTTAGGAATATTTAAAAGACTGTTTAGCTGTTCCACTTAGATTATTCTTTTTATGGTGTAGTAAGATCTGTTATGTAATGTATTTGGTGCTTGGCCTCCTAATTGTTATTAGTGGTTATGATTAACTTCTTAAATTCTTTGCTTGACAAACATTTTAATATAAAACTGCATAATACAAAATTTTAGGTTGCTTGGGTGGTGCAGCAGTCTAATGCATTATGATTGATTGATTGATCCCCAGAGGGAAATTACAGTGTTACAGCAGCAATTCACAAGCATCACAAGGGGCGGCACGGTGGCTCAGTGGGTAGCACTGTTGCCTCACAGCAAGAAGGTCCTGGGTTCGGAGTTTTCATGTTCTCCCTGTGTCTGCATGGGTTTCCTCCGGGAGCTCCGGTTTCCTCCCACAGTCCAAAGACATGCAAGTGAGGTGAATTGGAGATACAAAATTATCCAGGACTGTGTTTGATATAATCTTGTGAACTGATGAATCTTGTGAAATGAGTAACTACCGTTCCTGTCATGAATGTAACCAGTGATAGCTCAGTGGTTAAGGTACTGGACTAGTAAACAAAAGGTTGCCGGTTCAAGCCCAGCCACCACCAAGTTGCCACTGTAGGGTCCTTGAGCAAGGCCCTTAACCCTCAATTGCTCATTGTGTTCAGCTCATTGTGTAAGTCGCTTTGGATAAAAGCATCTGCTAAATGCTGAAAATGTAAATGTAACCAAAGTGTAAAACATGACGTTAAAATCCTAATAAACAAACAAACAAGTATCACAAACATCACACAAAACATGTCAAAGAAGATAACATTAAAATGTAATGTAATGTAAATATAAGATATATAAAATATGTACAAATATTAGAATTTAAAGAACATAAGATAAAAAAAACAACTGAAGTAGTTAGTCTAAAAGGTGCAGTTTATAAACATTATGGTGTGCAATTGTGGGCTGTGCAAATAAAACAGTACTTGTGTAATTGTGCATGACAAATATGCAAGAATCTATCTTTAATAGGTACCATAGGCTCTGTGTCCACTTTTTGTCCCAGTGAAAGTCATTATATATTGACCCATTATCCCAACAACACTGAGTTCTGGAGTTTTCAAGGTATAAACCCAGAAAGTGCTAGTAGCCTGCCCGGTCGTCCAAACAGGCACAGTTGGCCATGCCTGAGCTTAATTGCTTTGTTAGGGCTGTACATTCGTCAATTCTGATGTCTGAACCAGGTGTCTGCACTGGTGGTGTGGTATTTAAGGTATGGCATCTTGTGAGACTGGCAGGTGAAAAGATGTGGTGGACGACTGCGTGTTTATTAGAGGTGGTGTGTGATGGTGTCAGCTCTCTTTGGCCAGTAGAGTTGCAATTGGGGAATTCAATATAATTAGATATATAATTGAATGTAATTAGAAATACGGGGTAAACGCAATCCTAAAATTACAGTTAGATTCTTGTGTTCGATATGAATGATCGAACATTATAATAACTCTATTATTATTTATTTCTTTATTTATTGCCAGTTATAACTTTTAGTTAATTTAATTTTGTGTTTGTATGATTTGTGTAAATCCTACTTATTTAAAGTTTCCTCCAGACCACCCAAGAAGGATGGGCCCTGCTGAGTCTGGTTCCTCTCAAGGTTTCTACCTGTAATTTTCAGGGAGTTTTTCCTTGCCACAGTCGCCCTCGGCTTGCTCAACAGGGGTTTTTGTATCTGTTGGTCCTGGATTTTGTAAAGTTGCTTTGAGACAATGTCTATTGTAAAAAGCGCTATATAAATAAAGTTGACTTGACATTATAAAAGGAAACCATAAGCATATGAACTTTTAAGTAATGCCCATATGGATTTGGTATTTCTATTGGACTGTTATGTGTATGATTTGTTTCAGAATAAATGGTAAATACAGCTCCTTTTATATATGTTCACACTTTGCAAAGTACATTGATCAGCCAGAACATTAAAACCACCTCCAAGTTTCTACACTCACTGTCCATTTTATCAGCTCCACTTACCATATAGAAGCACCTTTGTTGTTCTACAATTGAGTAGTCCATCTACTTCTCTACATACATTTTTAGTGTGCTTTCACTCTGTTCTTTAATGGTCAGGACCCCCACAGGACCACCACGGAGCAGGTATTATTTAGTGTCTATTAGACACTCCTACCTAGTTGGTCCACCTTGTAGATGTAAAGTCAGAGATGATCACTCATCTATTGCTGCTGTTTGAGTCGGTCATCTTCTAGACCTTCATTAGTGGTCTCAGGATGCTGCCCACGGGGCGCTGTTGGCTGGATATTTTTGGTCGGTGGACCATTCTCAGTCCAGCAGTAACAGTGAGGTATTTAAAAACTCCAGCAGTACTGCTGTGTCTGATCCACTCATACCAGCTCAACACACACTAACACACCACCACCATGTCAGTGTAACTGCAGTGCTGAGAATGACCCACCACCCAAATAATACCTACTTTGTGTTGGTCTTGTTGGGGTCATGACCACTGAAGAACAGCATGAATGGGGGCTAACAAAGCATGCAGAGAAACAGATGGACTACAGTTAGTAATTGTAGAACTACAAGGAGCTTCTATATGGTAAGTGGAGCTGATAAAATGGACAGTGAGTGTAGAAACAAGAAGGTGGTTTTAATGTTATGGCTGATCAGTGTATATGCTTATACAGTTGTGGTCAACGAACGTTATTGGCAGCCTTGATTGTATAGCATACAAAGCCAAAGTCTCCAGAACTAATTGGATATGTACCAACTGTATTATTGGAATATTTTAATAGCATGTTCAAATACATCTAACAAAAAGTTGACCTGTCATGGTCATGAACAAATACGCACTAATTAAAGGCACCCTTCCTTTATACTTAGTTGCACTGCTTTTGGCAACAATGTCAGCCTCCAAATGTTTGTCATAGCCAGTCATTGTAGTGTGTTGCATCACCACTGTGTACTCCACATCATACACAATCTGATGGTGTTTAAAGTAGACCCGCATGGCTCATTGTTGTGTATGGGGTGGGATTCCCCCACAATGCCGCTTAAGTGCTTATATTGTAAGTAATGTGCAGTAAGTGATGTGCAGGCTGGCTCGGGGTCTCAGGTTACATAACGTTGTTGTGCTGCATAGCTTGCAACATATAGTTTGAGCTTTAGTGTCTAGACCTTGTAATGATTGTCTATGATCAATGCAGCGGTTCCCAAACTGTATACTGTCATGCACTCCTGAGACATAAAAGCTCCTCCTGAGTACTCAGTAGTTTATATAAAAATATAAAAACCATCATTAAACATGTTATCACTCCATCCAACCCCCTACACAGACTGAATGACTGTAATGTTCTTGAACCAGTCTGGTTTCAAACATCACACTTAATTACAGATTGGCCAAATTCTTCTCTATTACTTCTGATATACCCATCTTTGACCTTTGATACAGTAAACCACAAGACCCTCCTGTCCAAACTCTTCAGTCGCCCATGACCCTGTCGCCGGTTTACTCCGGTTGTTTTCTTGGACCCCTTTTGATAGATACTGACCACTGCAGACTGGGAACACCCCATAAGAGCTGCAGTTTTGGTTCTGACCCAGTCGTCTAGCCATAAAAATTTGGCCCTTGTCAAACTCGCTCAAATCCTTACGCTCACCCATTTTTCCTGCTTCTAACACATCAACTTTGAGGATAAAATGTTCACTTGCTGCCTAATATATCCCACCCACTAACAGGTGCCGTGATGAAGAGATAATCAGTGTTATTCACTTCACCTGTGATACAGTAAACTACAAGACCCTCCTGTACAAACTCTTCAGTCTAAAAAACTCTGGTTTAGCTTGGTGGTGGATTGCTTCTTGCCTGGAGGGGATGGTCTCACTAGGGAATCCACATCTGCTCTATGCTAACTCTCAAATGGAGTCACAGTGGGTTTAGTACATAGTCTTTTTTACTTTTTTCCTCTACACCCATTCTCTTGATATAGTCCATATCCTCAGATGGCTTTTCAAACCATTTGTATTCTAATTAAAGTGTCTTTTTCAGGGGGGGTCGGGGTAGAGACTGGAGCCACTCAGAGGAAACCCACACAGACACAGGGAGAGCTTTACAGAAAAAGACTCGGACCGCTCCACCTGGGAATCGAACCCAGGACCATCTTACTGTGAGGCGACAATGCTACTCACCAAGCCATTGTGCTGCCCTATAAAGCACATTTAAAACATTGCCTGCGGGCACTCGGGTGGCACAATAGTCTTAATTTGCTAGCCCATCACTGCTGAGAGCTGATGCTATCAACCCGGCCTGGTGTCTAACTGACACAGTTGGCTGTGCCTGAGGGAGGGTTGATGGTGTTTTTTATTGCCGTTGCAATGGCTGCTTGAGTTGCCTACAGTAGCGGAGCATGACTCTCAGTACATGGTACGTAGCTTTCTGTGAGAGTACATCTCTGGAAAGGGAAAAGAAGTGACTTGTGACAGCACTCATTTTGGGAGGAACGTGTGCTAGTCTGCGGCTCTACTTGGTTTGACTGGGAATGGTGCATGATGCTAAGAAGTTGCAATCTGGAAAAGGAAATGAGTAGAAAGAAAGAAAAACAGGAAATAAATGTTTGCTTTCTACAGTGGTGGTGATGCTGCTGCATAAGCTTCTGGTTTGTGATGTACAACCCCAAATCAGAAAAAGTTGGGACAGTATGGAAAATGCAAATAAAAATGCAGTGTTCCTTACTTTTACTTTGACTTTTATTTGATTGCAGACAGGATGAACCTGAGATATTTCATGTTTTATCTGCTCAACTTCATTTCATTTTTTAATAAACATCCACTTTTGCATTTCAGGCCTGCAACACTTTTTAAAAAAAAGTTGGGACGGGGGCAATTTAGGGCTAGTAATGACATAAAAAAACTAAAAAATTATGTGATTTTAAACAGGTGATGTCAACAGGTGATTGTAATCATGGTTTGGTACAAAAGCAGCATCCAGGAAAGGCTGAGTCTTTGATGAGTAAAGATGACCAGAGGATCTGTTTAAAAACAATGAACCTCAAAGAACGATTGGAAGGGATTTGCATATTTCTTCCTCTACAGTGCATAATAGCATTAAACCATTCAAGAAAAAGGGAGAAATTTCAGTGCGTGAAGGCCATGGCTTAAAGCTTAAGCTGAACGCTCGTGATCTTCGATCCCTCAGACAGCACTGCATCAAGAACCACCACTCAACAATAGCTGATATAACCACATGGGTGAGGGATTACTTTGGCAAACCTTTGTCAAGCACTACAATACAGAGTTACATGCACAAATGCCACTTTAAACTTTACTGTGCATGTCCAGAAGCGGCGTCGACTTCTCTGGGCTCGGAGGTATCTAGGATGGACCATCACACAGTGGAAACGTGTATTGTGGTCAGATTATTCAGCATTTTTGAAAAAAATGGACGCCGTGTGCGCCGCACCAAAGATAAAAAGGACCATCCAGACTGTTATCAGCAACAAATCCAAAAGCCAGGGTCTGTCATGGTATGGGGTGTGTCAGTGCCATTGTCAAAGGTCATTAACACTTCTGTGATGGCAGCATTAATGCAGAAAAGTACATTGAGATCTTAGAGCAACATATGCTGCCTTCAAGACGTCATTTTTGTCAGTGACGTCCATGCATTTTTCAACAAACCACATGCTGCACACATTACAAAGACAAGGCTGTGGAAGAAGAGGGTACAGGTACTGAACTGACCTGCCTGCAGTCCTGACCTGTCCCCAGTAGAGAATGTGTGATGAGAAAAAAATGTGACGATGTTGCACATCTTAAGACGTGTTTGCAGGAAGAATGGGACAAAATAAAAGCTGAAACACTAAATCACTTGGTCTCCTTTGTGCCAAAACGTCTTTTAAGTGTGGTGAGAAGGAATAGCAACATTACAAAGTGGTAAATGCTTTACTGTCCCAACTTTTTTTGGAATGTGTTGCAGACCTGAAATGCAGGAATGGATGTTTATTAATAAATGAAATAAAGTTGAGCAGATAAAACATGAAATATCTCAGGTTCATCCTGTCTGCAATCAAATAAAAGTCAAAGTAAATGTAAGGAACACTGTGTTTTTTATTATTTGCATTTTCTATGCTGTCCCAACTTTTTCTGATTTGGGGTTGTAATTAAACTGTAACAAACATGCTGAAGAGGAGTCGTTTTAATTTTTACTGTAGTTGATTGACAGCGCTTGCGTGAACTGGGGTCGCAGATAAGGCTGTGGTTTCATCAGCGCCTGATTTGACTCTCTCTCGGGTCTTTCAACCTTAAAGTGAGAGTTTAAAAGTTAATTGCTCTGCTTCTACCTGTCAGCTATTTTCAGCTGCGCCGTATTAGCTGCAGATCTTAATGAGAGCTACAGAATGCGAGGGATAAAGGGAAGGGACAGGAAAAAAGGAGAAACAGAAAGTGTTTTAGATATCGAGTGCTTTTACTTCACATCCACGGTCCTTTTCTCTCAACGGTGCTTTTTTAAAGTGCTTGAGCACGGGGTCTTTATTTTCTGGGTGTTTTATAGTCATGAGAGACCAGCGTTCGCAGTTAGCGTTCCACCAGAGGGACAATAATGAAATGGAATTGAATATTTTATGATTTTTTTAATGATGTTTTCCTGCAAACTGTTAAAGGAACCGTGTGTACTTTAGCCCTCAGCGCGAGCCATGTAACGTCGCCTCACTGCTGTAATTGGAACACATTACCGCTGAAATTAAGAGTACCGTCTTTGCGAGCAGACTAGAGGGCATAACGCTGTACCCTTCCATTCTTTCTGTGTTCATTTCTTTTTACTGTTTTGTCACTCACACTTTATCGTTGTTCTTATGTAGTAATCAATCAGTCAGTCACTTTTCCTTGTAATTCTGCACTAACGTTACGTATTGAGTTCGGTCATTTTTGTCACAGCAGATTTACTCAGTTCATACTGTAGACCTGAGGGAGAATGTAGAAGGAAATGGATTACTACTGGTAATAACCAATAGTAAGTAGTCTGAACTGGCTGTTTTATTTGGTTATAAGCAAATAATGAGACAGTCCACTCAAAGCAAAAAGACAGGACCTTGGGATAATCCAGCGGTTCTTAACCTTTTTATCTCCTAGACCCCTGTGTTAAAAAAAACCCTTTAAAGTGGGTTATGATATTATTCTTATGCTTTCAGCTAGAATGACAAAAGGTATTGTGTTCTTGCTCATGGGAGAATCAATGAATTCACAATGAAGTTATATTATGATGTAGTGGGTTTACTTCTGGTGAACTGGTGGTGGGAGCTTCCTCATTTGGTCTACTTTAGCGGGATATGTATCAACAACTGAATCAGAATCTTTTATAGTTGCCGTTCGTTGACCCAACGTAGGCTGTAGGCAGTTCAAAATACATTTCTGTGACGTCACAAGAAATCTCTCATAGCCAATTTTATCCTGTGATACTTTTTACTCATCTCAATTAAACACAACAGGACCCCTCTCTAGGCTCGCCCTCTGGTTGAGAACCACTGATATACACTGATCAGCCATAACATTAAAACCACCTCCTTGTTTATACACTCACTGTCCATTTTA
This sequence comes from Trichomycterus rosablanca, assembly GCF_030014385.1. Lineage (NCBI taxonomy): Eukaryota > Metazoa > Chordata > Actinopteri > Siluriformes > Trichomycteridae > Trichomycterus > Trichomycterus rosablanca. Next base: position 37,769,759 of record NC_085989.1, on the reverse strand, counting down.
TCAGCTCCACTTACCATATAGAAGCACCTTTTAGTTCTACAATTACTAACTGTAGTCCATCTGTTTCTCTACATACCTTTTTAGCCTGTTTTTACTCTGTTCTTCAATAATCAGGACACCCACAGGACCACCACAGAGCAGGTATCATTTAGGTGGTGGATCATTCTTAGCAATGCCGTGACACTGACATGATGGTGGTTGTGCTGGTATGAGTGGATCAGACACAGCAGTGCTGCTGGAGTTTTTAAAAACCGTGTCCACTTACTGTCCACTCTATTAGACACTTTTACCTAGTTGGTCCACCTTGTAGATGTAAAGTCAGAGACGATCGTTCATCTATTGCTGCTGTTTGAGTTGGTCATCTTCTAGACCTTCAGCAGTGGTCAAAGGACGCTGCCCACGGGGCGCTGTTGGCTGGATGTCCAGCAGTGACAGTGAGGTGTTTAAAACTCCAGCAGTGCTGCTGTGTAGAACTACAAAGTGCTTCTATATGGTAAGTGGAGCTGATAAAATGGACAGTGAGTACAGAAACCAGGAGGTGGTTTTAATGTTATGGCTGATCGGTGTATTCAACATATATACATGAATTTAAGAACTTAATCTCACAAGAGCATGTTGTGAAGTTACTGAATACGTGGTGTTTTCCTTCGACTGCCCCTTAAATGCTTGATAGGGTTTATTATAGCGTACTAAAGAAATAAATCAAATGTACAGAGGCAAACTATTGACTTGTTCTTTTGAGGCGCAGCACAGACTTCAGAGAGACGATCACGTGTGTAGAGAAGCACACTTTTCCATTAAATATGGAATCCCCATTGGGACAAAATCACTAAACACCTTAAATTTTGAATTTCACAGCAGATTGCATATTACAACGGGAACGGCTCATGTCATGGTCCGTGACGTGATTTTTACGGCCGTGAATTAGGTAGGGTTTTAGTAATAAGTATTATTCCTCATGCCTTGTTTTCTTCTCCTCAGCTTGGCTATCAATTCCTTTCAGGACTTCCAGACCTCCATTCAACAGCAGCGGCCTGACTCTGTCCTGCGCCAGCAGCAGGTCCACCAGCATCATGATCCCTGCCTCGTCCCGGCGCACCCCCCTAGCGTCCAACCCAGCGGCGCCCAGCAGCTCATGAAAATGGCCGTGTGGGGGATTTCAGCCACTCTCGGGGCAGCCGCACTAGCAGTCGCACAGAGCGCCATGGACTGGGCACCTGATTTTCTTCTACATCTGTTCTGACCTTTAAGTGTGTGTCACATGCCAAACTAGGACTAGTAATTATGTCATCTGATTTGCATAAAAAAACCCTAAAGAAAATGAAATGTAGGAAAAAAAACACAAAATGATTTAGCCTCACCCCCTGTTTATACCTCTACATCTCCCAAGCTAATATTGGAAATATGAAAGCTAAAGTGGACAGGTTTTGTACTGATAAGCATTTCTGAACACCATCCCATCAGCAAAACGTCAGGAAAAAAGTGCGCCGTAGTGGATTCTGTACAGCAACAGACGCACAAATTATTAAACAGCTTTTTTTTAACCTCTCAGAGTAAAAGAAACAGCTCATTCAGATGATAAGAGATGAGAACAAGCAGGTGGGTTTCCTCAGTCTGCACAGGATAAACAACTCGTCCATCAGTGAACGCAACACTTCGAAGCCTGCACGTTTACACTCGAGCAAAAAAACAAAAACAAAGAAACACCCACACACACTCTCACACATTCATCTTGTGTATTTGAAGAATGGTCACAAATGAAATAGAAGCAAATGATCTCTTATTTTTACAAAGTAAACACTAGTCTGGAAGCTTTGAGGAGAGGATCTTTTAACACTTCTGCGTTGACATTCTTTAATTTTCTACCAAAAAGTACATTTCTTTAATATACACCGATCAGGCATAACATTATGACCACCTTACTAATACTCTGTTGGTCCCCTTTTTGCTGCCAAAACAGCCCTGACCCATCGAGGCATGGAGTCGGACACCTTTCTATCAGAACCAGCATTAACTTCTTCAGCAAGTCAAGCTACAGTAGCTCATCTGTTGAATCGGACCACACAGGCCAGCCGCCCATGACCCTGTCGCCGGTTTACCACTGTTACTTCCTTGGACCACCTTTGATAAATACTGACCACTGCAGATCTGGAACACCCCACAAGAGCTGAAGTTTTGGAGATGCTCTGACCCAGTCTAGCCATCACAATTTGGCCCTCGTCAAACTCGCTCAAATCCTTACGCTCACCCATTTTTCCTGCTTCTAACACATCAACTTTGAGGATAAAATGTTCACTTGCTGCCTAATATATCCCACCCACTAACAGGTGCCGTGATGAAAAGATAATCAGTGTTATTCACTTCACATGTCAGTGCTTATAATGTTATGCCTGGTTGGTGTATTACTACCATCCAAAATATCTGGAGAACATGCAAACTCCACAAGAAAAGGACCCGGCCCACCCCACCTGGGGATCAAACCCAGGACCTTCTTGCTATGGCACAGATGTCAAGGTGCTTTTTGATGTTTTAAGTACCTGTAATTATTACGTAGCAGAATTTGTGTGAATATAGTAATTTATCATATCAGTTTGGTTACTTTTGATTTCCATTGTTGTAGCCTGGCTAATTTGCTAACTAGGCGGTTAGCAAAACGTCCAGGACTAGGGCTTTTAAAAAGTGGGTGTGGTCCTTGTGCAGCTTTGTTCTTTGCGATCATGTGATTTACAGGAACATCTCTGATTTGTAGTACTTCACTGCCACTATTGAGTGCTTATGTTGTGTGTACAGTGGAGGTATGATAATGGGGGAGAGCAGCTGGCGTATATTAAACTTGATGGTAGTGTAGTTTCTGGACATCAGTGGAAAAAGAATTATTTTAATAAAATAAACAGACAAAGTGCGACGTCTGTTTATTTGTTTATTTGTCTGCTTGTCCCTGGGCTTGGGACCAGCACTATGGGTGCACTGATATGTGTGCTTCTTAATGGCTAGGTTCATGTACTGCTATGTGCCTTCTGTATTTGTGAACCTAGCCCAGGATTTTAACCCCCGGAACAAACTTTTTTTAAGGCAAGTGGGTTTCTTATTTAAAAATAAGTTTGTATAGCTGTTCATGTAGCCAGTTTTTATTAAAAAATCTAAGCTGGCGCCTAGGTGGCACAGTGGGATAAGCCGCTAGCACACCAGCGCCAAGATTCTGAACTCAGTTCGAAACTCGGTGTTGCCACCGGTCGGCGGGCATAATTAGCAGTGCCTGCAGCAGACACTGATTGGCCACTGTATCTGCTAGGGGCGGGATGACTGGACTGTGTGGGTGGGGTATATTGCTGCTCACGGGTCGGACGAGGCGTGAGCAGCAATATACCCTCCTCAAATGCAATCAGGGATCCCCCAGCAGCGGAAGACGGAGAAAAATGCATAAATAAATAAAAGGAAATACAAATCTAAGCTAATGAAATTATGGCATGTCATAAAGTTGCTATAAAATAGCAAATAGTTTTCCCAATCACATGACAGCCACCAGTCTGGAAGGTAAATGGCTATCACATGCTTCCTCCTAAACAGTGACTCGTACAAAGCATTCTATCAGAAAATGCTGCTAGTTTTAATATGGGAAGCTCAGTGTTAAGCTTCATTTTAAAGGCTTATAAAAATGGAAGCAGCCACACTGCTGATGTCAGATGACAAGGATTGGTTCAAAGCTTGTTAATCTAAATACATACCCTACTTACAGAAATGATGTACTACAATCTTTCCTCAAATCTGCTGCACAGACTGATCTTTTCAGCCGATTACCTGCCTTTAGTCCCCTCGGCTTCCCTGAGATTTTAACGAGACGTTTCCAGCGCACACTTACTTACAGTAGAATATAAATCCGTCCAAAGAGATTAAGCATCTTGCCTTTCCCTGGCCCTGTCCTCATACTTTATTGTCTTTGTCATAAACAGACCGAGGCGAAGACTCCACGAGCCAAGACTGAATTACATTGCTGAATGCTGCCTGGAGCACCGGATGCTCTTCTCTTCTCTATTAGTGCCATGGTGAGAGAGCTGTAAAGCAGCTGTTTATCTACCACACCGCTCTATGAGAAGCTCGTCCTGTAAATGACACCGCCAAAAAAAAAACATCAATGAGAAAAGTTTCATTCTGGAAACATGTTCAGCTTAGTTTCTTCTTTCTTTGAATTTGGTTAATTATACGCCCAGCTACAAATGCCCGAGCCGTCTTCATTTAATGTGAATTTAATTCAGCCCCTTTGGCTGTTGGCAAGGCTTTGGGCCGGTGCTAATACCGGTTTACAAGTGTGCATCTTTTTTTCTGCCAAATGTCTGAGTAAGAAATGGATGAAATATGAATAGCAGGATGTGCCTTAAGCAAAGAAAGTGCACCTGTAGAACTGTGCAAACCTCAGATGGAAAACAAACTGAACGTTTGGATGCATCGCAGGTGGTAATCAAGCAATGAACACGCAATCAATTTTAAGATTATTGCAGGTGTACAGGAACTCATCGTGAAGATGCACAGATTGTGTTTTTTTACTGTTTATATTTTGCTAATTAGTGGATAAATGTTCAATGTAGATCATGATGTACTGCATGTAATCAGGAGCGGACGGTTGTCTTTAGCATGACTGGCAGGTGAATTGTATTGGAAATGTTGGTCTATTTTTGTGTGTAATATGTGTAGGTGTGTGTTGCAGAAAGAATCGTGGACTAATGTCTGAAGTATTCACCTGTGAATATGGATTATTTATCTTCTAATTATTTCTAATTATAATGTGACTGACACATGCCCCCTCCGATTTATGTGCAGTAGCCAACTGCATCATCCTCACATGGGGCAAGGTCTTTGAGGGACCAGTTTAGTTACTTAGTTACTTAATCTTTCTGCTTACAGTCAGAAGGGTGTGAGTCTCTCTGAGCTGTTTCTCCAATGCAGAACTGCAAAAAAATCCATATTCCACAGCATTTTAGACCAGTGATGATTCTCTTCGGCTGCTTCTGTTGGAGGTTGCCACAGTGGATCATTTATCCTCATACTTGATTTGGCACAGTTTTCATGCTGGATGCCCTTTCTGACACAGTCCCCCTATTTATCTGGGCTTGATGTGGGTGCCTCCCAATGGCTAGGTTCATGTACCACTATGTGCCTTCTGTGTTTGTGAGCCCAGCCCATGTTCTTAACCCCCGAAACTCAGGCATTGTTTTAACCAGCATCTTAGCTGTTACTATTACGACCCCCTTTTTTAAGGCAAGTGGGTTTTTTACAACCCCAGATCAGGAAAAGTTGGGACATTATGGAAAATGCAAATAATTTTATTATTAATAATAATATTAAATGGCTATCACTTGCTTCCTCCTAAACATGTGCATCCAGCCAAGTTGCAGCTCATACAATATTGTTATGCAGATCAACTTACAGGCTCACAGACACCTGGGTATGATGCCAAGGATTGGCTGGCGCTGCTCAACTGATGGGGGAGAAAGTAATGCTATTCCTCACAGAGAACTTGGCCAATCAGCTTCCAGCCACAAACAGCTGAGATATATGAATTTGTAAGGTGCAGACTATAGAGTGATTGTGTATTCCACAACACCATTTTTGGTAGCCATTTATGCTAATTAGTGTTACAAATAATATTAATATGGGATGTTAAAGGCTAGCGGTAAATGTACTGGACTAGTAATTATAAGGTCACTGGTTCAAGTTCCACCACTGCCAGGTTGCTGCTGTTGGGTCGTTGAGCAAGGCCCTTAACCCTCAATTGTTTAGACTGTATACTATCACAGTACTGTAAGTCACTTTGGATAAAGGCGTCTAACTAAATGCCGAAAATGTAAATGTAAAATAATGTAGAGCTGACCACTATAACACAAAAACCAGTCCACTAAAGGGTGTTTAATTCACTAGATACTGCATAATAATTACAACTGTATTTTTTAGCTCAATGAACTAAGGTTTGATACTCCTCTAGGATTTCTGGTTTCCTCCAGCATCTAAAATACATGCAAGTAGGTGGACTGACTTAACTTTAAATAAGTAAGCATGTGATGCCTTGAGATACACTGACAGCCTCTGCAGAGTGTGCTTCCACAGCATGACCAGTGTTTCCAGTTTCCAGGTAAGAATAAATCATTACTGAAAAGGAATGACTAAATATTGCCTGTTGAAAATCGCCTGGGAAAAAAAAACTGGGTGCAAGAAATTCATTTCAACACAATCTGTTTTGAGCAATTAATCTACAGTTTGCATGTTATTGGAAGGTAAAACCAAACTGGAGTATCCAGAGGAAACCAATGCAAATCTCACAGGAAAAAAATTTGCAAACCGAAAGGAGTAAAACCCAGGACACCAGAACTCATGTTTCTGTGTGGCACCCACTTTTTCGGTTGTGCCATCAAGTTTCCATTAAAAATCCTTCAGACCCATTAACAGGCTTCAGACCCACTGTGATCCTGACTCGGATAAAAGGGTTATTAAAGCGCCTAGCGGGATATTCCACTAGCACACCAGCGCCGAGATTCTAAGCTCCTCGGCTCGAAACTCGGCGTTGCCACCGGTCGGCTGGGCACCATCTAGCGGGCATAATTGGCAGTACATGCAGCAGACATGGTCCTGTTAGGGCGGGATGACCGGTCTATGTGGGTGGGGTCTTTAAACGCTGTGTAAGGACCCTGATTAGCAGATAGAGAGGTGCCTGTGCAGAATGCATAGGTAAAAATGGGTTCCACTAAGGGCTGGGCGCGGGTCGGAGGAGGCGTGAGCAGCAATATACCCACCTCGACTGCAATCAGGGATCCCCCAGCAGCGGAAGACAAATTAACAATGCTAAAATGGGAGAAAATGCATAAATAAAATAGACAAAAAGGGTTATTAAAGATAAGTACAAGAAAATGAATGGAACTATTTTTATAGCCAGAACCTAACACAACCTGGCTAATGGAAAATCAGCTAGAACTAAAGTCCCAGGTTCCATTTGGGCCAGATTCTGTTTATGTATTGCGCAATAGGAAAAGACCCCTAAATTCGTTTTTGGAATTTGTTTGTTGTTTATCTTTGACATTTCGATATTCATAGTTATTCCAGGTAATATATTTAACAGTCCAAATGTTTGAGGTAAAACAAGATTACATTTATGTATACTGATGTATACTCCGGGATGTTAGGATGCACACAGACTGAGTGTATTGTACCTCGTAATGTTTGCAAATTACTGTAATATTTTTTGAAGAAAATAAAAATATATGCCAAAACAGTGCTAATGTTTTAACACTCCTCTAATGTTAGCTTTAGGTCTGGACGTTTCTTACAGTTAAAACGTCACTTTGGGGGATATTTTATTGGGTTGTTTTAAGTCGATAGTAACAGACTGGAGGAACAGACTTTACGATGCCCAGAAAACATTCACAATGGTCATTATTTATATTTGAAAAAACTATAACATCTATTATTTTCACAGCACGTCTGTTATATTGATGTAGGGTGGTTATTGAGCCCATGTCTGCATGCAGTCTAGCAGAGGTTTAAAACCTTACATGAAATTAATCTCAGAAAGCTTATATACCACCGATCAGCCATAATATTAAAACCACCAACTTGTTTTTAGACCCAGACACAGCAGTGAGCAGTAATTTCACCCTGTTCTTCAATGGTCAGGACCACCACAGAGCAGGTATTGTTTAGGTGCTGGATCATTCTCAGCACTGCAGTGACAATGACATGGTGGTGGTGTGTTAGTGTGTGTTGTGCTGGTATGAGTGGATCAGACACAGCAGCGCTGATGGAGTTTTTAAATACCTCACTCTCTGACTTGACATCTACAAGGCGGACCAACTAGGTAGAAGTGTCTAATAGAGTGGACACAGTATTTAAAAACTCCAGCAGCCCTGCTGTGTCTGATCCACTTATACCAGCACAACACACACTAACACACCACCACCATGTCATTGTCACTGCAGTGCTGAGAATCATCCACCACCTAAATAATACTTACTCTGTGGTAGTCCTGTGGTGGTCCTGACCACTGAAGAACAGGGTGAAAGCAGGTTAAAAAAGTACGTAGAGAAACAGATGGACTACAGTCAATAATTGTAGAACTTAAAAGTGATCCTATATGGTAAGTGGAGCTGATAAAATGGACAGTGAGTGTAGAAACAAGGAGGTGGTTTTAATGTTATGGCTGATCAGTGTATATATTTATATATACAAGGACCCTGATTACCAGATAGAGGTGCCTGTGCAAAATGCATGGGCGGAAAGAAGGGGTCCGCTAGGACTGCGCACTTGGAGGAGGCGTGAGCAGGAAAAATACCTTCCTCGAATGCAATCAGGGATCCCCAGCAGCGGAAGGCATATTGACTACGCTAATTCGGGAGAAAAATGCATAAATAAATAGAGAAGAAAACAAGTCAGACTTCTTTTTTAAATGGGTTCATATTACTGTGATGAGGAAAACACAATTAGATTTACAGTTGTGTTCAAAATAATAGCAGTCCAACATCACTAACCAGATCAATCACTGTTTTTGGTAGAAATTATATTTATACATGGCAAAAAACTTACTAGTAGGTGTAGTAGAGTAATAAAAAACCAACAGACCCAACCATCATGACATGCATGTTGCTGATTCTGTGTAATTGAATAAGTAACTAAAAGGGGCGTGTTCAAAATAATAGCAGTGTAAAGTTCAATTAGTGAGGTCATTCATTCTGTGAAAAAATGGGTGTCAAACAGGTGGCCCTTATTAAAGTATAAAAGTAGCAGATGTTGTACATGCTGGTTATGGTGCATTTCTCTCTAAAAAACAGAGTGAAATGGGTCGTTCCAGACATTGTTCAGAAGAACAGCGTACTTTGATTAAAAAGTCGATTGGAGAGGGAAAAACATAAAAAAGTGCAGAAAATTATACGCTGCTCAGCTAAAATGATTTCAAATGCTTTAAAATGGCAACCAAAACCAGAAAGACGTGGAAGAAAATGGAAAACTACCATTCGGATGGATTGAAGAATAGCCAAAATGGCAAAGACTCAGCCAATGATCAGCTCCAGGGAGATCAAAGAAAGTCTAAAGTTACCTAAGAGTACTGTGACAGTTAGAAGACGCCTGTGTGAAGCCAAGCTATCGGCAAGAAGCCCCCGCAAAGTCCCATTGTTGCAAAAACGACATGTGCTGAAGAGGTTACAATTTGCCAAAGAACACATTCACTGGCCTAAAGAAAAATGGCGCAACATTTTGTGGACTGATGAAAGCAAGATTGTTCTTTTTGGGTCTAGTGGCCGCAGACAGTTTGTCAGACGACCCCCGAACACTGAATTCAAGCCACAGTACACTGTGAAGACAGTGAAGCATGGTGGCGCAAGCATCATGATATGGGGATGTTTCTCATACTATGGTGTCGGGCCTATTTATGGCATACCAGGGATCATGGATCAGTTTGAATACATCCAAATACTTGAAGAGGTCATGTTGCCTCATGCCAAAGAGGAAATGCCCTTGAAATGGATGTTTCAACAAGACAATGACCCCAAACACACCAGTAAGCATGCAACATCTTGGTTTCAGACCAACAAGATTAATGTTATGGACTGGCCAGCCCAATCTCCGGACCTTAAACCAATAGAAAACTTGTGGGGTGACATCAAAAATGCTGTTTCTGAGGCAAAACCAAGAAATGCAGAGGAATTGTGGAATGTGGTCCAATCGTCCTGGGCTGGAATACCTGTTCACAGGTGCCAGAAGTTGGTTGACTCCATGAAACAGATGTGAAGCAATTCTCAGAAACAGTGGTTATACAACTGATTATTAGTTTAGTGGTTTACAGGAAAGCTAAATATTGAAGCATTTTTCAGTTTAAACAGTAAATGTTTGAGTTTGTAAAGAAAAATGCAGACACTGCAATTTTTTTGAACAGCCTAATATTCCCTTTTCTTTACTTTCTGTAAAGTAATAACACATTTGATCAATTTTAATTCATGTTTTGATTTGGAAAAGAATGTGCAGTGTTGTCAATGCATTTGTGTGTATGAAAATAAAAGCTATTATAAGAATTCTGAGCTTTATTCACTTTTTTAAACACAGTGCTATTATTTTGAACACAACTGTACCTTGTAACCACTAGAACTGAAAATCTCTGTGCATCTTTATATATTCCTTTTGTATATATATATATATATATATATATATATATACTGTATATAAAAACGACCCCAAACACAACCTCCAAGATGACAACTGCCTTGCTGAGGAAGCTGAAGGTAAAGGTGATGGACTAAACCCAATTGAGCACCTGTGGCGCATCCTCAAGTGGAAGGTGGAGGAGTTCAAGGTGTCTAACATCCACCAGCTCCGTGATGTCATCATGGAGGAGTGGAAGAGGATTCCAGTAGCAACCTGTGCAGCTCTGGTGAATTCCATGCCCAGGAGAGTTAAGGCAGTGCTGGATAATAATGGTGGTCACACAAAATATTGACACTTTGGGCACAATTTGGACATGTTCACTGTGGGGTGTACTCACTTATGTTGCCAGCCATTTAGACATTAATGGCTGTGTGTTGAGTTATTTTCAGAAGACAGTAAATCTACACTGCTATACAAGTTGTACACTGACTACTCTAAGTTATATCCAAGTTTCATGTCTATAGTGTTGTCCCATGAAAAGATATAATAAAATATTTGCAGAAATGTGAGGGGTGTACTCACTTTTGTGATACACTGTATATATATACAGTATATATATATATATATAAGATTTGATACTATTAATTACCCTGCCAAACCCACTCAATGCGTTGCTGTGTATTCACTTTTAAGTAGCTGTATTCAACAAGCTCATGGTCAGGTGTCCACATACTTACACTGTCATCATTACTCAATTGCATTATGCTTCGTCTCTACTGCTGCTGACCTCCACTCCTGGCTGAGGAGAGGCGTGACTAAGACACGCCCCCTCCGACACATGTGCAGTAGCTGACTGCATCTTTTCACCTGCACGAGATTAGTTCATATGGGGCTCAGTCTAGCGCATGAAGAGTCACATCTCTAAATCAGGCGCCATCAGTCAGCCAGCAGAGGTCGCAACTGCATTAGTTGTGAGGAATCCCTCCCGGAATCTAATCCAACAGATGAGCCAATCATTGTCTGTGTAGGCGCCCAGCCTGCCGGTAGCAGAGCTGAGATTCGAACTCACTGGTGTGCTAGCGTGTTTTGTCACTGTGCCACCTGAGCGCCCAGTTGTCCACTTAATTTTAACCATATAGTGTATTACTTCAAAGCATGTCCTATTAAACAAAGACACATATGCTTCTTGGAGTACAGTGCACCACTGAGCTAACCCTATTTACATGAAAAAGTGCTAATCCTGACCCCTCTCTCAAGTTCTTATAAAAGTTTCATGTTTTTATATATCTGGGATATTTGTTTTTGACCCTCTAATGTTACCTTGCAACCCTTTAACCACTGAGAAGAACCTCTAACATCTGTCTGATCCAGTTGCTAAGCTTTCCACCATTCAGCTCACAGCTTAGCACTGGAAAATAGCTGTGGCCCACGGGAACTAAAAATGGAGCCATTTATAAGTGTGTGTGTGTGTGACCGAGGAAGATGAGGTTGTGACACTGGTGACAGGAGCTGTATTGCTAGCTGTGTGTCTTCTTTTCCCAGTAGCTCTCTCTGCACAATCTTCACACAGGAAGGTCACCGAGAGCTCAGGAAGTCACAGCGATGGCAGGAATGCAAGAGAGGCAGGGAGCGAGATAGACATACTGTTGCTAAGAGATAGCAGTGAGTTGCTAACCTTTATAGGCTTGGTAAGTGGCAGTAGAGAGTCAGGTAACCCCTAAAAGGTGAAAAGTGAGAAAAATGCAGCAGCAAGACTAGTGGAAGGATGACAGGATGGATATCCGAATCGGTAGAGGAAGCTCAACACGCCGTGCTTACCCCGGATTATAAAAACCACATGGTGCAGCAAGTCATGCAGCGAACCATTTGCATGTCATCTCTGACCATACCATGTTTTATGCATAGCATCATGGTTAAGTGGATCGCAGATCTTCTGTTTTTAAAACATGTCCTTGACTGTTTTACGCCTTTAGGCATGACCCCTGAAGTGAGCGCAACATGTGATTCGATTCCTTTAGTCTTGCATGACAACCTTCAGTTCATACATTTGTATTTAATGCCTACAGAGAAGCTTCTTTAAAAGAGCAGAACATTTCAGAAAGGTAATGGACCTGAGACGCAGCTCTGTTGTACCTCAGTGTGTCTGGGCAGCTGCAATGCAAATGCCCAAAGAACTTACCTGCTACAAAAAAAAGTAAAAGAGTTTATCTGAAAGCTTAAAGTTGGTTATAATTCTCAATTTGGGGTGTCATATTAGTGTATTGAGGTGGCTCGGTGGGTAGCACTGTTGCCTCTGGTTCTGGGTTCAATTCCCAGGTGGAGTTTCTCAGGTTTCCTCAGGGTGCACCGGTTTCCTCCCACAGCCCAAAGACATGCACTCAGGTTAACTGGGGATACTAAATTGCACTAGGGGTGTGTGTATGTGTTAGTGTGTTTGCCCTATGATGGACTGGCGACTTGTCCAGGGTAGTTTCGCCCAGTGAATTGTACCCATCATGACCCTGAATCAGATAAAGCGGTGGTAAAACAATCAAATAATGACTTTTCCCAATTTTCCTCCCAATCTAGTCGTATCCAATTACCCGACTGCATTACGCTTTCTCTCTACTGATGCTGATCTCCATTCTTGATTGGGGAGAGCCGAGACTGACACGCCCCCTCCGACACATGCACAGTAGCCGACTGCAGTTCATATGCGGATCAGCCTTGTGTATGGAGAGACACACCCTAATCAACGTATTATTCCTCGACTCCATCAGTCAACCAGCAGAGGCTCTGGTTCCCACCCTGTATGAACAACAGCCAATCGTTCTTAGTGTAGCTGCCCTGCCTGCCGGATGTGGCCGGAGGCAGACAGTGTATTGTTTTTAATCACTTTAGAGCAAACTACTTCAAACAAATGATGTTGCTACTTCTAAATGCTAAATCAAAATCAAAAGAAGCAAAACCAGAAACTTGCTGTTCACATTGGTGTGTAAAGCATTTGTAGTGAGGCTGGGACTGGTCCAAAAATGGTTTGCCAATTCAAATTCTGTCTGTGATTAGCATTTCAGCAACAATATACCTAATTTGCAGCTTGCTAATTCCTAAAACTAGCTTTGTTTTGTCAGTTTTAAAAATGCTGATACAGATTAATGAATAGGATGTATTTAATTCTTGTCAGGGATATATTTTGCAAACATTTTTGGAGATTGTGAAGTGATTTTACATTATATTACACCGTTAATTTTGAATTTCATCAAAAAAAAAAATGTGGAAAATGTGGTATAAAATCTCAGTCAGTACGTTGCTAATAGTTAGCACCTCTGTTTTAGTAAGTTTAATGCTAAAGATAAATAAGCAAATGGGTGACAACAGGAACTGTGGGTTTTATTTAGTATAAAGTATTACAAGTATTATTTAGTTGGTTGATCATTCTCAGCACTGCAGTGACACTGACATGGTGGTGATGTGTTAGTGTGTGTTGTGCTGGTATGAGTGGATCAGATACAGCAGCGCTGATGGAGTTTTTAAACACCTCACTGTCCACTCACTGTCCACTCTATTAGACACTCCTACCTAGCTGGTCCACCTTGTAGATGTAAAGTCAGAGACGATCGCTCATCTATTGCTGCTGTTTTGAGTTGGTCATCTTCTAGACCTTCATCAGTGGTCACAGAACGCTGCCTACGGGGTGCTGTTGGCTGGATATTCTATGTTGGTGGACTATTCTCAGTCCAGCAGTGACAGTGAGGTGTTTAATAACTCCATCAGCGCTGCTGTGTCTTATCCACTCATACCAGCACAACACACACTAACACACCACCACCATGTCAGTGTCACTGCAGTGCTAAAAATGATCCACCACCCAAATAATACCTACTTTGTGGTGGTCCAGTGACAGTCCTGACCATTGAAGAACAGCACGAAAGGGGGCTAACAAAGCATGCAGAGATGGACAGATGGACTACAGTCAGTAATTGTAGAACTACAAAGTGACAAAGTGCTTCTATATGGTAAGTGGAGCTAATAAAATGGACAGTGAGTGTAGAAACAAGGAGGTGGTCAAAATGTTTATTTATATATATATATATATATATATATATATACAGTGTATCACAAAAGTGAGTAGACCCCTCACATTTCTGCAGATATTTAAGTATATCTTTTCATGGGACAACACTGACAAAATGACACTTTGACACAATGAAAAGTAGTCTGTGTGCAGCTTATATAACAGTGTAAATTTATTCTTCCCTCAAAATAACTCAATATACAGCCATTAATGTCTAAACCACCGGCAACAAAAGTGAGTACACCCCTTAGTGAAAGTTCCTGAAGTGTCAATATTTTGTGTGGCCACCATTATTTCCCAGAACTGCCTTAACTCTCCTGGGCATGGAGTTTACCAGAGCTTCACAGGTTGCCACTGGAATGCTTTTCCACTCCTCCATGACGACATCACGGAGCTGGCGGATGTTCGAGACTTTGCGCTCCTCCACCTTCCGCTTAAGGATGCCCCAAAGATGTTCTATTGGGTTTAGGTCTGGAGACATGCTTGGCCAGTCCAACACCTTTACCCTCAGCCTCTTCAATAAAGCAGTGGTCGTCTTAGAGGTGTGTTTGGGGTCATTATCATGCTGGAATACTGCCCTGCGACCCAGTTTCCGGAGGGAGGGGATCATGCTCTGCTTCAGTATTTCACAGTACATATTGGAGTTCATGTGTCCCTCAATGAAATGTAACTCCCCAACACCTGCTGCACTCATGCAGCTCCAGACCATGGCATTCCAACCACCATGCTTGACTGTAGGCATGACACACTTATCTTTGTACTCCTCACCTGATTTCCGCCACACATGCTTGAGACCATCTGGACCAAACAAATTAATCTTGGTCTCATCAGACCATAGGACATGGTTCCAGTAATCCATGTCCTTTGTTGACATGTCTTCAGCAAACTGTTTGCGGGCTTTCTTGTGTAGAGACTTCAGAAGAGGCTTCCTTCTGGGGTGACAGCCATGCAGACCAATTTGATGTAGTGTGCGGCGTATGGTCTGAGCACTGACAGGCTGACCCCCCACCTTTTCAATCTCTGCAGCAATGCTGACAGCACTCCTGCGCCTATCTTTCAAAGACAGCAGTTGGATGTGACGCTGAGCACGTGCACTCAGCTTCTTTGGACGACCAACGCGAGGTCTGTTCTGAGTGGACCCTGCTCTTTTAAAACGCTGGATGATCTTGGCCACTGTGCTGCAGCTCAGTTTCAGGGTGTTGGCAATCTTCTTGTAGCCTTGGCCATCTTCATGTAGCGCAACAATTCGTCTTTTAAGATCCTCAGAGAGTTCTTTGCCATGAGGTGCCATGTTGGAACTTTCAGTGACCAGTATGAGAGAGTGTGAGAGCTGTACTACTAAATTGAACACACCTGCTCCCTATGCACACCTGAGACCTAGTAACACTAACAAGTCACATGACATTTTGGAGGGAAAATGACAAGCAGTGCTCAATTTGGACATTTAGGTGTGTAGTCTCTTAGGGGTGTACTCACTTTTGTTGCCGGTGGTTTAGACATTAATGGCTGTATATTGAGTTATTTTGAGGGAAGAATAAATTTACACTGTTATATAAGCTGCACACAGACTACTTTTCATTGTGTCAAAGTGTCATTTTGTCAGTGTTGTCCCATGAAAAAATATACTTAAATATCTGCAGAATTGTGAGGGGTGTACTCACTTTTGTGATACACTGTATATATATACAGTGGGGGAAATAAGTATTTAATCCTCTGCTGATTTTGTAAGTTTACCCCCTTACAAAGACTTGAACAGTCTATAATTTTTATGGAAGGTTTATTTTAACAGAGAGAGACAGAATATCAACAAAAAATCCAGAAAAAAAACATTAAATAAAAGTTATAAATTAATTTGTATTTAATTAAGGGAAATAAGTATTTGATCCCCTACCAACCAGCAAGAATTCTGACCCCCACAGACTGGTTATGTGCCCATGAGGCACACAAATTAGTCCTGTCCCTGTATAAAAGTCTCCTGTCACAGAATCAGTTTCTTCCGTTCAAATCTCTCGACCACCATGGGCAAGACCAAAGAGCTATCAAAGGACGTCAGGGACAAGATTGTAGACCTGCACAAGGCTGGAATGGGCTACAAGACCATCAGCAAGAAGCTTGGTGAGAAAGAGACCACTGTTGGTGCGATCATTCGAAAATGGAAGAAATACAAGATCACAGTCAATCACCCTCACTCTGGAGCTCCATGCAAGATCTCACCTGGTGGGCTAAGAATGATTCTGAGAAAGGTGAGGTCAGCCCAGAATTACACGGGAGGAGCTTGTCAATGATCTCAAGGGAGCTGGGAGCAGAAAAATGCTGGATATGACCCCAAGAACACCATCCCCACCGGGCATTTCTTTGCCTCCAAACACGGCGAGTGGAGTTGATGCCAAAGAGCTCAATTTTGATCTCATCTGACCATATCACATTCTCCCAAGCTTTCTCTGAATCATTCAGGTGTTCATTGGCAAACTTCAGACGGGCCTGTACACGAGCCTTCTTGAGCAGAGGGACTTTGCGGGCACTGCAGGATCTCAATCCATTACGGCGAAGTGTGTTACTAATGGTTTTCTTGGTGACTGTGCTCCCAGCTCCCTTGAGATCATTGACAAGCTCCTCCCGTGTAATTCTGGGCTGACCTCACCTTTCTCAGAATCATTCTTACCCCACCAGGTGAGATCTTGCATGGAGCTCCAGAGTGAGGGTGATTGACTGTGATCTTGTATTTCTTCCATTTTCAAATGATCGCACCAACAGTGGTCTCTTTCTCACCAAACTTCTTGCTGATGGTCTTGTAGCCCATTCCAGCCTTGTGCAGGTCTACAATCTTGTCCCTGGCGTCCTTTGATAGCTCTTTGGTCTTGCCCATGGTGGTCGAGAGATTTGAACGGAAGAAACTGATTCTGTGACACTGAGAAACTGAGTCTTTTATACAGGGACAGGACTAATTTGTGTGCCTTTTGTGCACATAACCGGTCTGTGGGGGTCAGAATTATTGCTGGTTGGTAGGGGATCAAATACTTATTTCCCTTAATTAAATACAAATTAATGTATAACTTTTATTTAATGGTTTTTTTTTCTGGATTTTTTGTTGATATTCTGTCTCTCTCTGTTAAAATAAACCTTCCATAAAAATTATAGATTGTTCAAGTCTTTGTAAGGGGGTAAACTTACAAAATCATCAGGGGATCAAATACTTATTTTCCCCACTGTACATACTGTATATATAAAATGTAGATCTTGGAGATCATTTGACCATAAAGGCATGATGGTGGGGTCAGGGGATCAGAGGTCATTTCTAAGGGGAATCCTGGTCACCCCCAGAGCTACAAGTTCTGCTGCTGTGCTCCACAAAGGTATAAGAGTGTGTTCCAGCATGGCAAAAGGTGAGAGATTAATATTAATACCTGTAAATTGCAGACCCTATCAGCAGGTTCTCTCAGGGCTTCTGCACTTCGAGCTGCCTGTGGCCGGGTTAATTGATGGACCTTAAAGTTCTCCGTCTAGGCTGGTGCATCGGTCAGCAGCTGTTAAGGTATTAATAATGAAAAATGATAGAAGAGTGTTTCCTTGCGCAGGTAGAAAATGAGCTGCTGTTAATTAGCCCCCTGAGCTCCATGGTGTCTGTAATGAGCTTTCAGGTTATGCTGTCACACGGCCAATCCTCTCGCTGGACACTGAAGGACTTGCACAGGTTACAGAAGGGCGTGAAGAAGCTGATGGAGCGTTCTAATGAGTTCTAGCTTTTTTTTGTGCAATTGACCCTACCTATATTCATCCATGTGTCCATTAAGCCCTGCCTCCCAAAATCTACAGCTCAGTAGTTTAGTCAAGATGTTTTACCAATATATTCAGTTTGAATTGCTAAAATGGGTAATAATTTTAACATTTTAAATTAAATTAGATTTCTCATAAAGTGCAGCTCCTGTCTTTGTCCATTTGGTGTTTTTTGCCAATATTTAGCTCTTGCAATAATATTTAAAATGACAATTTTAGCAGTTGTCATGGGAGTTGGCTATGTTTTGTGTTCTTCAAATATTTTCATGTAATATTTGCAAAAATGGCTAAAGCATACAAGTTGCTCACCCAACTTCTTACTTGAAGCCCAGATACTGAATCTGAATCTGAACTGAATCTGGACACGTTATGAGAGGAACCTTATAATTGAAAAACACAATTAAGCAGCAACTGGATAAATGGATACAATAAGAGGAACAATGAATGAGCCATTAGAAAGCCTGAAAACCCAAACAGAAGGTGGGATGTTCTGGAGGAACACTGTCCATATGGTCACCAGCATTCAGAATAGACTTGATGGCACTTAATAAGAAATAATAAGAATGACCAGTACCGGTCCTTGGGTCATTTTTTACAGGGCCGCACAGAAAGAATAAATAATTTGAGATTGCTAAAAAAGCAATGAAAACACTGCTTCCATTTCCAACATCCTATCTTTGTGAAGTGAGATATTCTGCAGTGACAGCAACCAATGCAAAGTTATGAAGTAGAATGGACATAAGGAATGCACTTCGGGTGTTATTGTCTCCTATCACCACTAGGTGGGAGCGTCACGTTGCAACAAAAAAGCTCAGGGTTCCAACTGATTGTAGTATTGTTATATACTTTGTGTTTTTTATTATGCTTGTTGTATAATTTTATTTTACATCCCCCCGCCAGTCCGTGAAATTATATCTTACATGAAAGCGGTCTGTGGTGCAAAAAAGGTTGGTAACCACTGATTTAAATAATTCAATATTTATTGAAATTAATACATGTATAAGAATTCCTCTGATATTTTTTTAATAAAAGTCTCCGAGTTTAACACAGTGTGATGATTTTGGTTTGGTAGAGAAGAGGCAACAACTGACCATTCTAAAAGAATTGTTTTTGCACCAGTTTTTGCAACAGAATTGTGTTGGGGTTGTTAACATTCGGAGGGTGAATAAAACCTGTTAAAACAGGTGCTGTGGTTAACTATTGCTGAAATGAGCATTTCTGTTGCAACACAGGGGCCAGAGGAGAAGGACAAGTCACCAAAAGTTTATGGACACCTTGATATTTTGATATTTTATGGACACTTTTAATTGGTAAGAAAAATTGTCTTGCCACCCTACCCCAGACAATCAACACAACCAGTACTGATGGTCCTTTAGTGTTGCTTTAAGCAGCCTTGCAGACTAGTTTTCTTCTTGTCTTTTCATCAACTTTGGAGGATTCATTTGCCGATTTAAGCTCTAATTTGCATCTTAACAATATTTTCAGATAACAGTAAAGGCTCCAGGTCCAAGAGTAAGTGCACAGACCTGACAGCCAAGCTAACATATTAACACAAACTTGAAAACCTGTTGAAACAGGTGATGTGGTTAGCTATTGCTGAAATGAGCATTTCTGTTGCAACACTGGGGCCAGAGGAGAAGGACACCAAAAGTTTATGGACACCTTAATGTTTTATTTAACAGTTTTAATTGGTAAAAGAAAATGTCTTACCACCCTATCCCACTGCTCAGAAATATGAAGAATAAAGGAGATTGTTGTCACATGTAATATGCAACCAGTAGAAATTCCTGATGGTACTTTAGTGTTGCTGTAGGCCTCTTGGCAGCCTCCCGGGCCAGTTTTATGCTTGTCTTTTCATCAGTTTTGGAGGGGCATCCAGTTCCTGGTAATGCCACTGTTGTGCCATATTTTATCAGTTGTTGTTGACCTTTTTCACTGAGTTTCATGGTATATCTAATGCCTTGAATTTTTGTGTACCCTTCTTCTGACCTTTCAACAGTAAGATACTGTACCTTTGATGCTTTGTAAACTCTTTGCAGACCATGACTTTGCTATAGGATGTAACTAAGTAAATGTCAGGAAAATCTAACTACAAAAACTTAACCTTATATGAGGTTAATTAGTCACTTTAATTGATTGCAGGTGTCACTGAGTACTATTTAACAGGAGTTTGAATGTGATTGGTCCATTCTAAACATGAGCACATTATCAATTATAAGAGGGTGCACAAACTTATGCAACCAAATTATTTAAATTTTTTGTCCCCCTTTTATTTCATATTTCAGGTTGTTTTTCAATTGAATAGCACAGATTGTTGCACAGATCATGTAAAATGATTTATCTCGGTCTGACCTGGCATTTTAACAAGGGTGTGCAGACTTTTTATATCCACTGTACCACCAGTTTATGATATGATGCAAGCCACTGACACTCTACAGGCACCTGAGACCAGGGGGCAAATGTTTAAAAGTGCCCCATGTTTTCCTGCATGCATTTATGTATGAATACACCATAAAACACAAATCATAAACTAGTGCATGGACGCAGTGACACGGAAGGCCACACGCATAACGATGCTTCTCACTGAGACCGTGACCTCCAAGTAAGACAGAAACCATTAAACCTGTGTGTACGCTACAGGATTCCATTTCTGATTTAAGCTCTAATTTGCATCTTAACAATATTTTCAGATATTAAAGGCTCCAGGTCCCAGAGTAAGAACAGATTCTTTTGTGCTTTGACAGGTCAAGTGCACAGATCTGTCAGTCAAGCTAACATATTAGGGTGTTAGTTGCTTCTGAGCCTATTACAAAAGCAGGAAGAAGAGGCTAGATCTGCAATACACAGACCATTCCTACTATGCTTGAACAAGCCAACACAGCAGTAAGGTCACTAAACGTAACACATTTAACACAGACGTTAACTTTACAAACTCTCATAAAAAAACTAACACAAAATATACCAATAGTTACATCATAACAAATAACTATGTGCATGTAAGCAAAATGCCATCTTGACCCACAAGACCCACTTTTAATTCCCTAAAAATGCTACGGCATCATGGGATCCCATACTCCCATGGCCGATGTGCACAGAGTAAACATATTTTAAATTTTCTCCCCTAATCCAGTCGTATCCAATTACCCTGGTTGCATTACGCCTCACCTCTACCGATACAACCCTCCACTGCTGACTGAGGAGCGTTGCAACTGACACATGCCCTCTATGACACGTGTGCAGTACCGACTGCCTCTTTTCACCTGCACAAGGCGAGTTCATATGCAGATCAGCCTTGTGCACGGAGAGCCACACCCTGATCAGCATTATTCCTCAACTCTGCGCAGGCACCATCAAGCAGCCAGCAGAGGTTGCAATCACACCAGTCATGAGGAACCCTGGTCCGGCTTGTCCCACCCTGTGAACAACAGCTAATCATTGTTCATGTAGCCACCCAGCCCACCCGGATGGCAGAGCTGAGATTCGATACGAAGTATTCGAAACCTCAGCTCTGGTGTGCTAGCGTATTTTACAACTGCGCCAACCTGAGTGGCCGATGTGCAGGTTTTCTTACAGCAAAATATGGTATAGTACCGGTAATCCTTACAGTATTTGCTAAATCCCAATTGACTTCTGTACCATAAGAATGACACTATTATCAATAGGATGTGATTAGGAATTAGCCCTAATTTAAGGTTAGATGATTATTAGGCAAACTATTTTACGTATATTGCACAAATTTTGGCTTTTTTTCCATAATTTGTTAACAATTTTTTTTTCTATTTTATTTATGCATTTTCTCTCATTTTCTCCCAATTTAGTGTAGTCAAATTGTCTTCCGCTGCTGGGGGATCCCCGATTGCAGTCGAGGTGGGTATATTGCTGCTCACACCTCCTCCGACTCGTGCGCAGCCCTTAGCGGAACCCTTTTTCACCTATGCACACTGTTACTCTCTATCTGCCAATCAGGGTCCTTACACAGCGTTTGAAGACCCCACCCACATAGTCCGGTCATCCCGCCCTAGCAGAGATGTGTCTGCTGCATTCACTGCCAATAATGGCTGCTAGATGGCGCCCAGTGGCAATGACAAGTTTTGAACTGAGGAGTTCTGAATCTTTGCACTGGTGTGCTAGCGGAATAACCCGCTTCACCACCTGGGCGCCTGTTTATACACATTTATTGATACATTGTTTAGTCATCCCTGGTAAAAATAATACACTTTTCTTGGGTTTTATTGTTTGTTTTGTTATATAAAGCAAAACGGTGTTCTACTAAGTACTAAAGACACTTGCTAGTAAGGGATTAAATAATTCTAAGACTGAAGTAGTCATTTAAAGTGGTTTTGTGTTGAATTTGGAGAAACCAATTGTTAGTTGTGTTGAGCTATTTAAATTGTTCTTACTTGATTGGTTTATTGCAAACAACTGAACGGGGAAGGGCACTGAACAGGGAAGGGCCCTCTTACCAAGTGTCATGGAGGGGATCTATATCCCCTCCATGCACTCTCTCAACTGGTGTTCCTCAGGGCTCTGTACTTGGCCCACTTCTTTTCTCTATCTACACCCACTCTCTGGATAAGGTCACAGCCTCCCATGGCTTATCTTACCACTCCTATGCAGATGATACTCAGCTCATTCTGTCATTTCCTCCTTCAGACACACAAGTTTCAGCTTGCATCTCAGCATGTCTGCGAGATATCTCACAATGGATGTCAGCTCATTATCTAAAACTCAATCCCAGCAAGACAGAGCTGTTACTTATTCCTGGAGATCAATCTCCAACTCAAGACCTAAGTCATCTCTCTTGATGACTCCCAGATCAGTCCATCTGATAAGGTAAGAAGCCTTGGTGTTGTCCTGGATAACTAGCTGACCTTCTCTCCTCACGTAGCCAACATGACGAGATCGTGCCGATTCCTCCTCTACAACATCAGGAAGATTCGACCATTTCTCTCCATGGAAGCTACTCAAATTCTGGTCCAATCACTTGTAATCTCACGGTTGGACTACTGCAACTCCCTCCTGGCAGGTGCTCCCATGTCCACTACTAAACCCTTGCAGCTCATCCAAAATGCAGCTGCCCGTCTGGTTTTTAACCAACCTAAACACTGCCACATCACCCCACTGCTACGTTCTCTTCACTGGCTTCCTGTAGCTGCACGCATTCAATTTAATACACTGATGCTCGCCTACAAAGCCAAAAATGGACCAACCCCAAGCTACCTTCGTGGTCTAATCAAACCCCGCTCTGTACCACGCAACCTCCGAGCCACTAGTCTCGCTCGACTTGATCCTCCACCCAGGACTAGTGGAAGACAAGCATCAAGGCTCTTCTCTGTTCTGGCACCCAAGTGGTGAAACGAACATCTGAGTCTCTTGCTATCTTTAAAAAACTATTAAAAACCCACCTCTTTACTAAGCACTTAAGCTGACTTGTACTAACACTCATTCATTTCTTGAAAGAAAAAAAAAACACTTTGGTTCTAACAGGTTTTAGCAGACTTGTTCTTGGACTGTTGTTTTACTTAAATTAGAGTAATGAAATGTTTACTATGGAAGCACTTCTGTAAGTTGCTCTGGACAAGAGCGTCTGCTAAATGCAGAAAATGTAAATGTAAATGTAAAAGGAACTTTTGTAAATGTTGCTTATAAAAATAATTTTCAATGGGAGTTGAATCCAGTTGTTACTATTGTATATTTCAGTCATTTGCCAGGTCCCTCAAGTGTCTTGTAAGCAAGTTTGTAGTAACAACAAAGCAGTTATAATGTCAAAAACATTTAAACAAGTTAAAGAAAACCAGGAAAAGCATAAAACATGCTGAAGGATAACGACTGAAATGAAAGCCGCTGATCAGGTAAGTAGACAGCATGTGCTGAATTTTTGAGAAGGATATGATAGTTCCTGTTCAGAGTCAGTGGCTCCGAAATGAGTTTCCCTCTTGCTTGGCATCGAGCTCATGGATATCATTACAAGTTTTGTGAATATGATATTCCCAACTCTCAACACAATGTGTTAAAAAAGGCTCATACACAAAATCCATTATCCAGACATCTCCGATAATGGGATTACCCCCCACCCTCTCGTTCCTCAATCTGTACCCTACAGAGTGGCTGTAATTGACTAATAATAAAGCTCATCATCATCTCTCCTCAAGCTAAATCTTCTCTCTCTGCAGAGTTCCAGGGTGCAAAAGATGATCTTCATCCTGGTGTTCTCACAGACTATTCTGCCAGCTAGGTCAAACTGGTTTACAAGGTGGAACTGATGTAGGACCTTAGAAACCGTAGGGCACTGCATGACATGTGTTAGCAGCTGGCAGGATGATGGGGGTGAGAGAGTTGTGGAGATCAGAGGTGAAGAAGAGAGCACAAAGGTGTACCAGTGGTGCAGACAGAGGTAAATGGTGCGGTAAGGACCAGGGTAGGAAAGCCAGGAGTCTGTCACTCTCACTTTGCGTCATGAGGGAAGAGAAAGACTGAGGTTGGAAAGGGTTTTTAGGTTTTTCATAGGCTGCCAGAACCTTGACCAGCAGATGACAGCTGGCATGATGGAGTTAGAAAGGAAGGGAGGGTGCTTTTGTATAGTTGTACGAAAAGATCTTGTTACAATAACTTTGTATCTTGATTTGTTTGTTTGTTTGTTTATTAGGATTTTAACGTCATGTTTTACACTTTGGTTACATTCAAACAAGATTCATCAGTTCACAAGGTTGTATTGAACACAGTCATGGACAATTTTGTATCTTCAATTCACCTCACTTGCATGTCCTTGGACTGTGGGAGGAAACCGGAGCACCGGAGGAAACCCACGCAGACATGGGGAGAACATGCAAACACACAAAAAGGACCCAGACCGCCCCACCTGGGGATCGAACCCAGGACCTTCTTGCTGTGAGGCGACAGTGCTACCCACTTAGCCAGCATGCTGCCCGTGTACCTAGATTTGATGTTTAATTATGAAACTAATGCCTAGTTCACACCACGATTTTTGCCCTGATTTTCGCTCAGCGACTGGTCGGTGATAGATTTGTCGGCTCGGGAGCAACTCTGTGTTCGCTCGGCAATCGAAACTTGGCTCTCAATCGCTATGTGTGAACTACTCAACAACTCGATCCGAGCGGCTCGCTGATAAATCGGATACTGCCCATAGTTGATTTTGCCCCACCAGGCTTACTATGTCATAGACACCACTGATCCTTGCTTTATAAACCTTGCTTTGTGCCTTCCATGAATTACTGGCAAGTCAGTAGTGTATAATTTATTTTATATAATTGATTTTATACCCTTGTTAGCAATTAATGTGGTTGTAACCGAGAAGGCCGAAAAATGTTCCACAGAATTATGGCCATATACATTTGCAATCAGAACTATTCAGCCCCCCAAAGATAACACATATTTATAACTTATAAATACTGTTATAAACAGTACATTTTTAATTCATCATTATGGGTGTAGATTAAAGGGTAAAAATGACAATTATATATATGTATATATACACCAATCAGCCATAACATTAAAACCACCTCCTTGTTTCTACACTCACTGTCCATTTTATCAGCTCCACTTCATCTGTTTTTCTACATACTTTTTTAGCTTGCTTTTACCCTGTTCTTTAATGGTAAGGACCCCCAAAGGACCACCACAGATCAGGTATTAATTAGGTGGTGGATAATTCTCAGCACTGCAGTGACACTAACTTGGTGGTGGTGTGTTAGTGTGTGTTGTGCTGGTATGAGTGGATCAGACACAGCAGTGCTGCTGGAGTTTTTAAATACCGTGTCCACTCACTGTCTACTCTATTAGACACTCCTACCTGGTTGGTTCACCTTGTAGATGTAAAGTCAGAGACGATCGCTCATCTATTGCTGCTGTTTGAGTTGGTCATCTTCTAGACCTTCATCAGTGGTCACAGGATGCTGCCCATGGGGCGCTGTTGCCTGGATATTATTTTGGTTGGTGGACTATTCCCAGTCCAGCAGTGACAATGAGGTGTTTAAAAACTCCATCAGCGCTGCTGTGTCTTATCCACTCATACCAGCACAA
Source organism: Trichomycterus rosablanca (assembly GCF_030014385.1). NCBI lineage: Eukaryota > Metazoa > Chordata > Actinopteri > Siluriformes > Trichomycteridae > Trichomycterus > Trichomycterus rosablanca. The sequence continues at coordinate 37,743,772 of NC_085989.1, read as the reverse complement.
CACACACTAACACACAACCCAAATAATACTTACTCTGTGGTGGTCCTGTGGGGGTCCTGACTATTGAAGAAAAGCATGAAAGGGGGCTAACAAAGCATGCAGAGAAACAGATGGACTACAGTCAGTAATTGTAAAACTACAAAGTGCTTCTATATGGTAAGTGGAGCTGATAAAATGGACAGCGAGCGTAGAAACAATGATGTGGTTTTAATGTTATGGCTGATCGATGTACTTAGAGATATGAAAGAAGCCCCTTCTGCTTTTTTGTCTATGCGATCGAAAACAGAACTTTTTAAGCAAGGCATTTTTGTACTTCAGTGCGTGACTCTCCATGCGCAAGACTGGTCTTAAGACCTGGGAGTTTTTGTTTCTTTAAAACAGAGTACAAAAGTGATTAGTTTGTCATAATAATTGTGTATAATAATGATTACACAAATCATTTAGCAAAAACAGTTGTTTCTGCTGCTTTCAGGTTTGCTTCTGAGGTTAAAAAAAACCCAACTGCCACTAATTACCCAGGCCTTAGTTCATAGTTCTGGTTTAAGCCAGAATATGAAATGAGGTGCATTTTGAACACCTTAATGTTTTTTCTGTGCTGGCTACTGACTTTTTGCAGAATTCTTTATCCTGAGGAACAAAACAGGAAGTTGGTTGTAGGTACACAAAAATAGAAACTGTGGTTAAGGCCTGTGAGCCAGTTGTATGCATAACAAGTTTTTTGATGCATAATACAAACCGTTTGTGTCTGACACAACTAGGCCACAGTGTCACTGATACAAAGCACACAAAACTACTACAGTGCTAATAGCTCCCACTGTGGGAAACGTTTCTGTGCTTAACCCAAAAATGAGTATACGTAGATAGATTCACATACTTGCAGCTAGTGTCGCTATAGAAGGGAATGTGAGTTGATTGGCATAGGGTGTGAGGCATCCAGAGATAGCTAATCAGCTTGGTTTGATTGGCTGTGACTCTAATAGGCTCTATCTTGTGGATTTACAATGCATTATGCATTACAGAGCCCTGCAGCTGGAATTAGTCCGGTAGAATCACATCTTTAACCCTAGATTGCTCTCTGCCTTTGTCTTTTTTTTTAAAGATGTCTTCACACTTATATTCCTCTCCTTTACAGGGTCTAGCTGCTCTACCTGGGCCACCATTGACTTGGGAATACAGTACGCAGAATCAGTGAGGACTCATCATCAGAGGATCTACTAGCTGTTTGTCTCTAGGAAAGAACAAGTAAGTGTTAATTCATTTATTTATTTAACTATAGAAATTTCCAGATGATGCCTAATGTTGGCAAGACAGAAAGAAGTATAACCAGAGAGGTTGAGCACAACTATATGAGGTAAAATGACTTAATTGTCTAATGCTTATAAATAGTGAGCTCATCAATTCAATAAGCAGTTTTATGATTCAAAATAGACAGGTACATTACTAAGTCTGTGTCCATTATTTAAAAAAATCAATATTGTTTTAGTAGCTAAGACCTCACATGTGCATGGTGTACAAAAGATTGTTAGCCATTTTTATTTAACATGTATTTCATGAAATTCTTTAATTTATTTATTTATAAGTAACTGCTTATTCTGATCAAAGTCCCAATGGGTCTAGAGTCTACCCAAAAACACCTAAAGCAGTGATGCTTAGACCGATAATCTATCACAAGTTAACAATTATTTCCATTTTCTGGTAAAAACACATGCTGGAACCAGAGCTGAGATCTTGAATACATCGAATCGAATCTCAGCTCTACCAACCAGCTAAGGCTGAGCAGCCACATGAACAACGATTGGCCTGTTGTTCAGATTTGGGCGGGACTAAGCCGGATGGGGTCTCTCCCCCATGACTTGTGCAATTATGACCTCTGCTGGCTGATTGATGGCGCCTCTCAGGGTGTGTCTCTCCGTACACAATGCTGAGTTGCACTGCACTCGTCAAAGTGCAGGTGATAAAATGCATACAGCATGCTGCCCACGTGTCAGAGGGGGCGTGGGTTATCTTCGTTATCCTCAATCAGAGCAGGGATCGGCATTGGTGGAGAGGAAGCATGATACAATCGGGCAATTAGATGTGCTAAAAAGGGAGAAAAAAGGGGAGAAAATGCATTAAAAAAAAAGTTTAGACTTTCGGTTCATTGGCTGTTTCAGAATGACAAAATTAATAACACTATTTAAAAAAATACATTTCTTATTTCAGATGACCTTTAAATGCCACCGACATTTTGGGCAAAACTTAAGATTAATATTAAATATTTTATTTTATTTAAGCACTTTCCTACATTTTTTCTTCCAATTTAGTGTGGTCAGTTTGTCTTTCGCTGCTGGGGGATCCCTGATTGCAGTCGAGGTGGGCATATTGCTGCTCACGCCTCTTCCGACTCGTCTGCAGCCCTTAGCGGAACCCTTTTTCACCCATGCACTCTGCACAGGCGCCTCTCTATCTGCCAATCAGGGTCCTTAAACAGCGTTTGAAGACCCCACCCACATAGTCCGGTCATCCTGCCCTAGCAGAACCGTGTCTGCTGCAGGCACTGCCAATTATGCCTGCTAGATGGCGCCCAGCCAACCGGTAAAAATATGCATTTTTTAATCTTGTACATTTCCGGAAATAATTTCCAATTAGCAACACTCACCAATTTGCAAAAAGACAATTTGCAAAGTTCCAATTGGTCTAGAGTCTACCCAAAAACACTGGGTGCAGTGGCGCTTAGGGAGATAATCTATCACGTCATCTATCTCAAGTCATTAATTACTTACCCGTTCACTTACCCGTTTAGTAGTTTGCCCATTGCCTACTGCAGTGTTTTTGGAAAGTAGGAGGGAAACAAACAGAATTTTATAAAAAGACCCCCCACTGAAGTGCAAGAACAATCATTGTTTATATAATGTTTGAAAAAGTATCCAAAATAAACTTACAGAAGTACTAGCACTCAGGTGGTAAGGTGAACTTCCCCTGTCTGACTTCAACATATGGCTAAAGCTATGTACCTGAATTGAGACTAACCTTCCTTACACTTTCTTATGTCTCTTCGAGAAAACCTATATTTTGTACCAATATTTTATTCTGAAAGAGTTTCAGCAGATTTGTGTTCTTAGATTTTGTCTCTACTTGCAGTGGAGTAAATGAAAGCTGGTTAAGGAACTGGACTAGTAATTGCAAGGTCCTTGGTTCAAGCCCAAGCATGACTCTTAAACCCCAGTTGCTTGGATTGTATTTGGTCACAACTGTAAGTTGCTTTACATAAAGGTGCCTGCTGAAGGCCATAAATGTAAATAAATCCTTATTTTGTGGGCAGTGATAGCTCAACTGTTAAAAAACTGGATTAGTAATTAAAAGATCACTGGTTTAAGCCCCACATCTAGTCGAGTCAAGTCAATTTTATTTGTATAGTGCTTTTTACAGTAGACATTGTCTCAAAGCAACTTTACAGAATCCAGGACCGACAGACCAAAAACCCCTGTTGAGCAAGCTGAGGGCGACAGTGGCAAGGAAAAACTCTATTACAGGAAGAAACCTTGAGATGAACCAGACTCAGCAGGGACCCCCATCCTCCTTGGGTGGCCTGGAGAATAATTTAAATTAATTTACACACATACATACACACAGTTCCTTATTATTCAGTCCAGTCTGTGATAAAGTCTGCAGTGAGTTCTTTACATTTTTGGTGCAAACACGCCAGGTGCCCATCAAATCTAGCAGGAGCAGCATTGTTGGCACGGCAGTCTCGACAACCTTGGGTGGGTAAACACGTTTCCGTCAGAACCACCTCGGGGTAAAACAACAGAAAATGTAGTTAAAATGTGAATTGTTAAGAGTAAAATATCAGTTTTGCAGAGAGTAGCATAAGACTCCGGCACCCCTGATTATTACAGCATAACTAAAAGGGAGAGCGAGCAGGTAACAAAGTCATCAAAGCTTTCACAGGACATCAGCGCCCACCTCCCCCACGGTCATCAAACCTGAGTGATCAGACAAGAGAGGCAGAACGACAGCAACCCAACATCCCTGATCACGACAAGTTTCTGTGACCTAGAACCCCCAAGCTCTGCAGCCAGAAGCCAACATGCAGCGCCAGCAAATCCACCAAACATGAGAGCACCAGACTACCCAGACATCCAGGACCGGACCACTCATCCCTAGTATGGAAAGACTAATCAAAAGCCTGAGTAAATAAATATGTTTTCAATGTAGACTTGAACATTAAGACTGTGTCTGAATCCCGAACAGAGGGAGGGAGATTATTTGAAATTCCACGTCTGCCAGGTTGCCACTGTTTGATCCTTGAGCAAGGCCCTTTACCCTCAATTGCTTAGACTGTATTCATCATAATTGTAAGTCACTTGGATAAAAGGAAATGTTTACTGTTGGAGCACTCGTGTAAGTCACTCTGAATAAGAGCATCTGCTAATTGCTGTAAATATTAATCTAAATGTAAAGTATAAGTAGCTGAGTGTATGTATGCTGTCTTATCACATAAGAAACTTGTCTCCACCTCTTCATACTTGTAAACATTTACTGTACGAAAATACCTCAAACCTAGATGTATAATCTGCACTGTATAGTTACATTATATAATGTATTAGCTCTGTGCTTTGTAGATTTCTTACCTCAAAGCTTAGCTGTATGCTGTTGTACACATCCCTATAACTCTCCTAAAGCCTACAGCAGCACTAGAGCTGTTTGCTTGTTTACAATTATTTTCCCTTTTTTGATTGTGTAATTTCTCTATCTGATTTGCGTACAGACTTGAGTGACGTTGCTTAAAAGTTTAGACTTTCAGTTCATTGGTTGTTTCAGAATGACAAAATTAATAACATTATTTAAAAAATACATTTCTTATTTCAGATGACCTTTAAATGCCACTGACACTTTGGGCAATTACTGATTAATAATAAATAAATAAATATTCATTTTTTAATCTTTTTCTGGAAATGATGTCTAATTAGCAGCACTCACCTAACTGGATAAATATAATGTGGGGGACATGGCAGTGTGCATAAAGTTCAGCTGTAATATTGCTCTACAATCAAATTTTTTTTCTTCCCAATTTTCTTCCCAGTCTAGTCATATCCAATTTCCCGATTGTATTATGCTTCCTCTCTACTGATGTTGATCTCCACCCTGACTGAGGAGAGCCGAGACTAACACAGCCCCCTTCGACACGTGTGTAGTAGCCGACTGCATCTTTTCACCTGCACGAGGTGAGTTCATATGCAGATCAGCTTTGTGTATGGAGAGCCACACCCTGATCCCATTATCCCTCGTCTCTGTGCAGGCACCATCAGTCAGCCAGCAGAGGTCGTAATTGCATCAGTAATGAGGAATCTCCCTTTGCTAATCGTTGTTTGTATAGGCACCCAGCCTGCAGATGGCAGAGCTGAGTTTCAAAACGACGAGTTCGAAATGTCAGCTCTGGTGTGCTAGCATGTTTACTGCTGTGCCACCTAAGAGCTATATTTCTTAACAATTGTTAAAACAATCAGAAGTGGGCACCCGGGTGGCGCAGCGGGATAGTCCTCGGTTCAAAACTCGTTGTTGCCTCTGGTCGGCTGGGCGCCATCTAGCGGGCATAATTGGCAGTGCCTGCAGCAGATACTAATTGGCCACCGTATCTGCAGGGTGGGGGCCGGACTATGTATGGGTGTGTGGGACTTCATACGCTGTGTAAGGACCCTGATTGGCGGATGAGACGCCTGTGCAGAAAGCAGGGGTGAGAAGAGGAGGGCTGTGCACATGTTGGAAGAAGCGTTTACAGTGACGTGCTCTCCTCGGATGCAATCTGGTATCTCTCAGCAGCAGAAGACAAAATTGAGTGTGCTAAAGGAACATTTTCCTATCTTATCACCAAGACTTTTTTGCCTGCAGAATTGGATGTTCGCTGTTTACGCAAAAATTGTAAAAATTGTGTTCTAAATGAAAATTCCAGAAGGTTAGCAGCATTTTTAAAGCAGACTGTCCGGCACCAACAACTATGGCACAGACAAAGTTACTCAGATTGCATTCTTCCCTATGTGATGAACATCAGTGAAAGCTCTTGACTAATGTGTATATGGTTTAATACATTTGGCTGCTGGTACATGGCTAATTGATTAGACAATTACATTAATTAGGAGGTGTACAAGTGTTTCAAATAATAAGGCCTGGAAGGGTACAGTCATGGTTAAAATAGTGACCCTTTTAGAAAATGCACTACTCCTACCATAAAAATCACGTATTCACGTGTTTATTTCTTTGCTTGCATTGGAACAACACAAAAAGATGAAGTATAAAATCTGTTATGATTTCTATCAGAACTCCAGAAATGGAGGGGACACACTTAATGGTTCCCTTAACTTAATATTTAATAGCACACTCTTTGAAAACAGTAACTGAAATCAATCTCTTCCTGTAACCATAAATGAGATTTTACAGCGCTCTATTGCAATTTTGAACCACTGTTGTTTTGCCAACTGCTCCAGGTCTCTCAGATTTGAAGGGTGCCTTCTCCCAACTGCTGCTTTGAGATCTTTTTTACAGGTTCCATATTTTTTCCAGCATTTTGGCAACTTTAAAACTTTCCAGCCTTTTGTCTCAATCTATTTCTGGGTTCTTTTTATAGTAGATTTTAAGTCATTCTTTCATGATGCCATGCACACAGTCAGTGCCAGAAGCAGCAAAGCAACCCCAAAACATCAGTGAACCTCCACCATCATATTTAATTCAGAAACCTCAACTTATTTAGTTTTCTAAAAATGGTAAAATCATGTGCTTTATCAAAAAGCTCTATTTTGGTCTTATTTTTCCACAGGACATTCTCTCAAAATAATTGCAGCTTTCCTAGGTAAATTCTGGCAAACTCAGTCTGATTTTTGTGTATACTTGTGCCAGCAGTATAGTCCTAATGTGTCTCCTACCACAGTGTACCATGTCATTTAGATGATGACGGATAGTGTGGGCTGACAATGTTTTAATATGTGTCTGCAGATCAGATTGAGTTTGTTTCTCTACTATTTAAATAATCCTTTGTTGCAATCTTCTATCATTTTATCTCTCCATCTACAGTACATCCAGGGAAGTCAGCTACAGGCTGATGGGATGTAAACTTCTTATTGACATTGTACACAGTGGACTAGTCTTGAGATTTATTTATATATTTAAACTGTTGATATATGTAAACTGGTTTAGGTGTGATTTCATTATTATCAGCACCCTTTCCTTGCCACATGTGAGTTGAAGTACGTCTCAAGTACATATGAAAGAAGCATCTCATGATCAATTATTTCTTACTACTTTGAGAAAGTGGTAATAATTTTTCCAGTGGAATGTGATCAGAGTCGGCTTTTTTCTCAATTTTTTCTCTCAATGTTGTTTCAATCCAAAAAAATAGTCATGTGAATCAACATTGACTCAACATGCTTTATGCTTTCAATCAATGCACACAAAACATGTAAGTCACAGTTAGTCAGACTAGATATTCATTTCTACTTTTATTTCTAGTTTTATCTGTAATACTACAACCCCAAATCAGAAAAGATTGGGACAGCATGGAAAATGCAAAGAAAATAAAAATGCAGTGTTCCTTACATTTACTTTTATTTGATTGATATTTCATGCTTCGTCTGCTCAACTTCATTTCAATTGTTAATATACCTCCATTCCTGCATTTCAGGCCTGCAACACATTCCAAAAAAAGCTGGAACGGGGGCAATTTAGGGCTAGTAATGAGGTGTAAAAACTAAATAATGATGTGATTCCAAACAGGTGATGTCAACAGGTGATTGTACATTTAGATCTTAGAGCAACATATGCTGTCTTTAAGACGTCATCTTTTCCAGGGGCGTCCATGCATTTTTCAACAAGACAATGCAGAACCACATGCTGCACACATTACAAAGGTATGGCTAAGGAAGAAGAGGGTACGGGTACTGGACTGGCCTGCCTGCAGTTCTGACCTGTCCCCAATAGAGAATGTGTGGAGAGTTTTGAAACAAAAAATGTGACAACAACAACCCCGTACTGTTGTACATCTTAAGACGTGTTTGCAGGAAGAATGGGACAAAATAAAAGCTGAAACACTAAATCACTTGGTCTCCTCGGTGCCAAAACGTCTTTTAAGTGCTGTGAGAAGGAATGACAACATTACAAAGTGGTAAATGCTTTACTGTCCCAACTCCTTTTGGAATGTGTTGCAGACCTGAAATGCAGGAATGGATGTTTATTAATAAATGAAATGAAGTTGAGCAGATAAAACATGAAATATCTCAGGTTCATCCTGTCTGCATTGAAATAAAAATCAAAGTAAATGTAAGAAACTCTGTGTTTTTTCATTATTTGCATTTTTCATGCTGTCCCAACTTTTTCTGAGGTTGTACCTCTGATCTTGCACATATTCTGTATTTACTGTCTATGCATCTATCCTTCTGTATTTATGTTTTTGTGTATTGTCTTTTATATCTATTTCTTTTTTATTGCTGCACCAGAGCCAGTAGCCTGACAGTGTTTTGTTTTACTATACAACCCTGTATTGGTATAATAATAGTAAAGTTAAATTGAATTTGTAATTGCAAGAATTTTCTAAAAGAAGTGCTAGGGTGCCAGTGTTTTTGCCATGACTATCTAAGGCATTGCACTGTAAGGTTAGTACTAAATAATTAGAAAAAAATAAAAACCTCCATTAGCTATGGATAGCATATGCGAGCCCAACAATAAGCAAATCTAACATTCAAGTTCATTTCTAAACATTTTAGTTTGGCATCTCTTGCCTGGGGGTCACACTTGACTGATAATTATAAGCAATTGCTTGGTTTGCAGGCTTTATAGCTTTACTGAATGAATGGCCTTCTGGTTCTGTTATTACTAAGCTATCCTCCCTGCTAGGTGAATATTTACAACACACCGTGTACTCTGCTGTGTTTCTTTAATTATTTCATAGGGCAGATCAGTGTCACATGTTGCCTTTGGCAAGTGGGTAAGAGGCAGAAGGAGAGAAAATGAGAGGAAAGATGGAGAGGAAGGTGCCAAACAGTGAAGTTGTGAGGATGAGTCAGATCAGCGTCTGTTTGTCTCCGTCTTTATCGAGAAGCGCAAACTCCCTTCGTTCTCTCCCCTCTCACTTCATCTAAAAATGGTGCTCGACTGTAAGTCAGCGCCGTGAAAGCAACCTGTCAGAAACCCCTACCACATCTAATCCCTTACACGCATTCCAATAACTGACTCTACGGCGGCTTCCTGGAAGAGCATGGCCGGTTTGATGTGACACTAACGCGTTTATGTTGAAGTAATAATCGCATTATTTTCCTCCAGTCTGGCCCCCGAAGCAGACACAGCCAGACATCCTCTGTAATGAGTTAACAACAGCGTCTCGGAGACACACCGAGACGTGTAATGCACTGACCTTCAGCGGAAGACGAGCCCACAGATACCTGTGTACTTTATTACACTTTCCTCGAGTTACGGTAAGCAAGAGGAGTCAATGTTGACACTTTCAAGGTTGCTGGGTGAGAATGGAAACTCTTCTGAGTGTTTCGGGTCAGGTTTTGTTTCCTGACAAGTGCAGATATTTTAAATTCTTTATTGACGTCTAGATTTGAAATAACTGCACTGGGGATATTAAGCAAAGTCTGATTTGTTTTGGGTTTCACAAAAACCAATAAAGCTTGCAAAAAAAATCTATTTTCTGGACTTGTAATTGACTCAGTATCTGTCCAGGCAAAACACTTTGTGTATTTTACTTTGTGTATACACCTGCAGCAATTCCTTATCTCTTGTCAGTCATATCTGTCATGCTTGCCACCTGTTACTGTAGTTTTTGCTCTGGTAACCTGGTTTAATGAGTTCCACCAGACTAGGGTTGCCAGATTTCAGCAGTGGAAATTCATACATAATGGGACCTATCTTGGATGCTTTATTTAAATTTTTTATCTCAGAAACCCACAGTGATGATAGCACTAGTTGTTTAAAAAGTGATAGGTTCAGATAAGTCTTTTCTCATCACATGATCACATGAATGTTTAAATTCATGTCTGGAATTACTAATATATTAAGAGATATTATTTATAATATCAATATAATATCAATATAATATATTAAGAGATAAACTGCAAATTAGGGGTCCAGTGGACCTTTTAACCAATAAGGAGTATTATGTTGGTCCACTTTTACACAAAATAATCACAAAAAATAAATACAAATGCTGGTATATACAGCATGTGTATGGTACAGCAGTGTAAGCTCCACTTACCATATAGAAGCACTTTGTAGTTCTACAATTACTGACTGTAATCCATCTGTTTCTCTACATACTTTTTTAACCTCTTTTTACTTTGTTCTTCAATGGTCAGGACCCCCACAGGACCACGACAGAGCAGGTATTATTTACTGCAGTGACAATGACATGGTGGTGGTGTGTTAGTGTGTGTTGTGCTGGTATGACTGGATCAGACACAGCAGCTCTGCTGGAGTTTTTAAATACCATGTCCACTTACTGTCCACTCTATTAGACACTCCTACCTAGTTGGTCCACCTTGTAGATGTAAAGTCAGAGACGGTCACTCATCCATTGCTGCTGTTTGAGTTGGTCATCTGTTTTTGGTTGGTGGACTATTCTCAGTCCAGCAGTGACTGTGTTTAAAAACTCCAGCAGTGCTGCTGTGTCTTATCCAGTCATACCAGCACAAAACACACTAACACACCACCACCATGTCAGTGTCAGTGCAGTGCTGAGAATGACCCACCACCTAAATAATACCTGCTCTGTAGTGGTCCTGGGAGAGTCCTGACCATTGAAGAACATAGTTAAAGGAGGTTTAAAAAAGTATGTAGAGAAACATGGATTACAGTCAGTAATTGTAGAACTACAAAGTGCTTCTATATGGTAAGTGGAGCTGATAAAATGGACAGTGAGTGTAGAAACAAGGAGGTGGTTTTAATGTTATGGCTGATCAGTGTACAGCTACTATTTGTAGTCAATCCATGCTCTGTACTCCATGACACCCCACTCTACCTTATTATTCAGTGGAAAGGGACCTCCACAGGGCTCTCACTTACCAGATTATATTTGGGTGGTGTTCTGTTCTGTGCATGGCAATTCAACTAAAGTGACATTACATGGTAGTATGAGTAAAGATGTATCAGATGCAGTAGTCACTGGGATTTTTAAGAACCCCAATGCCAGGCTCAATTATACCAAAAACACTGGGCACAAGGCAGAAATTCAGTCCATCAGAGGGCATCAGGCACTTATACATTCACTCAAGGAGCAAGGGGCAATTTAGAGCAACAAGTCCACCTACAGTCATATTTTGGGAGGTGGAAAGAAACATGAGTACCTTGTTGTTCTTGATGTCTCCACATGGTTTTTCTCTGGTTAATGTTCAAACCTAGGACCCTGGAATTCTTGGGACCCTGGAGATGTGCTGGACTCATATTACGTGCTATACCACTTTACCACCCACAGTGTTTTTATAAACATTTAAAAAAAGTACTCATGAAACAGTCGTCATGATTTCATCAATAAATTTGTGGTTAACCAAGCAAGACATTTTCTCCTTTTTACTAAAAGCGTGATCATTTTTATGGTTACATATTATTAGCCATGTTTAAACATTTAAAATATTCAAATCAGGCTGATATGAGGTAGATTTGTTTGTTTGTTTATTAGGATTTTAATGTCATGTTTTACACTTTGGTTACACTCATGACAGGAACGGCAGCCACTCACCACACAAGGTTCCTCAGTTCACAAGGTCACATCACACACAGTCCTGGACAATTTAGTGTCTCCAATTCACCTCACTTGCATGTCTTTGGACTGTGGGAGGAAACCCACGCAGACACGGGGAGAACATGCAAACTCCACACAGAAAGGACCCAGACCGCCCCACCTGGAGATCAAACCCAGGACCTTCTTGCTGTGAGGCGACAGTGCTACCCATTTAGCCACCGTGACCACAAATGAATGTAAAATAAAGATACAATGAGTTATATAAAAGAATGTGTGTGTGTATTAAAACAGTGTGTTAAAGGAACTCAGCAATTTGTTCATGAGTAATTCCACCCGGAATGAAACTTCATACGTATTTGCACAAATGACAGAAGCAATGGCTAAAGATTAGGTTGTGAAATTCTGAATATTCTTTAAACCCTTCATTACTTTTTCCCCCATGCAGCACCCTCATGCACTGATGATTGAACATAATTGTATCAAATCAACATTCCCATCCCTATTAACCTCGTGCCTGTGGAAAGAGACCTCAATTACATGTGTGACTGACAATGTCTGGCATACCAACCACCAAACACTGTTCCACTGAGCTGGATTTTCTAAGATTTGCTTTACACAGTGTTATGCAAAGGTCTGAATTCACCTTTGTTGAACATATCTTCAAACATATCTGAAATTGCAGAATAACATTGAACAGAATGTAAATTATATTAAGCACATGGTTATTGTGTAGGCAACGGGGTTATAGCAATCCCCAGGTAAAGTCTGGCGGAACAGTAGATTTTTATGATGCAACTATCAACATTCCTACTGGGCATGCAATTCCACCCTTTTAGGCACTGAGCTGCTGGGAAAAAAAGAATGTAGTTTAATCAAACTGTATAAAAATACATATAAGGTTGGGTAACTAATTTACATACAGTGGATTCAGTAAGTATTCAGACACCTTAACGTTTTGTACACAGGTTATTTTATCAGGCAGCACTTCATAAAGCTGGCCTTTATATAAGAGTGGCAAGATGAAAGGTGAATGGCAGCATGTAATAGGCTCTTCTGCTATTTTCTGGACTTGTAATTGACTCAGTATCTGTCCAGGCAAAACACCTCGCGTATACTACCTCGTGTACACATCTGCACCAATTCCTTATCTCATGTCAGTCATATCTATCATGCTTGTCACCTGTTACTGTAGTTTTTGCTCTGGTAACCTGGTTTAATGAGTACCACCAGACTAGGGCTGCCAGATTTCAGCAGTGGAAATTCAGACATAATGGGACCGGATGCTTTATTTAAATTTTTATCTCAGAAACCCACAGTGGTGAAGGCAATAGTCTACAGAGATGTTCAAAAAAGTGATAGGTTCAGATAAGATCTACTTTACCACATGATCAACAAATGTACAAAAGCATATCTGGAATACATTAAGAGAACAGCACAGCTCTGAACACTTGAACCCCACATTTAGGGGGTCCAGTGGCTCGGTTAACTAGTACAGATTATTTTGCTGGCATAATTTGCATCCACTTTGCTCCTTTAAACAAAATAATTGCTTAAAAAATAATTTTAAAAGGTGGTATGCTAGAATGCTATACTGTGCTAGAATTTGTTTGAATAGATGAATAGATATAAAAGCCATTGTGAGCCATTTACCAAACATGTTTTTTATAATTATCTGAAAATGTATTAAAATCAAAACCTGAAACTTCTTATTTATAAAAGTATTCAGACCCTTTGACAACAATTACAGATTTGCACATCAGGACAGATCTTCTCAAGTTGCATTAGACTTGATAATGAGCGACTATGAACTGTCATCCTCAAGTCTTACCACATTAACATTTTCGGCATTTAGCAGTATATAGTATACAGTCTAAGCAATTTAGGATTAACAGGCCTTGCTCAAAGGCCCAATGGTGGCAACCTGGCAGTGGTGGGGCTTGAACCAGCAACCTTCTGATTACTAGTCCAGTATCTTAACCACTAGGCTACAACTGCCCTGTTCTTTCTACTCTTTCCACATGGGGTTGGTTTAGGTTTAGGCTTTGGCTGGGCCACTCAAGGACATTCAGAAACCTGCCCAAAGCCACTTCAGTGTTGTTTTGGCTGTAAGCTTCAGGTCATTGTAATGTTGAAAGATAAACCACTTTCTTAAATGATGTTTCTCTGTTTGGCTGCTGTCCCTTCCACTGAGCAGCATCCCCATAGCATGATGCTGCCAACATCATACTTCATCACAGTAATATGCAGTGCAGCCAGGTAATATGCAGTGTCTGTTTTTTGAGAGACATGGTGCTTGCTGAAATGTCCAAAGAGTAGATTTTTTTATCTCATTGGACTAGACAGTCATTTTCTTTAGGTTGTTAGAGCCTATTAGATGCTGCCATTCGCCTTTTATCTTGCCACTCTGATATAAAGGCCAGATTTATGAAGTGCTGCAGTGATGGTTGTCCATCCAACAAGTTCTTCCTTCTCTACACAAGACTTATTTCATTTTGGAGTTTGGAATTTAAAGTGACTGTTGTATTCTTTCTTGTCCCCCTGACAAAGACCCTACTTTTTTAGATGCCCAATGTTGCCGGTGGTTCAACACTTGGAAGGTTCAAGGGTGTGCAATGCTTGTTCCACTCAAATTGTTTGAAGACAAGTGAACATTTAAAACCTTCTATATTTTATATACTTGCATGGATCCATGCCTTGCCATGGTTTAATTGTGGAGATTCACAGACAATACCTTGGATTTAAATTTTCAGCCAAGATGTGTGATTTACAAACTCTGTCTAATCAATTTGAATTGCAACAGGTTGACTCTAGATGAATTTTATACACATCTCAAGTATAATTAAATCAAAGCTGGAGAGCACCAGAAAATTGTCTTAAGATCAGTTGATACGCCTTTGATAGATGTCAGGATTTCCAGCATGTGAGAGGGAAAAAGAGTTAATGCATGAGGTAAATACTGGGGCCTTTGCAATCTGGAGGATGCTATCGCTACAGATGCTCTCAAAGAACCATATTTATCACAGACTTTCCCCACAAAGCACCTTTACCTCTCACGTTCTGTGCTCATTCCGAAAGTGCAGAGAAATCAGCAAGGTGCACCTGTTTTCAGCGGACAGGCTGTTCTAGAGAGACTTGCGTAACATTCTACATTGCTTTTATTTTTATCTTTCCCTGACATATGGAAAGTATTCGGGCCAGGTTTATGGGCTACCTCGAACTAAATTATAGCATGACTGATGACCCCTCTCCTATAGTTTAAAATTCTTTTTAGTCCAGGTCTATGTTCAGTTCAGTCTGTCTTTAAGGAATCTGCTTGTTGAGGTTTGCAGACCTCTGTGTATTCTTCTCGACCCTGCTGTGATGTGAAGGGAGTTTATTTAAAAAAAGATGTTGATGTTGT